>NC_092411.1:285292909-285895409 GCF_040894005.1 Engystomops pustulosus
CCCCCTATAGAGCATGATATTTCGACCTCCATGCTTCATGGTTTGGACAGTGTTTTGGGGGTTTTACTCATCCTTATTGTTTGCTCAAACAGAGATCTCAGTTGAAACCAAAATGTTTTATATTGGTTTCATCTAACCACATGACCTTCTCCCATGCCTCCTCTGGATCATCTGAAACTTTAAACATGCATGGCATGAACAGTAGAACCTTGTGTACCATGCAGGATTTTAATCCATGGTGGTGAACTGTGTAATCTTTCGGACTGTGGGAAAGCTCACTTCAACATGTCCTTCTGTGCAGTTGTGGGTTGACCATTCTCAGAATTCCATCCATTGCTCCACAGCTGGGACAGTGTTTCTGTGGTTTTACTCATTCTTTATGTTCCTTCAAACATAGCGCATATATATATTTTGGTCTCATCTGACCTTCTCCCATGCCTCCTCTGGATCATAAGACACTTTAAACAAGCCTAGACATGTGATGGCATGAGCAGTTGAACTTTGTGTCCCATTCAGGATTTTGAACCATGGTATCTTGTCACTAAAGGAAATCTCTGGTACTGTGGTCTGAGCAATTTTCAGGCCATTCACTACGTCCTCCAGAATAGTTTTGGGCTGACCTTTTCAGAATCAAGTTTACCCCACGAGGCGAGATCTTGCATGTAGCACCAGACCCAGGAAGATTGACAGTCATCTTGTATTTTCTTATAATTGTGCCAACAGCTGTGGCTTTCTCAGTTGTGTGCTTGCCTATTGTCCTGTAGCACATCCTAGCCATTTGCAAGTCTACAATTTTGTCCTGGGTATCCTTAGACAGCTTATTGGTCTTGTCCATGGTGGAGAGTTAGGACTGCAAATAATTTTGTGGATAGGTTTCATTTGTACAGATAAGTTTAAACAGGTGCAAATGATACTGGTAACAAGTGACGAACAGGAGAAGCTTTTTAAAGATCACAGGTGAAGTGTAATTATGAAAAAATTATAGACCTCACCATTTTTTTTTTAGCGCTGAAAACTTGGAAAATTGGCTGTGTATTTAATATTTATTTTCCCCACCTATATATACCAGTATATAGAGGCACACAAATAATGCTCTGTGGATGGAGCTTCTACTTTTCCAATATTAGATGCTCTCCTGTGTGTAGCTATAGATAAGAATACAGAATGCTCCTTATCCCTCTTTTATTTTCCTCCTTCTGTTAATGTTGTGGTTTTATATATTTAATGAAGTGGTAAGGGTCATGGCCAAGTAATTCTAAAATTACAGTGCAGAACATTACATTGGTGTTATGCTGGATGTACAGGACTACCTCATAGTCTTCTGATTCTCTTCGTGGTTAATATATCAAGCAAAAATCCTAGGCAATAGGCTCAAGTCATAACAATGATGGGTATAAATAAATAACTAACTTTTTTTGCAGCTCTACAAATATTTAAGAAGAATAAACTACACAGACAAAACTGGGACACAGGTCACCTTCAAAGAGAATGGACAGCTGACCTCTCTTCATCCAGTCTTAATAAAACATTGGGTATCGTATGTTAATAAGACAAACATTATGAGTTTTCACAGCAGTAAAAATTTCTTCAACAATGAAGGTTTACAGTTTCGACTAAAAGAGGAAAAACATATATGGAAAGAAGGAATAGTAAGTAATTATAACTCAAACATTAAGATGGAGTAGGTGCCTCCATCTAGTAGGGCCTCCCTGAAGTCGTCTGGGCATAGACATTTTCCGGCAATGAACGCTAAGTTGTTTCTGTCACATAGTCGCATAGCCTCCTCAGAAGAGCAAGCGAAGGTCTCTACCCTGGGCATGGGAAGGACCACAAACTGTATACATACACTTATGAATACTTCTATACAGTCCAACAGCAAAGGACATGAGTTGCAGGAGGAGGATGATGCACCACGAATCTTGAATTCTTTGCTCATATCTAGCAAACATAAAACAAGTTTAGAGGAGTCAATAAAACAACCCAGGTTTTGGGGGTGGGGCACCTTGAAAGAGGGAATAGCCCACCTGCTGAGCCTTAGAACCTCAAGTGCTAGGCCTCATTATGAAGTAGAGATTGCAGCTCTCCTATAATGTAACAAACTCCTTGTGATTGCTGACAACCAGGAGGCTGGTCAGGTTAGATTACATATAGGCTCTTGTATACTGGACATAACTGAAATTACTTTGGCCTCTTGTGCAAAAAAATAGAGGGCAAGATTGCGTCTTACTGTAGCTGAGTGATGTCCTGCTTCTGGTCAACTATTGTCAGAAGTTGATTTTTAATGCATATTTAATGTGCGAATAAACTTTGGTCCACATTTGATAGATGGAATCTTAAGTTGAATGTTTCCCACTTTCCCACCAATAGAAAACATCGAAACAGGGCAGCACTTCCTAAAATATCAGCAGCTAATTTTTGAATGTTGAAAAAGCCTTCAATATAATAGCCTGAACCAAAGCTGCCCCAAGGTGTCAACTTATGCAAACGCACAAACCAGAAAGTGGATTTTCGGCAACTTCCCCTTCCTATTTCTCCCCTTGTGTGTCTGTATTTCAATAAAGCTTCGGGCCACCCTCTGCCCTTTCTCCCCATAGCCTTTCCCACAATTTTACTAGGTCATCTCCCTAAGTGAAATGGCAGGTGTTTTTTTTTTAGGTGCATTGACCGGGCAGCATGCTTGTGTAGCATTTTCATGGTGCATTGGAGGTATAAACTCCTGTGTGAATCCTAATTTATTTTATATTGTGTTGTGGTCTGTGCTGTGACACGGTATATGCTGTATGTATGTGCAAATGACTGTAATGTGACTATGCCAGGTGTTAACTTTTACAAAAAGGTGGGCTCCATACTATATTACCCCTAGTGTGTACACCGGTCTAATAATAAGGGCTCTCATTCCCCATCCAACAAACGTCTTTAAACAGATGACCGGAAACCAAAAATTTGCAATCCAACTTTTATTATATATCGAAAATACAGAGTGACATAAAACACATGTACATCACCAAGTCTTAGGCGAGATGTGCCAATAGTCCACAAAGAAGTTGCACGCTAGGAGACCATGGCCTTTCACTGAAACGCTAACGCCCGTATAGTCCTGTGGGATGTTTCAGAGGTGTGTCCTCCTTCCTCAGACATGTGTAGTATGCCCGGTGTCAAATCACCATTTGTATTTATCTATATTAGTGGCTGGAAAACCTCTATAAACAGAATATATCTTCAGGTTTTGGAGCAAAATGCTTGATGTATGTAAGTTATTTTTTATTTCATTTTTGTTATTTATATGTACACTCATACACATACATATATTCCTTCATATACATATATTTTTACACACATGTATACATTTATATATATATATATATATATATATATACATTCATATGCTCATATAACACATGTATTCACCCATATGCACATACATACATATAGACACAAACATTTTACGTGTCTAAATGAATGTATGTGAATATGAGAGTGTTAACATAAGTGTATAGATATGACATGTATATACTCATTTATATAATATGCATGTGATATTAATGTATTTCAATCGCTATTTTGCTGGCTTTTTTTACATGTTTTTATTTTTTTCTCTATAGTTCTATAACTCCTCACCTTCCTCTTCATGTTATAGTAGTTTACCTGCTTTATCTTTCTCGTTTATTGCTCATCTTACCATACTATTTTCCAAATTGTCTTTTTCCTCCATTATGCTTTTTCCCATACAGAATATTATTATTATGTTTAAACATCCTATTTATTTGTGCAATATTGTGCACTGATTAGGGCATTAATTAGAGTCTTCACAATGAGTTATAGAGTAATCATTTGTACTTTTACATATTTAACTCAATGGGGGTCAATTACTAAGGGCCGATTTGCGTTTTCCCGACGTGTTACCCGAATTTTTCCGTTTTGCGCCGATTTTCCCTGCATTGCCCCGGGTTTTTGGCGCACGCGATCAGATTTTGGCTCATCGGCGCTGGCATGCACGCGACGGAAATCGGGGGGCGTGGCCAAACGAAAACCCAACGGATTCGGAAAAACCGCCACATTTAAAAAACAAAAACTGTTGCGGAGGTAGCACTTACCTTCACCAGGAATAGGCCGGTGTACTTGAGTGCGTTCCGATGCTCTTCAGCGCAGCAGCGCCACCTGGTGGATGGCGGAGGAACTGCCTTAATGAATCCCGGCCAGGCCCGAATCCACCGCAAAGAACGCGCCGCTGGATCGCGAACGGACCGGGTAAGTCAATCTGCCCCATTGTCCCTTACTGAGCAATATTTTTCCCATATTATTTTCCTATTATCTGAACTTATCCCTCCAATGTCACAGATTAGGCTAACATGCAACTAATAAAATGCAAATTCATAAAATATATATATACATATATTTTATCTTTTGCAGTTTCCACAGTCTCGTTGTAATGAGAAATGTTCTCCAGGATACAGGAAAGCTCAGGATAGAAGACATTGGGTCTGTTGTTATGACTGTGTTCTGTGTTCAGAAGGAGCAATATCAAAAATATCAGGTATAATAAAAGTAGGTTAAGTGGGTAGTTGAGCATTTTATTATCATTTTATATTATTTTGATGTGGGTGGAAAAAGTTTTCTAATACCATGATTTCTTTTTAAGTCTTCTCCAACAACTCATGTTAACTAATGTTCGCTAACAACTCACCAACAGCTCATGTATACTTAAATTACCGCACTTCATGGGTGACACCCTGCCTCAAATCATCTGCAAAAGATGTACGTTTGCACTATTTTTGATAAACATGGGCCATTCTTTATAGTAATGTATATTGTATGTCGTGTATGCTTTTCTTTCAGTTCATTTTCTTGTTTTTTTCCAGACAGTGAAATCTGCAACAAATGTCCCATTGACTATTGGCCGGATGAGAGAAAAGTGAAATGTCTTCCTAAACCCTACGAGTTTCTATCCTATGAATCAAATAGTTTATCTTCAGTGTTCTCTGGATTAGTTGTGTTTTTCTCCATTGTCACCGTTGTTATTCTGGGATTATTTCTCTTATACTGGGACACTCCTATTGTGAGGGCCAATAACCGGAGTGTAAGCGTCACTCTCCTGGTCTCCATCCTGCTGAGCTTCCTCTCGGTCTTCTTCTTCCTTGGTCGTCCTGTGGATATAACCTGTCAGCTGAGACAGACTTTATTCTCAATCTTCTTCACCATTGCTGTGTCTTCTGTACTTTCTAAGACCATAACAGTCTGCATTGCTTTCAAAGCCACCAAGCCCAAAAGTCCATGGAGAAAGTTAATGGGGAAAAAAGTGGCAATTTATATTGTCTTGGTATTTTCGATGAACCAGGTTCTAATCTGTGTTATTTGGTTGTCCATTTCTCCTCCATATCAGGAGTTTAACTTCATGTCTTATAGTCGAAAGATCATCATCCAGTGTAATGAAGGTTCTGTCTTGGCCTTCTACCTCATGTTGGGTTATATGGGTCTCCTGGCCTCTGTGAGCTTTGTTCTGGCTTTCATGGTGAGGACATTACCGGACAGTTTTAATGAGGCCAAGTACATCACCTTCAGCATGCTGCTGTTCTGCAGTGTCTGGATCGCTATGATCCCGGCTTATCTGAGCACCAGAGGGAAATACATGGTGGCTGTGGAGGTATTTGCCATCTTGACCTCATGTGCTGGAATATTAATCTGTATATTCTTCCCTAAATGTTACATAATGCTCCTAAAGCCTGACTTCAATTTTATGGATCATAAAATAAAAGGCAGTGAATAATATAAAGAAATCGGGGGTCATCTTTTTTTGGCTTTTCTTTTGTTGTATATTTTTGGTGCATTTGCGCCAAAATTGCAACTTTTCCACTTCCCTAGCAAAGTTAGCTGCACCACTATTTTTCAGTGTTGCATTTGATATATCTTTAAAATCCAGATTTGGACAGGAGGAAAAGTTGCCATCTTGGCACAAATCCCAGTTGAAATGTCGCAACTTTGGTGCAAATACATTCCTGAGAAGGCATAAAAAGAAATTTGAAGGGGCTGCAGAAGAGTTTGTAACTTTTGCATGGCTTTTTTAAAAATTGTTGCTAAAAATGACACACGCAAATGTCCTGATTAAGTAAATATAAATGACCCCCAATGTGATGTTATGATTTATATTTTATTTGTAATGAAATACATTTCTGTATTATTCATAAACATGGAAAAGCATGAACAGTTTTAAGTAATATTGGTGACCCCCCTGAACTCTGTAGGAAAATAAATTTAAGATGGGCCTCAGCCATTTGTTGAAGATGTGGCTTTTCTCCATCTCCTCCCCTTATTTTAAGCATTACAACACACAAGCAAACTGCTAACAAACAAAAATCACCCCAAACTTGGAGTCCTGAGCTTCCTGCTTGAAAGAAACCTGAACCTTGTCTAATAATGTTAAGCCTGGCTAGTATATCCTTAGAGAGGCACAGAAAAAGAGGTGTCCAGCTTCTTCCATGAGGAATGCGTTGTTTAGAGAACCCAAATCCTCACTCTACTTGACGACAACTAAAATATTATTGGTACACAGTCCAGCTCATACCCATCAAAGCATTGTGTTTGTTAAAATTCTTCCCTCATTGTCAGCATCTTAAAACATGGACATGAACATCAAAATTGTCCAACGCTTTTTGGATGCGGCAAGCTTCTTTAGCCATGATCGATATAGCACAGTAAAACATGTTATTTAAACATAAGTCCAAGATATACGTGATGACTACGTCACATCCAAAAGGAGGTGTGAACCCCAGTCAATCAACGGCGCCATAGTAATACGATCATGTGATCACCAACACTGAATTGAAAGAAAACCTCACTTGTATAGCCTTGTCCGCGGATCCTTACCAAGGGCAATGGAAACTGGCTGTAAAACCAAATAATAAATAACTACAACCTCTGGAACCTAAGTTAGATGTCTTTAAAGTACAAGTGTAAGGTATAAAAACTGTCACCGAGCTCTGCACAAAACCAAAATAAGCAATTCTCGAATGTACACTTTTGTAGCTATCTGTAGCCTTTTGTCAGCTAACAATTACCTCATCCCTAAGGCTGTGTTTTCTTGGTTGGTTACAATTAGAGATGAGCGAACATACTCGTCCGAGCTTGATGCTCGTTCGAGCATTAGCGTACTCGAAACTGCTCGTTGCTCGGACAAGTATTTCACTCGCTCGAGAAAATGGCATCTCCCGCCGTTTTGCTTTTTGGCGGCCAGACACAGAGCCAATCACAAGCCAGGAGACTCTGCACTCCACCCAGCATGACGTGGTACCCTTACACGTCGATAGCAGTGGTTGGCTGGCCTGATCAGGTGACCCTGGAATAGACTAGCCGCTGCCCGCGCTGCTCGGATCATTCTCTGTCTGGATGCCGCTAGGGAGAGAGCTGCTGCTGGTCAGGGAAAACGTTAGGCTGTTCTATTAGAATAGTGTTAGGCAGGAGTGATTCTACAAGAACCCAACAGCCCTTCTTAGGGCTACAATAACGTTTTATTTTACTTTTTTTGTTTTCATGTGGCTGGGCGTGCTGGCATTAGTAGTGCAGCTAGTACCATATTGTGAGGAATTTGCAGAGAGACTTGGGACCGTTGTGTTTAGCTCTTAGTGACACACATATCCGTCTCAAACACCAAAGTGGGACAATTTATTAGGGGTTTGATTTCAATTAGGCACAGTCTGCCATTTACTTTTTATTTTACGTTTATTTTTTGATAACTTAGCGTCATCTCATCTGGCATAACAGTGTGCTTTTAAACTTGGCTAGAAAATAGCCATAGGAGAATCCAAACGGCTTACTTAGGCCTACAATAGCGTTATATAGTTGATTTCTGGTTGATTTGCTGGTGGCTGGCCTTGCTGTAGTGCATCTACTACCATATTGTGAGGAATTTGCAGTGAGACTTGGGACCGTTGTGTTTAGCTCTTAGTGACACGCATATCCACCTCAAACACCGAAGTGGGACAATTTATTAGGGGTTTGATTTCAATTAGGCACAGTCTGCCAGTTTCTTTTTATTTTACGTTTATTTTTTGATAACTCAGCGTCATCTCATCTGGCATAGCAGTGTGCTTTCATACTTGGCTAGAAAATAGCCATAGGAGAATCCAAACGGCTTACTTAGGCCTACAATAGCGTTATATAGTTGATTTTTGGTTGATTTGCTGGTGGCTGGCCTTGCTGTAGTGCATCTACTACCATATTGTGAGGAATTTGCAGTGAGACTTGGGACCGTTGTGTTTAGCTCTTAGTGACACACATATCCATCTCAAACACCAAAGTTGGACAATTTATTAGGGGTTTGATTTCAATTAGGCACAGTCTGACAGTTTCTTTTTATTTTACGTTTATTTTTTGATAACTCAGCGTCATCTCATCTGGCATAGCAGTGTGCTTTCATAGTTGGCTAGAAAATAGCCATAGCAATAGGATAGCATCGTTTGGTTTTAAAAACAAAAAAACACAAAAAAACAAAAAAAAACACAAAAAAAAAAAAAAAATTTACAGCTATAACTTTCATTTTCAAAATGTTTAACCCGAGGGCTAGCGGTAGAGGACGAGGGCGGGGACGTGGGCGTCGAACTACTGCAGGGGTCATAGGCCGTGGTCCTGGGCGGGGTGAGACACCACCTGCTGATGAGGGAGCAGGGGAACACCGCAGAGCTGCACTCCCTAGGTTCATGTCTGAAGTTACTGGGACTCGTGGTAGAACACTGTTGAGGCCAGAACAGTGCGAACAGGTGATGTCGTGGATTGCCGACAATGCTTCTAGCAATTTGTCCACCAGTCAGTCTTCCACGCAGTCCACCCATGTCACCGAAGTCGGCACTCCTCCAGCTCCTGCACCTCAGCCTCCTTCCCCCCAGTCTGCCACCTCCCAGGAAAATTTGGCATTTGAACCGCCATACTCTGAGGAACTGTTTTCGCAGTCTGTGGGTCATGATGACCTTCTTGACGTAGTCGAAGAAGTGTGTAAAGAGGTGTCCGACGATGAGGAGACACGGTTGTCAGACAGTGGTGAAGTTGTTGTCAGGGCAGGAAGTCCGAGGGGGGAGCAGACTGAGGGATTGGAGGATGATGAGGTGACAGACCCAAGCTGGGTTGATAGGCCGGGTGAACACAGTGCTTCTGAGACGGAGGCGAGTCCTATAGCAGAACAGGTTGGAAGAGGCAGTGGTGGGGCCAGACGGAGAGGCAGGGCCAGAGCTGGTGCATCAGCGCCAAATGTTGCCCGTAGTCAAGCTCCCGTGGCGAGGGCTAGATTTTAAGAAGTATGGAGGTTCTTTAAAGAAACACCGGATGACCGACGGACTGTGGTGTGCAACCTTTGCCAAACCAGGATCAGCAGGGGTTCCACCACTACTAGCTTAACTACCACCAGTATGCGCAGGCATATGAATGCTAAACACCCCACTCAATGGGGCCAAGCCCGTTCACCTCCGGCTGGGCACACCACTGCTTCTTCCCCTGTGTCATCTGCTAGTCAGCCCCCTGCCCAGGACCACGGCCCAAACACCTCCCGTGCGAAAACCCCATCTACGATCCTCCACAGCATCCACCAGCGTTCAGCTCTCCATACCCCAGACGCTGGAGCGCAAAAGGAAGTATAGCGCAACCCACCCACATGCCCAAGCCCTCAACGTCCACATCTCCAAGTTGCTTAGCCTGGAGATGCTGCCCTATAGGCTGGTAGAGACCGAAGCCTTTCGAAACCTCATGGCGGCGGCCGCCCCTCGGTATTCGGTCCCCAGCCGCCACTACTTTTCCCGATGTGCCGTCCCAGCCCTGCACAAGCACGTGTCAGAGAACATCATCCGTGCCCTGACCAACGCCGTTTCTGACAAGGTCCACCTGACCACGGACACGTGGACGAGTGCTGCCGGGCAGGGCCACTATGTATCGCTGACGGCACATTGGGTTAACTTGGTGGAGGCTTGGACCGAGTCTGACCCTGGGGCTGGTCATATACTGCCGACGTTGAGGATTGCGGGGCCTATCTCGGTCCAGGTCTCAAAGGCCTACTATGCCTCCTCCTCCTCCCACCCCTCCTCCACCTCCTCCTCCTCCGAATTACCATCCGTGGGCATGGCGCCATCAGTCGGTAGCTCTAGGCACAGCAGCAGTGCCCTCGCTAAGCGACAGCAGGCGGTGCTCAAACTGCTGAGCCTAGGCGATAAAAGGCACACCGCCCAAGAGCTATTACAGGGCATCACGGCGCAGACCGATCTGTGGCTGGCACCGCTGAACCTGAAGCCAGGCATGGTTGTGTGTGACAACGGCCGTAACCTGGTGGCGGCTCTGCAACTCGGCAGACTGACATATGTGCCATGCCTGGCCCATGTGTTAAATCTGATAGTTCAGCGTTTCCTCAAGACATACCTCAATCTGTCTGATTTGCTCACGAAGGTGCGCCGCATCTGTGCGCATTTCAGGAAGTCCAGCACAGATGCTGCCACTCTCAGGGCAGCGCAGCGCCGCCTCCAACTGCCCGCTCACCGACTGTTGTGCGACGTGCCCACGAGGTGGAATTTAACATTAACCATGTTATCCAGAGTTTACCAGCAGCGCAGAGTGATTGCAGACTGCCAGATGTCAACTTCCACCAGAACTGGTAGTCAGGTCAGTCAGCTTCCTCAAGTCTACAATGAGGAGTGGACGTGGATGTCTGATATCTGTCAGGTGCTGAGTAACTTTGAGGAGTCAACACAGATGGTCAGTGGCGATGCCGCCATCATCAGCCTCACCATCCCGCTGCTTGGCCTGTTGAAAAACTCTCTGGTCAGCATGAAGTCGGAAGCTTTGCGCTCGTCACAAGAGACGGGGGAAGAAGATTCCCTTGTTGATAGCCAAAGCACCCTTAGGTCTGTTTCTCAGCGCATATCGGAGGAGGTGGAGGAGGATGAGGAGGAAGAGGAGGAGAATGTTGGCGAGACAGAAGAGGGGAGCATTGTTCAGTCCTTCACTGTTCAGCGTGTATGGGCAGAAGAAGAGGAGTTGGAGGAGTTGGAGGAGGAGGAAATGGGCAGTCAGGCCAGTGAGGGGAGTGAATTCTTGCGCGTTGGGACTCTGGCGCATATGGCAGATTTCATGCTAGGCTGCCTATCCCGTGACCCTCGCGTTCAAAGAATTTATTCCAGCACCGATTACTGGGTATTCACTCTCCTGGACCCACGGTACAAGCAAAATCTTTACACTCTCATCCCTGGAGAGGAAAGGAGTGTGAGAATGCATGAATACCAGCAGGCCCTGGTGCACAAGCTGAAACAGTATTTCCCTTCTGACAGCGCTAGCGGCAGAGGGCGTACTTCTGCGGGACAAGTAGCGAGGGAGAGTAGGCGAGCAGGCAGCTTTTCCAGCACTGGCAGGGGTACGATTAACAAGGCCTTTGCCAGTTTTATGTCACCCCAGCAAGACACTGTCACCTGTCCCCAGTCTCGGCAGAGTAGGGCTGATCTTTACAGAAAGATGTTGAGGGAGTACGTAGCTGACCATACCATCGTCCTAAATGATCACACAGCTCCCTACAACTACTGGGTTTCAAAGCTGGACATGTGGCACGAACTGGCGCTATACGCCTTGGAGGTTCTTGCCTGCCCTGCCGCTAGCTTGTTGTCCGAGCGGGTTTTCAGTGCAGCTGGTGGCATCATCACCGATAAGCGTACACGCCTGTCGACAGACAGCGCTGACAGGCTGACGCTTATCAAGATGAATAAAGCCTGGATTTCTCCGGATTTTCATTCTCCACCAGGTGAAAGAAGCTCAACCTGAATAATGTATGCACTCCTCCTCCTCATTGTCCTCCTTCTCCTCCTCTTTGTACACTACAGCAGATGAAACTGGCTATTTTTTGCCAGGGCCAACTGGCTCTAGCTATAGTACTCTATGTATTTAATTTTTCTGGAGGGCCACCTACCCGGTCCTCTGTTTTAAGCAATTTTTGGGAGTGCCACATACAGGCACTCAATCTATTTAATTTTTCTGGAGGACCACCTACCTGCTCCTCTGGTTTGAAAACTTTTTGGACTGCCACATACAGGCACTATCCAAATTAAATTGTCTCCATAGCAGCCTCCACATGTCGTCTTTTTAGCTGGCTCCACACGTTGTCTCCATTGCTACCTCCACACGTCATCGCCACAGCTGCCTCCAAAAGTCGTCCATATAGCTGCCTCCATACATCGTCCCCTTATCAAACGAGCTGTGTCAGGCAGAATTTTGGGTTGTTTTCATGGATTCCACATCAAACCTGTTAACTTTGTCGCCACCCTGCTGTGTAATCCACAAAATATACTGGCAAACTTTTATCATTTACCGATATTATTTCAGCGCTTCTAGCGCATCTGTTTACATTCCCCTCACCCGCCATATCCCAAACTTATAAGAACGCTACTACACTTGATCTTATACAAAAGGTTCTTAGAAGTGCTGTTTGGGGAGTAGCCTAGAGACAGGGGCTTGGATTGGCGAAAGCTCGCCTGGCAGCGGAGCGCCAGCTCCATCCCAAGATCCAACTAACATAGTTTTAACTGCAGCACCTTTAAACTACTACTAGTTCACTGCCTCCATACATGGTCCCCTTATCAAACGAGCTGTGTCAGGCAGAATTTTGGGTTGTTTTCATGGATTCCAAATCAAACTTGTTAACTTTGTCGCCACCCTGCTGTGTAATCCACAAAATATACTGGCAAACTTTTATCATTTACCGATATTATTTCAGCGCTTCTAGCGCATCTGTTTACATTCCCCTCACCCGCCATATCCCAAACTTATAAGAACGCTACTACACTTGATCTTATACAAAAGGTTCTTAGAAGTGCTGTTTGGGGAGTAGCCTAGAGACAGGGGCTTGGATTGGCGAAAGCTCGCCTGGCAGCGGAGCGCCAGCTCCATCCCAAGATCCAACTAACATAGTTTTAACTGCAGCACCTTTAAACTACTACTAGTTCACTGCCTCCATACATGGTCCCCTTATCAAACGAGCTGTGTCAGGCAGAATTTTGGGTTGTTTTCATGGATTCCAAATCAAACTTGTTAACTTTGTCGCCACCCTGCTGTGTAATCCACAAAATATACTGGCAAACTTTTATCATTTACCGATATTATTTCAGCGCTTCTTGCGCATCTGTTTACATTCCCCTCACCCGCCATATCCTAAACTTATAAGAACGCTACTACACTTGATCTTATACAAAAGGTTCTTAGAAGTGCTGTTTGGGGAGTAGCCTAGAGACAGGGGCTTGGATTGGCGAAAGCTCGCCTGGCAGCGGAGCGCCAGCTCCATGCCAAGATCCAACTAACATAGTTTTAACTGCAGCACCTTTAATCTACTACTAGTTCACTGCCTCCATACATGGTCCCCTTATCAAACGAGCTGTGTCAGGCAGAATTTTCAGGTGTTTCACCAGATACATAGTGGAACGCGGCCCATCTGACGCCGCCATGCTTGAGACCTGAAGTTGCAATCATAGCAGCGCAATATGGATGCCCCATACTGTCGCTCTTAATCATGGAACCATTTCCGTAAAAACAATTAAAAATAGAACCACTATGCTATTCCATTATTCCTAGGTGAAATATTCAAACGACCCGGCCTGCTTTGAAAATTATAATTTTTTCAAAGTAAACGCTTCTGGCCCCGAGGCCCATTTTGGGTGGGGAGGAGCCGAGAGACAGGGGCTTGGACAGGCAAAAGCTCGCCTGGCAGCGGACCGCGAGCTCCATCCCAAGATTAGGCAGCCTCAGAGGCATCCATGCATGCTGCCCCTGCTGTTTCCTGTCCATTTCGCCTCCATGATCCTCCACAGCGTCTACCAATGTCTCCATGTGCAACTTTCAACTGTCTATACCACAGACGCTGGAGCATGAGAGGATATGCAGCACAACATCCCCTTATCAAACGAGCTGTGTCAGGCAGAATTTTCAGGTGTTTCACCAGATACATAGTGGAACTCGGCCCATCTGTCACCAAGCTGGAGACCTGAAGTTTCAATCATAGAAGCAATATGGATGCCCCAGTAGTCACTCTTAATCATGGAAGTCGTCTCCATGGCTGCCTCCCCATGTCGTCCCTTTATCAAAAGATCTGTGTCAGGCTAATTTTTCGGGTGTTTCACCAGATACGTTATGGAACTTGGTCACTATGTCGCCACCATGCTGTGTTATCGACTAAATATACCGTCAACCTTTTGTTCACATAGGAAATCATTTCAGCGCTTCTTGCTCACCTCCTTTGGTGAAACCTGAGTCCATTTAGGGTATGTCGCCATGACACTCTCTAGCCTGCTGCCGCTGCCTCTGCGTGCCGTCCCCTATAGTGTCAGGGTCAATTATTGGATGTTTTATAAGCTATCTAGCCTCATTCGGTCACTCTGTCATGGCCATGCTGTTGCCCATAATTTTGGCATAATGGTGCGATTAAGCAGCCTCAGAGGCATCCATGCATGCTGCCCCTGCTGTTTCCTGTCCATTTCCGTGGTGTTTCCATCCTTTTCTGAGGTTCCCAGGTGTTTGGCCAAGCTTCCCTGTGTAGACCCTTGGTCCAAAATAGACGAAGTGACGGCTCAGCCAAGCTCCAGGCAATGCAATTGAAATCCTTTTTTCGTGCAACATTAATGCTACATCCACGATGCGGGGATACAACAACCGCTAACGCGTTTCGGGTGGGTTAACCGTCCTTAGTCATAGCTAACACATAATAATCTGACCAACATTAAGTAGTAAAACCAAGCCATTAAGCCCCGCCCCCACACGAAAGTCACTTTACAATCAAGACCTTGTTGGAAACACACAATAAACATCAAAGCATACTCCAACTGTAATGGGGTAAATAAGTTACTATTAAATAATGTACTATAACTTGACAATGAGTATAAATACTATGCATCCCTTTTTCAGGTGGCATGTTAGTGCGTGTCCCTTGATCGTAGGGTCATGTGACCACGCCGTCTCCATGGCGAACTGCATCATAGTCTCGGCGGATGAATTGTGTGTGTCACGTGGTTTGAAAATCATGTGACCATGTGTGACACGTAGTCATGGGCACAAGACGCCTGGAGGAATTGAGAAGGAAATGCTCATTCGGCGTCGCCGCAGAGATCTATAGGCGCTTGAAAACCGTGGACATGTATTCAGGATCGGGGTCCGGTATGCGGGATCAGCGCAGCGAGGCCGAAGGCGCTTCGTCTTTGGTGGGGTGGACGTCTGGAATAAGATGAGACAATTAGTGGCTGGAAAAAGTTAAAATTGTAAAATATTGAATAGTGTTAAAAACAAGAAAAGTACTGGTACAAAGATGGAGAAAAAGAGGCAGGAGAACAACATAGACAGGTAATACGAATACCCTTGGTCCCCTTGAAAAATGCTCGAGTCTCCCATTGACTTCAATGGGGTTCGTTATTCGAGACGAGCACTCGAGCATCGGGAAAAGTTTGTCTCGAATAACGAGTACCCGAGCATTTTAGTGCTCGCTCATCTCTAGTTACAATGGGAATCCATAGCTAAACAGAGGAGAGGACGGTGGTTGGATGTTTTTGGTAGGGGTTACTTGTACATGCATGTTCATGATCAGTAGATACAGGGTGCAGGATAAAATCAGTCCTCAACTGCAGTGATGTCACAAGCTAATCACATGCTTCAGCTCATCCAATTACATACCAGGAATGCTGTTTGTGTTTGAAAGTTTGAATATATTAAAAATGTACATGTATGAATATTCTAATGTACAAATAAAGATATATCCTGCACAAACAGCGCAGTGCATATACAGTGCAACTCTTTGAGCAGACCTCTTTGTACAGGATAGGGGACTTTTGCAGAAAATGGAACCTTTCATAGACTATAATCACAAAAAAATTTAAAAAAATCAGTGACTGAATAAAATATTCTGTCTTTTAGGGAGGGCCTTCTGGAGAAGTTTCACTGTGTATATACACATACTTTGATGCTGCCATGTGTTCATCTTTTTATTTCGATGTAGGTGTTTTATAGCTTAGGTGGACATGATTTAATATATCTTTTTTTTTTGTGATGTATTAGATTAATGTAAGATGCAGAGCTCCAGTGCTGTGCCTTCCTTACCTTGCTCTGCAGTAGATCTCTGTACAAGCAGTAACACTGATTCTGTGTCCAATTTGGCTTAACTATTTGTGCACGTTCACTATTGGTATCATTGCCCATAGCTCATGTCACGGAAGTCCGGCACAATTCAGGAAAAGTTGAGAGTGTTCTATAGATAGCCTCATATAACTATTAGCCCTATATCTCATAATAGGAAGAAGTCGCCAGCATGATACAGGTATTCTTGGAATTGTTGATAAAGACTCTCTCCAGCTGTACTAAAATTATTTTTGTCAAGTAACTTTACAACTATGCTTTTAAATCTCAAGTTCCAGAATACTAGAGCACATATATGCCAAAGCTTAACCTTATATCCTCTATATTTAAATTTGTATGTAGCGGCGTGTGTGAGCCTGTAGCTCTGGAGCCCAATGGTCTACAAGTGGCTTTTAGTGACCACATCACCCTAAAATTTATCAATTGAACCCTTCGTTCATATTGAGGTACCCTTAGAACCATGGTAAAGGGAAGAATGAGGAACAAAATCTCATTAAAATTTACAAAGTTCTTCCCTGTCAAGATGGTGGTATAATGCTGATTGCTCCTAGAGAACTTACTCCTATCTGAACCCTTCTCACTCTAGAGTTGTCATCCAGGCCTTCCTCATCAGCAACACAAGAAGCCTGTAAATTGCCACTGGACTCTGAGAATCCGGCAATGCCTACCCATCCACTGCTTCCTTCACCAAAGCCACTTGCATCAAGTATGTCTTCCATCAGGTACCTGGGGATCTCCCTCCAAGACTACTTCCAAGTCTACTCCTTCGGCTGCTAACATTATCAGCTTAGCTGACTCAGCAAAAATTACAGTTACTACTATGAATGTCATGCTACCTGACCTGCAAAACAAAACTAGTAAATAACCACAATAAATTGACTCACTACGGGCTGATATTAACTTTCTGGCTGACAAAACCTCACATTTGGTAAATAAAATGATTGGGCTTATCTCAGTTAGTAGGTGGTCTTCTCCCCTACTATGGATGATGATATTGAATCCATCAAAACAGAACTTGTAGACATGGAGGACCTGTCTTAGGGGTATTCTCAAGACTGTCAAACCAGATTCACGTTTAAAATTTTTGACAGACTATTTTGAGCAGGTAGAGAACACAAATATGTGCCTGCCTGCTCTGCTGTGTTAGAGAAATATTTCTATCTCTGATATGATGTGGGTTCAAATTATTGTATAGTATGAGCTGCTCGGAGAATCAGTCACACACATACATGTGCCTTGTAGGACGATTCCACCTCTTTTACATAACAGAGAGTTCTTATGGGTTTTTGGGAACAAAGAAACTTCAATTAGGCATGCGTCACATTCCTTTCCCTTGGACAGGATGTGTACTTCTGAGGCATAATGTGCGGGGGGAGGGGGGTGTCAGTGGTTTTATGAACAGATGTAGTTTGCTGACATTCTATTTAGTGTAAAGACACGTGGATGGAGAACACGTAGAAAAAATGGATTCTGTTCTCTCACAAGCCCCCCTTTTGTGAGTAATTTTAGGTACTGCTCAGGTTGTGAAGTTGCCTCCGTGCTTCTACAGCTGCTTGACTCCCACCAAATGCAGGCTCCGCTTTCTCTAAAGCCTTCCCAGCCTGCCGTCTTGCTTCAACAGCTGCCTGACTCCCAGCAGTCTCAAGCCCAGCTTCCATGTCGGCCTTGTTTGGCTCCAATGTTCCAAAAGCAACTGCAGTCTCTGGCTTTCCCAAAAACCAATCCAGAGTCCCTGGCTCTCCCAGAGGCTGCTCCAGAGTTTCCAGCTCTCCCAGAAGCCACTCCACAGCCTCCTTACCTTGGATGTATCCTGTCAATTCTCCATGGTACATTTGTAAAACTTGTGGAGAATATAGGCCCTAGGAGCAGATCCAAAGAGAATCTCAAAAGGTGAGAGGCCTGTTTTCCTATTGAGAGTGTACCTTATAGAAAATAAGGCCAAGGAAAGACAATCAACACAGTTCTTCCCTGCCTCTTCCATGGCTTTCTGGATTTGTAACTTAAGAGTCCCATTTAACCTTTCCACCTTTACAATACTCTGAGGATGGTAGGGGATATGGAAAGCCTGTTTAATCCAAAGTGTTGCCATCACCTCCTTCATCACCTCCTCCATAAAGTGGGAACCGCTATTGCTCTATATGGTCTCTGTAATCCCAAATCTGCAGACTAACTCACTTATTAACTTCTGTGCTGTGTTTTTTGCAGTTTCTTTTGTCACAGGAGGTCCACTTAAACAAGTACATATTCATAGCTACTTACCTTTTGTAGCTGTATATAGTCAATCCGCAACCTCTAGCAGTAGTAAAACGGCTTTGGAGTATGTTTAACAAGTGTTTTCACTATTTTACCTGCGCTATGCTTAGTACAGATCAAGCAGGCTTGTGTAAATCGGCTAGCGACAATTGTAAATCCAAGTGCTACCCAATACTTGTCGACCAATGAACACATAAAAGTCTTGGACTGACATGTCAAACCATGGGCGCACTGAGCCATCATAGGTTAAAGGGCCCTTGGCAGACACAGTTTGTCACCTTTTTGTCATAGTCCACCCTCCACCTCTTAGGTCCCTATTTTACTCCAACCTTGTTTCTCCACTTGTGGAGCTTGTTTTTGTAAAGACTGAAGTATGGACAAATCTACTGGGCGAGCGGGTGTCACAGACTGTACTGATATAGGCTCCTTTTCCCTAGGCTTTTTAGCAACTAGTTTAGCTTCTTCATCTGAACTTGCATTTCCTCTGGATTCAAGAGTATCGCTTCTAGTATGGGCATTGACTTTTACTATATCTAGCACTTTGGGTATCATCAAGGCCTCCATTTACTATTTTATGCTCTCAGCATTTTTGAGGTCAGGAATGCTCTAGCTCTCCAAATGGGTCCATAGTCATGAGCAATTCCTAAAGCATACCTATAGTCAGTATAAATATTACCTGTCTTACCTTCTGCCACTTTAAACTCTTCCGTCAGTGCCTTTGACTCCACCTCCTGTGCAGACAGGTGGCTTGGGAGTGGTTCTTCTTTTATTACCTCATGTTGTGTAACCACTGCATATTGGGTGTAGAATTGGCCTTCTTCCTGGTATCTCGAGCCATCTACAAAAAACTCAAAAATGTGAATTAACTGTCAGTCTTTTACATGTTGAAAACTCACAGTTTCTTGTGCCATTAACGCAATACAATCATGTGGCAACAAAACAGCATCTTTTTCCTCAGAAGGCAACAATTTTAGATACAATCTATTCTCATCATTCCCCCCTTTTGAATCTAGCAGAAGTAATGTAGCTGGTTTCAAGGTAGTACAATGTCTCAGAGTGACATTAGGGTTCATAAGGAGCGCACATTGCAGCCAAAGTTGTCTGGCCATGGAGATGTGCTTAGGTTGTACTTGGGCTAAAATACCATGAACATCAGGTGGAGTGTAGATGGTTACAGGACAAACACATGATCCAGCTCCAAGACATCAAGATCCACTTGTATTGTTTAAAAAATCCAAATCTTTTTTTTCTTCATAACGAATAGACAAGGTCACACGGAGTCAATCCTAAAAGATAAAAGAGAAATCGCCTACGCGTTTTGGTTAAAAACTGTACCTTAATCAAAGCCATGAATAAGGGTATAGTTTTTACCTGAAACGCATAGGCAATTTCTCTTTTACCTGTTATGATTGACTCCGTGTGACCTTGTCTATTCGTTATGGCCATGAATAAGGCTATAGTTTTTATCCGAAACAAGTAGGCGATTTTTCTTTTACCTGTTATGATTGACTCCATGTGACCTTGTCTATTCGTTATGAATAAAATAAAGATTTGGATTTTTTAAACAATACAAGTGGATCTTGATGTCTTGGAGCTGGATCGTGTGTTTGTCTATGGTATCAACTCCTAAGGAAGCTGGAGGAACCACTAGTCCACGTGTAAAGGGTGTAATCCACTCCAGGTGAGCTGTCTTAGAATATTTTTGTAGATGGTTACAGAGTTACAAATTTTTCTCACCAGGACACTATCTCATCGGCAGGGAAGCAGTCAATTGTTAGTGCTAATGCGGCATAGATCCTACTTCATGTAACTGTTTCCACAGGTGGTTTCTACAACTGATACCATGTTCCTCCATGTAATGAAATCTGCCAAGCTGCAACTATAAAAATTCTGTAAATACACACTTTGATGAGCTCACTAGATTTACTTTCTGATTGAATCTGATTGGATTTAATACTAAGTTACATCACTAGAAAATACAAAGCATCCTACAAACTTAGGACAAGATGTAATGGATTCAGCTTTAGGGCAAAGAGAATATGAGGTTATTCTCCACCCAATTCAGACTGCTGAAGAAGATTCTTGACAAGTAGCTACAGAACACAATAATGCCTGAAAAGAAAAAGATGACAATCATATGAATATTGCCACTAATGTAACTCCTGAGAAAGCCACATTGGAGGTGATATGTGTGGGGCTTGGTGCTCTCCTATTCCTGGCCTGGTATACCATATCTACATAATGCATTTAGCCTCAATGACAAACTCCAAATTATCTGGGGCATGAGAGCAGCCTTAAAAGGATATACTGATTTCATGATTAAAGGAACACCTGAAAGCAGCTTTGGATGAGAAGTTTTCTGAACAGCATTTCCTGTACTTGTGAATGATTCTGCCATTTATCATAAACTTTCCTATGATTCAACTGATACTTGCAAAGATGCCTTTTAAAATGGGTGTAGCAGTAGAGGTTTTCAATGAGCATATTAGGTGAAATATTGGCTGATTTTCTTTTTGTTCAACTTGCTTTTACCCCAATCTTTCATGCTTTGTCAAAAGTCAAGAAAGGGTATCTTTCCCAGTGTAAATGGTTAGACAACTGGTAAAATATGACATAGGTTACCATATGATTCTGAGAATTTTTTACAAAACCTGGAGAAGATTTAACAGACGAAAATATAAATTGTAATTCCAGATTTTTAATGATTTTACTAAACTATCTTTTGTCATTCACTGTTTCAAAATAAACAGAACAATCAGAACAATGCCCCAATCAGATTCCATGAAGTAAATCTATTGCATAGTGTTTACAAGACTACAAAGAGAATAGTCTGCAGCTTTCACCACATGAATAATGGAGCATGGCATAAATATTAGAAACCAGCAGTGAAATACTAACATGAAGTATATTATTTGTGTTTTGTGAGCCTTTAACCCCTTGGCGCTCTACAAGTATGGCACCAGCACACCCGTTGCATTGTGTGTAACCATGTTAAGTGACATGGTGATATCACAATAGGAATGGGGAAATGGAGGCAGGAGAACCTCCTACTAACGTCACCCGGCTAACTGGATAAGTCCCACCCGCTGATCGCTGTGAGTCAAGTCTGACTGGCCAATTGCAGCTTTTTACTTCCTACCTCCTCCCTCTTATGGCACCATTTTGGTTAGGTATCGCTGGAGTGAGGAGCTGAGCGTTACTGTTACACCAAAATCACTATTACAGAAATATGAGGCATGCGTCACTGTACACAGAAATCAGAGAGCTCTCCCAAGTTCGCTGCTTGGGCAAAAAAGAGCCGAGCACTTTGCAGCAACTCTGTATTGTGTGTTAAGTACAAGGGGATATTTTTGTTCTTAAATCTTGTTCCCATTTTTTCATATATCTCAATTTTTCTTCCTCTATTTCCCCATTTAAAAAATTGTATGCATAAGATAAGCTTTTCCTCTTCACGCTTTGTGTGTTAAATATATCTAGTTCCCTCTGTCCCCTCCTTCTATGTCTCTCTATTATACCCCTTAGCACATTCTGTATCTGTAAATATTGAAAAAAGGTATCATTTGTTAATGCATTTTCATTTTGCAACTCCTCAAATGATTTCATTTCCCCCCCTTCATTATAGAATCTATATTACTGTATCCTCTATTTACCCACTTGTCTAGGTTCAAGTTTGGTATGATTGCTTCCAACCTTTTTAATGATATTAATTATTGAGAGATATTCCACCGTTTTTCTGTGTTACCTCTTCCCAGATTTCCATAGCATATCCCAGGGAATCAAGAGCATATTGTTTCTTAATCGGGTTAATGTACATTCTTTCCATAAGGAATCTTATAGAACCTGCTGGTGTAGCTGCACTTTCAATTTGTGTCCACTTATGCACTACCGAAGGGGCCGAGCATTCACTTAGCATATCTAAGATAGTGGCCTTATGGTATAACTTCAAGTTTGGCATTCCAAGACCTCCCTTTTTTATGGGGGTAACTAATACATTTTTACTTACCCTAGATTTTTTTCCCTGCCCATATAAATTTTAAAAGTAAGTTCTGTACTTTGTCTAATATTATTCTGGGAAATCTAAGCGGAATACATCTAAAAATGATATAATATCTTGGGTAGAAAAATGATTTACAGACTTGGATTCTTGCTGTCCATGAAAACTCCACCTTTTCTATTCTCTCTAATTCATCTTTTATTTTTCTAGAGTACTAGATCTGAGTTTTTCTCCACTAGCTTCCTTAATGGTAAACACATTTGAACCCCCAAATATGTAAATCCTTCCTCTCCTCCCACAAACCCATGTGTCCTTCAGCTGCTTTTTCAAGTCTGATGACATATTTATCGAGAAGATAATGGATTTAGAGCTTTTATAGATCTCTCTGGTTCCGCGCACATGAAGATTATGTCATCGGCGTATAAACCTATAGTGTGTGTTTCAGTCTTATTGCCTGGGCCAGTGGTGATAGGGGCATCCCTGTCTGGTACCGTTAGATATTTTAAACCCGGTCGACAGAAATCCTGACAAGGAGACCCGCCCATATGGATTTGAGTACAGGGCCATTATTGTCTTTAAGATTTCTCCTCTCAGACCAAATTTCAGTAAAGTGGCCTCCATATACCCCCAGTGTATTCTATCAAACGCTTTCTCAGCATCTAAGGACAAGAACACACTGGGGGTAAGGGACGTCTGAGCTGCCTGTAATAGGTCTATTACTCTTTGTGATAATAATATTACTCCTCCACAGTTAGTTTGTTTTATATGTATTATTCTTCTTTCTTTTGTGTTGTTTCATCCTGCCTGTTATGAGTCATTAGGCTCCATTTGTTTTAAGACCAGCCAGGAAGTGTAGCCTGGCAATGTGTCTATAACACCCCAGGGAGTCTCTGTTTGATCAGAGGAGCATGGTCTTCTTAAGTGGTAGAATTGACACCTTTGGCCAGAGATGTGGGAGATGAAAAGAGCCCGCAGACTTTAGTTTTTCCCTCCAAATTTAGACAAAGAGAATATCATAGCTGACCATAACTGGGGCATAATTCATAATTATGGGTCCTCAGTTACACACGACAGTTATGGAGCGAAAATCAGAATGTTAGCACCAGGGGAAGGCAGCCAATAGCAAAACACCCCTGATATTAGGCTAAGTCACCCCAAGTTTGGTGTGTGGTTGATGGGAATAATGTACCCATTTGGGTGGAAGCCATGGCACAATTGTGCCATCTTCCAATCAAAAGTTATGGGGTTTTGATAAACACCCAGACCCAAAAAGTACCTCACTGATGGGAGGGGGATAGAAAAAACTCCCCCTCACAGTGAAATCAGAGCCAGGGGTGGGGTCAAAATATCCCTGGGTTTAAATTAGTGAAGCAGCCACATAGTAGTGTTCAGTCTGGGGGACTCTGACAATAGAAGGCTGGATCCATGTCTATGCCCTGTCCTCGGGCCAAAGAATTTCTTCCTATTCCACTAGCAAGAATTTTTTGTTTCTTTCTTCCATGTTTGTAAGTATTATATGTGTATTGTTTTAATCGTTTTTTTCATTTTATCTGACAATTTAATTATTTGAGTGTACTGCATTTTTATGTAAATTAAAAACTTTTAATAAGCCTCTGCTTGTAGCCTTTAAGAATCTCTTAAGGTCTAAAGGTCTCTAAAGGGAATTACGTTACCAGAGGTCATTGTTAGCATAGTCCATGTAATAAGAGATTGCATGTTCTGTGTGAATTTATAATTGTAATATCGTAGGGAGTGCATGTGCTGAGTTATCATCAGGGTGCATCGTCTGTGTGGTTGAGGTGCCTACGGCCTTCTTTGCGTACGTAACTCATGGGTGGTGGCAGTGGATTGACGGGGTGCTGAGATTGCGTGGAGTAAATTTAGTGCTAGAATGCCATTTTGTGGAAGTGCGCGGAGTTTAAGGGCTAAATTCTGGGACTCCATAGAGTAGGTATCCCCATGTAGTACCTTATTTAATCTAGTGGCTAGGATTTTGGAGTATATTTTTACATTGCTATTCAATAATGATATTGGTCGAAAATTCTCTTGTGTATTAGCAGGTTTACCTGGTTTTGGTAGTGTTATTATTATCGCCGCTAAGTTTTCTAGTGAAATCTTGCCCTTTTCTTGCCAAAACCTGTATACTCTTTCCAAATAGGGCAGGAGCTGTGTCGCAAATTGTTTATAATGTTCATTCGGTAATCGGTCTGGGCCCGAGGACTTATTTAATTTTAATGTCTTATCTCTATTTCTCCTACTGTAAATGGGCTATTAAGATTCTCTATTTGCTCTTCTGAGAGACTTGGTAGATTCATGTTTTTTAAAAAAATTCTGCACCATTGCTGTGGTTGGCTGAGTTACTGTTTTTTCATCTTTTACGTTATATAATTTTGCGTAGTACATTTGAAAGGCTACACTAAATTATATAACTATGTAGCTTCTTGACGTATAATGGTAGCAGATTTTTGTGCAAAC
The DNA here is from genome assembly GCF_040894005.1 of Engystomops pustulosus. Lineage (NCBI taxonomy): Eukaryota > Metazoa > Chordata > Amphibia > Anura > Leptodactylidae > Engystomops > Engystomops pustulosus. Next base: position 285,317,754 of record NC_092411.1, read on the forward strand.
ATCGTTTTTGCGGGTTTTAAGCAAGAAAAAAACGCAACTCTAGAGTCACACAATGGCATTTCAAAAAAGCAGAAATTAAGCAGATGTTAAACATGCATGCAACTGGAGCAGTCTATTGGCATAGAGCACACACAGCTGCTAATCGCATCAGAAGGCATTTAACACTGCACATACACCGGACTATAAATCTGACTGGTGGGAACCTGCCAGTCTAACACATAGACAACTGCTCAAAATCCTGCTTCATGATAGATATCCCCCTATGTATGAAAGATACTTCCGTATTTACCACACATACCTGGACCTTTAGAAGTAGATTTTACCTTGATGTACTTTGCACAGCTTGTACATCATGCAGCAATTTTCCTTCTATGCCCTGCTGTGTGCCCAGTCTGTAAATTATTGCCCCATATGGGGTATTGCCGTACACAAGAACACACATAATGATTTACCACTAACATAAAATACAATGTCTCACAAAAAACTATCTCAAAATTACAGGGATAAGTTAAAATGTGGAAAAGTTATTAACGGAGTAAGAGACACTGGTCAAATTTTTTTAATAATTTATAATTTTTCATGCAGATTTAACCATAACAATGTTAAGTGACTGACAGACTAGCCAGCATATTCTGTGAACCACTTTTTTTCTAGAGGTGCACCTCCCAACTGACAAATGAATGAGTAAGCATGGACAGTGACATTACATTTCTTTAACTGCCCACTGGGTTAATGTAGTGGTGCCTAATCCGGAGGCAGGAACGCTTTGTCTCATATTCTTCCTCCAACTGGCTTTGCTGGACATCTCTCCTTGCCTCCAGTTACCACTTTCTCCTTTACTGTTTCTCAGCGGAGGAGAAGACACCTCCCACAGAGGACAGATTTCCATGCCTCTGGGCAGTCTGGCCCACATGAGCCACTATATGCTTCAATGCCTGAGCAATAGTACCAGTCAGTGGGCGGATTTATTATACACGGAGTTCAAACACTGGCATAAGATAATGTTGCAGCCCATTTTGAGCAGCCTGATACATCAAGAGGCTCCGGCCTCCCTGCTGTAAAAATATTCTGTAGGATGCAAGCTTTAAAATTTGCACACTTCAGCTTGTGCACAGATGCAGGGCAGGGCACTTGTGATATATTTACAACTCGCACATGTTTAATATTGAAAAAATAATGGAACGCATTGATTTCATGAGCTGGATCAGGGAATGTTTTTAAATACATTATTGAGTTCTGCTGGGGAACTGGATCTGTGCTCAGGAAGGCAAGAGGTGGCTAATTGGGTGAGTTTGGTAAAAGACTTTTGTTTGCCAACATAGTTTGTGGGTCAGGGACGCGGTGGCTTGCTCCTCTTGACTTGTCCCCCCTTTCACGCTCCTTCACGCCCCATTGGCGGGCAGCTGGTGTAAGGGGGAAATGATCACAAGAACCAAGGGATCATCAGACATTTGCAATTATTTCAGGGCTTCTATGCTAAATATACCCCAATGTCTAAATTACCAAGAAGTGGAGGTTTGTTTTGACATGGAAGAGAAGAAACCCAAGCACAACTTTGCTTGTGGTGGTGACATTACTTGTGCAGTGGTGGAATTAGTCATACATTAAAGTCCAGAAGTCCAGACCTCCTGACGAAGCAGCAGCGAAACGCGCGTCGGGGTGCAGTTCATTGGCCTCCTGGGGACCCCCATTATACCTTTCACCATGCCTACGGGTAAGGACTCTATTTGATTCTGTGCACAGTGGGAGCCGGAAGGTACCTCCGGACCCTATCCTACATAGGACCCAACTAAGGAGATATTTCTCTATCCATATTCCCGTCTGCATTATTCATTATTATCATTCTTATCATCATTATTATCATCATTATTATGGAGGACAGAGGTGAGGTAGGGCAAGAGCTTCTTTGAAACACACAAACCAATTTCTTTTTCAAATATATTTGAAGACAGGGATTATGGGGGGAAGATCACCGGCCTCCTCTTTCTATGCTCCCTGTTCAGGATTGTCTTGAGGTCTGGTGAATGTGGAGGCCTATCCAGTATTTTTTTTCATTGTCATTGAACTATTATTTTTCCCGTTTGCATCGGATAACCATTCTATTCGAACAATGAAACTCAACAAAGAATATGCTAAATAGTTGGAATTCAAATTTATGTATGAGATCATCTGCTTATCTGTAAACTGATGGTAGTCTCACGTTCAAAGCTGTAGTGGATAGTGAAGGGTGAAATGGTTTAATGGGAAAAGAACAGATTTATTCCTAAAAATAAGTAAGACAGAGAAATATTTTATAGAACATAAGACATTTCAGGATCTGTGAGATATCTTGGGGATTTTGCATTCTAGCTCCTCTACTATATTTATCAGGAAACCTGTATATAAGCTGCAGCCATCACACCGTCTTACTGGTTGCTCCTCAGAGCTCCTGAGCTGTTATACCTTGTGTTCAGATCTCATCCTTTCTTACTTATGTCTCTAGTCATCATCTGGTTAATTGTTGTGTGTGATTTATTTAATGGAAATTTGATGATAACTTCCTCTTCACCGTGTAAACTATTTGCAATTGGGGCATTTAATGAGTACAAGTATTACCAGAAAGGAGATGTCATAATCGGTGGACTCTTCATGGTCAACGATGCAGTGAGAAGAAACATTCATTTCCACTGGTTAAACGGAAGGTTCCTCTGCGTAAAGCAAGTTCTTTTCTATTACAAATATTTATTTTTGTCCAATTTTGACCTTCAAGTGTGGAGTAATATCAGGGGAAATATGTGAGGAAGAGAGACCCTTGTTCAATGTCACTAACATCGAGTACATGTATCTTTTTAATGACCTATTATGATCTCTATTTTAGAGGGAATAGAGAAAATTTATTCCATGGCATTTATACTTTCAAAACATAAAGTAGTTTTCTGGGTTTGTTATTTTTTTCTTACTACTGGCCCCAGATGATGTTAGAATAATAGTGCTGAGGATCAGCCATCACCATTGAGCAACTAGATACCTATAATAGCCAGTAGTGGAGATCATCCCTGGAAAATATAAGTTCTGTATTATTCCTACACATCCTGGGGCCAATAGTGAAAACATTTGAATTTCATGTGGTTTGATTACATTTATTTTCTTTCCACAGCCCTCATACAAGATATTATGTTGGTCTTTTGACTTTTATCTTCGCTATAAATGAAATTAACCAGGACCCGGATCTTCTGCCCAATGTGACTTTGGGGTATCACATATATGACACATGTGGGGAGGAAGTAAAATCCTTTCAAAATATTTTACAAATTTTATCTGGTGATGAGATAGAAGCTTCAAATTATTCCTGCAGGGAACATGGAGACTTGGCCGGGTTTATTGGACATTCGTATGATCAGGCACAATTTCTACATATATATGGATACCCGATGGTAAGTGGAACCTACAAACAATGATGAAAGTTGAATAACAATAAGTATTTAGATATCTTGAAGGAGAAGAACATGCGGTGCTCACCGATGATGAATGAAATGTAATTTATTTAGGACTGAGGGAGGTGCAGGAAGCAGTGTTAGTCCATTTTGTGCTTGTAAACACTTCTTCAAACCACTTAATCAGTAATTTAATACTGTACATTGTGCAGTGACCATTTATTATACAAAAAATTAGCAAAGGCATCATCAAAACATCATTATTTCATGTATGTAGAAATGTATATATAAATTGTTCTAGTTGCAAACATCATAAAACATATATATATACTGTATATATATATATATATTGCTGTTATTGCCAACCTTAGGCGCTAAGCCTATGACTCCCTAGGCTAGCCAGTGCAAAATTCCAGGGTATGGGCGTGTACTCTCTAAGCAGACCAATCCAAGAATGAGTACACAAGGTCGGCACAGTCCACAACAGGTAATATCTTGCAGAACAGCTACTAACGGAGGCATAATGAGCTTGGCACAGAACTGCAGTCCACACAGCCTGCGGTGCTCAACAGAAAATTCAAATGTAAATATCTCTAAGCAGATACTTCATTATCCATCTAGTTCTGTGAGCTGACAATGTTGTTTGATTATCAGTGTACAAGGTTTATATACACTTTCATTTACCTTCTAAACACTGTACTAGTATCTGACACATAGAAAGAGAGACGAGACAGATCAGAGATGATGAGATGCATGAGATGCCTATTACACACAATGTCAGCTCTCCTACATCTCTGCTATTCCACAACACACTAGATCTGCTGTGCCTCCTCAGATAAACAACTTATCTGTCCATAGATTATAGATCTCCTTACGGCTTCTGCTGCCGGCAGGAACTGATTGCCTGTGTCTCAGTGTGCATCAGTGAGTAAGCTCCATCCTGGACTGCAGGGGGTAGGGGTTCGAGTGCAGAGAGCAGATAATTTCAGCAGCATGGCTGTCATGCAGAAATCCAAGATGGTGTCAGCGACCCTAAGTCAGAAGTTACAGGGTCGTGTCTAGGGGCAACTGAAATTGTGTACAGCAGGACTGATAGAGACAGGTTGGACTTATATCTGGGAAATGCTGTATTTTTGTTAATAACAGGGAATTAGAGAATGTGATATTTGTTATCCTGAGTACATATAAGAAACTTGTCTTCCGCTTTAAGGACGCAGCCAGTTTATAACTTGAGGCTCAGCGCCATTTTTTCGTATTCTGACATGTGTTGCTTTAGGTGGATATAACTTTTGAACTATTTTACTTATCAAAGCGATTATGAGATAATTTTTTTTGTCACAAGCTCTACTTCATTTTACTGGTAAATTTTGGCTGATAAGTTTTGTGTTTATTTAAAAATTAAAAATGTTGAAATTATGTAGTTTTCAGGCAGATAGTTTACCACCAAAATTAGTTGCTAAATAATGTTTCCCTTATGTCTGCTTTACATTTTTCATAATTTTTGAAATGTCTGGATAATTTATCTTGATGTCACATGGCTTACAAATCCAACACAGTTTTTTTGTATTTTCAAGGTGATTTCAGAATGGACTTTTTTGGATATCATTAGTGTTATTAAATGAAATTTGAAATATATAATATTAGAGAAACCCCCTATATATCAACACATTTTCAAATCACATGTGGACAAGACATCCCACATGTGGACGTTACTTGTCCCTTGATAAAGTCCTGTGCGATTGAAATGCTCGTTGGGGTGTACGCAATGCAGTGGGGCACATTTACTTACCTGTCCTGTTGACGCCACCGATCCGGAATGTTCGACAAGGATTTGGAGCTGCCGCGATTCACTAAGATCGTGCGTCCAATTTCCTGCATGTGTTGCTTCCCCGTTGAGGTCTGCTGGAGTTCACCATCTTCTTCCCGGTGCATGTAAGTGCTGATCTTGCGACACAATTTTGAATATAAAATTCTGCGGTTTGTCCGAATCAGTCAGGTTGTCCGACGGCCACGCCCCCCGTTTTGTGTTGCATGCAAGCTGGCGCCGATGTGCCACAATCCGATCGCATGCACCAAAAAAACGAGGCAATTCCGGGTAAATCAGAAAATTTTGGGAAACCTGATGGAAATGCGTCCAATGGACCCTTAGTAAATGTGCCCCCGTGTGTCTAGATCTCAAACTCTTAAGACCGAAAAAGAGCAAAGTCATTAAGGGGTTAATAAAAATAAACTAATAAATTAATCAAAACTACGTGCAGGTATTACCCTAATATTGTTTTGTGATACGCTCTGAGCACCATATCTATCAGGTATTGGTGCCTTATTAGTCAGCATTTCAATATTTTACACTGCACTTTTTCCTGTGTTTTGCACTTTACTTGTATATATACTGTTGTATAGACACACTGGGGGTCATTTACTAAGGGTCCGATTTGCGCATTTTCGTCAGGTTTCCCGTATTGTTGCAATTCGCGTTGTTTTTCCCTGAATTGCCCCAGGATTCTGGCGCACGCGATCGGATTGTCGCTTGACACGTTTACCTGCACCAGGAATAGGATAGTGAACTCCAGCTGACTTCAGCGCAGCAGCGACAACTGGTGGACATCGGGGCACGACCTTAGTGAATCGCCGGAAGACCCAAATCCTCGACGGAGAACCCGCCGCTGGATCGCGACAGGACCGGGTAAGTAAATCTGCCCCACTGCCTAGTTTGCTAGTGTTTTACATAATACTTATCTGGTTGTGGACCATGGTTTTTCAATGTTTGTATTAGTTGGTTGTGTTGTTGCAGGGATGCACAGCAAAACACAGAAGGGAAGGAGGGTCATGCATTAGTCAGTTTTTAGTTGCTTCATGGTTCAATGTTTAAAACTATAAATATTGTTTTTTCCATTAATTTTGCCATGTAAGGGCTTATTATTTGCGGGGTGATATGCATTTTTCAGTGCTACTAAATTGGGGGGGGGGCTATGCCCTTTTGCTTAAAATGTGCTAACTATTCTTGGAAGGGGGGTTTGTAGAAAAAAAATCTATTCTGTAATAAGTAATATGTTAGGTTTATTCAAAGCGTCAGTATTAAAATGTTTATTTTTTTTTTACTTCCGTACTGTTTATTGGGGCTCATTTACTAAGGGTCTGAATCGCACACTTTTGTCGGGTTTCCCGACTATTTCCGATTTACCCTGAATTGCCCCGGGATTTTGGTGCACGCAATTGGATTTTGGTGCATCGGCACCGGCTTTCACACGACGGAAATCGGGGGCATGGCCGATGGACAACCCGACGGATTCGGAAAAAACGCTGAATTTTTTTTAAAAAAATGTATCGCAAGATCAGCACTTACATGCACCGGGACGAAACAGGTGAACTCCGGCGGACCACGGCGCAGCAGCGACACCAGGTGGATATTGGCCACACGGACCTCCTGGCAGACCCGAATCAGCGTCGGAGAACGCGCCGCTGGATCGCGACTGGACTGGGTAAGTAAATGAGCCCCATTGTGTTTGTTCAATCAAACCTAAAGTGGGGAAAAAAGCTATAGTTTTTATGCTTAAATCTTTTTTATTTATTTTAACAAGTAATAAACATATTGGGCATGCAAGCCCTTTGCAAACATTTATAGATAGCTTAGTAGTATAGTTTACATTAAGAAATTCATATTGCTTTGGTTCTTGGCTCATCCAATTTAAAATCTTGTTTAGTTTTACAAAATATATACTTTTGTGAGAAGGAAACATGTATAAACTGAACATATGTATTAACTGAACATCCCACTTGCCATTGTGGGCTTAAGATTTTGTACTTCCGTTTTGCCATGCCTTTAACTCCGAATCATGTAGCTTACTAGAGATTATCTACCGAAAGTTATCCCTTTACCTTATGGTTGTATTTTAGGATATGGTTTCTATGTTGTGATGCTGCTGTCAGCAGCCGTTTTTAACAGTTTAAATCTTTAGTTTTTCCAAGGTTCCCAAAGAGTCATGAATTGTTGATGTGTTCTTTTTTTTTATAACAAATTTTTTATTGAGTTTAAACATAGATACTACATACATACCCCAAATCCTGCATCTTAACGGGTAAGATAGGGGAGGGGATAGGGTAAGGAAGGGCATTGGGAAAGGTTACAGAATAGGATAGGTTATAAACATAACATTTAAATTTGGTCATCACTGGTAACAAGTTAGTATGGATGCTTAATCAGATGCTTGTTATACTTTAATCCATTGTTGCATACTGTTAGCTTATTATAAATTACACAATTATCAGATAACACATTTAACAGGTGCTATTTGTAGGTGCTTATGCCAACCCCTTAGATGCAAGCCATTTATCCCACCTCTTGGCAAAAGCTGTTTGTGAGCCTGTTCTCTTAAAGATAAGTTGCTCCAAGACGCAGTTATATTGGATTTCGTTAATTATTGCTGGAAGAGCCGGAACCCCCACTGTTTTCCACAGTCTAGCTAAGCTTATTCTAGCTACACTAAGAATTTGAAAAACTATAGCTCTTTCATGTTTATGTAGTGCTTCTAGTCCTAGGGAAAGTAATGCTACATGGGCCCCCCAAGGAGGTGAGTATCCTAAAACCCTTGTTAGAAAGAGATGAATCTCCTTCCAGTAAGGAGTCAATGGGGCAGATTTACTTACCTCACCCATTCGCGATCCAGCGGCGCGTTCTCTGCTCTGGATTCGGGTCCGGACGGGATTTATGAAGGTAGTTCCTCCGCCGTCCACCAGGTGGCGCTGCTGCGCTGAAAGTCATCTCAACGTGCCGGAATGCCCCACCTCGGACCAGGTGAAGGTAAGTGCTTGGCAAGCGACACTTTTTCGGTTTTTAAATGCGGCGGTTTTTCCGAATACGTCGGGTTTTTGTTCGGCCACGCCCCCCGATTTCCGTCGCGTGCATGCCGGCGCCGATGCACCACAATCCGCTCGCGTGCACCACAATCCCGGGCAATTCAGGCACAATCGGCGCAAATCGGAAATATTCGGGTAACACGTCGGGAAAACGCGAATCAGGCCCTTAGTAAATGTCCCCCAATATCTTACACGACCACCATGTATGTACCATAGTGCCAGTCTCTAAACTACACCTCCAACATTTAGCTGACGTGGTTGGGAAAATTTTAGACAATCTGTACGGTGTGTAATACCATCTATAAAGTAGCTTCCTTGAGACTTCTAAGTGATTTATGCAATGCGAAGACTTATGACTAGTCTGCATTGCAATGTTCCATTGATCACTGGAGAATGTGCTATTTAATTCTTCTTCCCACTTTGTTTGACATGGGAGTTTGTTTAGTTTTCCCTCAGCTAAAAGCGCAGAGTATGCGTTAGAGATTCCCTTAGAATTCTTGGGAGAAAGAAAATGCTTAGCATACTTAGAGACGTCCTTTTGGCCAGTTGGTTTATAATTTTGTAAAAAGTGGCGTATTTGCATGTACTAATAAAAGTCCTCCTTGGGTAAATTAAACTCCTTTATCAAGTCATTAAAGGACTTTAAGACATTTTTCTTAAATAAGTGCTTAATTTCACTTATCCCATTTACTATCCAATTCACATAATTGGTGTTAGGAATTATTGCATCCATTACTGACAGAGACATTTCGCTTAGCTTCAATGGAACTAAATTGGGTCTAGACAATACATGTTTCCAAACTGTGAGTGCTGCAGCCATAGGTGGAGTTACACATGAGGTTGGCTTATATGTAAATCTTGACGCCCATAAAAGAGAGTGCAATGACGATACCCCTGCTATATTCTCTTCTATATCTACCCATAATTTATCAGAGTCTCCATGCCACCACACTTGTAACTGTTTCGCTATAACCGCTTCATAATATTTCTCCACATTCGGGCACCCCAACCCTCCTTCAGCTATTGGTGGGTATAAAATCGGCATCTTAATTCTAGCTTTCTGCCCTTTCCACATAAATGACGTTAGTAGTGCTTGGAGTCTTCGAAGATAATGTTTGGGTACACAGATTGGCACATTCCTGAAACTATAAAGTATTTTGGGAAGTATCACCATCTTTATGGTTGAGACTCTACCTAACCACGATATAGGTAAATTAGAAAATGAATGAAGTTCCTTTGTTAGTGAAGGGATCAGTGGCATATAATTGGCTGAAAACATATTGTTTATGGGATATGTCAGTTTAATTCCTAAATATGGAACCCCCCTCTGCCCACTGAAACGGGTAGGCTGCCTTAATGTTATACCTCACTGGAGGAGGAATTCCCATGTCCAATATGAGTGATTTAGTCGGATTGATTTTGTAGTAACTAATTTTGCTAAATTGCGTTACGATATTCGAAACCCCCTTGAGTGACCGTTCGGGGTCAGTAAGGCAAAATACCACCTCATCAGCGAAAAGACTGATTTTGTGATCCCTATCACCCACCTGTATGCCCCTTATCTCCGACGACTGTCTAATTGCTTGAGCAAACAGTTCCATTACCAGGGCAAATATCATCGGGGACAAGGGGCACCCCTGCCTTGTGCCATTAGTAATCACAAATGGCTTCGACAGAATCCCGGAAGAATACACTCTGGCTGATGGTTGGGAGTACAAAGCCATTATCGCTCTGTGGAATGGGCCTATTATTCCAAATTTCTTAAGTGTCTGGCCCAGGTACCACCAATGTACCCTGTCAACCGCCTTCTCCGCATCCACCGTGAGGAGCAGAGAAGGCGCCCGACGGGTCTCAACAAGTGAGATCAAGTCAATGAGTCTTCTTGTGCCATCCACCATCTGTCTTCCCTTTATAAAGCCCACTTGATCCTTTGCCACAACCCGTGGAAGCAAGTCCGCAAGTCTACCTGCTATTACCATCGCATATAACTTGAGATCCGTGTTTAATAGGGAAATGGGGCGGAAGTTAGCAGGAGCGTCGGGAGGTTTCCCTGGTTTTGGCAGGGTTATTACTAGAGCCTGCAGCATTTCATTTGGGATAGTGCCATGGCTCATAAAGCTGTTAAATATCCTTACTAAGTATGGGGTTAGTTTATCCTTATGGTGCTTATAGTATTCATTAGAAAAGCCATCAGGCCCAGGAGCCTTATTGCTCTTAAGTGAGGATATGGCTTTAAGAACTTCTTCCGATGTAAAAGAGGATGCCAACATATTGACTTTGTCAATTGAAAAGCTAGGTAGGTTTAGCTGTTCCAAAAACCTGCGGATATCGCTCGCCACCGGCTGCGGCATTTGTGAGTCAGTGGCTAAATTATACAGATCCCCATAATATTCTGCGAAGACATCCGTGATAACTTGAGGATCCATAATACGAACTTTATGTTTGTTATAAATGAAGGGAGTTCGGGACTTAGCTGCTCTAGCTTTAAGACACCTTGCCAACAGAGTGCCAGGCCTGTTCCCAAGCCAGTAGTATGACATTTTTAATTTCCTCAGAGCAAACTCATATTTGTGAGTATTCATTTCCCTAAGTTGGCTCCCAATTGAGGTAATTTCTGCTGCTCTATCTAGAGTAAAATTTTGTTTATTGAGCCTGTGTAATTCTGCTAGTTGAGAAAGTAATCTGTTCTCTTTTTCTGTGTGAGTTTTCTTAGCGTGAGACGCTTGTTTTATATAATGCCCTCTTAAAGTAGCTTTGTGCGTGCACCACTGCTCCATCATCATTGATTCTAAAGTATTCTTCCACCTCTTTTTTTGATGTTACGTCATACTTAGGGTGATGGAGTATATAATTATTGATACGCCACACTTTATTAGTTGGAGTAGAAAATTCTTCCCTTAAGGTTAATTCTACAGGGGCGTGATCAGACCAAGATATAACCCCTATAGAGGTTTTATCTACTAATGGTAAGACCCATTTATCTAATAAGAAATAGTCTATTCTAGTATACACCTTATGTGAATTAGAAAAAAAGGTGAAATCCCTTTCAGTAGGATTTCTTGTCCTCCAAACATCATACAGCTCATTCTGGAATATAGTTTGGGCAAACGGTGTAGGTTCTGGCACCCTGTTGGCAGATGTGGAGTTCATTGATGGCCATAGTGTCTGGTTGAAATTACCAGCCATAACTAAGCATCCCTTTTTAATTCTATTAACCTTATTTAGGAGCTTCCTAATGAATGTGTGTTGCTTCTTATTAGGCCCATAGACTGACACAATGGTGTATTGTTGGTTATTGATTAGACAAATAATTGCTACAAACCGCCCTTTCTCATCTGTTAGGGACTCTTGCAATTGGAATGCTACAGAGTCTCTAATAGCTACAGCTACCCCCCCCCCTTTTTTACCCACAGCTGGGGCCTGGTGTATGATGGGAAAACTCTTGTTTTTAAGGCGAAAGCAATCATTCTGATTAAGATGCGTCTCTTGAAGACACACTATATCGCTATGGTGCTTTTTCACTGTCTCCCACACTAGGGATCTTTTATATGGGGAATTTAAGCCTTTCACATTAAGTGACAAAAATGTAAGTACCATATTTCTGAGTGTATAATAAATTCTTAAACTTTTGCATTGGTACAATCAGGAGATGCTGAGCCCCCCGGACTAGACTCGCATCTCTATTCCTACAGTAGCACTTAGGATCTCTCAATGCTTGCATACCGTAATGACCATAAAGGGGATAACAACCAAACTAGGTAAATACTTTACCATGTCAACAGTAAAAAACCAAAACAAGAAAGTGCAAATGTTCATTCGGGATCCAGATCCTGGAAGACCGGAAAAAACTAGTCCGCGGCGGTCGCCACGTATTCAACACTAAGAAGACCACAGATAGAACCTGTAAAACAAGGCATGACCTTTGCAACTGGTAAAAATGAGGAAAAGTCCTTTTGATCAAGCAGCCCTCTTCTTTCCATAGGCGACTGTACTCCATTCTTCCTGAATACGAGATGGCGATGGGCATTTCGGTGGATGAACCTCTACTTCTTCCTCGGTTAGATTCCATTTCTTACACATCTGTAGAGCCTCTTCTGGAGAGGTGGCCAGCAATTTCGCACCATTCCTGTTAATCAGCAACTTAACAGGGAAACCCCAGCGATACTGTATGCCGTGTGCTCTAAAAATGGCTGTGCTTTGCTGGAAGGCTCAGCGTCGAGACAGTGTAGCCGCCGAGAGGTCGGCATAGACAGAAATGTCCTTAAAGCGAGGCGGTAATGTGGGGTGAGAACGAGCTGCCATTGCTATTTTTTCTTTGATATGATAAAAATGAATTTGCGCTATGACATCCCGCGGGACGTCTCCCGCCAAGTGCTTTGGCTTAGGCAATCTGTGAGCTCTGTCAATTATTAGGTCAGTTTGTGATGCTTGTGACAGAAGCAATGAAAAATAATCTGTCAAATACTCTGTTAGGTCATCGGGTTTAACTGACTTCAGGACTCCCCTGAAGCGGAGGTTGTTCCTTCGTGACCTATCCTCCGTATCTGCCAACTTTGCCTGCATGGATTGCAGTTGTTCCTCCAATGAAATAGTGACATCTGCCATTTCATTGTGGGCTGCTGTTATTGTGAAACTGCCGGGCTCCGGAGCTGCGAGCTTACACGTCCGTCTCGATGCGCAGCAGGACACACCCCCTTGTTGATGTGTTCTTGATTCCCAGCTAGCTAATTCTTCCATACGCCATAGGCAGTCTATGCTTTCTGCCCAATCTGTGATGGTGGGTGCCCCTTTTTGGAGCCATTTGGATGGGATTATTAATTTTGCTGCCTGTACTAGGTGGGTAGTTAGGTTTTTCTTTTTTGTGTGGATGCCATTGTTTGTTTGGGAGCCATAACAGGACTGATTCTGTAGACAACTGAAAACTCATCCCTATTATCTTTGTTATATGATTATTCACCTCTTTCCAAAATGATTGGATTAATGAACATTCCCATAGTATGTGCCCTAGCGTGCCCTGTTTTTTCCCGCATCTCCAGCAGGCTTCTGTGTCAGCAAGGCCTTTCTGTCTTAGCACTTGAGGTGTATTGTACCAGCGGGTTAGTGTTTTGTAGGAGTTCTTCTGAATCCTGACGCACCTGAAGAACCCATGTGATCTTTTGTGTAAAGTCCTTAATTGTGTGGCAGAGAATGTCCGCTTTAGGTCCCTTTCCCAGTAACCTATGTATGCCGGTTTTTCATTGGTTTCTTTATTGATAAGGAAATTGCAAAATATAGATATTGCACCTTTTGGCATTGAGTCCTTTCTCAGCCAATTTTCGAACCATGTGGGATCTTTTAATATGGTTTTGGCCTCCTTTAATTTATTATGGTGGTATTTGATTTCTTCCTCTTGTAAAAAGGTTAAGGGGATGCCCTTGCTGATAATATTCTCTACCCAATCTTGTGTGGATTTCCCTGCTAAGTCTTTAGTGTAGTGTTGCGGAAAAGGTTCCATGGACTCGAATTGTTTTCTTGAATTGGGCCCTGCAGAATCGGTATAACATTTCCTGGCAGTAGTGGAGAAGGTGTATTGAACAGTCTTTAATTTGGGCTTTTTCTTTAATTATTCCTAATTCCCTTTGTTAGTGGGTTTGTGCTAGTCGATGTGGGGATAGTGTTCCACATTTCTGCTTGTTGGGTATGCGACATCATGGCGGTCTCTAACATGGTACCTAGTTTTTTAAGCTTTGTATTAAATAGTAAGACCCATCTCTTCATATGTATGGCTCTTTAGTAAGTTAGAGCATCTGGAAGTCCTATCCCTCCGTTATTCTTCTTCATAGTTAAGCGTTCATATTTTAGTCTGGCCCTCTTACCTTTCCATAGAAAAGTAGTGAACAGTGATTTTAGTTTTATGAAGAAGTTTTCCGGGACGTAGATCGGAACTGTTTGGAGGGTGTATAATACTTTCGGCATTATGAAAGATTTAAGAAGATTTTTACGTCCTAGTCATGAGACATACGGTATAGCCAATGCGTCCAGTGAATGTTTAAGGTTTTGTAATAAGGTTATGTAGTTTTCTTCGTATAATTAGGCTGGATCTTTGGTGAGGTTTATCCCCAGGTATTTTAGTTTCGTTGTTTTCCATTGAAAAGGGGTGCTTTTTTTCAAATCTTCAATCTGCTTATGGGGTATGGATATATTCATTGCTTCTGACTTTGCAAAATGTATCTTGATATTGTTCCAAAGCTTTTAAAAACGTTTAGTACAAATGGCAGGGATTTCTTGGGGTTTGTGAGGAGTAGGAGTAGGTCATCCGCGAATGCGGCGTTTAAGTGGACCGAATCTCCGACTTTCAGTCCGGTTATATGGGGATGTTGTCTTAGCATTTGGACTAGAGTCTCCATTACTATTATAAATAAGGTGGGAGATAATGGACAACCCTGTTTGGTCCATTATCTCCCACCCCATTTATAATAGGGAATGGCTCAGACAGAACACCATTTATTCTAATATGTGCCGAGGGTGTTTGGTATAGTGTTATAATTGCTCTTATAAACTGATTCGGTAGACCAAATTTGAGTAGGGCTGCTACCATATAGTCCCAGGAAAACCTAGCAAATGCCTTCTCGGCATCTGTGCCGAGAAGGATTAAGGGTATCTTTTTTGTGTTGCATAGTGAATGGCTCTAACAACCCTTTTAGAGTTGTGGTTACCCTTCCTGCCGGGGACGAAGCCTGTTTGTTCCTCATTGATAAGCGATGGCAAGTATTTGCCTATTCTCTTTGCTAAGAGCTTTGCCCATATCTTGATGTCAACATTTAACAACAAAATTGGTCTATAATAGAGATGAGCGAACATGCTCGTCCGAGCTTGATGCTCGGTCGAGCATTAGCGTACTCGAAACTGCTCGTTGCTCGGGCGAATACTTCGCCCGCTCGAGAAAATGGCAGCTCCCGCCGTTTTGCTTTTTGGCGGCCAGAAACAGAGCCAATCACAAGCCAGGAGACTCTGCACTCCACCCAGCATGACGTGGTACCCTTACACGTCGATAGCAGTGGTTGGCTGGCCAGATCAGGTGACCCTGGGATAGACTAGCCGCTGCCCGCGCTGCTCGGATCATTCTGTGTCTGGATGCCGCTAGGGAGAGAGCTGCTGCTGGTCAGGGAAAGCGTTAGGGTGTTCTATTAGCTTACTGTTAGGCAGGAGTGATTCTCCAAGAACCCAACAGCCCTTCTTAGGGCTACAATAACGTTCTACTTTTTTTTTTTTTATTTGCATCTAGTACCATTTTGTGAGGAATCAGCAGGGGGACTTGCTACCGTTGTGTTTAGCTCTTAGTGGCACACATATCCACCTCAAACACCAAAGTGGGAAAATTTAGTAGGGGTTTGATTTCAATTAGGCACAGTCTGCCATTAACTTTTTTTTTTACGTTTATTTTGTTTAATAACTCAGTGTCATCTCATCTGGCATAGTAGTGTGCTTTGATACTTGGCTAGAAAATAGCCATAGGAGAATCCAAACAGCTTACTTACGCCTACAGTAGCGTTCTATATATTTGATTTCTGGTTGATCTGCTGGTGGCTGTACTTGCTGCAGTGCATGTACTAGGCAATTCTGAGTGAGACTTGCGACCGCTGTGTTCTGCGCTTAGTGACGCACATATCCATAGCAAAGACCGAAGTGGGAAAATTTAGTAGGGGTTGGATTTCAATTAGGCACTAACTCAGTGTCATCTCATCTGGCATAGTAGTGTGCTTTGATACTTGGCTAGAAAATAGCCATAGGAGAATCCAAACAGCTTACTTACGCCTACAGTAGCGTTCTATATATTTGATTTCTGGTTGATCTGCTGGTGGCTGTACTTGCTGCAGTGCATGTACTAGCCAATTCTGAGCAATTTGTAGTGAGACTTGCGACCGCTGTGTTCTGCGCTTAGTGACGCACATATCCATAGCAAAGACCGAAGTGGGAAAATTTAGTAGGGGTTGGATTTCAATTAGGCACTAACTCAGTGTCATCTCATCTGGCATAGTAGTGTGCTTTGATACTTGGCTAGAAAATAGCCATAGGAGAATCCAAACAGCTTACTTACGCCTACAGTAGCGTTCTATATATTTGATTTCTGGTTGATCTGCTGGTGGCTGTACTTGCTGCAGTGCATGTACTAGCCAATTCTGAGCAATTTGTAGTGAGACTTGCGACCGCTGTGTTTTGCGCTTAGTGACGCACATATCCATAGCAAAGACCGAAGTGGGAAAATTTAGTAGGGGTTGGATTTCAATTAGGCACAGTCTGCCATTTGTCCTTTTTTATTTTACGTTTATTTTGTTTAATAACTCAGTGTCATCTCATCTGGCATAGTAGTGTGCTTTCATACTTGGCTAGAAAATAGCCATAGGAGAATCCAAACAGCTTACTTACGCCTACAGTAGCGTTCTATATATTTGATTTCTGGTTGATCTGCTGGTGGCTGTACTTGCTGCAGTGCATGTACTAGGCAATTCTGAGTGAGACTTGCGACCGCTGTGTTCTGCGCTTAGTGACGCACATATCCATAGCAAAGACCGAAGTGGGAAAATTTAGTAGGGGTTGGATTTCAATTAGGCACTAACTCAGTGTCATCTCATCTGGCATAGTAGTGTGCTTTGATACTTGGCTAGAAAATAGCCATAGGAGAATCCAAACAGCTTACTTACGCCTACAGTAGCGTTCTATATATTTGATTTCTGGTTGATCTGCTGGTGGCTGTACTTGCTGCAGTGCATGTACTAGCCAATTCTGAGCAATTTGTAGTGAGACTTGCGACCGCTGTGTTCTGCGCTTAGTGACGCACATATCCATAGCAAAGACCGAAGTGGGAAAATTTAGTAGGGGTTGGATTTCAATTAGGCACTAACTCAGTGTCATCTCATCTGGCATAGTAGTGTGCTTTGATACTTGGCTAGAAAATAGCCATAGGAGAATCCAAACAGCTTACTTACGCCTACAGTAGCGTTCTATATATTTGATTTCTGGTTGATCTGCTGGTGGCTGTACTTGCTGCAGTGCATGTACTAGCCAATTCTGAGCAATTTGTAGTGAGACTTGCGACCGCTGTGTTTTGCGCTTAGTGACGCACATATCCATAGCAAAGACCGAAGTGGGAAAATTTAGTAGGGGTTGGATTTCAATTAGGCACAGTCTGCCATTTGTCCTTTTTTATTTTACGTTTATTTTGTTTAATAACTCAGTGTCATCTCATCTGGCATAGTAGTGTGCTTTCATACTTGGCTAGAAAATAGCCATAGCAATAGGATAGCATCGTTTGGTTTTAAAAACTCAAAAACACAAAAAAAACAAAAAAAACAAAAAAAAACGAAAAACACAAAAAAAAACAAAAAACACAAAAAAAAGTTAAAAAAAAATTAAAGTTATAACTCTCATTTTAAAAATGTTTAACCCGAGGGCTAGGGGTAGAGGACGAGGGCGGGGACGTGGGCGTCCAACTACTGCAGGGGTCAGAGGCCGTGGTCCTGGGCGGGGTGAGACACCACCTGCTTATGAGGGAGCAGGGGAATGCCGCAGAGCTACACTCCCTAGGTTCATGTCTGAAGTTACTGGGACTCGTGGTAGAGCACTGTTGAGGCCAGAACAGTGCGAACAGGTGATGTCGTGGATTGCTGACAATGCTTCGAGCAATTTGTCCACCAGTCAGTCTTCCACGCAGTCCACCCATGTCACCGAAATCGCCACTCCTCCAGCTCCTGCACCTCAGCCTCCTCCCCCCCAGTCTGCCCCCTCCCAGGAAAGTTTGGCATTTGAACCGGCATACTCTGAGGAACTGTTTTCTGGACCCTTCCCACAGTCACAAACCACTTGTCCGGTTGCTGCTGAGCAATTTTCCGATGCCCAGGTTTTCCACCAGTCACAGTCTGTGGGTGATGATGACCTTCTTGACGTAGTGGAAGTGTGTAAAGAGGTGTCCGACGATGAGGAGACACGGTTGTCAGACAGTGGGGAAGTTGTTGTCAGGGCAGGAAGTCCGAGGGGGGAGCAGACTGAGGGATCGGAGGATGATGAGGTGACAGACCCAAGCTGGGTTGAGAGGCCGGGTGAACACAGTGCTTCTGAGACGGAGGAGAGTCCTCGACCAGAACAGGTTGGAAGAGGCAGTGGTGGGGCCAGACGGAGAGGCACGGCCAGAGCTGGTGCATCAGCGCCAAATGTGTCAACTAGTGAAGCTCCCGTGGTGAGGGCTCTTGCGGCGAGGGCTAGATCTTCAGAAGTCTGGAGGTTCTTTAAGGAAACACCGGATGACCGACGGACTGTGGTGTGCAACATTTGCCAAACCAGGCTCAGCAGGGGTTCCACCACTACTAGCTTAACTACCACCAGTATGCGCAGGCATATGAATGCTAAACACCCCACTCAGTGGCAACAAGCCCGTTCACCTCCGGCCGTGCACACCACTGCTCCTTCCCCTGTGTCAGCTGATAGTCAGCCCCCTGCCCAGGACCCTGCCACAAAAACCCCATCGTCGCCTCCACGATCCTCCACAGCATCCACCAGCGTTCAGCTCTCCATACCCCAGACGCTGGAGCGGAAACGCAAATATAGTGCAACCCACCCGCACGCCCAAGCCCTTAATGTGCACATCTCCAGATTGCTTAGCCTGGAGATGCTGCCCTATAGGCTAGTAGAGACCGAGGCCTTTCGCAACCTCATGGCGGCGGCCGCCCCTCGGTATTCGGTCCCCAGCCGCCACTACTTTTCCCGATGTGCCGTCCCAGCCCTGCACCAGCATGTGTCAGACAACATCACCCGTGCCCTGACCAACGCCGTTTCTGACAAGGTCCACCTGACCACGGACACGTGGACGAGTGCTGCCAAACAGGGCCACTATATATCGCTGACGGCACATTGGGTTAACTTGGTGGAGGCTGGGACCGAGTCTGACCCTGGGGCTGGTCATATACTGCCGACGCCGAGGATTGCGGGGCCTACCTCGGTCCAGGTGTTTCAGGCCTACTATGCCTCCTCCTCCTCCCACCCCTCCTCCACCTCCTCCTCCGAACTACCATCCGTGGGCACGGCGCCATCAGTCGGTAGCTCTAGGCACAGCAGCAGTGCCGTCGCTAAGCGACAGCAGGCGGTGCTCAAACTGCTGAGCCTAGGCGACAAAAGGCACACCGCCCAAGAGCTATTACAGGGCATCACGGCGCAGACTGATCTGTGGCTGGCACCGCTGAACCTGAAGCCAGGCATGGTTGTGTGTGACAACGGCCGTAACCTGGTGGCGGCTCTGCAACTCGGCAGACTGACACATGTGCCATGCCTGGCCCATGTGTTAAATCTGATAGTTCAGCGTTTCCTCAAGACATACCCCAATCTGTCTGATTTGCTCACGAAGGTGCGCCACATCTGTGCGCATTTCAGGAAGTCCAGCCCAGATGCTGCCACTCTCAGGGCAGCGCAGCGCCGCCTCCAACTGCCCGCTCACCGACTGTTGTGCGACGTGCCCACGAGGTGGAATTCAACACTGACCATGTTATCCAGAGTTTACCAGCAGCGCAGAGCGATTGTAGACTGCCAGATGTCAACTTCCACCAGAAGTGGTCAGGTCAGTCAGCTTCCTCAAGTCTACAATGAGGAGTGGACGTGGATGTCTGATATCTGTCAGGTGCTGAGTAACTTTGAGGAGTCAACACAGATGGTCAGTGGCGATGCCGCCATCATCAGCCTCACCATCCCGCTGCTTGGCCTGTTGAAAAACTCTCTGATCAGCATGAAGTCGGAAGCTTTGCGCTCGTCACAAGAGACGGGGGAAGAAGATTCCCTTGTTGATAGCCAAAGCACCCTCAGGTCTGTTTCTCAGCGCATATCGGAGGAGGTGGAGGTGGAGGAGGATGAGGAGGAAGAGGAGGAGAATGTTGGCGAGACACAAGAGGGGACCATTGTTGAGTCCTTCACTGTTCAGCGTGTATGGGCAGAAGAAGAGGAGTTGGAGGAGTTGGAGGAGGAGGAAATGGACAGTCAGGCCAGTGAGGGGAGTGAATTCTTACGCGTTGGTACTCTGGCGCATATGGCAGATTTCATGCTAGGCTGCCTATCCCGTGACCCTCGCGTTCGAAGAATTTATTCCAGCACCGATTACTGGGTGATCACTCTCCTGGACCCACGGTACAAGCAAAATCTTTCCACTCTCATCCCTGCAGAGGAAAGGAGTGTGAGAATGCATGAATACCAGCAGGCCCTGGTGCACAAGCTGAAACAGTATTTCCCTTCTGACAGCGCTAGCGGCAGAGTGCGTAGTTCTGCGGGACAAGTAGCGAGGGAGAGTAGGCGAGCAGGCAGCTTGTCCAGCACTGGCAAGGGTACGCTTTACAAGGCTTTTGCCAGCTTTATGTCACCTCAGCAAGACACTGTCACCTGTCCCCAGTCTCGGCAGAGTAGGGCTGATCTTTACAGAAAGATGGTGAGGGAGTACGTAGCTGACCATACCATCGTCCTAAATGATCACACAGCTCCCTACAACTACTGGGTTTCAAAGCTGGACATGTGGCACGAACTGGCGCTGTACGCCTTGGAGGTTCTTGCCTGCCCTGCCGCTAGCGTCTTGTCCGAGCGGGTTTTCAGTGCAGCTGGTGGCATCATTACAGATAAGCGAACACGCCTGTCGACTGACAGCGCTGACAGGCTGACGCTTATTAAAATGAATAAAGGCTGGATTTCTCAGAATTTCCAATCTCCACCAGGTGAAGGAAGCTCAACCTGAATAATTGATCCACTCCTCCTCCTCCTCATTTTCCTCCTTCTCCTCCTCTTTGTACAGTAAAGCAGAGGAAACTGGCTATTTTTTGACAGGGCCCACTGGCTCTTGCTATAGTACTTTATGCATTTAATTTTTCTGGAGGGCCACCTACCCGGTCCTCTGTTTGAAACAATTTTTGTGAGTGCCACATACAGGCACTCAATCTATTCCATTTTTCTGGAGGGCCACCTACCCGGTCCTCTGTTTTAAAAAATTTTTGGGACTGCCACATACAGGCACTCAATCTATTCCATTTTACTGGAGGGCCACCTACCTGCTCCTCTGGTTTGAAAAATTTTTGGGACTGCCACATACAGGCACTCAATCTATTCCATTTTTCTGGAGGGACACCTACCTGCTCCTCTGGTTTGAAAACTTTTTGGGACTGCCACATACAGGCACTCAA
This sequence comes from Engystomops pustulosus, assembly GCF_040894005.1. Lineage (NCBI taxonomy): Eukaryota > Metazoa > Chordata > Amphibia > Anura > Leptodactylidae > Engystomops > Engystomops pustulosus. The sequence continues at coordinate 285,339,202 of NC_092411.1, forward strand.
TCTATTCCATTTTACTGGAGGGCCACCTACCTGCTCCTCTGGTTTGAAACATTTTTGGGACTGCCACATACAGGCACTCAATCTATTCCATTTTTCTGGAGGGACACCTACCTGCTCCTCTGGTTTGAAAACTTTTTGGGACTGCCACATACAGGCACTATCCAAATTAAATTGTCTCCATAGCAGCCTCCACACGTTGTCTCCATTGCTACCTCCAAAAGTCGTCCATATAGCTGCCTCCATACATCCTCCCCTTATCAAACGAGGTGTGTCAGGCAGAAATTTGGGTTGTTTTCATGGATTCCACATCAAAGTTGTTAACTTTGTCGCCACCCTGCTGTGTTATCCACAAAATATACTGGCAAACTTTTATGATTAACCGATATTATTTCAGCGCTTCTTGCGCAGCTGTTTACATTCCCCTCACCCGCCATATCCCAAACTTATAAGAACGCTACTACACTTGATCTTATACAAAAGGTTCTTAGAAGTGCTGTTTGGGGAGTAGCCTAGAGACAGGGGCTTGGATTGGCGAAAGCTCGCCTGGCTGCAGAGCGCCAGCTCCATCCCAAGATCCAACTAACATAGTTTTAACTGCAGCACCTTTAATCTACTACTAGTTCACTGCCTCCATAATAATAATAATAATAATCTTTATTTATATAGCGTCATCATATTCTGTAGCGCTTTACAAATCATAGGAAACAAATACAAATGTAATGTAACAGAGCACAACATTTGTATGGAACAACAGGAGTGAGGTCCCTGCTCGCCAGAGCTTACGGTTTATGAAGATGATGGGGTAACACGAGGTAAAAGAATATTTAATGGTCAAGCCATTCTTCTTAGGGAATAGAACAAAATATAATAAATGGAATTGCTGTCGCTTGAACCACTCAGCCGTCATCTTATATACCAGGTCCAGGGTGAATGGGACTGCAGAGAAGTCTGGTGCCTGTTGGTTGCTGGATAACAGATGGGAGGACGACACAGGATGGGTTAGTAGAAGAGTTAAAACTTCATGCAGTTAATGAGTGTTATAGGCTTGCCTAAAGAAATGGGTTTTAAGACCACGTTTGAAACTTTGGAGGTTAGGTATCAGTCTGATAGTCCGGGGCAGAGCATTCCATAGAATTGGTGCAGCTCTAGAGAAGTCTTGGAGACGCGAGTGGGAGGTCCGCACTAGGGTAGAGGTTAATCTAAGATCACTGGCGGATCTAAGAGCACGGGTTGGGCGATAGACTGAGATAAGAGAGGAGAGGTAGGGGGGTGCAGCATTATACAGAGCTTTATGGATGAGGGTTATTATTATTTTAAACTGTATTCGAAAGGAGACTGGCAGCCAGTGCAGCGACTGGCATGAACTGTAAGCATACATGGTCCCCTTATCAAACGAGCTGTGTCAGGCAGAATTTTGGGTTGTTTTCATGGCTTCCACAACAAACTTGTTAACTTTGTCGCCACCCTGCTGTGTAATCCACAAAAAATACTGGCAAACTTTTATCATTTACCGATATTATTTCAGCGCTTCTTGCGCAGCTGTTTACATTCCCCTCACCCGCCATATCCTAAACTTATAAGAACGCTACTACACTTGATCTTATACAAAAGGTTCTTAGAAGTGCTGTTTGGGGAGTAGCCTATAGACAGGGGCTTGGATTGGCGAAAGCTCGCCTGGCAGCGGAGCGCCAGCTCCATGCCAAGATCCAACTAACATAGTTTTAACTGCAGCACCTTTAATCTACTACTAGTTCACTGCCTCCATACATGGTCCCCTTATCAAACGAGCTGTGTCAGGCAGAATTTTGGGTTGTTTTCATGGCTTCCATGTTAACTTTGTCGCCACCCTGCTGTGTAATCCACAAAATATACTGGCAAACTTTTATCATGTACCGATATTATTTGAGCGCTTCTTGCTCACCTCCTTTGGTTCCTCTCTGCCACCCATTGGTTTGAAGCCTGAGTCCATTTAGGGTATGTCGCCATGACACTCTCTAGCCTGCTGCCGCTGCCTCTGCATGCCGTCCCCTATAGTGTCAGGGTCAATTATTGGATGTTTTAGATGCTATCTAGCTTCATTCTGTCACTCTGTCATGGCCATGCTGTTGCCCATAATTTTGGCATAATGTTGCGATTATGCAGCCTCAGAGGCATCCATGCATGCTGCCCCTGCTGTTTCCTGTCCATTTCCGTGGTGTTTCCATCCTTTTCTGAGGTTCCCAGGTGTTTGGCCAAGCTTCCCTGTGCAGAGCCTTGGTCCCCTTGAAAAATGCTCGAGTCTCCCATTGACTTCAATGGGGTTCGTTATTCGAGACGAGCACTCGAGCATCGGGAAAAGTTCGTCTCGAATAACGAGTACCCGAGCATTTTAGTGTTCGCTCATCTCTAGTCTATAACTTACACAAACTTCGACGTCCAGGGGAAAAAAGCTATAATTTTTAAATCACTATTTTCCAAGTAGTATGACTCTTAATTTTTAACTTTTAACTTTTTGTCTATATAATTAGATAAGAGTTTGTTTTTTGCAAAACATGTTGTGCTTTACAACAGTACCATTTCCATATTAAAATGCTTTTTTGGATCACTCTTATTCCATTTTATGTGGGACACAATTTTATACAGCGATACTACATATGTGGGATTTGTATAATAATTTTCACTTTTTTATTGTATATGTAAGTGTTATATGTAATGGGTCTTTGGGGGCTTTTCAATTAATTTGTTTATTTGTATTAACCACTTAATGACTTGGCTCTTTTTCGTTTGTGTGTTTCCATTTTTTGCTCTCAAAAACTTTGTAGAAAACCCCATTATGAAACCCTACTATTAGGATCCAGTATTGTAAAACACTTTTACATGATTATGTGTGCATGGTGTGCATGTAGCTCCTCAGTTATGCAAATGACACTGAGCAGCTCTGTTGGGGCATCACCAGAGACCATGTGGGCTTCATTGTCTATAAATTGTGAACATTTTCTAGCAGGCTTACTGCCCACCTCCTCCCTCTTCTCCTGAGCCAGAGAGGGGATGATGTTACCCAAGGCCTTGCCTTAGTCTTGCTTTGGACAGCACATGCAATGGAAGTTCCAAGAACTAGGTGAGATCACTTGCACTCTGGCTCATAAGAGGGGGAAGGTGTGGATTTGTTAGCCTGAAATGAGGTGTGCATAATTAACACATGACGGAGCATAGAGGGGCTCTGATAATACCACCAAGAGCCCCTCTTTGCTCATTTCATTTATTGTGAAAGCATTTTTTGTCAAAACAAATGAAGATCCTGTATCTCAGTGTACTTGATTTACAATACTATGTCCTGATGGTAGTTTAAAGAAAACTTTTCATACCCAGTAGCTTAAATTAAGGAAATTCACTTAATTATTGCCCTGATTTCTTGTTTTCCGAAACATCAGTGTTGGTTTTGCTCCAGCATGATAAGAAATGTTAAGCAACAGGCCCTGGAACACTGCATACCATTTTTTAATTTTCAAGAATCCCCTTTAACTTATAAGTACTTGGTACTTAGAAGGACACAAGCAACTTCTTAAAATGTATATCTCTGTATTTTTCCAAAAACTACATTGTAATAGAAAATGTCTTTTATTCCACATAAGATCAGTCATTTGGTTACTGCTCCGATGCCAAGAACAACAAATCAGATAGAATTATTCCACACATGTCATCCAGATATCATGGCCATCATAAAAGCTTTAGTTTTATATATGAAACATTTTGGATGGAACATGGTTGGTCTCATGACATCAACTGAATTATATGGAGAAGCCGGAGTGATGGAAATGGAGGAATATTTTAGAAATGAAGGAATCTGCATTGAGTATTTTATTAAATTCCCTGATATTTATAATCGCCCGGACAAGGAAATACTGAGTATTGTAGAAAAGTCCATCTCCAGGGTTATAATTATTGCCACACAGATATCAGTTCGTGTCTATGAATTTCTATACCGATCAGAATTTATCCAGAGACATGTGACTCTTCTTGTATTCAATGTGTGGCTCTATGAAACATTTAAGTTGCCAGTAAGAATTGTAGAGGCCTGTAATTGTAGTATAAGTTTTACATATACTGGAAGGATTATCCCTGGTCTGAGCACATTTATAGGGACAGTAACCCCAGAAACCTACCCGGAAGATCCATTACTAGAGGATATCTGGTACCATGCTAAGCACTGTAATATGTCAAATCAATACAAACTCAATATATTTCAACATGTTAGAAAATCCCCTGTACAGGACTGCACTGGAGAAAAGCTTCACATTTCATCAAAACTTGTATATGCTCCTAATCCTTACGATGTGTACAGTGCAGTATACAGCTTGGCTCATGCTTTACATGATTTGTATATGTTTAAAAGAAGAGACAAACGTTCTCATCCATATAGACACAAGGTAATATCAGTTTATTGCTAATAACAAAGAAAAATGTGTCCTTCAGATTCAGAATAAACAACCTAAAAGCTGTTTTAATGGGGACACACATATTTATGTTTTCTGGTGCAACCCAAATCGAGAAAAAAACAAGAGGCAGAATGATTAGATGATCATAAAACCACATCTGATAGTTAACCACATAGTTAACCACATTACGATGCAGACATATTTTAAATTAGTTTTCACTCCTCATCTTTTAGAAGTTTGATTTTAAATAGGTATACAACCTAGGAGCCTGTATTTGTTTAGAGGCACCTAACCACACCGATCATCTAGTTATCTCCTATCCTGTAGATATTTAAAAGTTGGGATGACCCTTTTAAGGCTTCCATATGATATGAAGGATTTGCTTGTATGTGTGGACCTCTAATTCACAAGGGCAAGCAAACAAGATTGAACCTCAAACCAGTTGGATCTATGGGGCACAAAGAAGCTTTTTGAGTTATAAATAGAGATGAGCAAGCACTAAAATGCTCGGGTGCTCGTTATTCGATACGAGCTTTTCCCGATGCTCGGATGCTCGTATCGAATAACGAACCCCATTAAAGTCAATGGGAGACCCGAGCATTTTTTTAGTAAAAGAGAACATTAAAAGAACAGTGCATAATTAAATATTCCAGATGTGTACTGATGTTTTACTTGCAAGAATACATTGAAATAACACTATTCTTCACTTTCCAGGTGTTCGCGCGTGTCTCCCGCTAAGTTAGGAGATGTTCGGAAAATCTGGAATGTGAAGGATAGTGTTCTTTCAATGTGTTCTGCACTTAAATGGTCCTGTATTCACTGTTTTAAATCTATTCTTCACATTGCAGGTGTGCGCGCGGGTCTCCCGAGAGATACGCGTGCACAGCTGCAAAGTGAAGAATAGAATTAAAACATTAAAAACAGTGAATACAGGACCATTTAAGTGCAGAACACATTGAAAGAACACTATTCTTCACATTCCAGATGTTCCGAACATCTCCTAACTTAACAGGAGACACGCGTGAACACCTGGAAAGTGAAGAATAGTGTTATTTCAATGTGTTCTTACAAGCAAAACATCAGTAAACATCTGGAATATTTTATTATGTAATAAAAATACTGTTCTTCACTTAATTTAATGCTCAATCTCGAGCCGGCGAGATACTTGTCTGAGTAACGAGCCAGTCCGAGTATGCTAATACTCGACCGAGCAGTATACTCGGACGAGTATACTCGCTCATCTCTAGTTATAAATATATTTTATGTATGTATAATATGGTACCAGTAGCAGTGTAATCACTGACTGATAAGAAGAGTTTTGAGAGTGATCACAACATGCCGAATGATAGTGGTGGCTTATCATAGTGGTGGAATGGGAGACATCAGCAGCAATATTACCAGACCATCCCACTTTGCGGCGGGCTTTGTTGAAGACCAAGTGCCACTTAGATTCCGGTCCAAATTGTCGACTAGTACCACTTCCCTCGGTGGTCCAGAGGATTCATGCATCCTGTATCCTGACCTGGTCTGCCCGATCTTGCCTCCATCGTGGTCCAGCAATCCCGCACAGCACGAACAGCTGGGACATGTTACTGCCATGCTGCAACAGCTGATAGCCAACCAGCATCAGCAACCGGTTCCTGAAACAGCTCCCGCGACTTCTGCCACCCCGGTCTGTCTTCTTGCCACTGAACCTAGGCTACAGCTGTCTATGCCCGGCAAGTATGAAGGGGATTCCAAGCTGTATAACCCAGTGCTCCATGCACATAGAACTCATGCTGTCACAATTTGTCTCGGTGAAATCCAAGGTAGCATTCTTCATCATTCTCCTCTCCGGGAAAGCCCTTTGGGACAGAGACAACCCGTTCACAGCTACTGTCATGGTAGTTCCGGCAGTCTTCGAAGAACCTGCTCGTGCTACCTATGCTGAGACTGCATTGTTGAACCTGCATCAAGGCAACTCGTCTGTGGTAGAATATGCAGTTTAGTTCCGCACCCTGGCCTCTGACTTGGCTGGAACGATGCAGCCCTCATCCCTACGTTTAAGACTCCCTGCGCAGGTCAAAGACATGCTGGCTGCTCGGGACCTGGTGTCAACTCTGAGTGGTCTTATCACACTGGCCACTCAGATTGACAATCATTTTAGTTTAAGGAGCGCACCGAGGAACTATGCTCCGAGCACCCTCAAGCCCGTGTAAGACATTTTCCTCGCCTGGCACCTGCTTTCCAAAAGCCACTCCAGCCTCCACTTTCTTCTGCTGAGGAGCCTATACAAGAGCGTTCCAGACAACATCAGGAGAACCTCTGCCTGTATTAGGCCAGCCCAGAGCACTTCATCGGTAATGTCCTGTCTGTCCCCGAAGTCCGGGAAACGCCAGCACCTAGGGTTCTTTGGAGAAGTGTCCCTAGTTGTGAACAAAGCTTCTTCACGCTTGACTCTTCCTGTGCTCCTCAGCATTGACACTAGTACCCAGATCTAGGTTTCCGCTTTCCTGGATTAAGGCTCTACAGCGAACTTTGTGGATGCTGCCCTGGTCTCCAGCATCACTACCAGGTGGTTCATCTCGAGAAGCTATTGCCCACTGCCTTGGTAATCTATTCATGCCCATTTGGTTTCGCATGAAACCCCTGCTCCTGCAAGTTGGTACCTTACATAAAGAGAGACGTTCCTTTTTTGTGCTGCTCCAAAGCACTTATGCTCTCCTGCTTGGTCTCCCCTGGTTACAGCATCATACCTCTGTTCTGGACTGGTCTTCTGGGGAGATTCTCCATTGGGGCCCGGGTTATTCCACACACTGTATGGAGGTCCTTCATCTGCTACCCGTCTCCCAAGCCTGTGGAAGGGCTTCCTGCTCCATACTAGGACTTTGCAGATGTGTTCCTCAAGAAACAAGCTGAGACTCCACCTCCACATCGTCCCTACGATTGCCCCATTGACCTGCTGCCCAGCTCTTCCTCCTTCACGGGGTCGAGTGTACCTGCTATCGGTACCTGAAACGGCTGCCCTGTCGGAACCTGCAAAGAGGCTTCTTATGCAAATCCTCCAGGTTTCTTTTTTGTCACCAAGAAGGAGGGCTCTCTCCGCCCCTCCATATAGACTATTGCGGTCTTAACAAGGTCACCATTAAGAATCACTATCCTCTGCCGCTGATCAAGGAGTTGTTTCACCGTCTACAAGGTGCGAGAATCCTTTCCAAATTGGATCTTCATGGGACCTACAATCTCATCCGCATCAGGAAAGGTGATGAGTGGAAGACCGCCTTTAACACCCGTGATGGGCATTTTGAATACTTAGTTATGCCCTTTGGACTTTGTAATGCACCAGCCGTTTTCCAGGAATTTGTTAACGACATCTTCAGGGACTTATTTTATAGTTGTGTTGTGGTTTACCTGGATGACATCCTTGTGTATTCTCATGATCTCAAGTCCCACCAGTCTCACGTACGCCCAGTGCTCAGCTGTCTAAGGGTTAAAAATCTTTACACCAAACTGGAGAAGTGCAAGTTTCATCAGAAGAGCCTTCCATTCCTCGGCTACATAATTTCCGATAAAGGCTTGCAGATGGATCCTGGCAAGTTATCTGCGGTTCTTCAGTGGCCATGCCCAGTGGGACTGCATGCTATTCAAAGATTTCTGGGTTTTTCAATTATTATAGACAATTTATCCTACATTTCTCGTCTCTGGTAGCTCCGATGGTGGCGCTAACGAGGAGAGGGGCAAATTCCTGTGTCTAGCCTCCAGTAGCAGAGGAAGCCTTGACGAAATTAAAGACTGTTTTTTTCCTCTGCATCAGTCCTTACCCAACCTGATACTGAAAAGCCTTTGTTGTGGAAGTTGATGCCTCCTCCGTGGGAGCTGGGGAGGTCATTATCCAGAAGGGGCCTAAAGGCCGAACTCTCATCTGCTGCTTCTTCTCCAAAACCTACTCTTCCTCTGAGAGGAATTATTCGATTAATGATTGTGAGCTTCTGACTGCTGGCCTTGGAGGAATGGCGCCATCTGCTGGAGGGTGCCCGATTTCTTGTCACAATTTACACGGACCACTAGAACCTTCAGTATCTACAGACGGCTCAGTGATTGAACCCGCATCAAGCCCGGTGGCCTCTCTTCTTTTCTTGATTTGACTTTCAGATCCATTTTCGTCCTGCCGAAAAAAAACATCAAGGCTGACGTCTTGTCCTGTGCTTCCACTGTTATGGGGGAGGAATATGCTCAGAGACATATTGTTCCTCCAGGGAGGCTTGCTCTGGCAGCACCAGTGGACCTCCAGCAATTACCTCCCAGCAAGACTTATGTGCGACCTGGTTTCTGAAAGAGGATCCTGACCTGGGGACATTCTTCTCGTGTGGTTGGGCACACTGGGGATTTTGTGGGTTCATGTGCCTCTTATGCTCGCAATAAGCCCTCACGACAAAAACCTGCTGGTCTTCAGTTGCCGTTACCCGTGCCTAACTGTCCGTGGAATCATGTGGCTATGGACTTTATTTCAGGCCTGCCGCCATCATCTGGCAATGCCGTCATCTGGGTGGTGACTGACCGCTTTTATAAAATGTCCCATTTTGTCCCTCTACCAGGTCTGCCCTCTGCTCCATGTCTTGCTAGTCTCTTCTTCCAGCACATCTTCCGGCTTCATGGCCTTCCCCGGCACATTGTTTCAGATCGAGGAGTTCAGTTCATGTCCAAGTTCTGGAGATCTCTGTGCAGCCAGCTGCAGGTGAAATTAGATTTTTCTGCTGCCTATCATCCTCTGTCTAATGGCCAAGTGGACAGGGTGAATAAGACCTTGGGTTGCTACCTTCGCCACTTTGTGTCCGCCCGTCAGGACGACTGGGTTACTCTTCTACTTTGGTCAGAGTTTTCCTACAATTCCCTGAACTCCACTTCTGCAGGTTCTACTCCCTTCTTTATTAATTATGGACTGCATCCACGGCCTCCTCTTCTGTTACCCATGTCTGCAGATGTTCCTGCTGTGGAGGGCTTGGTACAGGATCTAAAAGCCATCTGGGAACAAGTATGTCTGACTGAAGATCGCTGGCTACAAATTGGGACCCTGATTCTTGGGTCCATTTGAAGTCATCAGCTGCATCAACCCGGTGGCCTACAAATTGCGGCTACCTCCTAGCATGCGCATACCCAACTCCTTCCACGTTTCTCTACTCAAGTCGGTCATCCTCAACCGCTGCGCCCAACAAGCTCCTCCTCCTCTGGCGCCACAGGCAGATTCTACCAATGTCTTCGAAGTGAAGAAGATCCTGGATATGAAGACGGTGAGAGGCAGATGGCTCTTTTTTGTAGACTGGAGGGGATTTGGTCATTAGTAGGGATCGGGGGAGCCAGAAGATAACATCTTGGACAAGAACCAGCTTCAGGCCCAAAAAGAGGGGGAGGCTGAAGTATGGGGTACTGTCATGTGTGCCCGCGCGATCCATGTCTCGGATCGTGGGCATATCAGTATTACCCCATGAACCCCAGCTCTGTCTGCTGCGCTCGTCTTTTTCCCGGCTTGTGCTGCTAAGTGCTCGTGTCCCCACCTCCTAGGGCGCGTGTGCGCCGGCTGTCAGATATTTAAAGGGCCAGCACACCGCTGATTGCTGCACTAGCTGAACCGGCACCTCTCTTCCCTCCCTGTTGGATCTTTGTTCCTGGGTCTCCTGCGTTCCTGTGTGTTCCCGTGTATCCTGAATTCCTGCTCCTGTGTGTTCCTGCTCCTGCGTTCCCGTGTCTTGCTTTCCTGTGTTCCTGTGTCCCCTGTGCCTTTGTTCCCATTTGACTGGACCTCCCGTTGCTTACCCCGGATTGGACTTTGACGTTGCATCTCTGGTGTCAGCCCTGACCCTGTGCCTGGACCCGACCACGAGTCTGTCTTCCGCTAAGCTACCACAACCTTGGCTGCCGCCACAGGCAATTCACGCCTGTGGAACGACCTGGTGGTACCCTGCTGGAGCAAGTCGAGCCTGCTTTGCGGCGGACTCTGGTGAAGACCAAGTCCCACTAAGATTCCGGTCCCAGGTGTCAACTTGTACCTCCTCTTGCGGTGGTCCAGAGGAGCCATGCATCCCATATTCTGACAAGGTACCAATGACAATCGATCATGAAGGGGCTAAATAAGTTTTTAATACTATAGTATTTATTCTCTTAATGCTCCACAACTTATGCGTTAAGAAAAAAGAAAGAGGGGTTAAGGGACTGAGCCTCTACATACAGACACAGGTGACGTTCCAGAGGAGATTCCTCCTTCTTCAGACATGAGTAACATACTTCAACATAAGAAAGTACGTTACCACACATTGTTAAAAGCAATTCTAGACGTCTAACTCATGCTGTCACCTACACATGAGGAAACAAAAGTTGACCGAGTGCTATAAAAATACATTAAAATTACATTGTTCATTAAATCCCTGCGGATACAATGTCTGAAGAAGGAGGATACTCCTCCGAAACGTCACACGTGGCTTGAGTGTTCACGGTCGCGGTGAAGCCATGAAGTCCGTGTAGACACTACCTGTGACTATGGACTGTTGCTTGTAGTACAGGTGAAGATTGGAGATGTACACGATGTACATGAAACATGTTTACCAATGTTATAAATTTGTATAAAGGAAAAGAGTTTTTGTCTTAAGACATCTCAGTGATTTTGCATTAGTGAGCAAAAAATGGAAACACAAAAACAAAAAAGAGCCAAGTCATTAGCCAAGGGGTTAATATTCCATACAAAAACCTGAGATTGCCTTTACTGATGTCAAACATTAACTGTAGTTCTTACATATGCTGCAGCAGGGATTTTGGCCCAGTCCTCCATATAAATGTTGTTCCCAATGTCCTCCCGTTTATTGCAGTGCAGAATATCCCCCATATATATGATATTTCCACCTCTTTGATTCACGGTTAGGACATTGCTTTGGGGTTTTACTCATCCTGCTTATTCCTTCAAACAAATCAATCTAAGTTAATACTGAAAAGTTCTATATTGGTGTCATCTTGCCACATGACCTTTTCCCTCTGGATCATCTGAAATTTTAAAGGACATCTATCATCAGTAGAGATGAGCGAACATACTCGTCCGAGCTTGATGCTCGTTCGAGCATTAGCGTACTCGAAACTGCTCGTTGCTCGGACGAGTATTTCGCCCGCTCGAGAAAATGGCATCTCCCGCCGTTTTGCTTTTTGGCGGCCAGAAACAGAGCCAATCACAAGCCAGGAGACTCTGCACTCCACCCAGCATGACGTGGTACCCTTACACGTCGATAGCAGTGGTTGGCTGGTCAGATCAGGTGACCCTGGAATAGACTAGCCCCTGCCCGCGCTGCTCGGATCATTCTATGTCTGGATGCCGTTAGGGAGAGAGTTGCTGCTGCTGCAGGGATAGCGTTAGGGTGTTCTATTAGCTTACTGTTAGGCAGGAGTGAGTCTACAAGAACCCAACAGCCCTTCTTAGGGCTACAATAGCGTTATATATTTAATTTTTTTTGTTTGCTTGTGGCTGGGCTTGCTGCCACTAGTAGTGCAGCTAGTACCATATTGTGAGGAATTTGCAGGGAGACTTGCTACCGTTGTGTTTAGCTCTTAGTGACACACATATCCATCTCAAACACCAAAGTGGGACAATTTATTAGGGGTTTGATTTCAATTAGGCACAGTCTGCCAGTTTCTTTTTATTTTACGTTTATTTTGTGATAACTCAGCGTCATCTCATCTGGCATAGCAGTTTGCTTTCATACTTGGCTAGAAAATAGCCATAGGAGAATCCAAACGGCTTACTTAGGCCTACAATAGCGTTATATAGTTGATTTTTGGTTGATTTGCTGGTGGCTGGCCTTGCTGTAGTGCATCTACTACCATATTGTGAGGAATTTGCAGTGAGACTTGGGACCGTTGTGTTTAGCTCTTAGTGACACACATATCCATCTCAGACACCAAAGCGGGACAATTTATTAGGGGTTTGATTTCAATTAGGCACAGTCTGCCAGTTTCTTTTTATTTAACGTTTATTTTTTGATAACTCAGCGTTATCTCATCTGGCATAGCAGTGTGCTTTCATAGTTGGCTAGAAAATAGCCATAGCAATAGGATAGCATCGTTTGGTTTTAAAAACTAAAAAACACAAAAAAAACAAAAAAAAAAAACCCACCAAAAAAAAGTAAAAAAAAAATTAAAGTTATAACTTTCATTTTCAAAATGTTTAACCCGAGGGCTAGGGGTAGAGGACAAGGACGGGGACGTGGGCGTCCAACTACTGCAGGGGTCAGAGGCCGTGGTCCTGGGCGGGGTGAGACACCACCTGCTGATGAGGGAGCAGGGGAACGCCGCAGAGCTACACTCCCTAGGTTCATGTCTGAAGTTACTGGGACTCGTGGTAGAGCACTGTTGAGGCCAGAACAGTGCGAACAGGTGATGTCGTGGGTTGCCGACAATGCTTCGAGCAATTTGTCCACCAGTCAGTCTTCCACGCAGTCCACCCATGTCACCGAAATCGGCACTCCTCCAGCTCCTGCACCTCAGCCTCCTCCCCCCCCCAGTCTGCCCCCTCCCAGGAAAATTTGGCATTTGAACCGGCATACTCTGAGGAACTGTTTTCTGGACCCTTGAGTCACAAACAAAGAGTCACAAACCACTTGTCCGGTTGCTGCTGAGCTCTTTTCCGATGCCCAGGTTTTACACCGGTCGCAGTCTGTGGGTGATGATGACCTTCTTGACGTAATGGAAGAAGTGTGTAAAGAGGTGTCCGACGAGGAGGAGACACGGTTTTCAGACAGTGGTGAAGTTGTTGTCAGGGCAGGAAGTCCGAGGGGGGAGCAGACTGAGGGATCGGAGGATGATGAGGTGACAGACCCAAGCTGGGTTGAGAGGCCGGGTGAACACAGTGCTTCTGAGACGGAGGAGAGTCCTCGACCAGAACAGGTTGGAAGAGGCAGTGGTGGGGCCAGATGGAGAGGCAGGGCCAGAGCTGGTGCATCAGCGCTAAATGTGTCACGTAGTGAAGCTCCCGTGGCGAGGGCTCCCGCGGCGAGGGCTAGATTTTCAGAAGTCTGGAGGTTCTTTAAGGAAACACCGGATGACCGACGGACTGTCGTGTGCAACCTTTGCCAAACCAGGATCAGCAGTGGTTCCACCACTACTAGCTTAACTACCACCAGTATGCGCAGGCATTTGAATGCTAAACACCCCACTCAGTGGCACCAAGCCCGGTCACCTCCGGCCGTGCACACCACTGCTCCTTCCCCTGTGTCAGCTGATAGTCAGCCCCCTGCCCAGGACCCTGGCCCAAAAACCCCATCGTCGCCTCCATGATCCTCCACAGCATCCACCAGCGTTCAGCTCTCCATACCCCAGACGCTGGAGCGGAAAAGGAAGTATAGTGCAACCCACCCGCACGCCCAAGCCCTCAATGTCCACATCTCCAGATTGCTTAGCCTGGAGATGCTGCCCTATAGGCTGGTAGAGACCGAGGCCTTTCACAACCTCATGGCGGCGGCCGCCCCTCGATATTCGGTCCCCAGCCGCCACTATTTTTTCCAATGTGCCGTCCCAGCCCTGCACAAGCACGTGTCAGACAACATCATCCGTGCCCTGACCAACGCCGTTTCTGACAAGGTCCACCTGACCACGGACACGTGGACGAGTGCTGCCAGGCAGGGCCATTATATATAGCTGACGGCACATTGGGTTAACTTGGTGGAGGCTGGGACCGAGTCTGACCCTGCGGCTGGTCATATACTGCCGACGCCGAGGATTGCGGGGCCTACCTCGATCCAGGTCTTTCAGGCCTACTATGCCTCCTGCTCCTCCCACCCCTCCTCCACCTCCTCCTCCGAACTACCATCCGTGGGCATGGCGCCATCAGTCGCTAGCTCTAGCCACAGCAGCAGTGCCGTCGCTAAGCGACAGCAGGCGGTGCTCAAACTGCTGAGCCTAGGCGATAAATGGCACAACGCCCAAGAACTATTACAGGGCATCACGGCGCAGACTGATCTGTGGCTGGCACCGCTGAACCTGAATCCAGGCATGGTTGTGTGTGACAACGGCCGTAACCTGGTGGCGGCTCTGCAACTCGGCAGACTGACACATGTGCCATGCCTGGCCCATGTGTTAAATCTGATAGTTCAGCGGTTCCTCAAGACATACCCCAATCTGTCTGATTTGCTCACGAAGGTGCGCCGCATCTGTGCGCATTTCAGATGTCCAGCACAGATGCTGCCACTCTCAGGGCAGCGGAGCGCCTCCTCGAACTGCCCGCTCACCGACTGTTGTGCGACATGCCCACGAGGTGGAATTCAACATTAACCATGTTATCCAGAGTTTACCAGCAGCGCAGAGCGATTGTAGACTGCCAGATGTCAACTTCCACCAGAACTGGTAGTCAGGTCAGTCAGCTTCCTCAAGTCTACAATGAGGAGTGGACGTGGATGTCTGATATCTGTCAGGTGCTGAGTAACTTCGAGAAGTCAACACAGATGGTCAGTGGCGATGCCGCCATCATCAGCCTCACCATCCCGCTGCTTGGCCTGTTGAAAAACTCTCTGATCAGCATGAAGTCGGAAGCTTTGCGCTCGTCACAAGAGACGGGGGAAGAAGATTCCCTTGTTGATAGCCAAAGCACCCTCAGGTCTGTTTCTCAGCGCATATCGGAGGAGGTGGAGGTGGAGGAGGATGAGGAGGAAGAGGAGGAGAATGTTGGCGAGACACAAGAGGGGACCATTGTTCAGTCCTTCACTGTTCAGCGTGTATGGGCAGAAGAAGAGGAGTTGGAGGAGTTGGAGGAGGAGGAAATGGAGAGTCAGGCCAGTGAGGGGAGTGAATTCTTGCGCGTTGGGACTCTGGCGCATATGGCAGATTTCATGCTAGGCTGCCTATCCCGTGACCCTCGCGTTCAAAGAATTTATTCCAGCACCGATTACTGGGTATTCACTCTCCTGGACCCACAGTACAAGCAAAATCTTTCCACTCTCATCCCTGGAGAGGAAAGGAGTGTGAGAATGCATGAATACCAGCAGGCCCTGGTGCACAAGCTGAAACAGTATTTCCCTTCTGACAGCGCTAGCGGCAGAGTGCGTAGTTCTGCGGGACAAGTAGCGAGGGAGAGTAGGCGAGCAGGCAGCTTGTCCAGCACTGGCAAGGGTACGCTTTACAAGGCTTTTGCCAGCTTTATATACTGGCAAACTTTTATGATTAACCGATATTATTTCAGCGCTTCTTGCGCATCTGTTGACATTCCCCTCACCCGCCATAACCCAAACTTATAAGAACGCTACTACACTTGATCTTAGACAAAAGGCTCTTAGAGGTGCTGTTTGGGGAGGAGCAGAGAGACAGGGGCTTGGACAGGCGAAAGCTCGCCTGGCAGTGGACCGCCAGCTCCATCCCAAGATCCAACTAACATAGTTTTAACTGCAGCACCTTTAATCTACTACTACTTCACTGCCTCCATACATCGTCCCCTTATCAAACGAGGTGTGTCAGGCAGAAATTTGGGTTGTTTTCATGGCTTCCACATCAAAGTTGTTAACTTTGTCGCCGCCCTGCTGTGTTATCCACAAAATATGCTGGCAAACTTTTATGATTTACCGATATTATTTCAGCGCTTCTTGCGCATCTGTTTACATTCCCCTCACCCGCCATATCCCAAACTTATAAGAACGCTACTACACTTAACTTGGTGGAGGCTGGGACCGAGTCTGACTCTGGGGCTGGTCATATACTGCCGACGCCGAGGATTGCGGGGCCTACCTCGGTCCAGGTCTCAAAGGCCTACTATACCTCCTGCTCCTCCCACCCCTCCTCCACCTCCCCTCCTCCGAATTACCATCCGTGGGCATGGCGCCATCAGTCGGTAGCTCTAGGCACAGCAGCAGTGCCGTCGCTAAGCGACAGCAGGCGGTGCTCAAACTGCTGAGCCTAGGCGATAAAAGGCACACCGCCCAAGAGCTATTACAGGGCATTCCACATCAAACTTGTTAACTTTGTCGCCACCCTGCTGTGTAATACACAATATATACTGGCAAACTTTTATCATTTACCGATATTATTTCAGCGCTTCTTGCGCATCTGTTTACATTCCCCTCACCCGCCATATCCAAAACTTATAAGAACGCTACTACACTTGATCTTACACAAAAAGGTTCTTAGAAGTGCTGTTTGGGGAGTAGCCTAGAGACAGGGGCTTGGATTGGCGAAAGCTCGCCTGGCAGCGGAGCGCCAGCTCCATCCCAAGATCCAACTAACATAGTTTTAACTGCAGCACCTTTAATCTACTACTAGTTCACTGCCTCCATACATGGTCCCCTTATCAGGCAGAATTTTCAGGTGTTTCACCAGATACATAGTGGAACGCGGCCCATCTGTCGCCGCCATGCTGGAGACCTGAAGTTGCAAACATAGCAGCGCAATATGGATGCCCCATACTGTCGCTCTTAATCATGGAACCATTTCCGTAAAAACAATTAAAAATGGAACCACTATGCTATTCCATTTTTCCTAGGTGAAATATTCAAACGACCCTGCCTGCTTTGAAAATTATAATTTTTTCAAAGTAAACGCTTCCGGCCCCCAGGCCCATTTTGGGTGGGGAGGAGCCGAGAGACAGGGGCTTGGACAGGCGAAAGCTCGCCTGGCAGCGGACCGCCAGCTCCATCCCAAGATTAGGCAGCCTCAGAGGCATCCATGCATGCTGCCCCTGCTGTTTCCCGTCCATTTCGCCTCCACAGCATCCACCAATGTCTCCATGCGCAACTTTCAACTGTCCATACCCCAGACGCTGGAGCACGAGAGGATATGCAGCACATCATCCCCTTATCAAACGAGCTGTGTCAGGCAGAATTTTCAGGTGTTTCACCAGATACATAGTGGAAATCGGCGCGTCTGTCGCCGCCATGCTGGAGACCTGCAGTTGCAATCATAGAAGCGCAATATGGATGCCCCATACTGTCGCTCTTAATCATGGAAGTCCTCTCCATGGCTGCCTCCAAATGTCGTCCCCTTATCAAACGAGCTGTGTCAGGCTCATTTTTCGGGTGTTTCACCAGATACGTTATGGAGCTTGGTCACTATGTCGCCACCATGCTGTGTTATCGACTAAATATACCGTTAACCTTTTGTTCACAGAGGAAATCATTTCAGCGCTTCTTGCTCACCTCCTTTGGTTCCTCTCTGCCACCCATTGGTTTGAAGCCTGAGTCCATTTAGGGTATGTCGCCATGCCACTCTCTAGCCTGCCGCTGCTGCTGCTGCCTCTGCATAGTCCCCTATAGTGTCAGGGTCAATTATTGGATGTTTTAGATGCTATCTAGCTTCATTCTGTCACTCTGTCATGGCCATGCTGTTGCCCATAATTTTGGCATAATGGTGCGTTTAAGCAGCCTCAGAGGCATCCATGCATGCTGCTCCTGCTGTTTCCTGTCCATTTCCGTGGTGTTTCCATCCTTTTCTGAGGTTTCCAGGTGTTTGGCCAAGCTTCCCTGTGCAGAGCCTTGGTCCCCTTGAAAAATGCTCGTGTCTCCCATTGACTTCAAAGGGGCTCGTTATTCGAGACGAGCACTCGAGCATCGGGAAAAGTTTGTCTCGAATAACGAGCACCCGAGCATTTTAGTGCTCGCTCATCTCTAATAATCAGTCTAACTGACGGTAGATGTTCAGCATTTCATGTCAGATTTTTAATGCACCAATTGGGACTGTATTTAGTGCATAAAGAAAAGACACAATTATGTTCCTAATAAAATGGCCCACATTTACCAAGGTCCTTGCGCCAGTTTTCTGTTAGACTTTCCACGTTCTTTTATGCTTGCACATGTATTTAAGAAGTGTTTGCGCCACATATGTGTCACATGCTTGCCACATGTTGCAACCCTTTTGTGTTAGGTCTGCACTAATTTTGCCATTGAAATGGAAGTTCCAGTGCATGCGCCACATTAAACATGCAAGGTCCGACAGAAGTGTGTTGCACAGCCCATGTTAAAGGAGCACCGAATAAAAAGTTACTTCATTCTGTCGGGACAGTGCAGGGAGTGCCAGATCCCCTTTGCCCACTATACAGGCAAACTGCACTTAGTAAATGTGCCCCATTGATTTTTTACAAAATATGTAAATAAGGCCGGATGCACTCAGGTTGACGTCGCTTGAGCGCCTCTCGGCATCACCGGGTTTTAAATTATCCCGTTCCTCTGCTGCGATAGAACCTCCTGCTCCCAACTGGGCATGTAATGCTGGACATCTTCCATCAGTCAAACTGATGGTAGATGTTCTTTAAATGAGCCTGGACATGTGATGGCATGAGCAGGAGGAACTTGTGTGACATTCAGGATTTTAATCCATGATGTGTCACTATTGGAAATCTTTGCAACTGTGTTCACAGCTCACTTCATGCCATTTACCAGATCCTTCTGTGTAATTCTCAGCTGACCTTTCTCAGAAACATGCTTACCCAACAATGCAGGACTTTGCATTGATTCCAAGACTTAGGAAGATTGACAATCATCTTGTGATTCTTTCATTTTCTAATAATTATGCCAACAGTTGTTTTTACTTTATCACCAATCTGCTCCACATCATCCTATAGCCCATCCAAGCCTTGTGCAGGTCTACATTTTTTTCCCTGGTGTGCTTAGACAGCTTGTTGGTCTTGGTGAAGAGGTTGGTGAGTGATTGGTTGTGTGTATAGGTGTTATTTATACAAATAATGGGGCGTTGTTGTTTAGATTGTGAGCCCCATGGGGACAGGGACCAATTTGACATGCTTGTGCAGCGCTGCGTAATCTGTGTGCGCTATATAAATAAAGAATTATTATTATTATTATTTATTGTTATCATATACCCGCCACACAATAGTCCCGCTGCAACTCCGGTATAGCTGAATACATCAATGCTGAAAAGATAGTAACACCCCGAGCTGGCCCTTCCCCAGCCGCACCCTCCTGTATGCCCCTCCACGTTCCCCTGGTGTGGAGGTGGTAGAAAGGAGAAAATAAATACCCCCCAAATTAGCATAAATAGCTACAATTAATGAAGTTACTGAATGAAGAGTAGGAACAGGTCTGTGAGAGGCAGAATTCTTGCAGGTACAAAAACTGCATTTTGTGCAACGTCGTTGTTTGTTTGTTTTTTATTACGTTGATCATAGGTGAAGAAAATATATCTAAGAAAATATTACAGACCTCTCCATTATTTTTAGGTGGGAAAACTTGCAGTGTATCAAATTGTTTTCCCCACAGTAAGTATTAATAGCACAGCCGTATGTGGATGGAGCTTTCTACTGTTACAATATTAGTTACTCCTGTGTGTAGCTAATGAGAAGAAAACAGACTGGGGCAGATTTATCAAGCTGTCTAAAAGTAAGAATGTTTGTAGTTGCCCATGGCAACCAATCATAGCTCAGCTTTCATTTTACCAGTGCTCATGAACATTAAGCTGTCAATAAATAACAGTACTATTTTTTTCAGCTTTTCAAATATTTAAGAAGAATTAATTTCACAGACAGAACTGGGACACAGGTGACCTTCAAAAAGAATGGACAGCTGACCTCTCTTCATCCAGTCTTAATAATACATTGGATATCATATGTTAATAAGACAAAAATTATGAGTTTTCAGAGAAATAAAAATGTCTTCAACAATGAAGGTTTACAGTTACAAATAAAAGAAGAAGACCATATATGGAAAGAAGGAATAGTAAGTGATAATAACTCAAAAATTAAGATGCACCAGGTAAATAGTTGAGCCTCCCTGAAGTCATCAGGGCACAGACGTTTTCCGGCAATGAACTCTAGGTTCTTTCTGTCACAGGCAATTTGCATAGCCTCAGAAGAGCACTGAGTACTGAGAGACATTAAAGGGGGATCTGTGTAGGGGGCATTACAGGGGGACATTACAGGGGGGCTTTGTGGGGGACATTACTGGGGGACATTACAGGGGGATCTGTGTGGGGACGTTACAGGGGCACATTACAGGGGGGCTTTGTGGGGCACATTACTGGGGGACATTACAGGGGGATCTGTGTGGGGACGTTACAGGGGCACATTACAGGGGGGCTTTGTGGGGGAGATTACTCAGAGACATTACAGGGGGGCTTTGTGGGGGACATTACACGGGTGCTGTGTGGGGGACCTTACTGAGGGACATTACAGGGGGGTTGTGTAGGGGACATTACAGGGGGATCTATGTGTGCACAGCACTGGGGGACATTATAGGGTGGAAGGGTGAAGTACATTACAGGGGGGCTGTGGGGGGCATATTACTGAGGGACATTACAGGGGGGCTGTGTGGGGCACATTACTTTGATTTGAGAAAAATTTTTTTTACTCTGCACTATTCACTTTACATGCATTACATTTTGGCCAGTATCTTGGGGGATTAAATGCCCACTGCAAACCTACATACATTTTTAAAGGTTTCGTATTTTTTGTATGTAAATGTAATTGTATTTAAATGTAGTGGATGTGATACTTTAATTTCCATCTGAGGACAAAAAAACTTCAATAATAATAATAATAATAATGATCATTATTATTATAATTATTATTGTTATTATTATTATTATTAATATTAGACTCCATAGGGCACTTACAAACTAAATTGGTCACTAAAAATAGTTTTCTACCCAAACATATTGTGGTATAACTTTTTGTCTAAATAGTAGAACATTTGAAACTTTGAAAATTTTAATTTTTTTACAATTTTTTCCAAAAATTTTTACCCTAAGAAGACCAAACCAAAACTACAATGTTGTTTGAGAAAACAATCGCAAAATCAATTATTTAAAGGGTAACAGTCATTCTGAGCAAAAAACCCCCTAAAAAACCTAATTCTGTTCCAGGTGTCCCTGGGAATCATTCCTGAAAGTATTTTGCCTCTCAGTCCAAATTTACTGCCTCTTTTGGCCCATAGCAACCAGGGTTTCCAGCACTCAAAAAAACTACGATCAGCAAGATGGAGGCGTGACATCTCATATCTATCTATCTATCTATCTCTCTATCTAAGTAAAACTTCAGCTAAGCACATGAGGGGACAGCTTACAGGCTTGGAGAGTCTCTCTTGCCACTTCCTGCTGTGGAGTGTGAGGTGATGGGGGAGATGGGGCTGCTGTTTGTGTGATTATTTGTTTATACACAAGTGTAGGGAAAGCTGAGGGAGAGATAAGTGTAGGTGTTTTGTTACTACATTAGTGAGGACATCTCCCTGCAAATGACTGACTGCTGGAGTACTGAGCCATGAGGTAATCAATGGATTGCAGGGAGAGAAATGGGGGCGTGTCTCTAGTTCCGTAGTCTCTGCTCCTTTCTGAAGACAGAGGGGGTCATTTACTAAGGGCCCGATTCGCGTTTTCCCGACGTGTCACCCGAATATTTCCGATTTGCGCCGATTGTACATGAATTGCCCCGAGTTTTTGGCGCACGAGGTCGTATTGCGGCGCATCGGCGTCGGCATGCACGCAACGGAAATCGGGGGGCGTGGCCGAACGTATTCGGAAAAAACGCCGCATTTATTAACGGAAAATGTGTCGCTTGGGAAGCGCTTACCTTCACCTGGTCCGAGGTGGTGCATTGAGGTTCAGATGATTTTCAGCGCAGCAGCGCCACCTGGTGGACGGCGGAGGAACTACCTTCATAAATCCCAGCCGGACCCGAATCCTGTGCAGAGAACGCGCCGCTGGATCGCGAATGGGCCGGGTAAGTAAATCTGCCCCAGAATGTCCCTAACTACAGCCATATGAGAGATTACTGACATCGAGGGGAAGTCTGCAGAATACAAGAGAAAGGAGCAAGATTCGGGTAACTAATCCAATTGCAAAAGGGATTAAAATTACCTGCCCTACAACATATCAAAAGTTTTTTGAAATGACGGTTACACTTTAAGTCAAAGTGTTGAAAAGTTATTACCACAGAAAGAGAAACTGGTCAGATTAAAAAGAAAAAAGGCTAAGCCTTAACATACAAACGGTCTTTGTCCTAATGGGGGTTAAAATATGATTTTACTTTTTGTTCTCTTTGCCCCAGAAGATGGCAAATGAAGAATATTTTTTTTGTACAGGAGGTTTTAATTTTTGTAAATCTATGAATACATTATAAAACTAATACAAATTGGTTATTCCTGTGATTGCATCAACCCAAAGAATAATGTAGACATGTAATTTCCGGTGCACAGTGAGAGCCGTAAAATCCAAGCCCACAAGAAAACACCTCAAAATGCATTTTTTCACCAATGAGATAATATTGGTTAATCTTTACATTTACATATTAAACTCTATGGGGGACATGTATATTTACTTCTGCTAGTTAAATTGTCTCATTTTTGCAACTTTTGTTGTTTTTGCGACTTTTCACTGTGACTTTTGATGTCGAAGTACACCTTGGTCTGCACTATGTGCAGTGTACAAAACCCAAAGCATTTGGAGAAATCCGGTCTAAAAAATATCAGATTTTATCAAATGTAACAGTTTAAAAGCCATATACCACAAACAGTATATTACACAATTCAGGAGTAGGACACAAAATAGTTGTATTGCCACCAGACCTACTGCACATAGAGGAGTATATAAATAACTTCCCAAGTGCATCATGTATAATAAGAAATTCATAAGCGGGAAGTAAATCCTGAGAACAACATTATCAATACATCATAGAGTAAAAGTATCGGTGTCCATGTATGATTAGATAGCCATAATGTCCCTACAGTAAAATAAGAAAACCAACCACCCCAACTTGTTTTTCGCGTTCCCTCCGCTTCCTCAGCGGGCTTTCCTAGCTGCCTCATGCAGCCCCTTATGTATCTTTATTTACCAGATGCTCCCTGTGACTTTTTACTTATGTATCACTTTTTTGGCTTATTTTTGCAGCTCTTCAGGTGCAAATCTGCATCTGCTCCAGGGCAGGAAGGATTTTTTTCATGGACCCTGTTTTAACATGTAAATTTGATTTATTTCACATGCTTTAAATATTAAACATTTTGCACATTAACCAGTTTTTTTTTTTTAAAAATCACAAATTTTAGCATTTACATTTTTTTAAAAATGTATTGGTTACTCCTAAGGGTGCGGTCACACGTGGCGTTTTGGTTGCGTTTTCATTGCGTTTTGAAACACAATACAACAGCTGGGGAGAGGTGATTTGCCTAAATACGTTACTTGGTTACGTTGGCTTGTGTCTATGTAGATTTGCAAGATAAAGTTGCCAAATGTTGCACCTGCCAGGACAGGACAGGAAAACTAAACATGTATACAACGAAAAAAGACATGATCTTACATAAGGCGCAAAAAAAGACCTTCCAAATATCTCAATTGTACACCAGATTAAAAAAAAACTAAGATACATGTCCCCCAATGTCCCTTACTGAGCAATGTTTTCACGAAATGATATATTCTATTATCTGAACTTATCTCTGTAGTACTACAGACTGGGTTGTATCCTCTTCCATCTCCTATTTGACTAACATTTTAAATACAGACGGTCCCCTACTTAAGGACACCCGACTTACAGACAACCCATAGTTACAGACGGACCCCTCTGCCCACTGTGACCTCTGGTGAAGCTCTCTGGATGCTTTACTATAGTCCCAGACTGCAATGATCAGCTGTAAAGTGTCTGTAATGAAGCTTTATTGATAATCCTTGGTCCCATTACAGCAAAAATTTTGAAACTCTAATGGTCACTAGGACAAAAGAAATAAAATTTGTCTAGAACTTCAATTATAAAATATACAGTTTCGACTTACATACAAATTCAACTTAAGAACAAACCTCCGGAACCTATCTTGTATGTAACCCGGGGACTGCCTGTATTGTGTTTACTCTTGGAAATTCATTGAATATTTATGAAGATAACATTTTATTTGTGTCTTTTACAGTTACCACAGTCTCGTTGTAATGAGAAATGTTCCCCTGGATACAGGAAAGCTCGGGATGGAAGTCATCGGGTCTGCTGTTATGACTGTGTCCTGTGTCATGAGGGGGAGATATCAAAAATATCAGGTGTAATAAGAGTGGCTCGGTCTTACATTATCCCTTATGTAACCTTACGTTCAATGGTTACTGATGATAGATTGATGTGAATTAAAACCTTGTTGTGATACAATACATTTTTAACCCCTTAATAATGCTGCCTGAAAATGCTTTAATAACCAGGGCATTTTTATCGAATTTTCTTAAGGGCCATGACTTCTTTTTTTCTGCTACGATTAGGAATTTTTTGCAGGTTTTTTTGGGGGATATATAAGACATTTTAACTGTCAGGATCGGAGGTAGTGGATTCTCTGAACCACCATGGATAATGACACAAGCCAACATCTGGAACTATGGTCTTGCTGGGGCGTGGTACCACCAGGTCGTTCCATAGGCTTCGGCAGTGGCAGCCAAGGTTGAGGTATAGCAACGGCACGCAATTTCGTAGTCAGGGACAGGCAGGAGGTCAGGATGGGCACCACGGGATCAGAGTCGGGGACATAACAATAGGTCAAGGCAGGCAGCGGAGGAGCATAGTCAGGGACATCCGAAGACACAGGCAGGGGAAGAGAACAGCGTGGCCGAGGTCCATAATTAATAAAAAATGGTGCAGAGCCTGCATACACCGAATCCAAGGAGTTATAAGAAAACTCTGCCCATGGCAACAGAGGGGACAAGTCGTCTTAACTGGAGGAAGCAAAATGACGAAGATAGTAGCCCAGAGTCTGGATCACTCTCTCCACCTGTCCATTAGACCGTGGGTAGAGGAAAAGTCCAATTTTGTCTGGAGCTGGTTATAGAGGGATCACCAGAACTTAGACATAAATTGAGCCCTCGATCAGACATGATGTGTAGAGGGAGACCAGGGGAGTCTGGGAGTCTGTTCCTTCTGGAATAGATATACTGGTTTGGCTTAATACCACATCATATTTTCAGAAATCCTGTAGGTCATACTTGGTGTTATGTGGGCTGCCTTTCATGGTAGCAAAAGGAGGCATAGTTTTCCATTTAACACCTTGGAAAACGTATTTGCATACTATCCAGAATTCCCTAGTGGAGAGGCTATTGCTTTCAGTCTCCACATACCTTTCAGGTAGCGTTAATTGGCAATCTCTCCATAAGGAGAACACCTACTGTCTGACCCTAGAGGGAGACAATGCAGCCGGAAGATATGTTGAAAGAACAAGCTTCAAAGATGTGGAGCAGATGGAAGACCTGGAAGAGAGACAAAATGGGACATCTTAGAAAACAGGTCCATTATCACCAAGATGGCAGTATTGTCCGAGGAAGGGGAAGGTCCATGACAAAGTCCATAGCCACTGGCGACCACTGGTGACTGGGTATTGGAAGCAAGAGACCAGTTGGTTGCAGGTGGGAAGGCTTATTACGGCCCCCGAGAGTGCAGGGTCCCAAAAAGTCCCCGAACACATTTGTCAGGACACCAGTAGTAGTGGAAGATGAGGGCCAAGGAGTATTGCACCCCATGGTACCCAGCCAGGCACGAAGAATGTCCCCAAAACAAAATACTCTTCCGCAGTGCAGGTCAGACATATGTCTTGCCAGGGGGAATCTGCCGAAGATCCCCGGGAGCAGCAACAACTAATTGTTCCAGAGAGATAATATGTTGAGGAACTGGCTCTTCTCCCACGACATCGGAGGCACGGGAAAGAGCATCCTCAGGTCGAAAGTGAATTAACAGGTTTAAGCGTGAGAGAAGAAAAGTGACCAACAGCCTTGC
This sequence comes from Engystomops pustulosus, assembly GCF_040894005.1. Classification (NCBI taxonomy): domain Eukaryota; kingdom Metazoa; phylum Chordata; class Amphibia; order Anura; family Leptodactylidae; genus Engystomops; species Engystomops pustulosus. Next base: position 285,365,275 of record NC_092411.1, read on the forward strand.
CTGGGATTTAGAGCTTTGGCGGTCTGGAGATGAGAGAGATTTTTATGATCTGTATATACACAGACCAGATGGCAAGCTCTCTCTAAAAGATATCACAATCTTCCAGGGCAAGTTTGATGGCTAAAAGTTCTCTATCCCCAATAATAGAGTAATTTGTCTCTGTGGAAGAAAAAGTTTTAGAAAAGAATCCGCCCTTTCTGGGTGAACACAAACCTAGAACTTACAGAGGATGCATCCACCTCAAGAAGAAAGGGCTTCTCCGTTTTAGGCCTAGTGAGAACAGGAGCCGGGAGAACACCAAAATGTTGTCTAGGTAGTCCACGACACACGTTTACAGCAGATCTCTGAAGATGTCATTGACAAATTCCTGGAAGACAGCTGGAACATTACAAAGTCCAAATGGCATCACAAGGTACTCGAAATGTTGGGTGTTAAATGCTGTCTTACATTCTTCACCCTTGCAGATACAGATGAGGTTGTAGGCCCCACGAAGGTCCAGCTTGGAGAAAATCTTGGAGCCGCGCAGGCGGTCAAACAGCTCTGTGATCAACGGCAGAGGTTAACAGTTCTTAACCGTGATCTTGTAAGGAAAAGGGAGCCATCCGTTTTGATCATGAAAAAGAATCCTGCACCAGCTGGAGAGGAGGACTTACGCATAAACCATCTCTGCAGGTTCCCTTTAACATACTCCAACATGGCAGCGGCCTTGGGTATGGAGAGAGGGTACACCCGACCCTAGCGAGTAGAGGTACCCAGCAAAAGCCTTATAGGGTAGTCGTAGGGACGATGTGGCGGCAATGTCTCTACCTCCTTCTTGGAGAACACATCAACAAAGTACCGGTGACATGTTGGTAGGCCCTCCAAAGACTTGGGAATTATGGAGGAGGCCAAGATGGGAATAAGTAGAGATGCCACCATGCAGCGGTACTGACACTCTGGACTCCAACAAATAATTTTTCCTGTCATCCAGTTGAGAACTGGTGCATTGAGCTGCAGCCATGGAAGACCCAGCAGGAGAGGCAAGGTAGAGAGTGGCAGCACGTAGAAGGACAGTTTCTCCTTATACAAAACACCAACCTGCAGGGAACGTGGCTCGGCACGGTACCAGACCGGATCGGAGAGGATTTGTCTGCTGACTGATGAGATAACCTGAGGCTTCTTGAGAAGGACCACAGGGATGTGATGCCGGGAGACCAAAGCGGCATCCATGAAGTTCCCTGCAGAACCGGAGTCCAAGAAAGCAGAGACCTGGATCTGGGTACAGGTGCCAATGCTGAGAAGCACAGGAATAGTCAGGCCTGGAGAAGCTTTGCATACACCATACAGTGAGACTAGCAATCTGGTCCCCAATGAAGAATCTCCAGTGTCTTCCAATTAAGTACAGGTGCTTTGATCTGGAAGGCCCAACAGAAATGAAGATGTGGCCGGAGGTAGCGCATAGAAAGACAGTCTCACTTTATGTAGTGCTCTGGCTTACAGTAACAAAGGCTCAGTGCAGTACTGGACTGGATTGGAGAGGATTTGGCACTGACAGAGGAGATGACTAGAGGCTTTTCGAGGCAGACCACAGGAAAGTGATGGCAGGAGACCAGAGAGGCATCCACAAAGTTTCCTGCAGAGCCAGAATCCAGGAAGACAGAAATCTTGAATTGAGCACCTGTTAAGATTCAGACATGGAGAAGCTTTGTTCTCACCTAGGGACGCTTCCCCCAAGAATCCTAGGTGCTGGCATTTCCCGGATGTTGGGGACGGACAGGAAAAGACCCAATGAAGTGCTCAGGATGGCGCAATAAAGGCAGAGGTTCCCCTGACGTCTTCTAAAATGCCCCTGGGAGGAGAGTCTGGCAATGTCCACCTGCATAGGCTCCTCTGCAGAGGGAAAGGCCGGAGGCTGGAGCAGCCTTTCAAAGCAGGAGCTAGGCGAGGTAGACTTCATGGATGGACTTGGGGTTGCTTGTGGTGCAACACTTCAGCATGCTCCGTAAACCACACGTCAATCCAAGTGGCTAAGGTTATGGGACCCCTCAGGGTAGATGGCAGGTCACGAGTGGCCAAAGCGTCCTTAACGTGAGAAGAGAATCTCTTTTTGAATTTTGCGGACAGGGTGGCATCATTTCAGGAGATTTCCGAGGCTAGGGTTCGGAACTGGACAGCATATTCTCCGACATACAAGTTACCCTGACGCAGGTTCAGCACTGAAGTCTCAGCAGGGGAGGCTCGTGCAGGTCCTTCGAACATGGACTGGAATTCCGTGTGAGTAGTCGTGACCAAATCCTCCCTGGTGGAGACTTGTCCTAGCTGTTCACATTGCGTGGCAATCTACCGGGACTGCTGGGCCACGATTGTGGTAAGATTGGACCGAATAGGTAGTGGAACCTCGGCGGGATCCATGGCCGGATCTTACTGTCAGGATCCTCTGAACCCCCGTGGATGATGACACAAGCCAAATCCTGGGATAAAAATCTAAGTGGCACCCGGTCTTCAACAAGAACCCTCCGCAAAACAGGATGGCCTTGCGGCTTGGTACCACCAGGTCACTCCACAGGCGTGACCTGTCCACGGTGGCAGCTAAGATCAAGATACAGGAACAGCAGGCAATCTCATGGTCGGGGACAGGCAGGAGGTCTGTACGAGCAGCACAGGATTAGAGTCAGGTATGTAGCAATAGGTTAAGGCAGGCAGCGGAGAAGTGTAGTCAGGAACAGAACCAGGGTCACAACGGGAAATCATAATAACAGCGTAGGGCATCAGACAAAGCTTTCTCTACGGCACAAGGCAAAACGATTTGGCCGGGTGTGATGGGAGAGACAGGTTTATATAGCCTTCTGGGAAATGGCCAGTGCCATTTAGCGGTGCGCTGGCCCTTTAAATTTCCTGAACTCGGTGCGCCCTAGGAGACTGGGTGGCGCGTGCATGTACAAGTTTTCCCCTGTAACAGGGGCATCTGTAAGAGCCACCTTACACCTTTCTGTGAGAGCTGATGTTGGTCAGAGCTGGACTGGGTCTGATCAGACCCAGCAGTTCAGATTAACCCCTTTAGACCGCCTTATCTATAGAGCCCACCACAAGAAGAGTTAAATTCCTTTCAACTCATTAAGCTGATTGCACAATTTTGTGCTGCTACAGTGGTCTAAAGCTATCTTTTTTTTATCCTTAAACCACTCAGTTCTAGACATATGGCGTCTATCAAACTTGTGATGAGCTTTTTGACCTAGACCTGTCTTTTGAATTTCTATGGGCTACACGATAGCATAGAAGTTTTGATTGCTGCACTACATGGTTGACACCCAGACTCACCTACATCAGTGGTTTTGGTTTTCCCTGCACAACAATATTGGAAATATTTTATCAAATCTTTTCAAGGGCAACAATAAAGATCCTGTATGTCACATTCACCCTATTTAAAGTAGTCAGTGGACAGTTTATATAATAGTATAAATGTGTTTTGCCATATAAATAGCTAATCACACAGCCCTTTTCACTCCTAAATGAAATTGGCCAAATTGTGCCAATTTTACCACAATAGTGCCATTTTACCACCAAGGTCTCAAGTATAAATAGGGATCAAGGGTGGTAAATTTGATATTATTGCTCTCACTGCCTTATGCTAGGCTGGAGCATGGTCACCATGCAGATGTTTAGTGAGACGGTTTCCAAGCCTCACCATGTACAACCAAAGAAGTATCAAATCCAGAGATAGATGTATGAGTGCTTCTGACAACTCTGGAGAGGTTATAGGGCTGGGAGACCAGAGTGTCAGTGTTTAGAACATACAATGCACATGGTCACATTTGTCTGCATGGGTGTCATTCCAAAAGCAAGCCTCTTATAAGGATGGTGCATAAGAAAGTCTGAAAACAGTTTCCTGAAGATAAACAGTCTAGGGTCATGGATTATCTGTGCTACAATAAGACCAAAATAATGTAATTGGTTCAGATGTTGTAAAAATATAGTGGCAGGTGAGGAGTATACTGTAGTATTAAAGACTTGTGTGTCTCCCTTGAGAGGCTACTGCAGAGGCTACTGGGGCATGTAAAAGTCTCTACTAGGCACTGGGAGCTAAGGCTATCCCATGCCCCAATAGCCTCTGCAGTTAATTTAAATATTACTAAATTAAAGTTGCGTTAGGTTCCAGGATTAATTAATTACAGATTGGGGCAGAAACACTTTTAATTTTAACAATTTTAATTTTCAACAATTTTAATAAATTGTAGTAACTATGGGGCACATTTACTTACCCGGCCCATTCGCGATCCTTCTCTGCGCTGGATTCTGGTCCGGCCGGGATTAATGAAGGTAGTTCCTCCGCCGTCCACCAGGTGGCGCTGCTGCGCTGAAAAGCATCTGAACGCCCTGGAATTTACCGAGCTGGACCAAGTGAAGGTAATCCCAAGCGACACAATTTCAGTTTTTAAATGCGGCGGTTTTTCCGAATACGTCGGGTTTTCGTTTGGCCACGCCCCCCGATTTCCGTCACGCGCATGCCGGCGCCGATGCGCCACAATCCGATCGCGTGCGCCAAAAACCCGGGGCAATACAGGTACAATCGGCGCAAATCGGAAATATTCGGGTAACACGTCAGGAAAACGCGAATCGGGCCCTTAGTAAGTGACCCCCTATATGTTATTGTCATTTATGCTTTTCTTTGAGTTAATTTTTTTGTTTTTTCTCAGACAGTGAAATCTGCCAAAAATGTCCCATTGACCATTGGCCGGATGAGAGAAAAGTGAAATGTCTTCCTAAACTCTACGAGTTTCTATCCTATGAATCAGATATTTTATCTTCAGTGTTCTCTGGATTAGTTGTGTTATTATCCATTGTCACCATTGTTATTCTGGGATTATTTCTCTTATACTGGGACACTCCTATTGTGAGAGCCAATAACCGGAGTGTAAGCGTCACTCTCCTGGTCTCCATCCTGCTGAGCTTCCTCTCGGTCTTCTTCTTCCTTGGTCGTCCTGTGGATATAACCTGTCAGCTGAGACAGACTTTATTCTCAGTCTTCTTCACCATTGCTGTGTCTTCTGTACTTTCTAAGACCATAACAGTCTGCATTGCTTTCAAAGCCACCAAACCCACAAGTCCATGGAGAAAGTTAATGGGACAAAAATTTGCTTTTTATATTGTTTTGGTATTTTCTATAAACCAAGTTTTGATCTGTTTCATTTGGTTGGCCATTTCTCCTCCATATCAAGAGTATGACTTCATGTCTTATACTCGGAAGATCATCATCCAGTGCAATGAAGGTTCTGTCTTGGCCTTCTACTCCATGTTGGGCTATATGGGTCTCCTGGCCTCTGTGAGCTTTGTTCTGGCTTTCATGGTGAGGACATTACCGGACAGTTTTAATGAGGCCAAGTACATCACCTTCAGCATGCTGCTGTTCTGCAGTGTCTGGATCGCTATGATCCCGGCTTATCTGAGCACCAGAGGGAAATACATGGTGGCTGTGGAGGTATTTGCCATGTTGACCTCATGTGCTGGAATATTAGTCTGTATTTTCTTTCCTAAATGTTACATTTTGATCCTAAAGCCTGATTTTAATGTTACAGGCCACAAAATAAAACAATATAGATAATACACAAAAATAGTTACATACTTTATAAGGTTGATAAAAGATAAAAGATAAATGTAAAAGGCATGTAGACCCTTCTTGAAGCTAATGGCTGTCCATGCTGTGCTCTGCTCCTGAGCTCGGCAATTTCAAAGATTCAGAGTTCTCATAGTAAAAAAGCCCTGTTACCTCTGATGATTAAACCTTGTTTTCTGCAAATGAATTATTTCGATTTGATTTAACCTGGAACATTGTTTCACTATTTTTTTGAATGGATCATTTATGTATTAATATAAATTAATCATGTCCCTTTGTAGTTGTCTCTTTTCCAGACTAAATAAATCTAGTTGATTTAAGCTTTCCTTATAACTGAGATCCTCCATACCACTTATCATTTTTGTGGCTCTTCGTTGAACCCTCTCCAGGTCCAGGGCATCCTTTTTATGGACTGTTGCCCAGAACTGGACGGCATATTCCAGTTGAGGCTGAACCAATGCCTTATACAGTGGTAACATTATATTATGATCCCAAGAGTAAAAAACACTTTTATTACCCTACAAGATCTTGCTGGCTTTAGAGGAAGCTGATTGACATTGCATGCTGTTATTTAATTTATGATCTACTAGTTACTCAAGTCCTTCTTAACAACAGGCTCTTCCAGATTTACTCCCCCACGGACATATTTTTAATTTGGATTATTATCCCCTTGACATAACCTTACATTTATTCACATTGATCCTCACTTGCTAAGTGGATACCCAAACATTCAGTTTGTCCAAGTCACCCTGCAGCCTATGAACATCCTCCATAGACTGTTTTTATTTTACAGAGCTCAGATTGGATCAAGTCTACATTCAGCCAGTCGAGTATATTACAGGATGCATGACCCACACTGGCACCACCCACGTCAGAGGTTCTTTCTTCAATTGTATAAACGGAGCTATAAAATCGATTTAGTATCTTCGCCTTCTCTTGGTCTCCAGTCACCAAAGCCCCATTTTCAGAATATATTGGTCCCAAGACCGTTTGTTTTGCTATCTTTATCCACTTTATTTTTGTATTTTGGCTGATTTTAATTCCTTGTTACAGATTTTGGTAATAATTTTGTAATTATTTATGGCTTCAGGTGACCCATCAGATTTATATTTTTGAATGCCCTCTTTTTATCTTTTATTGCTCTTTTAAATGTTACTGTAAGCCACGCAGGGTGTAATCTCGCCCGTCCGTACTTATTACCTTAGGAATACATGTAGAAGTATAATGACCCAATATAGATTTGCATGTCTCTCATTTAACATTGGTATCATCATGTGACAGTATCTGATCCCAGTCTATGTCCGGTAGTTTCTTATTTCACGGTAGCCTTTATAAATTGGGGTTTGTGTTCACAGATAGTTTTAATTTGATTGGGAGCACTTTCAAAACATAACCTTTGTTTCTCATATTAAAAAAAGAAGAAAAATATTTATTTGGTGTTTCAGGGATAAATTATACAATGTTCTACTCATGACCACAGGACAGACAGATTTAGGGAGAAATTGATAGTTTAGGTCCTTATACACAAAGGGCACCCAGGACTGTAATAAGGTTCCCTAAGGCCCCATGCACTGGAACTTGTAGAGAATGCATTAAAAAGGCCTTATATATCCGGCATATGGCCCCATTCCAATGGGCAATGCGGCCATCTATGTACACACATTGTCCACCGTACTGTACCATGAGCGGGACGTATCAAAATATAGAGCATGTCATATTTTCCACCGTATTTCTGCTAACTCTAGTCCAAAGAAGTCAATAGGAATGTATAAAATACAGGCTAAATATGTGCTGCATATGGCTGTGCACCATATGCTGCTCTATATACGTGCAGTATCCAGAAACAGTGGGAGGGGCATTCTGTCAGCCAGCCAATAGTCAGTCATCTAACATAACATTTGCTAGGCCACCATATTTTATATGGTACAGATACAGTGCAATAGGTCCCATAATTATGGTCAGAATACAGTCATATATACAGAACAGAAAGACCATAGAGAGTCAGCATGAGGTCTAATACTGTATATATGGGATAGAACCTGTACCTCCTGTACAAGCCCTTTTTACAACCTAATTTAGGCTTAGGCTAAGTAAACCAAATATATTCCCATAATTGTTAAACACAGTTTCAGTGTTTCAGGGGAACATCTTGCTTTCTGCCTATACCTAGTACAGAGGAAGAGTAAAGAATTTAGGCAATACCTTTTTGAGGATAACTGAGTATATTTGATGGTGGAGCTTTTAAGAATGCTAGTTCAGAAAGGAATTACTCCCTAGGAGACAGAGAACTACTGGCCATTAAACTTGCTCTGGAAGAATGGCGTTATTTTCTGGAGGGAGCTCACCATCCGGTCTGTGTGTATGCAGATCATAAGAATCTCCTTTATCTCCAGACTGTTCAGCGCCTCAACCCACGGCAAGCCTGCTGGTCACTATTCTTTTTAACGCGTTAATCTCTTTATTCAATTCCGTCCTGCTGGGAAGAATGTCAAGGCTGATGCCCTCATTCGTGCCTCCAATGTCATTGGGGAAGAACTGGCAGTGGATCTTCAGCAGCTTCCCCTGGCAAAATCTATGTCCGACCTGCACTTCGAAAGAGGATATTGACTTGGGGACACTGCTCTCATGAGGCGGTGCACCCTAGGGTGCAAAACTCAGTAGTTCTCATTTCCCGTTTCTATTGGTGGCCTAATCTGGTAAAAGATGTATGAGATTTTGTTGGCTCCTGCACTTCCTGTGCTTGTAATAAGCCATCTTGCCTCAAGCCAGCTGGTCTACTACTGCAGTTACCGATACCCAGCTTCCTGTGGTCTCTCATGACCATGGACTTCATCACGGATCTTCCATCTCCCTCTGGGAATACCATCATCTGGGTGGTAACAGACCACTTCTCCGAGATGTCCCATTTTGTGCCTCTGTCAGGTCTGCTATCAGCCCCTTGCCTTGCCAGCCTGTTCTTCACCCACATCTTCTGGCTACATGGACTCCTTGAGCACATTGGGGGTCATTTACTAAGGGCCCGATTCGCGTTTTCATGACGTGTTACCCAAATATTTCCGATTTGCGCCGATTGTACCTGGTCGAACGAAAACCCGACGTATTCGGAAAAACTGCCGCATTTAAAAACCGAAAAAGTATCGCTTGGGAAGCGCTTACCTTCACCTGATCCAGCTCGGTGCATTCCGGCGCGTTGAGATGCTTTTCAGCGCAGCAGCGCCACCTGGTGGACGGCGGAGGAACTACCTTCATAAATCCCGTCCGGACCCGAATCCTGTGCAGAGAACGCGCGCTGGATCGCGAATGGGCCGGGTAAGTAAATGTGCCCCATTGTCTCTGATCCGGGAGTCCAGTTTGTTTCCTGCTTCTGCCGTTCTGTCTGCAGCCAACTACAAGTAAAGTTGGATTTCTCCTCTGTGTACCACCCTCAGTCCAACGGACAAGTAAAGAGGGTTAACCAGACTCTGGGATTTTACCTCCGTCATTTTGTTTCTGCCCATCAAGTCGACTGATCCGCTCTGTTGCCGTGGGCATAATTCTCCTATAATTCCTTGGATTCCGAATCTGCCGGCTCTGCCCCTTCTTCATTGTCTTTGGACAGCATCCTCATCCACCTCTCCCTCTGCCTTTGACATCTGACATTCCTGCTGTGGAGGAATTGGTCAGAGATCTTAAGTCCATCTGGGAGCAGACTCGTCTCTCCCTTACTTCAGGCGTCTGCCCAAACTAAAACTCAGGCTGACAGAAAACTCAAGCTCCCTCCGATTTTCTCTCTATGTAATAAAGTGTGGCTGTCATTCAAATATGTCTGAGGATTCCCAGCTACAAGCTCGGTCCTAGCTTCCTGGGTCCATTCGAGGTATTAAAACACATTAATCCCGTGGCTTAAAAGTTATGTCTTCCTCCCATCATGCACATCCTGAATTCCTTCCACGTCTACCTGCTGAAACCTGTCAACCTGAATCGCTTCTCCCGGCAAGTACCTCCTCCTGAGCTGCTGGCAGCTTCAAAAACTGTAAACTTCATCAGGGAGCAGCAATCAGTTGCTATGAGAGCTCAGTCCCAAGTCTGTCTCGTTTTAACCCATTCATTACAAAGTGCGATTTGCACATTTTAATGAATGAGGTGGAAAATCTCCATGTACTGTCATACTGTACCGTAGTATGGCAGTATATGGTAGGATTGATCAGACAACCTAGGGTTAAAGTACCCTAGGGGATCTGAAAAATAGTGAAAGTAAAAATAAAAAGTAAAAAAAAATTATAATAAAAAAACCTAAAAATTCAAATCACCCCCCCTTACCCTAGAACTGATATGAATATAATTAAACAGTAAAAATCATTGTCACTTATTCACCCTGATCCTTGTCGGCGCTGCACTACCCGGCCCGGACTTACCACTCCACGAGCCTGCTTCCCATCCGACTAGGCCGCGCGCTCCCGCTGCTAGAGCACACGCGCGCCGGCTATTCTAGCATTAAAGGGCCAGCGTCCTCCTGATTGGCTCTGGCTAATCCGGCTCGCACTTATAATCCGGTTCCTCCCTTCCTGCCTTGCCGGATCTTCAATATCATTTCCTGCTAAGTGAAAGCCCTCCAGTGTTGCTGTGTTACCACAGTGTTCCTATAAAAAAAGAGAGGGAGAGAAAGCAATCTAAGTCCTGCACGATAGTTCATAAAGTATGGTACACAAACCTGAGGTACGGGACATCGATGGAGGAGGCCACAGCACGCAGAGGATTCCAAAGAATGAAGGCTTTATTCATATAAAAGGCATAAAATTTGCGACGTTTCGATTTGCAATGAATCTTTTTCAAGCATAAAAACATGGCCGGTATGGGCACATATATATACACAGGTGTGTGATGACATCATTTCCTTTTGTGCAAAACTTGCAATAGTAAAGTATTAAATTAAAATACAAAGTAATAAAGTGCTACAATGTGCAAAGAAACATTTAGCAATTCACATCAACATAAATATGCGATAACATCTCTCGTGTGAATCAGATAGATACAGCGAGTCCGTGTCTTATTCCATGTTCAGTTCATGTGCGCATGCGTAGCTGTTCTCGTAGTCATGACAATCAGGCTTGGTCACATGGTCCGTGTTTTAATTCTACTCTTCACTTTGCAGATGTGCGCATGTATCTCCGAACCTATCGGAAGATACGCTATCAATAGAAATGAATGAAGCTTGGTGTCTATGAGATCCATTGCAAAGGCATTTCCACTAAGATTTTGATTTTTTTTAGATATTTCGAATTTAGGGTCATATGAATATTTGGTATATACATCTGAATCATTAAGTTGGCGTAGAGCCTCCTGGACATACTGGGCGGTGTCCATCACCACGATTGCTCCGCCTTTGTCAGCCGGTTTGATCGTGAGGTGATGGGCATCGGCCAGCACGCCCAGGGCCCTAACATTGTCTGAGGTCATGTTAGGATGGGTCAAGGTTTGTCCGATGCCGTGTTTCAATGCATTGAACCTATTTTTAACAATTTGGAAATATGTTTCTACAGCCCTGTTTGTATGAGGGGGCTGAAACACACTGGGGTTTGTAAGGCCAACCGTTTCTGTACTAAAGACACAATCAGGGTTCTGTCGAGTGTATGTCACACTACAGGCATCAGAAGATACAATGGAGATATCTGAGGATACATTTGGGACATCAATAGAAACATTAGTTGAAACAACATCAGGAATCGTAGGAACATCAGAAACATTTGAGGCATCACCAAGGCTATTAGAAAAGAATGCTTTAAGTCTAATACGTCTAAAGAAAGAAAACAAATCACATTCATAATTAAACTAGTCTACCTTGTTCTGTGGAGAAAACGATAACCCTTTGTTCAAAACTTTCATCTCTATTTCCGATGACTGTACCGATCAGATGTTAAAAACCAAGTCATTATCTATGTTTAATCCTTCGGGAGTTTCTTCCCCCGACAGCGGTAGTTTGGAACGAGTGGGGTATCGTTTTGCGGGTTCTCTCATGTTTCCTGCCTCCCCTCCTGTATTTTTTGTTATTTTCTCTCTTTGTCCTAAAAAAGTAGATGAGGGTGCAATGCTGGACAATTCATCCTTTGAGTCAGTCTCAAAATTTCTTTGTTCTTTATTGCAATTGCAATAACTTAATTAGGGGCGATACATTTTGTCATCCGAAAACAGGGAAACGGTACTTTATTAAACAACATTATACATGCAACTCCAGTTTTATCATCTATTTGATTCAATGCCCTTGAGGTTTGTTGTACGTGGGCGAGACCACACAGGTATGTCGCTTACGTATCAATCAACATAAATCCACGATAAGAACTCGAAAAATAGACTTACCTCTCCCAGACCATTTTGTTAAAAACCATCACCATATTGCACAGCTTAGATTCTGCATTATTGATGGAATACCCAAACAATGCAGAGGAGGTGATAGGGAAAGAGCATTAAAGTGCCTTGAACTTAAGTGGATTTATGAACTTAACACCCTGGAACCAAATGGCCTAAATAGGGAATTCAAGATGGGTGGCGTCATTTAGGTCCTGTCCAGATATGTTTGCATCTTTTGTCTGTAATAATATGTAAAGTCATTTTCATAGGTTTTTGTACCCGGTGACTTTCTGGTCACTGTGATTTGCATATACTTTTTGATTTTATTTGTGTATAATTTATCTTTACAGATTTTCACCATAATTCTTCACTCAAATACTTTTGTATGAATCACTCGTTTACTCCATCTAATGTTTCCGTGTCTTTCCATCTTGATGAATATTGATCTAAGGCGCCTGGATGTTCGTGTTGGGCAGGTATGATCCTTATGTGTCCTCTTTCTTCGATACTCATTTGTAGCATGGGGGTGTATGAATGCGTTATTTTCTCTTGACTGTACTTATGGTTTGAAATACACAGAATCCAAAATATCATGGACGGTGCACACCTATATGAGCGACTGATGGTCGAGTACAAATACACAAGCACATTACCCGTTCATGGTGGCTCGTCCGTTAGTTTGGACATATTTGCCAATAATAATCAGGGGTGCTATAAGCGTCTGGTACCATTGACCTATATGTGTTATCATTTGAGGAATTGCGATTAGATGTGGTACTGTCAATCTATAGACCTAGTCCACTCTCGCTGCACCCTAGATACCATGGATGTCTTTATGTATAAATCCCTGATGGTTGTCTGTACCCCATAATAGTTAGTACTTCCTTTGGGTGTCTAGTCTGATATATTTGGATGTACCTGCACGAACGATTATTCTGGGCTTTGATCAAAACATTGGTCACTGGGCAGATGGCCTCCTTCTTTCTTTTGTATATATACAAATCATTCATGCTTTTGAATTATTATGCTATTAGCGATTATACTCACTTGTCGTACCACGACTGGGATCTCGCTGTCGTGCTCGGAGCTCGCAAGGAAGTCACATGATTGGCAAAAAGGAGGAGGTTGTCCTTCATACATGGACCATGTGACCAAGCCTGATCATCATGACTACCAGAACAGCTACGCATGCGCACATGAACTGAACATGGAATAAGACACTGACTCGCTGTATCTATTTGATTCACACAAGAGATGTTATCGCATATTTATGTTGATATGAATTGCTAAATATCTCTTTGCACATTGTAGCACTTTATTACTTTGTATTTTAATTGAATACTTCACTATTGCAAGTTTTGCACAAAAGGAAATGATGTCATCACACACCTGTGTATATATATGTGCCCATACCGGCCATGTTTTTATGCTTGAGAAAGATTTATTGCGAATCGAAACGTTGCGAATTTTATGCCTTTTATGTGAATAAAGCCTTCATTCTTTGGAATCCTCTTTGTGCTGTGGCCTCCTCCATCGATGCCCCTCAGTGTTTCTATGTTACCAATGTTTGTCCGTGTTGCTCTGTTACCAGTGTTCCTCCGAGTTGCTCTGTTACCAGTGTTACTCTGTGTCCTATCTTCTGTTCTTTGCTGCCTGCTCTGTGTACCAGTTCTTGCCTGCCTGTGCTGTGTCCTGCCATGAGTCCCAGCTCATCCTTCCAAAATGTAATCCTGCTGTCATCCCAGGCTCAGACTGTGTCCTGCATCTCCCTCCCTACTACCGTGGCTGCCAACGTATGCCAATTCGCATCCATGGAACGACCAGGTGGCACCCCGCTGCAGCAAGACCATCCCGCTTTAAGGCGGGTTCTGGCAAAGACTAGGTGCCACTTAGACTCCGGTCCCGGGTGGGGGCGAGTACCATCATCTCCGGCGATGGCCCAGAGCAGTGATGGCGAACCTTTTAGAGGCCGAGTGCCCAATCTGAACCCAAAACCCTCCCCTTATTTATCACGAGGTGCCAACTGCCAAATTAAAGCAGTAACTTATTGCTCCCTGTTCAACAAATTTCAATCATATTGGCCTCCTGAGTACAGCAACACAGTAGAACGATGGAAAATTTACATCACTTCTTTCCAGTGTCCCTCTGTATACAGAGAATGGTGGGGCCAGCAGAAGGTCCTCCAAAGATAATTCAGCCCTGTCTACTCATTCTCCCTCTTCCTACAGTTCCAAGTAGCGAAGGAAGTATCAAAATATGACTGAAAGCAGCATCTTTTAAGTTGCTTGGAACTGCAGGAAGATTCTTTGAGTCCTGTCTGGTGTGCTAGGGCGATGGACCGGGTGCCCACAAAAAGGGCTCTGAGTGCCACCTCTGGCACCAGCGCCATAGGTTCGCCATCACTGGCCCAGAGGGTCCACAGACTACTCCTTCCAGACTCTTACCAAAGAGACTCCTTCTGTACTCTGACAGTTGTGAAAATCATAAACACATTGGGGGTCATTTACTAAGGGCCCGAATCGCGTTTTCCCGACGTGTTACCCGAATATTTCAGATTTGCGCCGATTGTACCTGAATTGCCCCGGGATTGTGTCGCACGCGATCGGATTGTGGCGCATCGGCGCCGGCATGCGCGCGACGGAAATCGGGGGGCGTGGCCGAACGAAAACCCGACGTATTCGGAAAAACCGCCGCATTTAAAACCCGAAAAAGTGTCGCTTGGTGACCGCTTACCTTCACCTGGTCCGAGGTGGTGCATTCCGGCGCGTGGAGATGATTTTCAGCGCAGCAGCGCCACCTGGTGGACGGCGGAGGAACTACCTTCATGAATCCCGGCCGGACCCGAATCCAGAGCAGAGAACGCGCCGCTGGATCGCGAATGGGCCGGGTAAGTAAATTTGCCCCATTAAGTATCGCCGCGTCCAAAAGTGCCCAATCTATCAAAATATAATAACGATTTTTCGCTGCGTTTAACCCTGTAACGGAAAATAGCGCCCGTAGTCGAAAATGCCACTTTTTTCTATAAAATCTATAAAAAGTGATCAAAAGGTCATTCAGTCCTAACATTGGTAGCATTGAAAATGTTATCAAAAGTCGCACAAAATGGCACCACCGACAGCTCCATACACCAAGGTATACAAAAGTTATTAGTGCCCAGAAGATGGCAAAATTTTTAAAAAATATGTACAGGAGTTTTTATTTTTGTAAATGTATAAAAACATGATAAAACCTATACAAATGTGTTATCCCCGTGATCGTATCGACCCAAAGAAAAAAGTAGACATGTCAACTGGGGCGCAAAGTGAAAGCTGTAAAATTCAAGCCCACAAGAAAATGGTGCAAATGCGTTTTTACATCATTTTGACCGCATTTGGAATTTTTTATTCAATACCATTACTTTGAAGTGCAATTTGTTATGCAGAAATCAAGCCATCACAGAGCTGGTGGACAAAGTGGCACCTGTGGAGTGACCTGGTGGCATCAAGCCGCAGCAAGTCCAACCTGCTTTGCGGTGGGCTCTGGTGAAAACCAAGTGCCACTAAGATTCTGGTCCCAGGTGTCGGCTTACGTCATCGTCCACGGTGCTCCATAGGGTCAACTACCCCTGGAGCCTGAGAGTCATAAAGCTGGCATGAAAACTTAGACCACTTTGTAAGGCTAGTATCAATTTATAAAATGTCCCATTAAAATAGTAATCCAGAAATCTTCCATAGTGTGGTCCTCTCTGGAGAAGTGTGTGGCCACTGGGAGATTTTTCCTTTCATTTTAAATGTCAGAATTGTGCAAGTTCATGAGCAGATGAAGTCTCTGGACGATTTCCCCAAAATAACGGCCTGCAGTTCTACACTGTTCATGCATAATAAGGTAGACCACATTAGAAGACCTGCAGGACCTGCCTTGATCTTTTAACTTAAAGAAGAGGGAAAATTTCAAAATTTTTAAAGAAACAGATGCAGGGTATCTGGTTGTAAAGAAAACCCAGTTGTCAATTCCTACAAATTAGAACATAAATAATGTAATGCCTAAAGCCCAAATTTAATGACCATAAATACCTACAAAAAAGGCTCTACTCCTAAATCAATAATAAAAGGCGATAGCAGCATATCGCCATTATAAGGCAAAGTTGCAAATACAAAGATAGGTCAATACAAAAATCAACCAGGCTGTGTTCCTACAGTGGTGGCCGAAAGTATTGGCACCCCTGCAATTCTGTCAGATAATACTCATTTTCTTCCAGAAAATGATTGCAGTCACAAATTTTTTGGTATTAATATCTTCATTTATTTTGCTTGCAATGAAAAAACACAAAAGAGAATGATCATTTTACACAAAACTCAAAAAATGGGCGGGACAAAGGTATTGGTACTAGAGATGGGCGAATCAATTCTAATGATTCTAACTTCTGTTAGAATTTCAGGAAAAATTTGATTCACCACAAAGCCGAAGTTTATGCTGATTCGCGGGAACGAAGTTGTTTTTTTGCCCTCATGTTTCTGCTAAATGGGCGCGAGAACAACGTGTTACATGGGGCAGAGAACTCTGGGAAGGAGAAAGGAACACCCCCGATGACATCTGCAGACCTGTAAGCTAATCAGCTTCCGGCAGGCTTATGTGATGTCACACAGCCCTATAAAACCCAGCCATTTCCTATCTCAGCACTTCACACTTCATGTTGTAGCGTCCAGCTGCTGCTATTGTACTGTGCGATTCTTGCTGCAATCCCTCGCTGTTCTCTAAGGGGGTTCTATATACCCCAAATAGCAGTTCTATTTAGTGACAAAATCGAATAGGAAGAAATCTGTTTGACATTCATGCATCTGCAGTAGTGAGCTGTCAGTTGTGGGTTATCTGTATAACGCACATTGCCATACCTTTTGGGGGCTCTAGTTTACAGCCAGATTTACGTGTGAAATCCACATAGTTTATACAGTGATTTTCGCTGAAATTACACTGTCAGTTGTGGGGTATCTGTATAACGCACATTGCAATAAGTTTGGGGGGCTCTAGGTTACAGCCAGATTTACGTGTCAAATCCACGTAGTTTATAAACCACTATGTCAGACAGAAAGGTGGCAGGTGGAGCAGGCAGAGGTGGCAGCACAGTAAGGGGATGTTGCAGCAGGGGTGACTCTGTGAGGCCAGAACTGCCGTTGTCATCTAGTGGCAGTGTGTTGATCAACAACCCAAAGGTTGTTGAATGGTTGACTAGGTCATCCAATTCCTCAAATATAACATCTGACAACCCAGCCAAGAGTCCGTGGGTTCCTCTGATACAACAATTAGTTGGCATGGCCCAGGAGCAGGTCAGCGGCCCTCACCTGTCCTCAACCAGACTCTGTCCTGTTCCTTTCCCGCAGCCAGAGAGCTACTAGGTGGTCTGGGCTCAGCGCCACTATTCAGCGAGGACGAAGTGTTTGAGGACAGTCAGCAGCTGCTTTGCAGTGAAGAGGTGGGGCAGACTTCCGCTGCTTCCTGCAGTAGGCAGGCTGTGCATACTGACTTCGGTGAGGAGAGTAGCAGTGACCGGGAAACGCAAATTGACGATGATGTAGCAGATCGCACTTGGGAGCCGGGTGTAGCAGGGGATTCATCATCGTCATGCGAAGAGAGTGTCAGCTCGCGGAGCAGGCAGCAAGTCGCTACTGTGGCTGTGAGTCAGCAGGGTGGCAGCAGTGTGAGGATGGGAGCCAAACGTCCACGGGGTACAAATCCCGATTTGCAGGCCCAAATAAGCAGTGGCACAGGGGCTCAGCAAGGCAGCGGCGGTAGTAGTTGCTCAGTGCAGAGTGTTGGCGGTAAAATTAACACCTCAGCGGTGTGGCAGTTTTTTGTAAAGACACCAGAGGAGCCGAGCGTAGGTATATGTCGTATCTGCGGGCAGAAAGTGAAGCGTGGCCAGGGAGCTAACCTTGGCACCACCGCCCTGCGCCAACACATGCAGCGTCACCATCCAATGGCCTGGAAGAAACGGGTGTCAGATAAAGTTCATCCTGCAGGCACAGCAACATCAGCAGCACCGAGTGGCACACATGCTGTTTCAGCAAATCAAGGCTCCAGCACCTCTGCCGAAGGGAGCTGTTTGTCTTTGACGTCATCTCCCGGTCCAGGTGCTCCTGCTCCTCTCTACGCATGGCACCAGCAGTCGTAGAGCGAGGCGATTACAAAAAGACAACTCTATGCGTCCAGCCATCCTAAGGTGCAGAAGTGCTCTTGTTGAAGTTGTTGGTACTGCAGTCTCTCCCTTTCCAAGTCGTGGACTCTGCACCCTTCAGAGAACTAATGGCTTGTGCCGAACCGAGATGGAGAGTTCCAAGCCGCAATTTTTTTCCCAAAAAGGCTGTGCCAGCCCTTCACCAATATGCACAACAGAAGGTGGGCCAGCTTATCAGTTTCTTCCAAGGTGCGCGGCAGCGCGGACGTGTGGAGCTGTAATTATGGTCTGGGCCAGTATATGTCCTTTACGGCCCACTGTGTGAATGTGCTTCCCGCCCAACCACACCAACAACTTCCACAAGAGACGGCACTTTCTCCTCCACGTTGTCAAACTGCTGCTCCAGCGCCAGTGTCCGCCTCCTCCTTCTCCACCACCAACTCAGCCTCCACAAGTGCTGCTCCATCATACCACATGTGCAGGGCACAGCCGTGTCACGCAGTTCTACACCTGGTTTGCCTGGGCGAACAAAGTCACACAGGAGAGGAACTGCTCCGCGTCATGCAAGAAGAAATCAATGTGTGGCTTTCTCCACGACTACTAAAAATCAGAACCATGGTGACAGACAATGGGAGGAACATGGTGTCCACGCTGCACCGAGGAGCGATGGTCCATGCGCCCTGCATGGCGCACGTGTTCAATCTGGTAGTCAACAAGTTCGTGAAGTGTTAGACCCATCTGCAAGACATTCTAAAAATGCCCAGGACACTGTGCACGCACTTCAGCCATTCTTACAAAGCCAAGCACACACTCCACGAGTTGCAGCGCCCGAACGGCCTACCCCAACATAGTCTGATATGCAATGTTTCCACCCATTGGAATTCCAGCCTCCATATGTTAGACTGCCTGTATGAACAGAGAAAAGCCATTAATGATTTTTTGATGATGCAAGCGGACCGTAGTACTCCCCTGTGTAACTTTGATGTCAGCCACTGGCAGCTCATGCGTGACACCTGCCGTTTGCTCAGGCCTTTTGAAGAGGCCACGTTATTTGTCAGTCGTCAGGACTGCGGGATGAATAACGTCATTCCACTGCTTCATGTCCTGGAGCTCATGCTGCAAAATCTGTCTGGTCAGGGCACTGGAGAAGTGGACACTACATCTCATGGCCACATGAGTCTGGTGGGGGCTGAACTGGAGGAGGAGGAGGAGGAGGACATTGGAGCACAAGCAGAGTCTGGTGCAATTTGTGGTTTTTCTACTCAGGTGACAGGAGAGGAGAAGCAGGAGCATCCGGAGGAGGTAGAAGACGAGGCAGATGACCCAGAAGCACCGTGGCAGTATACTGTGGATATGGAGACCGGGAGTCCCTCAGAGTCACTTGCGCAGATGGCCCGCAGCATGCTGCTTTGCCTTACTAGTGACAGCCGAATAGTCAACATCCGGCATAGGGATGACTTTTGGCTCTCCACCCTCTTGGACCCTCGCTACCGGTCCAAAATGGGTGACTTTTTTCCTGCTGCTGAGAGGAAAGAACAACTGGCATACTATAGAGAAATACTGAGCACACAGTTGGCCACTGCCTATGTGCGCCATTGTCCATCCTCTGTCAGGTCTGACCGGGGTATTCCTAGCAGTCATTGCTCACGTACTACTACCACGGCTGCTGTGGGGAGCTGGGGGCGTAGGAGCAGTAGCAGTTCCATCAACAGTCGCTTAAGTCTAGATTCCTTAATGAGCAATTACCTTCACCCACCTAGTGAGGAGGGTAGCCGCCACCAGCAGCAGGACATGAAGCAGACCCTGCACCAGTAGGTGGTGGCCTACTTGGATAGCACTTTACCACCTGAGGTAGAGGATCCCATGGACTACTGGGCAGCCAAACATGATGCGTGGCCGCAACTTGCGGAGTTTGCAGTAGAGAAGCTGTCCTGCCCGGCCAGTAGTGTGGCATCAGAGTGGGTGTTCAGTGTGGCGGGGGCCTTTGTGAAGATGAATCAGGCTTGGATCGGCCAAGATTTCAACTCACCAATGCCTAATGCATCAGATTAGGTCAGCCATGACGCCTCCTCAAAACGTTGAGAAATGAGTCGGGGTTATAACTACCTGCCTCAGCTACTATTCTGATGCTGCCACCCGCCTGATGCCACACATCTGCTGCTAGTTGCACCATCTGCCTCCTACCATCTTTACCAGGGACTGGAATTGTCCGCCACCTCCACACTATATCATGGTGCCATTCTGCAGGCTCCTGCTGCTTGTGATGCCGCCTTCACACTATATCATTGTGCAACTCTGCGGGCTCCTGCTGCTGCTGATTCTGATGCCGCCTTCACACTATATCATTTTGCCACTCTGCGGGCTCCTGCTGCTTCTGATGCCACCTTCACACTATATGATTGTGCCACTCTGCGGGCTCCTGCTGCTGCTTCTGATGCCACCTTCACACTATATCATTGTGCCACTCTGCGGGCTCCTGCTGCTTCTGATGCCACCTTCACACTATATGATTGTGCCACTCTGCAGGCTCCTGCTGCTTCTGATGCCACCAACACACTATATCATTGTGCCACTCTGTGGGCTCCTCCTGC
The DNA here is from genome assembly GCF_040894005.1 of Engystomops pustulosus. Taxonomy (NCBI): domain Eukaryota; kingdom Metazoa; phylum Chordata; class Amphibia; order Anura; family Leptodactylidae; genus Engystomops; species Engystomops pustulosus. Next base: position 285,385,931 of record NC_092411.1, read on the forward strand.
TGCTGCTTCTGATGTCACCTTCACACTATATCATGGTGCCATTCTGCAGGCTCCTGCTGCTTCTGATGCCGCCTTCAAACTATATCATTGTGCAACTCTGGAGGGACTCTGGTAACACAGGAACATGGAGGGACTCTGGAGCAGGAACACACTGGAACACAGCAATACACAACAATGCAGGATAATCGCTAGGGAGCTTTCTCTAAGGCTGTGAGGCACAAAGATTTAGCAGGGGATACAGGAAGAGGCTGGAATTTAAGCACTATGGCTGGTCCGCCAGCGCCATAGGAGATGGGGATGCGCGCGCCGCGCTGCTGGAGTCGTCGCTTGATCCCGGTAAGGTGAGTGGAACCCGGGGGCCGGGAGCAGCGGAGAGGGGCCCAGGTGATGGGTAGCAAGAGCACCCATGACAGCCACTTTACAAGTCTCCAGTGCTTTCTCGCAAACCATTGTCTAGTGCTTTTTGAAGTGTGTTTTGGGTCATTTTCCTGCTGGAAGACCCATGACCTTTGATGAAGACCCAGCTTTCTCACACTGGGCCCTACATTATGCTGCAAAATTTCTTGGCAGTCTTCAGACTTCATAATGCCATGTGCACAGTCAAGCAGCCCAATTTTTTTTTTTTCCGTCTACATCTATAGGGAGCTGCCACACTGCCATGGGCTTTAAACTTCTTGATGACACTGCACACGGTAGGCACAGGCACAATCAGGTCTTTGGAGATGGACTTGTAGCCTTGAGATTGCTCAGGCTTCCTCACAATTTTGATTCTCAAGTCCTCAGACAGTTCTTTGGTCTTCTTTTTTTTCTCCATGGTCAATGTGGTGCACACAAGGACACAGCACAGAGGTTGAGTCAACTTTAATCCATTTCAACTGGCTAGTGTGATTTAGTTATTGCCACCACTTGTTAGGTGCCACAGGTAATTTACAGGGGCTGTTAATTACACAAATTCGAGACGCATCACATGATAGTGCCAATAATTTGTCCACCCCTTTTTATGTTTGCTGTGGAATTATATCCAATTTTGGCTTTTTGACAAATTTTTTTGTGGTTTTCCATTGAAGAAAAATTCCATTCCAGAATTTCTGATTGCAATCATTTTTTGGAAAAATCTGGTTATTATCTAACAGAATTGCAGGGGTTCCAGTACTTTTGGCCACCACTGTATCATATTAAGCAGTGAGAAGTGCTCAAAAAATAAAGTGCAGAGTGCTAGAAAGTGCTCGTGAAAGACTATGCAAAATGAATAGTGAATAAAGAATAAATAATATACCTTTTCATTTATAGCAATATCATTTCTTACCCTATGAAGTGCACATGAAAAATAATAGATAATTCTTATATTTACAATATTAACTACCGATAAGATGCTGATGACAATAACACAGTAATGAAACACAAAATCCAGTGGTACTTTTAAATAGTACAAAAAGCACCCACAAAAACCCATTGTTCCATCCAGATAAATGAAACAGCAGAACATCTCCTGTTAAAGGTCAAATATGACTTATACTAGCCCAGAGTCAATGGAAGAAATAATGCCTATATCCAAAAATGGAATAACATCAAGCTACCGTAAGATATGGTACACACTACCAAGGAAATAGACAAAAAATCTACATCTAGGAGTAAATAATGAGTAGTGATGAGTGAATATACTCGTCCGAGCTTGATGCTCGGTCGAGTATTAGCATACTCGGACCGGCTCGTTGCTCGGACGAGTATTTGCCCTGCTCGATAACGAGCATTTAATTAAAAAAAAAAGAAGTGAAGAAGAGTAAAAAAATACAATTAAAACATTTAATTTAATCATTTAATTGAAGAAAACAGTGAAAGAACACAGTGCAAAATAGATTGCAGATGTTCGGGAACATCTGCGATCTGTTCCGGAGACACGCGTGCAGAACCGTGTTCTCCGCAATAGTATTTGAAGAACAATATGTGTGAAGAACACTTTGCAGATGTTTGGCAACATCTGCAAGTTGTTCTCTACACATATTGTTCTTCAAATATTATTGCAGAGAACACCGTTCTGCACGCGTGTCTCCGGGACATCTGCGATCTGCTCCGGAGACACGCGTGCAGAACGGTGTTCTCCGCAATAGTATTTGAAGAACAATATGTGTGAAGAACAACTTGCAGATGTTGCCAAACATCTGCAAGTTGTTCTTCACACATATTGTTCTTCAAATACTATTGCGGAGAACACAGTTCGGCACGCGTGTCTCCGGAACAGATCGCAGATGTTCCCGAACATCTGCAATCTGTTCTGCACTGTGTTCTTTCACTGTGCTCGTTCAGTTTGTAATTTTACAGAAAAATGCTCGGGTCTCCCATTGATTTCAATGGGGCTCGTTACTCGAAACGAGCCCTCGAGCATCGGGAAATGTTTGGCTCGAGTAACGAGCACCCGAGCATTTTAGTGCTCGGTCATCTCTAATAATGAGACATAATAGGTAATCAAGTCAAATCCCTGATACACATTACAGGTCAAATAGCAGCAAGTGTACATTTAAGTATCACAACATCAAATGGGGGTAGTGACTCTCCAGGACGTGGAGGGCTCCCCACGTGTCACGTCTCCAACCGGAGACTTCCTCAGGGGAAGACTGTAGCAGCAAATGTACATCCAAGTATCACAGCATCAAATGGGGTATCATAGTATCATAGTATCATAGTATGTAAGGCTGGAAGGAGACGCAAGTCCATCAAGTCCAACCTTTATGAATTAAATAAATGTTTTATCTCCATAACCCATGATATTTTTTCTCTCCATAAAGGCATCCAGGCCTCTCTTGAACATGTACATAGAGTCCGCCATAACAACCTCCTGCGGCAGAGAGTTCCATAGTCTCACTGCTCTTACAGTAAAGAACCTTTGTCTATGTTGATGGTAAAATCGCCTCTCCTCTAGGCGTAGAGGATGCCCCCTTGTCCTGGTCACAGGCCTAGGTATAAAAAGATCTTTCGAGAGATCCTTGTACTGTCCGTTCAGGTATTTGTACATTGTAATGAGGTCTCCCCTCAGTCGTCTTTTTTCTAAACTGAATAATCCCAAATTTTTTAATCTGTCAGTATTCTAATCCCCCAATTCCCCTAATAATCCTGGTTGCTCTCCTCTGCACCCGTTCCAGCTCTACTATATCCTTTTTATACACTGGTGCCCAAAACTGTACACAATATTCCATGTGTGGTCTGACCAGGGATTTGTATAAGGGCAAAACTATGTCTTTATCATGAGAATCTATTCCTCTCTTGATACATCCATTATTTTATTTGCTTTAGCAGCAGCCGCCTGGCTCTGGTCACTAAAATTAAGTTTACCATCCACCAATACCCCCAAGTCCTTTTCAGCTTCAGTTTTACTAAGTAATTGACCGTTTAGAACATAATTATACTTTTTGTTTCCATGGCCCAAGTGCATAACTTTACATTTATCTACATTAAACCTCATCAACCATTTCTCTGCCCATCCCTCAAGCTTCCGCAAATCCCTCTGTAATGCTAAACTATCGACCTCAGTATTTATTACTTTACACAGCTTAGTATCATCTGCAAATATTGAAACTTGACTGTGTAAACCCACTACAAGGTCATTAATAAAAATATTAAAAAGAAGTGGCCCCAATACTGACCCCTGTGGCACTCCACTGGTAACATCAACCCAATCTGAGAATGTGCCATTAATGACCACCCTCTGTTTTCTATCACTAAGCCAATTACTTACCCAAATACACAGATTTTCTCCTATTCCCAGCAGTCTCATTTTATATACCAACCTTTTATGTGGCACGGTGTCAAATGCCTTTGAGAAGTCCAGATATACAACATCCACAGCGTCCCCCAGATCCAGTCTTGAACTTACCTCCTCGTAGAAACCAATCAGATTAGTCTGACAGGACCGATCTCTCATAAACCCATGCTGACACTGGGTTATAAGGTTGTGCACAGTGAGATACTCCAGGATAGCATCTCTAATAAACCCCTCAAATATTTTCCCCACCACAGCAGTTAGACTCACAGGTCTGTAGTTTCCAGGATCGCTATTTGATCCTTTTTTGTATATTGGTACCACATTTGCTATGCGCCATTCCTGTGGAACATAACCAGTCCTCAGTGAATCTTCAAATATTAAAAATAACGGTCTGTCTATCACCGTACATAATTCATGCAGAACCCGGGGGTGTATGCCATCTGGCCCCGGTGATTTATCTATCTTAGTGGTTGCGAGGCGGCGCCGTACCTCTTCCTGGGTTAAACTGTTGACATTATAAAAAGAATTAACATTATTCCTCATTGTGTCTTCCACCAGGGGATTTTCCTGGGTAAAGACAGTTGAGAAGGCGACATTCAGTAGATTGGCCCTTTCCTCTTCTCCTTCCACCATGACCCCCATGTTATTTCTAAGGGGACCCACACTCTCTGTTTTTAGTTTCTTATCATTTATATACTTGAAAAATAATTTGGGATTATTTTTGCTCTCCCTGGCGATATTTCTCTCAGTCTCTATTTTTGCGGCCTTTATCTGCTTTTTACAGGATTTATTTTTCTCTCTATAATCCAGTAATGCCTCATCACTACCTTCACGTTTTAGCACCTTAAACGCTTTATCTTTCTCGCTTATTGCTTTCCTTACAAGACTAGTTAGCCACATAGGGTTTTTCTTGTTCCTTTTATGCTTTTTCCCATAAGGTATGTGTTTCTCACTGGACTTTTTCAGAATATATGAGAAAAAGTCCCATTTTTGGGGGGGGGCTTTTGTCTTTGAGAACATTATCCCAGTCTATGCCTTTAAGGTCTTCCCTTAGTTGCTGAAAATTTGCCCTCCTGAAGTTTAGAGTGTTGGTTGCCCCTTCCCTAACATTCTTAGTAAAGCGTAATACAAAATCAATGATATTATGATCACTATTCCCCAGGTTCCCCCCAACCTGTAGTTTTGATATCCTATCAGGTCTGTTGGTAAGGATAAGGTCCAGCAGTGCCCCCCCTCTTGTTGGCTCCAGGACTAGTTGCGACAGGTAATTGTCTTTTGATGTTGACAAGAACCTGCTGCCTTTGAAGGACCTGCAGGTTTCGGCCCCCCAGTCAATATCTGGGTAATTGAAGTCCCCCATGATAAGTACTTCACCATGCTTTGATGCCGCATCCATTTCACTTATCAGCATTTCCTCTGCTGCCTCCATTATATTTGGAGCCTTATAACAAACCCCTAGTAATATTTTATTATTCTTTTTCCCTCCTCTTATCTCAACCCATAGGGACTCCACATTTGCGTTACTGATGTCATCTCGCAGGACGGGCTAGAGGCAAGAATTCACATATAAACAAACTCCTCCACTTTTTTTATTTATACGATCCTTTCTAAAAAGACTATAACCATCTATAGTAACAGCCCAGTCATAGCTACTGTCTAGCCATGTCTCGCTGATACCCACTATATCATATTTCCGCTCCAACATCAAGAGTTCCAGTTCCTCCATTTTGTTTGTGAGGCTTCTGGCATTTGTGTACATACACTTTATATGGTTTTCCCTGTCCGTATTCCTTTTGTCCTTATTCCCCAATCTCATTCCAGCCCCCCTTCCTCCCCCATGGACTATGACTCTTCCCAGCTCTCTATGTACACTGTCTATTTGCCCTGCACAAGTGTAGTTGCCCTCCCCCCAGGTCTCTAGTTTAAACACTCCTCCAACCTTCTAGCCATTTTTTCCCCTAAAACAGCGGCCCCCTCCCCATTGAGGTGCAGCCTATCCCTACTGTAGAGCCTGTAGCCAACAGAAAAGTCAGTCCAGTTCTCCATGAACCCAAAACCCTCCCTCCTACACCAACTTTTGAGCCACTTAGTTACCTCCTTGATCTCCCGCTGCCTTTCTGGTGTGGCACGTGGTACAGGCAGTATTTCGGAGAAAATTACCTTTGAGGTCCTTGCCCTGAGCTTATGGCCTAAATCTCTGAAATCATTTTTAAGGACCTTCCACCTACCTCTTACTTTGTCATTAGTGCCTATGTGGACCATGACCGCTGGTTCCTCACCAGCCCCTCCCAGTAATCCGTCAACCCGATCCGCAACATGCCGAACCCGAGCACCCGGCAAACAACACACTGTTCGGTATGCACGGTCTTTGTGACAGATCGCCCTGTGTGTTCCCCTAATAATCGAATCTCCCAATACCAGCACCTGTCTGACCTTGCCTGTGCCCCCATTACCCTTCTTACTGGAGCAGACATTCCCCTGGTTGCTAGCGGCCACGTCTTGCTGCAGCATTGCTACCCCAGAGCTGATATCCCCCTCATCTGCCAGCCTGGCAAACTTATTGGGGTGCACCAGATCAGGACTAGACTCCCTACAACTCTTCCCTCTACCCCGCCTTCTACATGTTACCCAACTAGCTGCCCCTCACTCTGCACCTCCATACTTCCCTCCCCGCACCCATCTTCCCGAGAGAGTTTGTGCTCCAGGAGCAGCAAACTTCGTTCCATATTATCAATTGCCCGCAGCCTTGAGACTTGCTCATTTAGATCCAGAATCTGGGCTTCCAGGTGAGCAATTTTCACACACCCCACACAGCAGTATTCCCCCTCGAACGGCTGTTCAAGGAAAGCATACATGGCACAGGATGTACACCGTGTAGCAATGCCACTTATGGAGTCCATTATTCTAATGTGGATTACAATAGAAATATGCACAGAAAGAAGAATTTACAGTCGAAGTAACACAAAACACAGCAGTTACCTGCTAAAGCCCCTCAAACTTAAGTCCCTTAAACCTAAGTTACACTTAAGACACTGCACACAATTGGGATCAATTCACACTCGCCGCCAAGCTCACACACTCGCTTTTCTGATGCTTCTTTTAAAGGTTATCTGCCACAAAAATCTGCAGAGCTCACTGCAACAAGATCTGGCTGCAAACCCCGGAGGTGACTGTCCAGGAGGTGGAGGGCTCCCCACGCGTTACGTCTCCAACCAGAGACTTCCTCAGGGGTAGACTGTAGCGGCGAGTGTACAACCAAGTATCACAGCATCAAATGGGGGTAGTGACTGTCCAGGAGGTGGAGGGCTCCCCACGCGTTAGGTCTCCAATTGGAGACTTCCTCAGGGGTAGACTGTAGTGGCGAGTGTACATCCAAGTATCACAGCATCAAATGGGGGTTGTTACTGTCTAGGAGGTGGAGATCTCCCCATGTGTTACGTCTCCAACTAGAGACTTCCTCAGGGGTACTTTGGGGAACTGCTCCAAATTAATGTAACACCGGTGCTTTATCATCATGACCCAGTCTACAAAACGCTACCAGGGTGACTGCATGGCTGATGTCATTTTCCAAGTTCGATTCTGGGTTCAACCGACACTTCCCATTCCAATCGGTGCTGGCACCCATTGTGGTGTTTAGCCTTTAAATGCAGCTGACAAAGTCACTGAACCGTGTGTGCGCACTAGTGTCCTAAACATCGATCCTCTCCAAAATGGCGGACACAGTAATTTAAATGCTGCTGCTGACTTTGCCAGGGACATTTAAAAAGTGACCACCTGCGATCAGTGCTGGCACCGATCGCAGGTTTAACTTGTGACTTGTAACTAGAGATGAGCAAGCACTAAAATGCTCGGGTGCTCGTTATTCGAGACAAACTTTTCCCGATGCTCGAGTGCTCGTCTCGAATAACGAGCCCCATTGAAGTCAATGGGAGACTCGAGCATTTTTCAAGGGAACCAAGGCTCTGCACAGGGAAGCTTGGCAACACACCTGGAAACCTCAGAAAATGATGGAAACACCACGGAAATAGACAGGTAACAGCAGGGGCAGCATGCATGGATGCCTCTGAGGCTGCTTAATCGCACCATTATGCCAAAATTATGGGCAACAGCATGGCCATGACAGAGTGACCGAATGAAGCTAGATAGCATCTAAAACATGCAATAATTGACCCTGACACTATAGGAGACAGCATGCAGAGGCAGCGGCAGCAGCGGCAGGCTAGAGAGTGGCATGGCGACATACCCCACATGGACTCAGGCTTCAAACCAATTTAAAAAATTCCTTTTGGCGAGGATAACGTGTAGCACTGTATGTATCAGTATCATTTGCCTGGTTAAGGTGGCAGAAAGGAACCAAAGGAGGTGAGCAAGAAGCGCTGAAATGTTTTCCTATGTGAACAAAAGGTTGACAGTACATTTAGTCGATAACACAGCATAGTGGCGACATAGTGACCAAGTTCCATAACGTATCTGGTGAAACACCCTGAAAATGAGCCTGACACAGCTCATTTGATAAGGGGACGACATGTGGAGGCAGCCATGGAGACGACTTCCATGATTAAGAGCGACAGTATCGGGCATCCATATTGCGCTTCTATGATTGCAACTTCAGGTCTCCAGCATGGCGACGGCAGATGGGCAGAGTTCCATTATGTATCTGGTGAAACACCCGAAAAATGAGCCTGATACAGCTCGTTTGATAAGGGGACGATGTATGGAGGCAGCCATGGAGACGACTTCCATGATTAAGAGCGACAGTATGGGGCATCCATATTGCGCTGCTATGATTGCAACTTCAGGTCTCCAGCATGGCGATGGCAGATGGGCCGAGTTCCATTATGTATCTGGTGAAACACCCGAAAAATGAGCCTGACACAGCTGGGTTGATAAGGGGATGATGTGCTGCATATCCTCTCATGCTCCAGCGTCTGGGGTATAGAGAGTTGAAAGTTGCGCATGGAGACATTGGTGGACGCTGTGGAGGATCGTGGAGGCGAAAGGAACAGGAAACAACAGGGGCAGCATGCATGGATGCCTCTGAGGCTGCCTAATCTTGGGATGGAGCTGGCGGTCCGCTGCCAGGCGAGCTTTTGCCTGTCCAAGCCCCTGCCTCTCGGCTCCTCCCCACCCAAAATGGGCCTGGGGGCCAGAAGCGTTTACTTCTATTTTTAATAGTTTTTTTCGTTTTTTTCAAAACGGCGGGAGATCCAATTTTCTCGAGCTGGCGAAATACTCGTCCGAGTAACGAGCAGTTTCGAGTACGCTAATGCTCGAACGAGCATCAAGCTCGGACGAGTATGTTCGCTCATCTCTACTTGTAACCCAAACGGGTTTTAAAATTCAGATTCTGTCTAATTGCAACAGATCCGCTCATCCCTACTTCTTACACATTTCCATATATGTCATTGTATTTTTATTTTTGTCACTCATTGAACTAGAATTTTTTATGTTTTAGTGTTTGAGAAAAGTTAAAATTGGAAACGTCATAGTGTGAAATTTCTAGGGTTAATAAATTGACTCTTAACTTAACTTATTGGTCTGCTCCCAGTACATTGTATGGTGGGATCCTTAGTTTTGAACAGCTACAAAATGCATTTGAAGTGATTAATTGAGAATGAAGCAGAACTTACAATATGACCTCTAATAATAATAAAAGACAGAGAAATATTTTATAGAACATAAGACATTTCAGGATCTGTGAGATATCTTGGTGATCTTCCATTCTAGCTCCTCTACTAAATTTATCAGGAAACCTGTATATAAGCTGCAGCCATCACACCGTCTTACTGGTTGCTCCTCAGAGCTCCTGAGCTGTTATACATTGTGTTTCGGTCTCATCCTTTCTTACTTATGTCTCTAGTCATCATCTGGTTAATTGTTGTGTGTGATTTATTTTATGGAGATCTGAGGCTGACTTCATCTTCACCGTGTAAACTCTTTGCAATTGGGGCATTTAATGAGTACAAGTATTACCAGAAAGGAGATGTCATAATCGGAGGACTGTTCATGGTCAACGATGCCGTGAGAAGGAAGATTAATTTCCGCTGGTCAACCGGAAGGTTCCTCTGCGTAAAGCAAGTTTATCTACATTACACATCATTACTTTCTTCATGTATTTATTTTTTATGTTTGCAGAAAATTGCGGAATATCAAATGTCACTGGTGCATAACTTACTGATATTATGTGAGACTGAGATTTTTGAGGGGAACATGTGAGCAGAAATCAGCCTAATAAATCACTACTAGATGGATGTTTCTTTTATGGTCCAGGTGGTGGCATAAGCAGAGAATCAAATCTATAGTGATATGTAAAATGGTGATATAAAGTCAAGGCGGTGGAGAGCCAAACTCTCCCCCCTTTCCCAGCATTCCCTCTGCTATGATTGACATCATAAACTCCTACTTTTCAGAGCCTGTAAGGATATCCATGGATTCAGGTCAATAGGAGTGAAGGGGGGTTCTGGGTCTGATTTCAACCCTGAACTCTCCAACTCCCTCACTAAATATGATTATTTTACACCTCACTTTAAAGTAGATTTTCTAGATGATGCCACCATCCAGGGCCATGAACGGAACATTATCTGAAAGGTGTTAGGCTACTTGAAAAAATCCTGGATGGGGTTTATTAGATCTATTTCTGCTTACAGGATCCCTGTAACTCCAATGTCTTAGTAAGGAGCCCCAGGTGTTGTCAGCCCTTCTATTGCTAGGATTTCCTTGCTTAGATCTTTAAAGAGGACCTTTCACCACCTCACACATGTAGCACTTAGCATACAATTCTGTAGAAAATCCAAAGTGCTCCTGAATCTATATAGCAGCCCCTATGTAATGGCGTGCTGATCTCCTATATATAATCGCTAATATACATGAGGTGGTGAAAGAACCTCTTAATAACCTGATAGATCAGACCAATGAGTGTTCATAATCATGTGAATAAAGACTTGTATGAATCTTAAATGATTTTATGACATTTTTATTTCCACAGTCCACGTACAAGACATTATGTTGCCCTTCTGACTTTCATTTTCGCTATTAAGGAAATAAACCAGGACCCGGGTCTTCTGCCCAATGTGACTTTGGGGTATCACATATATGACACATGTGGAGATGATGTAAAATCATTTCAAAATATGCTACAAATTTTATCTGGTGATGAGATAGAAGCTCCAAATTACTCCTGCAGGGAGCATGGACACTTGGCCGGGTTAGTTGGACACTCACATGATCAGGCTCAATTTTTAAATATGTATGGATACCCAATGGTAAGTGGAACATAAGTGTTTACTATTTAACACATCTGTGTTCAGGCAGGTTTTATCCCGGATGTTCTTGAGATGTGAAAAAAACAAAAAGTGTATTCACCTTCTGGCGCCCCCCTGGCGGGTCCTCTTCCATACACAGCAGCTCCGGCATCGGCCCCATGTCCCCATTCCATCACAGGCACCATAACGTCAGCCACTCGCTGACATCATATTGTGTGCCAATGCCGGTGTACCCACCAGAACGCGTGGGGCATCACAACCCCCTGGCTGTCTCTGGTGTTGTGGTCTGGTAAACTGCTATGATTCTACTTGTATATATATATATGCAGCGTTCTATACTTTATGATTATTGTTATGTAGGAGAGTTTACTGTGCCATTGTGATAGTATGCACTTTATGTAGCTGATTCCTCTTGGAGCTCTTATTGTATTTACCTATTGACACCAGAAACAATTTATTGCAGTCAGGGTGGTTTCCTTGGGATGATCCTACCACTTTCATCCTATTGAGTCTTTTTGTGTCTGTGTACTTGTTACAAGTTTTAAGTGTTTTAAACTGGTCAGTGTTTGTCAAAATATTTGGTATGTGTAAATAAAATTTTTATATGTTGCTTATAGTTTGTACTTTTTCTTGTGCATATTTGATGGTATTTTGTGTCTATAAAGCAACCCGTACATATTTGCTGTGCAGGACCCACAATTCTTTGTCGTAGGTGGACCCACTAAAATGTCAGCATGCGGCTGACGTCACAATTCCTGCAAGAGATGGTGCGAGGACACGGAGCCGATGCCGCAATGGAAAGAAGAGGACCTGCCGGGGGCATTGTAGGTTTTGTACACTTTGGACCACAGTTATCTCTACCTTAGTTTGTGTGCCCTCTTCATATTATGCCCCCATCCTCTTTCATTCCTTCTTTCAGTATAATTAAAAATAATAAAAATAATAAACAACAGATACATCCCTGGTCTGAGAAACCAAAAGGTTAAACATAGTTTTGCCCGTAAATCACAAATCACTGGTCAGACCACACGTGGAATATTGTGGACAGTTTTGGGCACCAGTGTATAAAAAGGATATAGTAGAACTGGAACGGGTGCAGAGGAGAGCAACCAAGATTATTAGGGAAATGAGGGGATTAGAATACACTTACAGATTACTAGAGATGAGCGAGTATACTTGTCCGAGCTTGATGCTCGAAACGGCTTGTTGCTCGGACGAGTATTTCCCCTGCTCGAGATCGAGCATTTAATTAAAAAAACACAGTGAAGAACAATGAAGAATAGAATAAAAACAGTGAACACAGTGAACACAGGATCATTTAAGTGAAAAACACAGTGAAGAATAGATTACAGATGTTTGACACATCTGCTTACTTGTCGGAAGATACGCGCGAAACTGTGCGAACAAAATAGTATGTGAAGAACAATATATATGTGTGAAGACAGACAGAGCAGGACAGAGACATCGGAGAACAGGACAGAGACATCGGGGAGCAGAACAGAGACATCGGGGAGCAGGACAGAGACATCGGGGAGCAGCACAGAGACATCGGGGAGCAGCACGGAGACATCGGTGAGCAGCACAGAGTCATCGGGGAGCAGCACAGAGACATCGGGGAGCAGCACAGAGAAATCGGGGAGCAGCACAGAGAAATCGGGGAGCAGCACAGAGACATTTGGGAGCACAACAGAGACATCGGGGAGCAGGACAGAGACCCCGGGGAGCAGGACAGAGACACCGGGGAGCAGCACAGAGACATTGGGGAGCAGAACAGAGACATCGGGGAGCAGGACAGAGACCCCGGGGAGCAGGACAGAGACACCGGGGAGCAGCATAGAGACATTGGGGAGCAGCACAGCGACATCGGGGAGCAGCACAGAGACATCAGGGAGCAGCACAGAGACATTGGGGAGCAGCACAGAGACATAAGGGAGAACATAGACATTGGGGAGGAAGACAGAGAAATCAGGGAACAGGACAGAGACATCGGGGAGGGCAGAGACATCGGGGAGTAGCACAGAGAGATCGGGGAACAGGACAGAGACATAGGGAAGGGCAGAGAAATCGGGGAGGTCAGAGAGATCTGGGAGACTTCAGTGGAAGAAGAGGAGCGGATCCCGGGACAGCGTATCTCCCGACAAGTAAGCAGATGTGCCGAACATCTGCAATCTATTCTTCACTGTGTTTTTCTCTGCGTTTTTCACTTAAATGATCCTGTGTTCACTGTTTTTATTCTATTCTTCACTGTTCTTCACATCTGATAACTTTTCGGGAGATAATATACGCGTGGAACAGTGAAGAATAGATTGCAGATGTTTGCATACATCTGCTAACTTATCAGAAGACATTCTTTTTCAATTAAGTAACACATTTTATTCCCGAACCATGGTCCCTTTGAAAAATGCTCGAGTCTCCCATTGACTTCAATGGGGCTCGTTATTCGAGATGAGCACTCGAGCATCAGGAAAAGTTCTGCTCGAATAACGAGTACCCGAGCATTTTAGTGCTCGCTCATCTCTATAGATTACTAAACTTGGGGTCATACAACTTAGCAAGAAGACAACTTAGGGTAGACATATGTGATTGTAAATGTTCATATATCTGAATAGAAAATACAGGCATCTTTCCAAAGATCTTTTTCTTCCTAGGCCTATGGTTAAAACAAATAGGCATCCTCTGCGGCTAGAGGAGAGGCTGTTCTACCATCACAACAAAAAGGGATTTTTTACTGTATGAGCAGTGAGACCGTGACACTTTTTTCTACAAGATGTTAATATGACTTATATTTTGTACATGTTCAAGAGGGGCCTTTCTGGAGAGCAAATATATTACATTATGGGAACAAAACATTTTACTCATAGTTGATCTAGGGTCTTATTCTGACTTCAATTTCGGAAGGACCAGTTGGCCAATTAGACTTTCAAGGCTTTTTGTTTTCATCTGGTTCAACATTATATGAATTACAGGTTGGACTTGATGGACCAATGTCTTTTTTCAACTTTAAAAATATTGGGGGACATTAATCATAGTCTGTTAGACTGTTTTGAGTGTTTTTTAGTGCAAAAATCTGGTGCATCTCGTTAATTTGGCGCATTTATGCCCCATTTTCTGGCGCACGACAAAGTTCGGCACTTAGTGGTTTTGAGTCCCTGCACCTTATCTGACATAGTGAGAGGCTGAAATACAGATGTTTGCACAGGATCTATCACTAATTTGCGCCTAAAAAGGCAGCTGCACTTCCAAAAAAAATCACTTTACATTACTAAAAACATAAATTTTAGGTTCCAAAATGAAGAATTCCCTCTATGCAACATGGAAAATACTTCGGAGCAGTTTTAAAATGTAAAATTTCTCCAGTAACAGCTGCATCATTGTCTATGGGATCATCTCTGGGAGTGATTATTGTCTATGGGATCATCTCTGGGAGTGATCATTGTCTATGGGATCATCTCTGGGAGTGATTATTGTCTTATTGTACAGATCTGAGAATATGATCAGTCTCCATTTCCTGTATATTATAATAAAAAAGGAAAAGACTCATTTCAGCAAGATTTTTTTTTTTTTTACATCTCTGTAACTTTTAGTCCCTGCAGTTACATCACAATGATAGTTTTTTGAGCAGAGATGACGCCCTGAACGTTCTGTCACCTTCTCTCAGTCTCCTTTCATTATTGCTCACAAATGAGATCTAACAACTTGAGACAAATTTGGCGCAAATGGATCAGACATGAGACAATTCCAAAGCGCATTTACTAAGGCAGAACTAGATCCATCATAGATCAGGAACCAAAAAAGAGACCAAACCAGGCGCAGAAATAGGCGAACCTGAGACCCCCTATGATTAATGTCCCCCATTGAGTTGAAACTGCAAGATAAATTTCATGTTTAAATGAAGTCCAAAAGTAAGTAGTAAATTAACCAGGAATATTATAGAACAGACCAGATTAACAACTTTATTAGATAACTTAGATGACACTAGAACCATAAAAAACACTTTCATATAGTAAACATCAACCTGATTATCCATTCAAACTGCAGGGCTGGGCTGGATATTAAATTAATGAAGGGGCAGGGCTGGACATTCCATTAATGACTGAAGGCTGCTGGACATTTTATGTATGAGGGAATGCTGGATATTTCATTGCTGAGGGGGCTGCACTGAGCATTTCGTTAGTGAGGGGACTTGGCTAAAAATCTCATTAATAAGGGGACTGGCCTGGACATTTTAATAATGAGGGGGCTGGGCTGCACATTTATTTAATGAGGGGGCTGGGCTGAATATTTCATTAATGAGGTGGGTTGGCTGAACATTTCAGGCTGCTGTACATTCTATTTATGAGAGGAGGACATTGGACATTTCATTAAGGAGGGGGCTGCTGTGGACATATCAGCAATGTGGGGGCTTTGCTAGACATTTTATTAATGAGGGCTTGGTGCTGCTGGATATTTCATTAATGAGGGATGGCTGCCTGACATGGTATTTATGAGGGGAGTTTGCTGGACATTTCATTAAAGAGGGGAGACTGATGGACATATTTTAATGAGGGGAGGCTAATGGACATTTTAATAAAGTGTAGCAGCTGTATTTCCTACCCTTGGCTTAAATAATTCAATAATTTTTCAATTTTTTGGGCGATAAAATTAAGTGCCTTGGCTTATATTTGTGTCAGCTTATACTCGATTATAAATGGTAGTCCAAAAATTTCTCCAAAACTTGGAGAGTGTTGACTATTTGTTTTCAGTTATTCAGTCAAATGTCAGGAGTCCACTTTAAATCTCGCAATCAACTTGTTTGTCAGAGGTTATTGTAAAGTTCTTTATTTGTTAACTTTCTGTTCCCTGTTCTTTTAGTTACCTTGCTCTAAGACTTTTTGCCTGAAATTACCCTTTTCCTGTTTTTTGGCTTTATTATATCATCTTGTTTGCTCCAGGAGATTTCCCTTTTGTGGACATTCCTTGCATTTCTACTTATTTGGCATTGCCTAGTCTTTCAAAAAAAGTTCCCACAGACTCTAACACATTGGGAGATATTCATTATGTCTTCTTTGTCAGGTTTCTGACGAAAAAGGCGCATGAATCACCTCCTATACTTAGAGTTTTGGGGCTTTCTCTGACCGGCATACCATGATGGTCATGTCAGGGCTGAGACATGACTAAACTCTTAACTCCAGTCTCTGGTCTCTTGATGTATCTGCTCATCCAGTCCTACACGGAGTCAAAATATTCTGCAGTCTGTGAACTTTTCCTTAAGCTGTCCATTCTACCACCAGCCACTCCCCTTCACACCATGACATGCTCCTTCGGCGTGGAGTGACGTTAAGGTAGAATTAATCACAATGGCAATTATTTCGATTTTTTTTTAAGCACTCATATAGTAGAAAACTTACTTATAAGCCCTGATAAATGTCCCCCATTGATTTTTCCTGTGCAGTGTCAGGAACAGAGGTAGTGGATCCTCTGAACCCCCACGGACCACGACGTAAGCCGACACCTGGGGCCGGCGTCTAAGTGGTATCTGGCTGGACTAAGTGGCTGCGGCATGGTACCACCAGGTCGTTCCACAGATGCAACTTTGTCAGCGGTGGAAGCCAAGTCATAGTACAGAATCATCAGGACAGGCAGCACGGAATTGGAGTCGAGGAACGTAGCAGAAGGTCAGAAAGGGCAGCAGAGGAGCAAGGGAAATCAGGATAATCACACAGGGCATCAGGAAAGCTTTCTCGGAGGATACGAGGGATAAAGAACCGACAGGGAACACAGGAAGGGTCAGGAATTTTTTTGGCGGGTGGCCAGCCAGCGCCAATTATCGGTGCGCTGGCCGTTTAAATCTTGAGTGCGTGCGCACCCTACTATATGGGAATGCACGTGCCGGACTGCAAGGAGCAAGGAGGCCACCGCTGGAGCCAGGAGAGGTAAGTTAACTGGCAGACGGCAGTGAGAGGGACGAATCGTTTTGCGCTGTCTTAGTGCTTCATCTTGCCGGATTGGAACAGGTATCAATACCAGCACATGGGGGTGATAGACATAAAAAGTTGTTAAGGAGAGAAGCATGGTGGATTTTAAGAACAGAAGCCCTCCAGCATTAGGACTTAATGATAAAAATGACATGGGAATTTTTTTATAAAGTTAGTTCATAAATCATACCCAGAAAAGGGTTATTATGGAGCACTGTCTATTGTGGCAGGATAAAAGAAACCTTCCCAGTATGTCTCTCGCACATGAGGCTACACGGCGCGGCTACTCCACGCCCCAGTAGCTGCTTTCCCCCGCCTACCCTGTGATCTTCGGCGCGCAGCTCCTGGCAGCTGCGCACCCTCGTCCGAGAAGCCGGAGTTCTGCGCATGCGCAGTAACTCCGGCCTCGTTCCCGAGATTGCGCATCTTGGCCGGAGTTACTGCGCATGCGCAGAACTCCGGCTTCTCGGACGAGGGTGCGCAGCTGCCAGGAGCTGCGCGCCGAAGATCACAGGGTAGGCGGGGGAAAGCAGCTACTGGGGCGTGGAGTAGCCGCGCCGTGTAGCCTCGTGTCCGGCTACTCCACGCCCCGGTAGCCGCTTAATTAAATTAACATATTAGGGCAATAAAGTTTATGCTACGCTAGCGGGGACGTGA
Source organism: Engystomops pustulosus (assembly GCF_040894005.1). NCBI lineage: Eukaryota > Metazoa > Chordata > Amphibia > Anura > Leptodactylidae > Engystomops > Engystomops pustulosus. Next base: position 285,403,561 of record NC_092411.1, read on the forward strand.
GGATTAGCTCTAAAAAGGGCTATCCTCACGTCCCATACATCCACCTACCACCCGATCTACCTTTATAGGTAGATTCGTGGTGGTAGGTGCCCTTTAAGTCTTGTTCATCAAGACTCTAGACTGGCCTTGTTTGGCGGTATATAAGTTTTGTATTAATCACGTGTCATTATCTGTTATGCCTATTTAAAAGATAACATTTTTATTGTTCCCTTTCTAGTCCGGAATAATAGCCACACCCCCAGTCTAAATGATGAGTGTAAATCTATTCTACTTCTTCCCTGCACAAAGTTCTCCTTCAGGTCCGCATTGGGGAGTTACATCCATGTACTTTCTGATTGGCCGGGCGCGCCCTGGCAGATAGGTGTATGTTTTCCATTCAAGTCCGACTTTATAGACTCCGCCCCTCCACAAATTTGATTGGAGGAGTTCGTTAGTGCAGTCTTCCTTCAGGTCTGAAGCGACGCCTTGCTTGTAGAGGTGGAGCTTAGTAAGGCTCCACCCCTTCGAATTGTTTTTAACCAATGATGTTTATTTTAGAGTTGTGGGTGTGTTATTGTGGCGTAAGATCCTCTGTGGCGACACGCCTATGAGTGGGATTGCCACATAGAATCAGGCAAGATGAAGCACTAAGACAGCGTGAAACGATTAGTCGAGGCAAGATGAAGCACTATGACAGCGCAAAACGATTCATCCCTCTCACTCTGCTACCTGCGTCCTCCCTTCTCCCTGACCGCATGTATGCATTTTAAGGATCGTTAAATAAAGAAATTATGTTTTAATCTTCAAAGGTGAGTGCCAACTATTCCTTTTTTCTATATGATCGTTGGATAAGAAGACTACATCTTTGACTTATAGTTAGAACACCACCCGTATTACTCCCCGTCTCGCACCTCATAAAGTCCTGTCCTAAAAAAAAGGAGAAGTCTCACCTAATGGACTGCTAATATTGCCCCTTAAATTTTTCTCTGAACTTTGTTTTTTGTTTTCAGGCACACGGGTGTGCCTGCGACCTGGGATATATATCCCCTTGGCACCCGTGGCCGTGACATGCAGTTTGTTGATTTAACAGATAGCACATGGGTAATTACCCATCTATGGGCTCAGACGGTGAGCTGACTGCTCAGCCTTAAAATATAGAGAAGATACTTTTTCTGCCGGGGTATGTAGCTCTTTATTACAGTCATCAGAGTATGAGAGGGCTTCACATGCCAATGACTGTCGCAAAAAATGAGCCGTGGATCAGCCTGTAAAGTACTTATTTGTACCCATTTCAAAGCTCATGAATGCCATATAGTGAGATTTTTGAGCCGACAATCCATTTCAGTATTTAAAGCAAATGCAGTGTGAAAATATTTTTTTTTCTCTATGGGGCATATATAATATTGCGATTATTTGCCCCAAGCCGCCACCTTCACACCAGTGGGGCTTGAAGGGGCATGAGGGGGGGGGGCGCGGCCGGCCAGATGGAGGGCGGGCAGGCCGGAAGTGGGCCGGCGAGGGGCGTTACTGTCCCCGCGCCTGCGCACTTACTGCCACCGGCGACTTTTCAAATTTTTTTTTCTACGCCAGGCCCTGCATGAGTGCCAGCGTATGATATGCCCCTTTATCTTTAAGTTACTGGGCAAATACAACTTCCAACTGAGAAATGCATCCTATTTATTGCCCTATTTTCCTTTGTTCCTAATAATGAATTTTGACTCTGTTGGAGCACAATATAAAATTGTTTATAAAATGAAGTCCTCCTTCCCGTGCAAAAAAGAACTTTTGATTTCCAAAAAAAATGTAGGTAGCCTTAGCTATAAAAACAATTGTGATTCTTGGTATGTAAATAATTTCTTCCTAAAACTTTAATTACTTTATGTCTTTGATTTTAAGATCAGTCATTTGGTTACTACTCCACCACCGAGGAGAACAAATCAGATAGAATTATTCTACACATGTCATAAAGATATCATGGCCATCATAAAAGCTTCCGTTTTATACATGAAACATTTTGGATGGAACTTGGTCGGTCTCATGACATCAACCGAATTATACGGAGAAGCCGAAGTGATTGAAATGGTGGAATATTTTAGAAATGAAGGAATCTGCATTGACTTTATTATTCAATTCCCTGATATTTATGATCGATCAGACAAGGAATTACAGAGTATTGTAGAAAAATCCATCTCCAGGGTTATAATTGTTGCCACACAGATATCATCTTATGTTAATGAATTTCTATACAGATCAGAATTTATCCAGAGACATGTGACTCTTCTTGTATTCAATGTGTGGCTCTATGATACATATATGTTACCAGTAAGAATTGTAGAGGCTTGTAATTGTAGTATAAGTTTTACATATACTGGTAGGATAATCCCTGGTCTCAGAACATTTATAGGGACAGTAACACCAGAAACCTACCCAGAAGATCCATTACTGGAGGATATCTGGTACCATGCTAAACACTGTAATATGTCAAATCAATACAAACTCAATATATTACAAAGTGTAAGACAATTCCCTATACAGAACTGTACTGGAGAAAATCTTCGAATTCCAGATAAATTTGCAAGTGTATACGCTCCTAATCCTTACCATGTGTACAGTGCAGTATACAGCTTGGCTCATGCTTTACATGATATGTATTTTTTTAAAAGAGGATACAAATTTTCTCATCAATTTACACACAAGGTAATAATAAAGTGTTGATACTACTTGGCATCAAAGAAAAAATATATAGTTTTCCTACTGATTAGCTTTAAGAACGCCCACTTATTTTAGACTTGGCCCTGAGACCCTATGGAAAAGGGAGATGCAGTTCGTTACCGCTTCTCCCTTCTCCGCTCCTCACAGCATCGCGTGGAATGAGCGTCAGGCACGGAGGAGCAGAGCCGGCGCAGCCACAGGCTCCATAGAATGGGCAGTCACGTGACCGCCGCGCCTAAAGGGGCTAAACAGAGCTGTTGGGTCTAATTAGACCCAGTCCAGCTCTGATCAGAGTCCCCAGTCACAGGTGGTCATTTGCCCTATAACTAATGCTCTTATAGATGTAAAATTAGAAAAAAAAAACTGAAAATGTCCCCCAGGTGTCTTTTATGACTTCTTGGGGGACATTAAAAAGTAAAAACACACAGAGACAAAAAATTTATGAAATATTCATAAAAATACAATGACATTTCCCCATATAATTAAAAAAAAATCTCCAGCTACTCTACAAAAAGCATCACCATAGTCGCACCGTTTCCCGAGACTATACATATAAATATATCAAAACGACCAAAAATAAATTGGGAATTCATTAATATTGTTCATTTTGAGATAATTTTAATTTTTTTTTTTTAAAAAGAACTATAAATTACAAAAAAGCCTTTTTTTCCACTTTTAATCCTAAATAAAAATGAAAAAAATGTTAAAACTTTTATTACCTTTTTAACTAGTGTCCCGAAAAAAAACACCGCAAGTCAAATTTAATGTAGCATTCAAAAAATTAATTGGCTTACGAAATTTTGCATATTTTTGCAAATAAATTTAGCATAACACATGCCCTCTCTCAGCACCTCCTCTGCCAATAGAGAGGATAATGATAGTCAGATACTGCTACTGATATCCTAGCATCTGTGGGGGCTAGAAAGAAATTCAACATACCCCTTACTCTTTGTAGCAGCCCCTAAAGAATGGAGTGTTCATCTCTGCATGTGTGATGTTATGAAGGGTCCTCTTTATAGCAGTTTTAATAGGGTTTCACATATTTTTTTTCCCTGGTAGTTGGTATATATGAGGGCCAATATGCTCCCTGGGTGTTGAGTTTTCACATTTATACCTGCAGTCTTGTATGTGCTTGAGTTGGCATTTTCACGCTATGTCAGATACATTTAGGTGCTCAAGACCAAAAATTGCAATTGTTCTATAAATAATTTTTATTACCAGCTCTTCAGATATTTAAGAAGAATCAATTACACGGACAGGACTGGGAACCAGGTTTCCTTTCACAAAAATGGGCAGATGCCTTCTCTTCATCCAGTCCAAATAATACATTGGATCTCATATGTTACTAGTAAAAACATTATGACTTATAAAAGGATGAAAAATTTCTTCAACAAGGAAGGTTTACACTTTCAAATTGTGGAACAAAATTGCATATGGAAAGAAGGAATTGTGAGTAATTCTAACCTAAAAGAATGAGATTATATTTGATAAGATTGTTTATGATATATAGACTGATAAAAAATAAAGGGAACAGTAAAAGACCACATCATAGATCTCAAGGAAAGAAATATTCCAACTTCAATTCTTTATCCTCCTTTATCCTCCTTCCATGTCCCTGATGCACTCCTAGGCTTATGTGCCTTCCCACTGCCTCTCAAATAGCCTCCCATCCGCCCACCCCCATGCATGACTGACAAAGTGGATCGCCCTCCTCCCTGCCCTCCCTCCTGTCTGCACTTCCCAATAGCCCTATCGCCTGCCCAAACTTCTCAATAACCCGACCAAGTGCCAGCCCAAACTTCCCAATAACCTGGCAACCTGCTCTTCCTAATAACCAGCCTGCACTTCCTAATAACCAACTCCAACTTCTCAATAACCCCCAGTGAACACAGTGAACACAGGATCATTTAAGTGAAAAACGCAGTGAAAACCACAGTGAAGAATAGATTGCAGATGTTCGGCACATCTGCTTACTTGTCGGGAGATACGCTATCCCGGGATTCGCTCCTCTTCTTCCACTGAAGTCTCCCCGATCTCTCTGCCCTTCCCGATGTCTCTGTGCTGCTGCCTCAATGTCTCCGTGCTGTTGCCCCGATGTCTCCGTGCGGCTGCCCCGGTGTCTCCGTGCTGTTGCCCCGGTGTCTCCGTGCTGCTGCCCCGATGTCTCCGTGCTGCTGCCCCGGTGTCTCTGTGCTGCAGCCCCGATGTCTCTGTGCTGCTCCCCGGTGTCTCCGTGCTGCTCCCCGGGGTCTCCGTGCTGCTCCCCGGTGTCTCTGTGCTGCTCCCCGGTGTCTCTGTCCTGCTCACCGTGTTCTTCAATGTGTTGTTCACACATATATATATATATATATATATATATATATATATATATATTGTTCTTCACATACTATTTCCTTCGCACCGTTTCGCGCGTATCTTCCGACAAGTAAGCAGATGTGCCAAACATCTGTAATCTATTCTTCACTGTGTTTTTCACTGTGTTTTTCACTTAAATGATCCTGTGTTCACTGTGTTCACTGTTTTTATTCTATTCTTCATTGTTCTTCACTGTGTTTTTTTAATTAAATGCTCGATCTCGAGCAGGGGAAATACTTGTCCGAGCAACGAGTCGTTTTGAGTACCTTAATACTCGAACGAGCATGGCTAAAATATTTTGTTCTTTTAACACCTTTGCAGAAATATTCAGCTCGTATTCCTGTAATCTGGCAGAAAGGTGGCAAAAGTGGAAAATATTTTAGGCACATAACAAAATACTCTCCTATTTACCTCCTTCCGTGGCAGATAGCCACATAGTAGGAGCAGCAGTCTCACAGTAGCCCCAATAGGAGAGGGATATGGGAAAGATTTTACAGATGGAAAATCTGTACCAAAGCCACCAAATCAACATACATTAAGGGAGCAGGGGACCCAGACTACTAGGCTACAGAATAGAGGAAAAGACAAACATGGCTGGAAGGGGAGATAGGGAACTTCATAAGCAGCAGGGGAGATAATAGCTATCAGGAAAAGACAAGTACTACTAGAACCATGGATTGGGGGATATTTTGTTTCTGTGTATGCTATTTTGTATACTATATTTTTGGCCTGAGCAGTAAAATTACAGTCACTACATATAAGCTGCTGTGAAACTACAAAATTCCCTGATCTCTCCTCCACATGTAGCGAACAGATATGGCAGAAACTTACAGTGTGCCTCTCTGCTAGGCCTCACTCCTTCACTGGCTTCTGTTCACACTCCTTTGCTCTGGACTAGGGACTGCAGCTAAACCCCCACTTGTCAGGTTTCAGCCACATCGGAGGAGGAAGAGGGGCTGCTGTCAGAAGCTTCCCTAAGCTCTGCAAGCCTGACAAATGTGAGTGGCTACTAGAAACAGCAGTGCTGGCTGCAGCTTTCATGTCAGGAGCAAGTACTTGCAGTAGATGGCAGTACTGCTGACTGCTCTCACTGCACTCCTGCAGTCGGTGTCGGCATGTTGTTGGAGGAGGCGGAAGGTGGATCATGTGAGAGACAGGAGGAGGATCTGGTGATATGCACACGGAGTAGATTCTGCTAAAATGGTTGGTCTGTGCATCGGGACACCGCCCTGCTTGGGGAGCCTCTATGTGCCGCCTGATGCAAGATATTCATCTTGCCTCATGGCAGATGCGACCCTGCATCCACAGATCCAAGTAGGTCCTTGCAACGTTCTATAACAGAGGTATGATTTATTTGGAGTTACAATGTGTTGACTGGGCAGCGTATATAAATATACAGCAGTTTACTAGAAAAACCTATGGTACCCCTTGGTACAAGAGGAAAGGAGGCAAGACTGAATGAAAACTCTATGCCAAAATAGATAAAATTAAATTCTTTATTTTAGCAAAAATTCAATGAACGTGATATAAAAACAATTGTTAGCACCCCTCATGGGGTGCTGGAGCAGTATGATGACGGTGACACAGAGAGAAAAAAAGCCGTCATTTCTCAATTGCAGATGCACAGAGGAAATTATGAAACACCCCCCACACACACTCTTCCCCTTATATGAAAAGTGTGTAGGTAAGGCTGGGGTCAGGTGAGTTTTTCTGTTAGGAACTCCTCACTCGTACGGGGCGGGATAATCCAAGAAGAAACACAAAAAGAAGCGCAAAGAGACTCAAGTGTATTTTTTAGGCAACTGTTGTAACATATAACGGTTCAACTCTCACCTCATAGCCAAAGGTTTTGAGCGGTTCACATCGGATGAAGGTCCCGTTGAAGGTCCTTGGCAGATGGTAGTTTGGGGAAGCTGCTTGCCACGAGACTTCTGTTCACTCATCCACAATGGCGGACTAGCAAAAGGTCCTAGTACACAATGGGGTTTTATTCTCTTATAGGCTGGCTCAGAGATAACTATTTTATTGATTGATAGACAACGCGTTTCAGCTCCGAACGGGAGCCTTTGTCAGGTGCAGATATATTTTCACATATATATAATGTATACATAACTTATTCACATATACATAAGATATATATATATATATATATATATATATATACATAATTTATGTTTATGTGAAAGTATATCTGCACCTGACGAAGGCTCCCATTCAGAGCTGAAATGCGTTGTCTATCAATCAATAAAATAGTTAACTCTGATCCCATCTTGAGTTACTATATCGGACTAAGCAGTGCTATCCTATACCCATTACATGAAAAGTGAGCATGGCAGGGTGGGGCACAGGGCTGACCAGTGCAAAGTAGCCTGGTCTCCCCAAATTTACTATAGCCTTGTCATGTAATCTTATTCTTACACCTATCTTTTGTTATATAACAAGATACTTCTGTGTTTAGAATTGTGTTAGAGCTCAATTTTTTAATGGTGAGCTGTACTGTAGTTTTCATGTCTACTATTTTGTAAAAAGTACAAGCTTTATGACTACTATTTTGTGGGGAAGGCGCAGCAGTGTTGTCAAAAATGCTTTGATTGTTTTTTATAATTAAATCTTTATTGAATTTTTCTTCATATACAATACAATACATACAAAACATAAACATACAAATATAATTTAGTGTTACCTTCCTTAAAATACATGTAAATTCCATAATCACATAAATGTGAATAATGCTACCGTCTTTTATATACGTGAAAATTATATCATTACTCGAGATGAGTGAGTATACTCGTTCGAGTATACTGCTCGGTCGAGTATTAGCATACTCGGACTGGCTCGTTACTCGGACGAGTATTTCCCCTGCTCGCGATCGAGCATTAAATTAAGTGAAGAACAGTGTTTTTATTGTTTACTAAAATATTCCAGATGTTTCCTGATGTTTTGCTTGTAAGAACACATTGAAATAACACTATTCTTCACATTGCAGGTATGCGCGCATATCTCCCGCTACGTTCGGAGATGTTCGGAACATCTGGAATGTGAAGAATATTGTTCTTTCAATGTGTTCTGCACGTAAATGGTCCTGTATTCACTGTTTTTAATGTTTTAATTCTATTCTTCACATTGCAGGTGTTCGTGCGTGTCCTCCGATAGGTTCGGAGATACGCGCGCACATCTGCAAAGTGAAGAATAGAATTAAAACATTAAAAACAGTGAATACAGCAGCATTTAAGTGCAGAACACATTGAAAGAACAATATTCTTCAGACTGCAGATGTTCCGAACATCTCCGAACTTAGCGGGAGACACACGCACACCTGCAAAGTAAAAAACCTATAAAAACTGTCTGCTACCTAAATAAATTGGAATTCTCTCAAACATGTGAAGGTCTGAGTGATTCACCGAGCAGCTTGTACTATACAATGATTTGGACCCACACATCACATCAGATATGGGGATATTTCCCTAACATAAATTGGCGCCTGAACAGGGACATGGGTTTGCATGACGCCTACCGGACAGTTTGGGGATCATCCTTTCAGGGCAGAAAGACCATGCAGCTGCACAAAAAGGTAAGAAGCTTTTTCTTACAATTTGCTCTGTCTCTCCTTGCTTGGATTGTCCCACGTCCGGTGAGTTGCATGCCTATATTGCGCAGTCCAAAGAATCTTGTTATTATTATTTGAAAACTCCATGTGATGTGTGGTAGTGTATATGGGTATTGTGTGAGTTTGAACATGTGTGTTTGATAGCGCTTTGTTGTGATACTGTACTGTACTGGTTTTAAGAAAGCAACATCCTAGAATAGCCCCTACCTAAAGAGTCAGCCTTGAATAGCAGTTGGTGGATCGTAACTCGCTTGAGACAAAGGAGACTGAGTTTGGACAGTAAGACTTTATAAAAAAAATTTTGTGTGGTAGGATCCAAATCTGCTTGAAGGAAGGGGACTACGGTCATTTCTTGACGGGCAAACGGTTAAGGAAAAAAATAAAAATAAAATAAAAGTGGTTAAAACTGCCCTAAGGAAGAGTGACTGCGAGTGTGTGCCGGCACTAGAGATATATAGAAAATTATGGGAAAATTTGCTAGGTAGGATGAGAGGAAATTCGGAGGGAAACCAGAAGTACAGATCGTGAAGGAGAGAGGGAAAAGAGGCTGTAAAAGGACAAGTATATCAAAAGATGGTAGTTTGGATGTTAGTAAATGGAAAGGTTCAAAAGAACAAAGGCTGGTTGCATGATAATGATGTAAATTGCAAGTGGAAAGGTTCTTAAAAGAACAAAGGCTGGTTGCATGATACGATGGAAATTGCAAGTGGATAGAAGAAAGTTACAGAGGAAGTGACCAGAGGAGGTTATAAAGAAACAGCCATAGGAAATTTTGTGTTGTATGAGTGTTATGACGATGACGGACAAAAATGTTGGACAGACAAAAGACAAAGACAACATTCAAGAAAAGTTCTACCTCCACCGTAAAATGGTGGATGAATTGATGTATGGAAACAAAGAAACAGACTGGCGGGAGACATGTGCAGTGGGGCACCTAGACCCAACCCCCACACTGGAATATATCCGGTCATGACTGGATTAGAAAAAGTGCGGGCTCCAAACAGGACAAAGAAATAGTCTTCAGATATTTCTCCTGTAGGGGGCATCTCAATTTGATATACTTTAGTAGACCAGTGGTATGGAGAATGATGCATTGCCTAAAGATCTTTGGATTTGCCCCCACAGTCCGCTCAGCTGTATTTAGCTGTATTTGGCTATTGCTGTAACTTTAGAGGAAAACTCAGATATAGTACCCAGGGAATACATGTGGGAGACTTTGCCTTCTTATCTAAGAGTCACCTCTCAGAACTTCAAAGTCCAAAAACCCGGGTAGTATCATATTTGTTACGGATCTTGCACTTCTGTGGGGAGAGCTCCAGGACGGTTGTGCAGTCCCAATTGGATTCCCTGAGCTGACCCTTGCCAGATACTGTAGGTGTTCTATGAGTTTATTCCATTATACAGTCCTGCAGATTATGGCAAAGATATAAATATTTGTTTTGTCTATATGACGTGTAGTGCTAATGGTATTTCATCAGAGTTACCAGATGTGAGGAAAGCACAGCACACAATTGTGGACATTGTTCATTGCAGGCTTGGACCTCTGAGAAATCTTGTGATGTATGTTTAATAAAATCAGAAATGTAGTGTAAAACTTTATAATACATCTAAAGTTTGAAGGGTGTGGTCAAAAGTTTTTGCAATTTGTGTAGGATGATGGAGTGAACTTAGATGTTACAATGGTGTGTTAGATTCCTTCTTTGTTCTCCTGGTATGCTGGGACACGTAGTACTACAGACACCACAGAGAGAAGGAGGGGGAGGAGTACATGATGGAATGTTAAGAGACAAAAGAAACAATGAGAATGTATGTTCATTACTGAGGACTGATGACCCTGACTGCCCTAAGCAGATTTTGTGTTTGATTCGCTGCAACTTCTGTAATTGTAATGTTTAACCAAGAGTAAAACCTCCCTATGATCCCATACTATCAGTCCTATTCAGCAGCTATGACTGAGATTTTTATTAGGAGCTTTTTAGGCAGAAGTTATAACACTCCTAGAAGCCTCCTACGTCACTGGCTCTAGTGATGCTTCTGCTCAGTAACACTGTCCCCCAGTATGTGCCCCAAGTATGTGCCCCCAGCATGACTGTATTGGGTTTAATAAGATCTAAGGAACTTGTATACTGTATGTCTCCTATTATACAGCATTGATACATCGGCATTGGTCCCAAAACTGTGTTTTTCTGGAGTATATTGCTAATTTTCTATTGTTCTCATTTAAGTTTAAGCCAAGCACCTCACAGAGGAGAGGAGACAGACCAGAAGCTCTGCTGATCGTGTGTAACATGAAAACCTGGACCCTTCTTGGTTTTGTATCCTACTGCTGCCTACGCATAAAAAGCTTCTGTAGTAGTTTTGGACTATCCTGTTACTATTTCACCTCTTCATAACTAGAAACCTTGGTTATAATTTGCCCTCTTTATGATGTATTACATTGAATCCAGTTCCACTACTTTCGCTAGATTCAAAGGGGGGGGAGACATGAGGTAGACGGGTTGTATTTACAATGTTCTATTATCTTAATGATTAATGAACCAGTTACCTTTTAAAATTTCAAAACTGAATATTTCACTAATCTGCATTTTGAGTTTTTTGTAGGTGGCTTTAGAAACCAGGAATGAGGTTAATTCTACATCAGATGTGCAGTGGTCACACAACATGAGGTAACAAAAGCAGAACCACTCCTAACCTACCTGTCTGTACGGGAGGCGGAAGTGAAGGCACTGATGGAGGGGTGTAAAGTGGCAGAGGGTAAGAATGTGAGTCTTTTGGGATTCCTTGTGATTTCTGACCTGATATAGTAAAAACATCAACAACTATGAGACTTTGAAATAGCTGATAGAGGCCTTAGTGTTACAATAAAGGTCCATAATAGAAGGTAAAACCTTTAACCCCTTAACGCTGAAGCCACTTTTCACCTTCCTGACACGGCCCATTTTTTAAAATCTGACATGTGTCTATTTAAGTGGTTATAACTTTGGAACGCTTTAACATATCCAGTTGATTTTGAGATTGTTTTTTCGTGACACATTGTACTTCATGCTGGTTGAGAAATTTAATCAATATATTTATTATTTATTTATGAAATAAATGGAAATTTGGCAAAAATTTTGAAAAAAACAATGTTTTCCAAATTCTAAATTTTCTACTTTTTGGAAAGTTGGTCATATCACTAAAATAACTTGATAACTAACATTTTCCATATGTCTGCTTTAACTTGGCATCATTTTTCAAACATCTTTTCCTTTATTTTGGATGTTAGGAGGCTTATAACTTTAGGTGCAATTTTTCAGATTTTCACGAAAATCATCAAAACCTACTTTTGGAGGGTTAGTTTAGTTAGAAGTGACTTTATAAGGCCTACATGATAGAAAACCCCCACAAATGACACCATTTTAGAAACTACACCCCTCAAAATATTCATAACAACCTTTGGGAATTTTGTTAACCCTTTGAGCGTTTCATGAGTGTGAAAGATAAATGAAAGTGAAATTACAGAAATGTAATTTTATCTTACTATAGATTCATTGAACACTAAAATTTGCACCTTCACAATGGGTTAAAAAGGAAAATGCATTTTACAATGTTGAGGGCAATTCCTCTTGAGTATGCCAATACCCATTTTGTCACTGTACCCTGCTGTACGGGCACAGGGGGGCACTTGGTATGGAAAGAGCGTTGTTTAGTTTTTGCAGGGCAAAAAGGCTCAAAAAGGTTTTCATGTGTCAGGATGCATTTGGAGAGCCATAATGGTACCAAAACAGAGAAAAGCCCCAACATGAGACACCATTCTGGAAAGTACACCCCTTGGAGAGTTTAGCAACGTGTAATTTGTGTATTTTCCCCAACAGGTGTTTGATTCAATTAGGCCCCAAAAGGGAAAAAAAGTGAAAATTTTCTCAAAAAAGTCACTTTTACCCAAAATTTTTGTAAGCCACCAGGGATAAAAGATGAAACAACCCCATAAATGTGTAAAACTATTTCTCCTAAGCACAGAACTGCACCACTTTTGCATATAAAGTGTTGTATGGGTGCACAGTAGGGCTCAGAAGGGAAAGAGGGGCTTTGGCCTTTTAGAAGCCAGATTTGACAATAATCCTTTACATGTGTCAGGATGCATTTGGAGAGCCCTAGTGGTAGCAAAACAGAGGGGAACCCCAACAAGTGTCACCATTTTGGAAAGTGCACCCTTTGGAGAATTCAGCAAGGTGTAATATGTGTATTTTCCCCTACAGGTGTTTGCTTCAATTAGGTCCCTAAAAGGAAAAAGGTGAACATTTTCCCAAAAAAGTCACTTTTACGGCTAATTTTTGTATCCCATAAGGCATTAAAGATGAAACAACCCCAAAAAATGTGTACTAGCATTTCTCCCGAGTATAAAATTGCCCCACACATGCAAATAAAATGTTGTATGGGTACGCAGTGAAGCTCAGAAGGGAAAGAGGGGCATTGGCCTTTTAGAAGCCAAATTTGACAGACAACCTTTACATGTGTCAGGATGCATTTAGAGAGCCGTAGTGGTACCAAAACAGAGCGGAACCCCAACAAGTTTCACCATTTTGGAAAGCACACCCCTTAGAGAATTTAGCAAGGTGTAATATGTGTATTTGTCCATAAAGGTGTTTGATTTAATTAGGACTTAAATAGATAAAAGGTGAACATTTTCTTATAAAGGTCATTGTACCCCTAATTTTATATAGCCACAAGGGATAAAAATATGTAATAACCCCTCAAAATGTGTAAACCTATTTCTCTCAAGTGTAGAAGTACCCCACATGTGTATATAACATGTTGTATGGGCGCACAGTAAAAGGAAAGGGGAATGTTTGCCTTTTAGAAGCCAAATTTGACAGAAATGTTTGACATGCATTTGGAGAACCCTAGTGGTATAAAACAGATAAGAATCCGAAAAGTGACCCTAATTTTTGAACGCACACCCCTTAGAGAATTTTGCAATGTGTAATATATGTATTTGCCCCTACAGGTGAATGATCCAATTAGGCCCGAATCATTAAAAAGGTGAAAATTTTCCTATAAATGTCACTTTACCCCTAATTTATGTAAGCCACAAGGGATAATATATTAAATAACCCCAAAAAAGGTGTAAAACTATTTCTCCCGAGTGTAGAAGTACCCCACATGTGCATATAAAATGCTTTATGGGCGCACAGTAGAGGAAAAGAGGGATGTTTGTCTTTTAGAGGCCAAATTTGTAAGAAATCCTTCACATGTGTCAGGATACATTTGGAGAGCCGTAGTGGTACCAAAACAGAGGAAAACCCGAAAAGTGACCCTAATTGTTGAATGTACACCCCTTGGGGAATATAGCAAGGTGTAATATGTGGTGTAGTGTAATACGCGTGGTAAATGAGCATTTTGAACATATAGGTGGTTTCCAAATACGATGTGCAATGGAGTCCAAGATGGAAATTTCAATTATTTCTGGAAAGTTCAGTGCCCGTTATGTGGCGCCCCTTATGAAATAATATAGGGAGCAACGGGACATAACAGTTGTTACAATTATTCATTTTACCGAAATTAATTCACAATAGGTTGGGCATGAATTGTGAATGTCTAGTGTATAAGGAGGTAGAATATACCAGGGGACCAACTAAACTTTTGTCACTCTGGAGGTGTCGCAGGTCTCTTAGTAGTATGTAGTGTCCATCCTTAGTATATAGTGTCCATCCTTAGTATATAGTGTCCATCCTTAGTATATAGTGTCCATCCTAACTCCTCTTTTGGAACAGACTCTTTATTGAGTCCTACCATTAGAAGCAGCAGAATTCACTGGGAAAATGCTGTCCTGGCAAAACACAGGAACATCTAAACCAGAGGTACTGGGGCCCCATCCTTCTTGTCCCAATATTAGTTTCCTAATATCTTCCTCTTGAAAACGGAGAAATGATACGGCAGGACCTGCACATTGGAACAGCTGGTAAGAGTTGTACAGCATAATCTGTACAATGTGCACGGCCAGCGCTTTTGTACCATATCTTCGTTTTAGTAGGGAAATTATCACCAAGTGTTACTCTTATTCACCCTAGCGATGCCCATTGTGACGAATATTGCTGCTTTTGGCTGGACCAAATCGACCAGCAAATAGCGGCAAACATGGACAGAGGGGGGCAACAAAACCCCTCTGGACCGCAAGGCAAAATTGGTGGCTGTCAGGAACAGCCGCCACCCTGCCCTGATCACCGTGTCTACAGACATGGTGATCGGTATTACTGACGTCATAAGTAAATTTGCTGCTATTGGCTCATCTGAATTGATGAGCCAATAGCAGCGATAATAAACTGGGTGTGTGTGTGGGGGGGGGGGGGGGCGTAACCCTTCTGGTCCATGGGGCAGGATGGATGGCTGTGAGGAACAGCCGCCGTCTTACCCCGATCAGTGAACAGCCGCCGTCTTGCCCTGACCGGTGTTGGCAAGTCACTACCCGCCGCACTGTTCTATAACAACACTCGTTGGGAATAGGCTATACAATCTTTATTTATTTTTTAAGCAATTTAGACAAATAAGGGCTTATTTTTTGCGAGACGAGATGCACTGTAAAAAAACCTTAATTTTAGTGGGTTTTTAGCTTATTGAAGAAATTTTATTAACTTTTTACGTGTGGAGGAAAATAAAATCATCAATTCTTGTTTGGGATTTTTAGCATTTTTTTGGGGGGGGTGTTCACTGTAGCATAACAATAATATATTATCTTTATTCTACGGATCACTACGATTACGGTGATACCTCATTTATATAGTTTTATTTTTATTTGTCCAATTTTATTGAAGGAAAACTAGAATAGAAAAAATTGCATTTGTTTTAGTATTGCCATTTTTATAGTGGCATAATTATAGTATTTTTTGGTTTACGGAGCTGGTTGTAAGCTTATTTTTTGCGTGACAAGTTGCGCTTTTCATTGGTATCATTGTGGTGATTGTAACTTTTTCGGATCACTTTTTAGAACATTTTATGTAAAGCAATTTGATAAAAAGTTTTAATTTTTGGCAAGTTTTTGTTTTTTGTTTTTTTACCACGTTCACCGAGCGGGTCCAATTATGATTAGGATTTATTGTACAGATTGTTACAGACGCGGCGATACCAAATAAGTGGGGTTTTTTCGTGATTTAGTGTTTTTTATACTTTATTACTTGTGTAAAGGGAAATGTGGTGTTTGGGGGGACTTTCACTTTCTTTTATTATTTATTTTTATTGTAAAAAACCTTTATTTATTTATTTTTCCTTTTTTTACAGTTAATGACATCTAAGCTTGAACAAGTGATCTTCTGATCACTTGTTCAAGCTTTTTTACAGGTTACACAGTGCAATACAGATGTATTGCACTGTGTAATGTAAGACACTGAGCATGCTGCGCATGCCCAGTG
Organism: Engystomops pustulosus; assembly: GCF_040894005.1. Classification (NCBI taxonomy): domain Eukaryota; kingdom Metazoa; phylum Chordata; class Amphibia; order Anura; family Leptodactylidae; genus Engystomops; species Engystomops pustulosus. The sequence goes on from NC_092411.1 coordinate 285,419,599, forward strand.
TCTTACAGCCGGGTCCTGTCAGAAGGCAGGGACCCGGCACCGGGATGAAGATCTCGCAGCCCCGGGCACCGGCAGTCCCGGGGCTGCGATCGGAGGAGCGGACCCCCCCGGTAAGCGCCGCGGGGGGGTCCGATTCAACTTAAATAATCTTTAAATGCCTCTGACACGCCGCGGTCAGCGCGACCGCGGCGTGTTAGGGGTTAACACCCGCGATCGGAGAAATCTCCGATCGCGGGTGTTAGAGGCGGGTGTCAGCTATAACATATAGCCGACACCCGCAGCTTCTGGCGCCGGCTCAGTTCAGGAGCCGGCGCCAGAAGCTTGACGTAATAGTACTGCATTTTGCGGGAACGCACCTCCCGCGATGCAGTACTATTACGTCAAATGTCGGGAAGGGGTTAAAGTTCTAACACATGAAGTGACCATACTGGTTACCAGAAAGCCTAGGGGAAAGGAGCCTGGATCAGTACAGTCCGTGACCCTCGCTGTCCTAGTAGGTTTATCTATACTCCTGTTTTTATAGAAACCGGCTTCACAGGTGAGGAAGCAAGACTGGAGTAAACTGGGACCCAATGGTTGGAGGGTGGACTATGGCAAAAAGGTAACAAGCAATGTCTGCCAAGGGCCCTTTACCCTATGATGGTTCAGTGCACCCACAGGGTGAGACACCAGTCTAAGACTCTATATGCTCCGTGGTGGATAAGTATTGAGTATCACTTAGATTCACTCTTGCTACTGTCCATTTACACAAGTATGTTTATATATGCTTAGTACAATGTAGGGAGAGTAGTGAAAACCCTCATATACACACTCCGAAGCCACTTTATACCTTCCAGAGGTTGTGGATTGGCTAAGTACAGCTACCAAAGGTAAGTAGCTACGAGCATGTACTTATGTGTGTGGACCTCTTTTCTGGGTAATCTGAACCCTATCCTGTAACTAAAGCAACTGTAAAGACTACAGCCAGGGATTGATGAATATGTTAGTCCACTTATTCTAGAGACTATAACGAGGAATAAAGTAAAAATCTCTGTTGGGGTAATAATATAGTTGACGAGAGCTCTAGGGATTAAAAGGCTTTTCACCTACTAAGGTTGCTTTTAGAATTGCCCCATGGATGAACATATATTTCCCTTAGGTTGTCCAGAGGTTTCATAGAGAATTGGTGGGATGTCCAAAACCTGCAGATACATTTTTTCTTAGGTGCATAACCAAGTATCTGTTTTTAGTTCCAGAACCTGATAAAGTAGCTAGAGCAGAGGACCTGCACACAGGTGATGAGATGGTCCTGATGTGTCACCTGAAAAGTCTTTTGAAGGGTCATCCCAAGTACCTGTGACACATCAACGTGTAGAAACTACAACAAGACTGCGACAGCTGAAGAAGAATGGTGCTGGACCCAGAGACTGTTCTGACATGAGACATGAATCTGTGTATCTCGATGCTGCTATGGACATTGTTACTCTTACCACTTGCAGCATCACTAAGAAAGATTGTGATCATAATATCTTTCATGGGCTATACAAAAGAAAGCTGTGACAGTGTGTGCGCTGTACCATGTCTAATAGTACTCAGGGGTTGGTAGGGTGACATGTATAAGGATATAGACCAATAGGATGTAGAAACTCTGCCCTTTACAATGGATTTACATGAATTGTGTTGTGATGTAATGTTCAGGATGCTCTGGAGGAAAGCAGGTGAAGTGGTCAGATAAGTCCTGGATGTGTCATTAGCACATGTCAATGTACCACCTGAGCAGTGCCTGAAATTATTCACAAAAGGGAGGAATTGTGAGGGAATAGAATCCATTTTCTATTGTGTTTTAGAGTATGTGTTTTACTATACTCAAGTACCATCCCCTCGCGTACACAGATCATTTTACACTGATACATCCTGTTGAAGGCTATTGGAATGTGGACATGCTCAGTAGGTTCCTTTGTCTCAAGAACCTATAAAAACTGTCTGCTACCTAAATAAATTGGAATTCTCTCAAACATGTGAAGGTCTGAGTGATTCACCGAGCAGCTCGTACTATACAATAATTTGGACCCACACATCACATCAGATATGGAGATATTTCCCTAACACTAACACTAACGTCTGATATTCTATTCCAAATTCCTTAGCATTTTTCATTCTGATGTTAGCTAACATGATTGAAGGGATCAGGGAGAGATCCAAAATTCTATTAATCCACTGAAATACTTCAACCCAGAATCTATTAACATTAGGGAATAACAATTTGAAGATCCCCTTACTTACATCTTATATAAATCATTCGGTGAATAATATAACTTTTATAAAATTTTTACCTGGATAAGTCTGTGGTTTTCATTAATTGATTCTACCTTGACATTTCTATAAATCCCGCCTCACTCCTCCCTCGAGATAAACCTAGACAGTTTTCCTATCATTCCTGTGACTTGTGTGTAACCCCCTTTTAATATCCGTTAATCAAAAACTTAGAAACCCCTGTCAATTAACTCTTTTTTCAATGTGCTTTTTGCAAATTCTAAACATTGGTGGCTCCCGCCCACCTTTTTTTTTTTAAAGTCTCGGACAACCCTTTTAACCTCCTTTCAACCTTTACAAATTGCCCATTTCATATCTCCTTCCTCACCCTCCTTGTATTCCATCCCTCTGTCTAATGCCTCAAAGGTTGATACTGAGTAATTACCCCCCATAACAGTGCATTCACAGGGTCATTCTTATGCTTCCATAATAATAATAATAATAGTGTCAGAACTCGCAAATTGTACTGATGGGATCAGGTTTCAGGCTTCTTGCTGGAAAACCACACCCAGAGCTGCCTGTGATTGACAGCTGCATTTCTGATCCTGGGAAAGATGGGTATGTTTGAACTTGTTTTGCCTGCAGCTGCGGTTTGAGTGATGAATGGCTGAGCTGGGGGCGGTGTCCATTACTGCCTTATATTCTCCCCAGCCCTTCATTTGGTGCTTGTTATTGCAGTCTATCTGTCTATCTAGTGCTCTTGCTATTGTGTTTCTGGCTATTCTGTGTATTGACTTCTGCTTTGCCTACTGACCATTCTATTTGCTATACGAATCTGTACTTTTGCCGCCATCTTGGTTTTGACCCGGTTTGTTTGACTCCGCTTGTCTGTCTGTATCTGTTGTTGTCCCTCAGTATCGTTTATCTCCTAGTGTGACCTCACCTTCCTGTCTGTCTTGTGTCAGTTTATTTTACCAGTGTGAACACTGACCTATATCTGTTTTCCGGTTACCTGTCCGCTCCACCATCCAGCAGCTACCAGATGAAGTAAGTCTTCCCTGTCATCTTGTAGGGTCACTCAGGAACTGTCAGATAGGTTCCTGATAGTGGGTTCACCCTTTCCAGGGCGGTTTATCTGCTTTAGGCAGGGCCTTAGCCCATAGGGACATCACAGGGTGAGTCCGCCCCCACCTACCTAGTCTGACAGCTAGCGCCAAGCCTGGTTGTGGTTGTGCGATTGCTGGACAGGTCTGACATAATAACCAGCCTTAGTTACACTAAGGAGGCCATGGAAACTGTTGTTAGACAGGTACAAAGTCTGGCTCACATGGTTCAGAATCTGTCTGAACGTGTGCAGCAGCAGGAACAGCGCCTCCCTTTTATTTCAGGTCAGTCTGTGTATGAGCCTAAGGTTAAGCTTCCTGATCTCTTCACTGGAGACAGAAGATTTTTTTTTTCCCTTCAGGGAGAGTTGCAAGCTATATTTCCGACTTAGGCCCCAGTCTTCTGGTAATGATGCCCAGAGGGTAGGCATCATCATGTCACTTCTGCGTGGTAGCCCTCAGGAATGGGCATTTTCTTTTGCCCCTGATGCCCCAGAGGTGTCCTCAGTAGACCTTTTCTTTTCAGCCTTGGGCTCTTTATATGAGGAGCCAGATAAAACCAGTTTGCTCAGGCTCAGTTGACTGCATTACGTCAGGGTAAACGTGCTGCAGAGGATTATTGCTTTGAGTCAGGAGGTGGTCCATTCCAAGTGGTTGGAATGATAGAGCCTTAAGATACCAGTTTATATTGGGCCTGTCTGATGCTATTAAAAATCTGTTAGTGGGACATCCTGAGCCAAAAACCTTAAAACAGGCCATGACTCTAGCAGTCAGAGTAGACAGACGTCATAGAGAACATAAGTATGAACGTGAGTCTGTTTTTCCTGATCCTTCTTCTCTACCTTCTTCCACTGTCTTACCTGCTCTAAAGAGCCCCTAGAAAATACTGTAGAATGGTCTATCTTTTGTTCCAACGTCAAAGTTTGATCTGTTTACATGGGAGAAGGATCTTGCCCAGTTCACAAGAAAACTCAGCTGGGCCAAATATATGGCAATAAATGATCGTAAAACATGTAGAACCTTGGGAATTGAAGAATCAGATCGTATGAACCTTAGGACCCTAGAAGAACTCTGGGAACAGGGACAAAAAAATCCTGGAAAAGGTCCGTTTACAGACCTAAGGCTAAAAAGTAGAAATACCCCCCCAGTTTTCGACACTAGTACTATCGACATCTTTGAAGAATTAGTGATCAGGGAAATTAGTAACATCTCCACGTATACAAGACCGAAATCTAATTTAGATGGGAATGAAATAAAAGCTCTCCTGACACTTGAAAGGGATCAGTCGATAGTTATTAAATCGTCGGATAAGGGGGGGAACCTAGTCATTATGGAAAGAAATGACTATAAATCCATGTGTAAAGCCATTCTAGGGGACCCCCTGTGCTATAGAACCCTACATCAGGACCCTAAAAAAGTATTCGCAATACAACTGTTGAATATCCTTGAGCCTGCAATGAAGAAGGGCTAATAAGTAAACAGGAATATGATGTCCTGATGCCAAAATACCCCACAGTCGCGACCTTCTACTGTTTACCAAAAGTACACAAGGGGTAGCCCTCTTTGCAGGGTTTTTCGATTGTGTCGGGTATAAACAGTTTAACACAGGGTATTTCAACATGTGTGGACAGGATTCTGCGTCGTTTCGTCCTGGCACTTCCGTCGTATGTGAAAGATATTATGGATGTGCTTAGGAGATTGGAGGATATCTCTATCCCACATGGAGCCTTTTTAGCAAGCCTTGACATGGAGGCTCTGTACAGCTCCATCCCACACGACAAGGGATGCAAGGGTGTGAAATATTTTCTCTCCATGAGGGGCACTCACCTGTTGGAACATAACCAATTAATCATGGACTTGATGTTCTTTATACTGGAACGTAACTACTTTCTCTTCGATGGTTCGTTCTTCCACCAGCTCAGGGGTACCGCGATGGGGAGCCCTGCGGCTCCCACATACGCTAATTTATTCCTGGGCTGGTGGGAGGAACGGATGGTCTTTACAGAGGACATGGAGATGTGGACATCTAAAATAAGTCTTTGGATTAGATATATGGATGATGTCCTGCTCCTCTGGACAGACACAGAGGATACATTTGCGGAGTTTTTGAAGACTCTAAACGAAAATAATGTGGGCATCAGACTAACATTGGAATTCCAACTAGAGACTATCTCTTTCCTGGACCTCTCCATCACCATTTTGAGCGATGGTAGCCTAAAAACCTCGGCGGACCGCAAGCCTACTGCATCAAATAACCTTCTGTCATGGCAGAGTTACCACCCACCACCACTTAAGAGAGGCATCCCAAAGGGACAGTTCCTGCACATCAGAAGGCACTCTTCCCTAACAGCGGATTTTGATGCCAAAGCAGAGGACCTTCAGGATCGGTTCCTCAAAAGAGGTTACCCAGACAAGGTCTTGAAGGAGGCTAGAACCTTTGCCATGGAGAAGGATAGGTCCTCCCTCCTGGTTCCAAAACCTAGGGAGGAAGGAATGAATAAAATTCGCCTTATTGGCACATACGATGACAGAGCGCCAATGGTCAAGAATATTTTGAGTAAATTCTGGGGGATCTTAAAGCACGACCAAGACCTCAAGGATAGAGTTGAAACATACCCCTCCATCACTTACAGAACGAGAAGAAATTTGGGCGATTACCTTGTCCATAGCCACCTCATGCCAGTGGTCTCTGAAAGTAATTGGCTAAAAAAATGTAACATCAAAGGCACATACAAATGCGGCAGCTGTAAAGCATGCAAATATATAAAACCAAGTAAAACCTTTCAGAGTGTTACCACCGGTACTCTATATCAAAATCGGGAGTTCATTAATTGTAGAACAACCGGGGTGGTATATTTGGCTACCTGCCCATGCCCCAAAAACTATGTGGGCAAAACGATAAAAGAATTAAAAGTCAGGATTCTAGACCAGGGCATCGAAAGAATACAACCAGCCCCAAGGAGAGGGGATTGGAACAATAGTATCCTAAGAAAACAATCCCAATGGATCTTCAGGATGAAAAGTGTGAAACCAGATGGTCTGAATGACTCTATCTCCTTTGCACCTTTTATTGAGTAAAATGGACTGGTCTCCTGAGTTTTCTTTTATTATATGTTTCTTTAAAAACACCAGGCTAGGATCTCTAACATTAATCTAGACTCTAAGGTTCTATGGAATCAATACAAAATCTATATGCCCTGCCCTACCCTTGTCTTCCTCCTCTATCATTTTTGCAGAGTTATCTATACTAATGATCACTGCATTTGTTAACCTCCCAGGTTTTAAGAACCGCGCTAGGCACCGCAAATGATATATGTGGCCATCCGAATGTTTTCCTCTAGATATCTGCCTTACAATTAGCAGATATTGGGATAATCCTATATCTCTCTCTGTATATACATACTTACTTGCAATGCCCCTCTTATGTTCAGTATCCGAGGTAGTGTACTGGACCCCGCCTCGATATCCTCGCGTGGCCAAGCGCTGCCATCACAACCGGAGGGGCTGAATACTTACCCTCCAATAGGAACACCGGCCGGCTTGAGTGGGCGGAGCTAAGCATATAAGAGCTCAGCTGTTCAGCCGCGCCGGCGGCTACGACTAAAATGCTGGCGCCCACCATCAGGACGCCAGCGTCTCAATCTCTCTGTAATGCATGTCTGGTTGTATGGATGAATATTATTACTATCGGACAATCCTATCTCCATAACGCTCGCCTGATGAGCCCTTTGCTAAGTGGGCGAAACGCGTAGGGAGAGAGATAGAGAGTATTTAGGTATAAGAAAATCCGTATTTGAGTAGCAAAATAGGGCAATGTCGGTCAGTGTTTGAATAGGGGATCTCTGAATGTGTGGATGAGAAAAAAATCAAAAACGGGCACATGCATAGTGACACAGAATCCTATACTGACATGTGGGCAAAATCTAACTAATCTTTGAAGGAGAATTATCCTCTAACTCTGATGTTTAAATTTACCCTGTCCTAACCTCATGTGGAATACTATCTGATTTCCACATACAAAGTGGACACTTGGGGAATCTAGACTAGAACCCACTGAGTACAGAACCGCATCTAGCCTGTAATACCTACATAAGGTTTTAACGTTGTATTTTTTTGGGGGGGGGGGGGAATCTTTGTGCATATTTTTATCCTGAATTTAATAAAAGTTACATTTTATTCCCTAATGAACTACGTCAGTGAGCCCTTTAAAAATACTGTAGAACCCATGCAAATAGAAGTGGAAGAGCCCATGCAGATTGAAGTGGGAGTCATGTCACCTCAGCTACGCAGAGATCTACGTAAGAGGAATGTCCTGTGCTTCTGCTGTGGAAACTCCGGTCATTTAATCGAGTCCTGTCCTGTCACACCTCCGGTGAAGAAGCATCAGCATCTAAGTGATAATCAAGGAGGTGCCCAGCTATTTGATAAACCTCAGATGAGGTCACCTGTTATTGGTTCCTTGACTAAGGATAAGATGTCTGACAATGCCATTGTTGACTCTGGGTCTGAGCACTATAAGTCCATTAACCTTGAGTTATGTGGTATACAAAACCCTGAACCTGTGTCTGTTTTGCCTTTTAAGGTTGATGTGTTTGCTAGTGAGCCAGGTTTATTTACTGTCATCTGTGATAATCAACATCTGGCTCCTGGTAACACCCCTGCAGATAAGCTATTTGTACCTGCCCAACACCGGGTCAAGGTTATGGAGGAATGTCCTGGTACTGCACTTGCTGAACATTCTGGAGTCACTGTTACTAGAAATGTGGTTTCTGAATCTTATTGGTGGCCTGAATGGTCACATGATGTTGAGGAATATGTTGCAGCATGTAGTAATTGTACTAAGACCAAGGTTTCCAGAGAATGTCCAGTGGAATCCTCTGCACATCATTCTGTTCAGTCTAAACCATGGACACATGTATCTATGAAATTTGTCAAAGAATTGCCACCTTCTCAGGGCATGACAGTAATTTGGGTGGTTATTGACCGTGTATCTAAAAAGTGTCATTTCTTTCTGCTAGAGAAATTGCCTAATGTCAAGGAATTTGCCACTCTGTTCATTGACAATGTTCTTAAACTGCATGGGGTACCTGAGTCTGTTATTTTTGATCAGGGGGAACCATTTGCATCTGTGAGTTTCTGGAGTGAGTTCTGTAAAAAGTTGGGGATACAACTGTCTGGAACACTGTCCTGTCATCCTGAGACTGCTGGACAATCTGATCAAGACACTTTATGGGTTGAACTGTACCTCAGGAATTTTGTATCTGACTGCCAGGAAGATTGGGGTAGATAGTTAGCTATTGCTGTGTTTGTGTACAATCACCAAGACTCCAAGACTTAAACCTGAATAGTTGAGAGAGTCTTGACACACTACGATCTCTTCAACCTCCATATCACTCCCATGGTTCTCATCCAGGGTTAGCAAACATGCCTTAATTTCTAGTTGATCTCACACCTCGCATATTGACCAAATTCTTAAACCACTTCCACTACTTCTGAAGCCGACACTAGAAAATCCCTGAGGCACAGCAGTATGCCATCTGCATATAGGCACAGTTTATCTTTGACTCCCCATAATCCCCCTCCCCTTATATCTGCATGAGACCTAAAGTTATTGGCCATAGGTTTGATAACTAATGTCGAGGGTAGAGGGTATAGTCCTGTATAGTCCACTAAATAAAAGTGATTCTCTGATTCTGTACCATTACTGAAACCCTTGCCTTTGGTGAACTATAAAGACATTTGATCAATTTTTACAAACCTGGGCCCGAAACCAAAATTATCCATAACATCCCATAGGAAACTCCCCTCGACCCTATCAAAGTCCTTAACAGCATATAAAGTTAGGATCGAGCGGAGGTCTCCTTCACCATTCTCCAAGGATGTAAACACCCTACGCAGGTAATCACTCATATTTCTTCCTGGGATAAAATCCCAGTTGTTACCTTCTAAAGTCTTCTAATGAGTATTTTTGCCATAATTTTAGCATCAGTATTAATAAGTGATATAGGTCTGTAAGACCCCATATGAAACTAATCCTTCCTTTTTTGAGGAATAAGGATTATTCTTGCGTTGGCCATGGAATTGGACACCTTCCCCTTCTTGTAGATCCTCTTGATTGTGTAATTTTGTTGTTGTTGTTTTTTTTTTCCTTAAAATGTTTAATGAAAATGAAAAATCAGTTTAAGCTCAATCTCTGAGCCTAGTGTAGTAGTACCCACCAGCCAGTCCTTTTTTATTAATAAGGTCACCAAGATGAGGGCTCAGCCTTTCCACAAATAATTTAGCCCATACCATGAAGTCCACATTTATCAGCTCCTACGTTGCTTCAGATTTTTGCCAGCAATACGATGGTTTCTGTGAGTACTTGCAGAAGAAAAGTTACACCACAGAGTAGTTTCTTGCATCAAGAAATCATGTGAACCAGTACTGTAACAAATTTTATTGTTCAGAAAAGCCAGTATTTTATTGCAAGGGCTATAGTTAAGTAGGTGTGTGTATCAGGCACTGTGACAAAAATGGTGTGTGTGCCTTGCCATCTGAAGTTGACGGAGAGCAGGTACCGTGCCCCTTCAAACAAACAGGGGCAAGACTCCGATGGGCCAAGGTGGGAGAGACCGGGATTGCTGGAGGTGGTAAGATAAGGTTTATTTTTTTTAACAAGATACAAGAGGCAAGTAGGCAGGTGACAGCTTAGGGGGACTCAGCTTAGAGCTCATTGTCCTTCCCTGTGCCCCAAGCTACCCACGTTACACTTAGGTGAGTATTTGGGGGTATTCTTTGGCAGTGTTCATGCCTTGGACATTATACTTGGTAAACTTCACACTGGCTATCTTTTCTAGTTAAATGGTAGCTAAGATCTCGGACCTAGTGACAGATATGTAGACACAATGTAGACAAAATTATTAAAGAAGAAACAGTAAGGTAAAAAACTATATCCGAACATAAAAGGTGACCACAAAGTGGTTTAGAGGCTGGCAAGAACTGAATATCAGTGCAATGACTTGCTTCAGTACTGCACCAGTCTTGTGGGCAGTGTGGTCGGTGGAAGAATAAGTGTCGTCATTTTAAACAGTTTTGACACAGTTTCTCATATAAGGAAGTTCACATGAGTCGTACAATCACTTACAGTGACTAGAATAAAGGGAGTTCAAAGAGTATAGAATCCAAATCATATATATAATTTTGGATGAATCCCAAAAAGTAACACTTTAGAGGTGGGGTGGTACCACTACACTAAGGTATGCACTTGTTCTATCAACACAGCTCAAGAACCAATAGATCAGTTGGACATGATCCATCATAGTCAAAAAACAATAAGAAATATCCATCAAGGTATTCACAGGACTTCAAAGTATTCCCAGTCAGGCTCTTCCCCAGTTGCATTTTTTATTTTGCCAAAAATATATTAACTTACACCTCTTTCCGATCTTCAATTTACAATATGTTGAGTATTGGCCATAAAGATAAAGTTTCATAAAGTTTATGCATTATTTTTTTTAATGTATCAGATCCCCCAGGCTCGTTGTAATGAGAAATGTTCCCCTGGATCCAGGAAAGCTCAGAATGGAAGACACGTGATCTGTTGCTATGAATGTGCTCTGTGTTCTGATGGAGAAATATCAAACATATCAGGTACATAACCTTAGATTCCTCAGTTACTAATATTAGATTGATGGTGGTCTTCCTGTTGGGTTACACTGTTGCATAGAAGCACAAAAGTCTTTTTGTTGTTTGATACCAACATCTGTTGAAGACTAATTTAGATAAAAGGATTTTTGGAGAGGTCTTCCCTGCACAATAGTGTATAAACTGGCTTTCATTAAAAAATTCTGGATAACAGAATTTATCTATCAATCCATTTGTTTATATTGCATTGTAAACTAGGGACAGTGTAGTCCACCAGTAGTAGTTCTAGAGATGAGTGATGATCATTGAGGATTAGAATCATAGAAGCTTTGTTAAATTTGTCAAATCGAAACTGTCCAAACCAATGTTGCTCCAATTGTCCTCGAAATTGGTATAAAACCCACTCTAATCCTTTAAAATGCTGAATTTTCATAAAAGCTTCTGTTTGGTTCGTTTTTTTCTGAGTTTGTTTGATTTCTCCTCACCCATCACCACATCTTAAGCTCTGGATTAGAGTATCAGCTGGCCACCATCCTGAAGGATTTATAAAAAGCAAATCAGAAGAAGATTTATATTTTATTGAGTGCCTGAGAAATCCCAGATTCTTGCCAAATTTGCAAATTAACAGATTACTGACAGATTCGCTCATCTCTTACCATTTATTAACAAACCAGGGTTTAATATTTTGAAATGAATTTGTAGTCAGTAAATCTAAAGTGGTAAATTCTACTAGAGCAGATGTTATTGTTGTGTATACTTTTATTTCATTTATTTTTTCTTTCGCCCAGACAGTGAAATCTGCCACAAATGTCCCATTGACCATTGGCCGGATGAGAAAAAAGTGAAATGTCTTCCTAAACCCTACGAGTTTCTATCCTATGAATCAGATAGTTTATCTTTAGTGTTTTCTGGATTAGTTGTGTTTTTCTCCATTGTCACCGTTGTTATTCTGGGATTATTTCTCTTATACTGGGACACTCCTATTGTGAGAGCCAATAACCGGAGTGTAAGCGTCACTCTCCTGGTGTCCATCCTGCTGAGCTTCCTCTCGGTCTTCTTCTTCCTTGGTCGTCCTGTGGATATAACCTGTCAGCTGAGGCAGACTTTATTCTCAGTCTTCTTCACCATTGCTGTGTCTTCTGTACTTTCTAAGACCATCACAGTCTGCATTGCTTTCAAAGCCACCAAGCCCACAAGTCCATGGAGAAAGCTGATGGGACACAAATTAGCAATTTCTATTGTCCTGGTATTTTCTATGATCCAAGCTGTGATCTGTGTTATTTGGTTGTCCATTTCTCCTCCATATCAGGAGTGTGACTTCATGTCTTATACTGAGAAGATCATCATCCAGTGTAATGAAGGTTCTGCCTTTTACCTCATGTTGAGTTATATGGGGCTCCTGGCCTCTGTGAGCTTTGTTCTGGCTTTCATGGTGAGGACATTACCGGACAGTTTTAATGAGGCCAAGTACATCACCTTCAGCATGCTGCTGTTCTGCAGTGTCTGGATCGCTATGATCCCGGCTTATCTGAGCACCAGAGGGAAATACATGGTGGCTGTGGAGGTATTTGCCATCTTGACCTCATGTTCTGGTATTCTTGGTTGCATATTTTTCCCTAAACTGCATTTTCTACTTTTAAAACCAGAACTGAACTCAAGAGACACTGTTCAAAAGAAAAATAAGAAGTAAGAGTGTGTCTTCTTAAAGAGTTCTTCTCTTCTTTTATTACCAAAACATATAAAGGTTAGAGAACATAAGGTAGAAAATCAGCAACACAGTTTATTTTACGATCATCATTCATTAGAATGATAGTCTACTACTGTTACATACAGTTCTACTTGCTCCACGGAACAGTGCGGTGATGCACATCAGTGGTGTGACAATTCTCTTGTGTGGTGTAGTATGTAGAGGATTTCATTCTGTACACTGTGCTGCAGCCTACTAATTACTAATAATGAAGCTATCCTAGGAATAATAAAGGCTCTCATGTTCTGAAAAGAGGAGAATCCTTTTCACAGTCTACAGCGTAGACTCTCTCTCTCTGTCTTGTTCTCTTCATATATATATATATATATATATATATATATATATATATATATATATATATATAATATATCTACACTCACCGGCCACTTTATTAGGTACACCATGCTAGTAACGGGTTTGACCCCCTTTTGCCTTCAGAACTGCCTCAATTCTTTGTGGCATAGATTCAACAAGGTGCTGGAAGCATTCCTCAGAGATTTTGGTCCATATTGACATGATGGCATCACAAAGTTGCCGCAGATTTGTCGGCTGCACATCCATGATGCGAATCTCCCGTTCCACCACATCCCAAAGATGTTCTATTGGATTGAGATCTGGTGACTGTGGAGGCCATTTGAGTACAGTGACCTCATTGTCATGTTCAAGAAACCAGTCTGAGATGCTTCCAGCTTTATGACATGGCGCATTATCCTGCTGAAAGTAGCCATCAGATGTTCGGTACATTGTGGTCATAAAGGGATGGACATGGTCAGCAACAATACTCAGGTAGGCTGTGGCGTTGCAACGATGCTCAATTGGTAGCAAGGGGCCCAAAGAGTGCCAAGAAAATATTCCCCACACCATGACACCACCACCACCAGCCTGAACCGTTGATACAAGGCAGGATGGTTCATGCTTTCATGTTGTTGACGCCAAATTCTGACCCTACCATCCGAATGTCGCAGCAGAAATCGAGACTCATCAGACCAGGCAACGTTTTTCCATTCTTCTACTGTCCAATTTCGATGAGCTTGTGCAAATTGTAGCCTCAGTTTCCTGTTCTTAGCTGAAAGGAGTGGCACCCGGTGTGGTCTTCTGCTGCTGTAGCCCATCTGCCTCAAAGTTCGATGTACTGTGCATTCAGAGATGCTCTTCTGCCTACCTTGGTTGTAACGGGTGGCAATTTGAGTCACTGTTGCCTTTCTATCAGCTCGAACCAGTCTGCCCATTCTCCTCTGACCTCTGGCATCAACAAGGCATTTCCGCCCACAGAACTGCCGCTCACTGGATGTTTTTTCTTCTTCGGACTATTCTCTGTAAACCCTAGAGATGGTTGTGCGTGAAAATCCCAGTAGATCAGCAGTTTCTAAAATACTCAGACTAGCCCTTCTGGCACCAACAACCATGCCACGTTCAAAGGCACTCAAATCACCTTTCTTCCCCATACTGATGCTCGTTTTGAACTGCAGGAGATTGTCTTGACCATGTCTACATGCCTAAATGCACTGAGTTGCCACCATGTGATTGGCTGATTAGAAATTAAGTGTTAACGAGCAGTTGGACAGGTGTACCTAATAAAGTGGCCGGTGAGTGTATATATATATATATTCATACACACAGAAGGATATTAACTATTAATTCTCTGAGGTTTTTATTTTTTACCATAGATACACAACTGCGTAGGACAGAATCTAAAAAATGGCATTGCCTTAATTTGGCATTGCATTTATTTGAACAAGTGATTAAAGGATCATGTATGTTTTCAAGTCCCAGAGGGGGGCAAAAAGAGTGAAAATAAAATGCTAAAAATAAAATTTAATACAAGATAACAGTCCCCTAAATGCCTCAAACAAAATAAAAAGTGAAAATCACCATTGAAACAACACATGATTCTATTTTATTGTACAGGTTGTTTAAGACATGGATATACATCCATGTCTTAAACAACCTGTACAATAAAATAGAATCATTACTGTACCCACATGGTGAACGCATAACAAAAAATTAAAAACACAGTAAAAATGATAATTTTTGCATATTCAATCATAAGCAAACAAAAAACACCATAAAAAGTGATTAAAAGGTCACATATACCCCTTCATATTACCAATGATACAACATGTCCGGCAAAAAGTAAGCCTTAAAATAGCTCAATTAACAAAATATTAAAATTTTTTACGCTGCTTCGTAGACAGCAATGCAAAATAAAGGGATTTTTCTCTTCAAATGGGTTTTTATTTGGTAGAACAAGTCAAACACAAAAAGCTATATAACTAGGATATTACCGTAACTGTACTGCCCCATAGAACATATGGAACAAATGGTAAAAATGGTAAAAATTACAAAATTGATTTTTTTAACCCCCCCCCCCCCAGAAAAAAGCTAATAAAGGTTAACCCTAGAACGCATGACGTAAAAAATATACATATTAACTAGAGATGAGCGAGTATACTCGTACGAGCTTGATGCTCGGTCGAGTATTAGCATACTCGGACCGGCTCGTTGCTCGGACAAGTATTTGCCCTGCTCGATAACGAGCATTTAATTAAAAAAAAGTGAAGAATAGTAAAAAAAATACAATTAAAACATTTAATTTAATCATTTATTTGAAGAACACAGTGAAAGAACACATTTAAAGAATAGATTGCAGATGCTAGCGAACATCTGCGATCTGCTCCGGAGACACGCGTGCAGAACGGTGTTCTCCGCAATAGTATTTGATGAACAATATGTGTAAAGAACAACTTGCAGATGTTTGGAAACATCTGCAAGTTGTTCTCTACACATATTGTTCTTAAAATACTATTGCAGAGAACACCGTTCTGCACGCGTGTCTCCGGAGCAGATCGCAGATGTTCCCGAACATCTGCAATCTGTTCTGCACTGTGTTCTTTCACTGTGTTCTTTCAGTGAAAACATCTGCACTGAACAGTGCTCGTTCAGTTTGTAATTTTACTGAAAAATGCTCGGGTCTCCTATTGATTTCAATGGGGCTCGTTACTCGAAATGAGCACTCGAGCATCGGGAAATGTTTGGCTTGAGTAACGAGCACCCCTGCATTTTAGTGCTCGCTCATCTCTAATATGAACGTAATGGGGGCCTTTTAGGACCCCATGCACATAATGTAGAAAAACACACTTAAATAACGTTCACAAGTTTATTTCAAAATTGCTCGATAAAATATGAATAGTGGACAACATTTTAATTATAATTTTTCACAGAAAACACCAAAAAATCTTTGTTTTTCCCAAATTTCACGCAAAGACATGAAAACACACAAAAATGCATAGAAATCTATAGCAAACTAGCTGCAGCAACATTTTTATTCTAACTTTCTTTTCTATTATATTAGTCTTCCAAACAATTCTGACATGTTATTTTTTTCAGAAGAGTGTCCTTTGCAAACAGTTTCCTTACAAGTGGAACAATATTACTCCTCTCTATGGGGCTGATTTACTTACCCGGTCCATTCGCGATCCAGCAGCGCGTTCTCTGCAGAGGATTCGGGTCCAGCCGGGATCCACTAAGGTAGTTCCTCCGACGTCCACCAGGTGGCGCTGCTGCGCTGAAGTTCCCGAGGCCCGCCGAAATGCACTCAAGTTCACCGGCCTATTCCTAGTGAAGGTAAGTGCAAGTATCGCGGCATTTTTTTTTTTTTTTAAATCCGGTGGTTTTTCCGAATCCGTCGGGTTTTCGTTCGGCCACGCCCCCGATTTCTGTTGCGTGCATGCCAGCGCCGATGCTCCACAATCCAATCACGTGAGCCAAAATCCCGGGGCAATTCAGGGGAAATTGGCGCAAATCGGAAATATTCGAGTAACGCGTCAGGAAAATGCAAATCGGGCCCTTAGTAAATGACCCCCTATGTTTCTTGGACAAATGAAACAACGCTTTTGTTTTCTTTCTCCTGGCTCTGGAATAATCTGAAACTGTACGCCACGCTGTTTCATTGCTTCTTTAGTCTGCTTTGGCAAGCATTTCAAGTCGCTTCGCTCTATCATGTGAGGCATTACAGTACCAACAAGTGTAATAGCTTTTGCAAGCAGAAAATTGCCCAGTTCAACATTGGTGAAATAATTGTCCATGGTGATATTTCTACCTGAATTGAATATTGGAACAGCAAGAGTTTTGACTATTTCAGACCCCAGATCCTTCAGTGTATACTGTGTATTCAGTGTATACTGTCCTCAGTACTCTATACACAGCTCATTGCTGTGTACAGAGGACCTGAGGTGATGTCATGGCCTTATCACTCCTCCCAAAAATTACATGACATCCTCACATGTTATTATCCACACCCTGGCCCCTCCACCAGCATTAATGAGTACGAATAAAGTAACTTGAGACACAAACACTTCTGAGAACATGATTTGACAAATATTAAAGGGGTTATCCGGGTTTTAAAAATTACTTATGGCCGGGCTGGGGAGGGCTAGTTAAACATAATAAACGTGTACTAACCGCGTCCGTCTGTCTTTTTATATAGTGTATGGAAACTTCTGGTTTCAACTAGGCATGTATCCTGTATATCTAAAAATATATACATATATATAAACAGTAGTGAACTTTTATTTAAACACTGTACATGGTAATAGAGAGAAATATTGATGGTGAGATGTAAATCAGCGGACGGGAGTTTACATTGTGAAAGTTTCTACAAAATAATGAACAATGAACAATTAATCAGACAGTGAGTATAAGCAGAAACACCTCCAGAGGCTGCAGCGAGCCGCTCAGGAATAGACGGGGTTATGGCACTGACAGCTGACACTGACGTCCTCTGGTCTCTATGATAAGCATCAGCTAGTGATAATTACAGTAGGAGACATTAGTGTCCACCGATTCTGCTGTAGAAATGTATGTAATATACTGATTCTAAATCTCCTCATGATATAGTGTTTTAAATTAAACAATAGCAATAACATTTTCAAAAGTCATAATAAAAATTCCATCATTATTGTATTTTGTGTATTTTTTCCATTCTTGTATGTAATAAGAAATCTAGCCAATGCTTTATGAGGAGGCCGGACACTTAGGCCCCTTCTCCACTGGCGTTTTTCACGCGCGAGTTCTGCGCGTGCATTTGACGCTCAGAACTCGCATTGCACTCTGTCCCATTGTATTCAATGGGTCTTTCTCCATTAGCGTTGTTTTTGACGCGCGTGCTTGCGTTCGTTTGCACGCGCGTCAAAATCGCAGCATGCTCTATTTTTGCGAGTCACGCGCAATTTTCACGCCCCATTCAAGTCTATGGAGATGCATCAAGAACGCATTGCACTCGCAATCATTGCAAGTGCAATGCGAGTGCAATGCGTTTTAAACGTAAGGGTTGCTAGGTGACCAGAATAACATTATTTCCCCTGCTCGCGAACGATCATTTAATTAAAAAAACACAGTGAAGAACAGTGAAGAATAGAATAAAATCATTGTACACAGTGAACACAGTGAACACAGGATCATTTAAGATAAAAACACAGTGCAGAACACAGTGCAG
Organism: Engystomops pustulosus; assembly: GCF_040894005.1. Taxonomy (NCBI): domain Eukaryota; kingdom Metazoa; phylum Chordata; class Amphibia; order Anura; family Leptodactylidae; genus Engystomops; species Engystomops pustulosus. The sequence goes on from NC_092411.1 coordinate 285,437,801, forward strand.
AATAGATTACAGATGTTCGGCACATCTGCTTACTTGTCGGGAGATACGCGCGGAACGGCGCGAACAAAATAGCATGTGAAGAACAATATATATGTGTGAAGAACACATTGCAGATGAATTTAGCATTCACTTTTGTTTCCAAATAAAATTTGCTATATATTTTTCACCCGTATACATCTGCCTTTGTTCTTTTTCTATGTATTTAAACATCTGCAATGTGTTCTTCACACACATATATATTGTTCTTCACATGCTATTTTGTTCGCGCCGTTCCGCGCGTATCTCCCGACAAGTAAGCAGATGTGCCGAACATCTGTAATCTATTCTGCACTGTGTTCTGCACTGTGTTTTTATCTTAAATGATCATGTGTTCACTGTGTTCACTGTGTTCACTGTTTTTATTCTATTCTTCACTGTTCTTCACATCTGCTAAATTGTCGGGAGATAATATACGCGCGGAACAGTGAAGAATAGATCGCAGATGTTTGCAAATTATCAGAAGACATTATTTTTCAATTAAATAACACATTTTAATCCCAAACCATGGTCCCTTACAAAAATGCTCGAGTCTCCCATTGAATCGCGCGTCAAAAATGCGCCGAAAACGCAAAAAAAACGCAAATTACTCCAAGGAAAAATGGAACAAAAACGCAGCCAAAACGTCAGTTTTTCACGCATTGCACCCTGACGTGAAACGCAACGCTAGTGTGCAAGAGGCCTTAGGCTTCCTTTTACAAGGGTAGAAATAAGTTCATGCTACCTATGACTGTCAATAAACTGTCATGGACTGTCAGGTTAAGCTTTGCTACCTCTGAGGGTTCCTTGGTGAATCCTGAGCAAGTGATAACGAGAAATTATAAGAATAATTAAAGGAAATTTACCATCTAATTCCATCATGTTAATCCAGAGACACTTACTCATAGATCCAGGCACCGTGACTGTGGTCATCTTCTTATTTTTCTTATTCGATTTTCCAGATGGGAGATGACTAGAGATGAGCGAGTATACTGCTCGGTCGAGTATTTCCCTTGCTCGCAATCGAGCATTAAATTAAGTGAAGAACAGTGTTTTTATTGTTTAATGAAATAACACTATTCTTCACTTTCCAGGTGTTCGCGCGTGTCTCCCGCTAGGTTCGGAGATGTTCGGAACATCTGGAATGTGAAGAATATTGTTCTTTCAATGTGTTCTGCACTTAAATGTACGTGTTTTCACTGTTTTTAATGTTTTAATTCTATTCTTCACATTGCAGGTGTTCGCACGTGTCTTCCGATAGGTTCAGAGATACGCGCGCACATCTGCAAAGTGAAGAATAGAATTAAAACATTAAAAACAGTGAATACAGGACCATTACATTGCAGAACACATTGAAAGAACACTATTCTTCACATTCCAGATGTTCCGAACATCTCCTAACTTAGCGGGAGACACGCGCGCACACCTGCAAAGTGAAGAATAGTGTTATTTCAATGTGTTCTTACAAGCAAAACATCAGGAAACATCTCTAATATTTATTAAACACTGTTCTTTTACTGTTCTGTTTTAGCAAAAAAATGCTCGGGTCTCCCATTGGCGCTCAGGGCTGCGACGTGCCATCGGAAAGTCCGACTGACTGGTGTGTAACTTTCAAATTGTGTTGCAAGCCCTATGTTAAATGTGCACCGCAAAAAAAGATGAACTCAACTAAAAATGAACCTTGTCGGAGCAGATTTCTGGTTCAAGATATTAGTGAATCGCCAATGCACTGTTAGTGAACTGTCCTAATTTGTAAGTAAATGTGCCCCTATATGTCAAAGGGGTTGGTGTAGGATTTATTTAAATTATGTTTGAGAAGGTTAATGAAGAAACTGCAGGCTAAACTAAACAGGTAGACAGCATTTAGGAAGGGTAGAGATCTGGTATATGAATCCGAAGCCGACTAAATTAATTCTCCTATACAAGTAAATAAGATTAAAATCATCAGTTGTCATTGGTCTTCTATCCTAAAATATGATTATGAGTGGTTTGCAGATAGCAGTAAATCTGGCAAGTTTCTGGCTAATATTAAAAGAACCAAATTCATGCGAAGAAAAATTGTTGCTGACGATATTGAAATGAAGGAGATTTTGTTACAACTTTATAAACATTTATTTAAAACATAAATGTCCTATTAGAATTATGCTCTTAAATCTTGTGAGTGATATAGCTTTCCCAGCCCTCTCCAGAGCCAATAGTCGTTTTCTGGATATGCCTTGTACTGAGGACGAATTTAAAAAGATCTATCAGGGACTCATCAAAGGGGAAAGCACAGACCCCGATGACGTTTCAGATCTACGGTCATTACGCTGATATTCTTACTTTTCAATTAATTCTAGTGTTATTGGAGGCTTATACCAACTTTAAATTACCTATGTCAATGATCCAGGCTTTGATTATATTAATAAAAAAAGATAAGGATTAGAGCTGAGCCAGTATACTCGTCCAAGCTTGATGCTCGGTCAAGTATTAGCATACTTGGACCGGCTCGTTGTTCGGACGAGTATTTGCTCTGCTCGATAACGAGCATTTAATTTTAAAAAAGTGTAGAACAGTAAAAAAAATACAATTAAAACATTTAATTTAATCATTTAATTGAAGAACACAGTGAAAGAACACAGTGCAGAATAGATTGCAGATGCTCGCGAACATCTGCAATCTGTTCCGGAGACACGCGTGCAGAGCGGTGTTCTATGCAATAGTATTTGATGAACAATATGTGTGAAGAACAACTTAAAATATTTGGATCAGCTATTAAACATCAATCAAAGCTACAATCTTCATCATTGTAAGTCCATGTTACAGGACATTTTTGGACCTTTTGAACCTTTCATTGTTTTTCTGGAGTTAAGTTCAGGGTTCTTTATTAAAATATAGCATTTGGGAAAAAATATACAGACTAATATTCCAGCACTTGAAGCCAATATAGCAAATATCTCCACAGCCACCATGTATTTCCCTCTGGTGCTCAGATAAGCTGGGATCATAGCGATCCAGACACTGCAGAACAGCAGCATGCTGAAGGTGATGTACTTGGCTTCATTAAAACTGTCCGGTAATGTCCTCACCAGGAAAGCCAGAACAAAGCTCACAGAGGCCAGGAGTCCCATATATCCTAACATGGAGTAGAACCAGAAATCTGACCCTTCATTACATTGAATGATTATCTTCCCAATGTAAGAGTGAAAGTCAAAGTCTTGATATGGAGGAGAAATAAGCATCCACATAAAACATATCAAAACTTGAATAGAAGAACATATTACAATGATAAAATAAGACAATCTTCTACCAACTTCTACCAACCTCCTCCAAGAACTTCCAGGCTTGGTGGCTTTAAATGCAACACAGACCATGATTGTCTTTGCCAAGACACAAGAGACCCCAACAGAAAAGAAAAACCCAAATGATATTTGTCTTAGCTTACAGGTTATATCGACTGGATATCCAATAAAGAAGAACACGCAAAGGAAGGTTAAGAAGATGGAGACCAAAAGAATGAAGCTCACAGTCTGGTTATTGGCTTTCACAAGAGGAGAGTCCCAATGTATGATGAAAGTTCTTATGACACAGATGGTTATTGTACAGCAGAGCACCACAGTGATAGAGAAGAACAAAGCCACATCGTCCTTATATGAGAGAAATTCATACGATTTCGGAACACACTGAGTTTTTGCTGGATTGGGCCACTGATTTTCAGGACATATATGGCAAAATGCAGTGTCTAAGGAAAGGGGAAATTTTAACATAATTAAATAGATATTTATTATTAATACCCCAACATTTTATTGCACATGTACAGATGTGTTCTCCCTTAGCTCTTGGCTAGACACATTCAGATATAAGTGTTTAATATATTACAGTAAATTAAACACTAAAAAAACAAAAAACACAAAAAAAATATAAAGCAAATAACAAAAAAACCCTACAAATACTCACCTCTGCTCCTTTTCATCTTGATCCCAGCACTGTCCGTCACTAATCTTGACACACTAATTAATTTTTAATTAGCAGCACGGAGTGCGGGGACTACATGTGGGGAGCATGGAAGAGCAAGGTGATGTCCCTCGAGAGGCTTGAATTCATGTCTCTCGTCTGATGTCACCTCCCAGCATGGGAGAGGGAGGTGCGGAGGAGGGCATAATTAGCAGCCTGGTGTGACATTATCTCATCCCACACTCTGTACTGCTAATAATAATTTTTTTTTAAGTGATCCCAGCATATCAAGATTAGCAGTGGACAGTGCAGGGACCAAGGTAAAGAGGAAGTGAAGTTTTTTTTTTTTTGTTTCTTTTAGGCTACATTCACACAAACATATGGGGGATGTAAATACGGCCAACGTATATACGGCCAACGTATATACAGAGTATATACATACTCCATACATGGCAATAGGCGCACAGTGCCCTATGGGAGCAGTATGGTGCAGCACACAAGCGGCATCGTACCGTTCCATAGCCGGGTGAAATATAGGACATGTCCTATCTTTTTCCAGAATCCGACGCTGTGCACAATGTTCCTCTATGGAGAGGGGCGGTGGTGAGCGGCGCTTCTCCTCCTCTCCCCGGCGCCGAAGTGTGCCCACTGTGCTACAGTACAGCGGGCACACGTCAATTTGAGTGTAGCCTTAGTGGTTGATTTCCAGTACTTGTTAACTGCAGTTTATCACCGAGTACTACCCCATATTTGTGTATATTTTGCAAATTGAAGATGCTGTATGTGGATTGAAGTGGGGGAATGAGGCCGGAACTTCTGGGTCCCTATTCATGAGGGCTGGGCCCTTGGATGATGCCACGAATTCGGACTGAGCGCAGGATTTAACTTTAAAATTGTGTCCCAAGATATGCACTTACATATTCCTGGAACAAGAAGGTGAACTGCGGCGGACCTGAGCAAGGAAGCAACAGATGCAGGATATCGGGCGCACAATGTTAGTGAATCGCGCCACAGTGCATTATCGTCGGAAGAATGCACTTCTGGTGAGCTCCTCGGACAGGTAAGTAAATGTGCCCCAGTATGTTCATCAAGTGATTCTGCATTCTTGTGAATTCTGATTCTTACTTTAGTGCTGCTATCTTCACTCTCCATTAATTTTTGTGTAAATGTCTGAGCTCTGATGAGTAGGAGGGGCTGTAACAGTAGATTATGACTCATTCTGCTCCCAACCTTTCCCATCTTTATGTGTCTTTCATTTAGGATGAACTGTAAATGAGAGAGACACAGTGGTTGATGCTATTAGGATGGGCTGGAGGAGCGAGAAACAGGAAGTTCTGTATATATGTAGAGGGCAACATAGTGAGAACAGGAAAATGCTGGAGCTATCAACAGAGGCAATGGCCCAGGTATATATACATGCAGAGACATGTTTAATAGAACAAATTTATTGAAAGTGGCCTAATACCTTTAAAGTTTCTTCTACTTATTACCTTCAACTGCCTAAGACCCCATTAAAGGATGAAAAACATCTAACATTAATAGATGGATCAATTCAGTCCTTTGGAACTTCCAAGACCATAAGACATTTTACCATTAAAGTTGTTGGCTAATGGATCTTCAAGCTGACATAAGTATAGAAATCATGCCTTGAGGAATGTATATGAGGATTAGAGCCCCTCCATCTGCAGTATAGTTCTGGATGTTAGGAATTTTGGGATGGAGAAAAAGTCCACTAATAAATTAATGAATGAAGAAGTTGCTAATCTTGACACACTAATTAATTTTTAATTAGCAGCATGGAGTGCGGGGACTACATGTTGGGAGCATGGAAGAGCAAGGTGATGTCCCTCGAGAGGCTTGAATTCATGTCTCTCGTCTGATGTCACCTCCCAGCATGGGAGAGGGAGGTGCGGAGGAGGGCATAATTAGCAGCCTGGTGTGACGTTATCTCATCCCACACTCTGTACTGCTAATAATAATGTTTTTTTAAGTGATCCCAACATATCAAGATTAGCAGTGGACAGTGCAGGGACCAAGGTAAAGAGGAAGTGAAGTTTTTTTTTTTTTGTTTCTTTTAGGCTACATTCACACAAACATATGGGGGATGTAAATAAGGCCAACGTATATACGGCCAACGTATATACGGAGTATATACATACTCCATACATGGCAATAGGCGCACAGTGCCCTATGGGAGCAGTATGGTGCAGCACACAAGCGGCATCGTACCGTTCCATAGCCGGGTAAAATAAAAAGGACATTAAGTGGATTTATGAGAAGGGTAATTAGTAACAAACAGAGGTCTGAGCAAGTAGTATTGTGCTCCTTAACTATAATTAGTAGAACCACAACACTTAGGCACCACCCACCATGGTAGAGTAAATTTATCCACCAGATGTGTGCTGGTTGTAGGGCAACACATAGATAAGTGCTCACTGGCTCATTCAATATCAGGAACTGACCCACTGCTGTGCTGTAGAACCCAGGAACTGATGACCAGAAATAGGATAGAGTTCAATGCGGAGCACGAGAAGTAGCGTGAACAGCAATTGGATGTTGGCTATGCTGGGTAAGAAAGCAGACATGGGCTGCTACTGTCACAGAAGGCCAGAGATATGGAAGTATTCTAAATAATGGAATAAATAGAAAGTTAAGCTTGCCCACCTGTTGTATTGGACATTTCACCCTCCGAACATGGAACACAGTCATAGCAGCAAATGTGGTAACCTCCATTAGGAGCTTTTCTTGAGCCAGGAAGACATTTTGCATTGCATCGAGATTGTGGCATCTGAGGGATAAGTAAGAATTGACCATTTGACCAATAATCCCCTTTTAGGCAACTATTTAAAACATTCTTGGCTTCTGACTCCACCCTGTAGACATTACTTTCACATCTTATCTTTGCAGTGTGGTATAGTAGTAGTTTAACACTATGATAGGCCTTGGGTTGTAAAGAGATTATGCCCTCCCTAGCACTCTTGATCTTTTTAATGATGTGACATTTAATGCATAAAAATAGTATTACAACAAAACTTGTAACATAGAAACTATAAGATGAGTAAACTGTCACCTTCCAGCTTGCCTCTGTATATTTTAAGTAACGCGGGACAACTTGAAGACAAACGTGGGTCAAAAGAATACAGTACATCGGAATCCAAAATGGAAAGTCAAAATATGAAAGCCTAAATTAAATAAATGTAAATTTATTTAGATAAATTGGATAATCTGCCACCAGATATAATGATACATACTGTACATGTTTATGGGCCATTACTTGCTATTGATATGTTCCAATCAGTTAAGATAATTGAAGCCCACACAACTGCAATAGGCACCAGCCCTAATATACATCACCCAATTGTTTTCTTTTATTCCAACTGATAAAATCTATATTTTTTTTAATCCAAAATCCAACTTACCGCATCATTTTTCCATTTCATTAGGTTATCATTTATAAATAACCACTGACTCTGGGGTAGAAGGTCACTTGGCAAGAAGTAGCTCTTACTGTGTGACTTATACATCAAACCATTAACATTCGAATGAAATATCCAGTTTGATAATCCAAGTAATGTCATGTAGGAAAATTGACTTTTTTCATTAAATGAAATAATTTCTCCAGTATAATCAAGAAATCGTATCCGGCTTATGAAATATTTCATCTTTTAAAAATAGATTATTCGTATTAAAATACAATATAATATTTGCACCAAATCAAATGGCATATATGCACCTTGAGTTGTTGACAAATTCTGCAACTTTTCTTTGAAAACTGGAATCATGTACAGTGGAATTCAAAAAGTCTCAACATTTTATCTCAAGTAACCGAAAATTTAAAATTTTGTCTCAAGTAACCCAAAATTTTAAATTGATTTACAAAAGCAGAACTTGCAGCAGCATATGATCCCTGTCCCCTGGTACCTTACAGATTTCACAGTAAGCTTCAGCTTCCTGATATATCTGGCTACAGTTGCTAATAGAGATGAGCGAGCACTAAAACGCTTGAGTGCTCGTTACTCGAGTCGAACTTTTTCCGATGCTCGAGTGTTCGTTTCAAATAACGAACCCCATTGAAGTCAATGGGACACTCGAGCATTTTTCAAATGGGCCAAGGCTTTGCACAGGGAAGCTTGGCCAAACACCTGGGAACCTCAGAAAAGGATGGAAACACCACGGAAATGGACAGGAAACAGCAGGGGCAGCATGCATGGATGCCTCTGAGGCTGCCTAATCGCACCATTATGCCAAAATTAAGGGCAACAGCATGGCCATGACAGAGTGACCGAATGAGGCGAGATAGCATCTACAACACCCAATAATAATAGAACAAAGTGTGCAGAAGAAATCAGACAGCAACCACAGAAGATGATTGCTATGGCTAGTTTCTAACCTACACTGACAGCACACAAGAGGATTTTGTGCTGTGACTGAATGTGTCACTTTAACTTTTGAAAAACGCTAACCTAGCAAGGGCTGTTTGGTTCTTGGAGAATCACTCCTGCCTAACAGTAAGGTTCCTGGAGAATCACCCCTGCCTAACAGTAAGCTAATATAACACCCTAACGCTATCCCTGACCAGCAGTAGCTCTATCCCTAACGGCATCCAGACAGAGAATGATCCGTGCAGCACGGCCAGTGGCTAATATATTAAGGGTCACCTGATCAGGCCAGCCAACTACTGCTATCGACCACGTGATGCTGGGTTTACTGCAGAGTCTCCTGGCTTGTGATTGGCTCTGTTTCTGGCCGCCAAAAATCAAAACGCGGCAAGATGACATTTTCTCGAGCGGGCGAAATACTCGCCCGAGCACCGAGCAGTTGCGAGTACGCTAATGCTCGAACGAGCATCAAGCTCGGTCGAGTATGCTCGCTCATCTGTAGTTGCTAAGCTGGCATTTCCGAACTTGCACTGAAAAACACCTTAGCCTGTGGCATAAAACTGGAGCAGGCTACGGGTATAGCAGAGGCAAATGGCAAGGCTGCCCCAGCCCTGTTCACACACGTCCAGTCCCACCTTGGCATGGAGGTGGTGCAGAGAAAGAAATAGGCACAGTTCCTGGCTGTTCCTTGAGTCCTGCGCCTATTATAGAAATCATATTTCAGAATTGTAGTGCACAAGCTCTGATAAATCCCTCCTAGAATATTGGGACAGATGTATCTTTTTAGCATTCTTTTTTTTTCTTTTTGCACATTTTTTGCACACATTTTTGTGACTTTTTCACACATTCTCTAAAGCTCATGCCACACTGGTTTTCCTGATTTGCACCTAATTAATCTTTGAACTGCCCCTGCTTGGCATGTATGGGTGTATGATGTATCACTGATTTGAGCCTAAAAAATTGCAAAAAAATTCACAAATACACTCCAATCCCCATTAGGTTTAGTTTGTTTCAAAATGTGTGCACATTTCAGAACTTGTGCAAAGATTTGTGCAAAAAAATTTATCTAGATGAAACCAGCCCATAGATAAATCAAAGAGTTGACTTTACCCTCTTTAGTCTACACTGTCTAATATTTGATGTGCTGAGTCTCTACAAGTGTTTCAACACTATAGCTGTCAGCTCTTTAACAACACTGTTGGGTAGCTGTTATCCAGCCACATATGTTCATAATTTCTATAGTTTCCGGGGCTTTTTCCTGTTCAGTGCTGTGGTGTGTTCGTTGTACACTTAGGTAGGTTATTTGTAGCAGTTTATACTATGATCATTGCTTTATATGTAGTACAGGGTGGGCTCCAAGTTCCAGTAGGCCCCTGGTCGACAGAGCCTCTGTAGGCCACTTTGCTGTGAACTTATGGCATTAAAAATAAAGAAACTAAAACAATCTCTTGTTCCCTAAAACATTCCTAAGCTTAACAGTTTACATTCCTTATGCACAGCCTTATGTGGGCCCCCGAGTAGCTCTGGGCCCAGGCACTTGCCCGTATAGGCCGAGTGCTGGTGTGGGCCCTGATGTAGCATAAAGATCCTTTATCAGAAGTTGCTCCAATTCCTTGTGTAATCACAGTTTTTCTGAAGTCCTTTTGATCCCTTTTTGAGTTTTTATATTATTTTATCTGTTAAACGCAAATAAAGATTATTATGAATTTAGTTTTGTGGTTGTTGTTCCTTTCTTGATATGTTGTTTGTAAAATTGAGTAAAAAGTACAGAACCTTGATCTATGTTATATTTTTATAGAGAACCTTTGACTATTTTGATGGGCACAACCTTATGGTCTCCTTACCTTATCTCTAATTGTAAATTTCCTATGTCTAATGTTAAACCTTTTCGTAAACGGAATCATCTCATGCAGAGCATGCGCCAGGACGTGCACCGCCGTGTAGACATAATAGACTATAATATCTTTATGATAAATCGATTCTGTTACAAAGTATTCATCATCACAATGTTTCAAATTCATCTTTAACATTTGCTGCCGAAAACGATTGTAGTTGACGTCGGGTGTAAAGCAAAAATACTGTTCAAGTTCTTGTAATATTTCATCGTTTTTGTAATGATTTGGTCGCATGGACTGTATAAATTTCCAGAGTTCAGGCAATGGTTCTGTGAACAAGGAAAAACTCAGACTACAATTCACTATTTGTAGATAGTAACTTCCTAAGAGAATGTGCATAAACCATGAATCATTGAGGATCAGTGTCTTCGTACGGATGAATTGGTAGTGATATAAAATAGGGTATATTTTAGAAAAAGCGCCATATATTATTATAATCTGGGCTGTGTATTTCTCAATGAGACTAAGTCTTTTCCTCTCTTCGAAAGATCCTGGTAATTTGACTATGTATTCAGTGCAGATTCCGTGCCTGGCCATCTCTCTGCTGAGCTCCAACGCTTCAGCCTCTGCAATGTCATCATTTTGTATCAATATGCCAACCCAGTTCCACTCAAAGTGTTTCAAGCAGAACACAATAGCCATATGGTAAACATGAAGATCCAACGCCATAGTAAAAGATGACAAATCTTTATTTCTCAATCCATTATTAGCTCCATAGTTTATCTAAAGATGTGAGGAAATACATAACAGATGGTTTCTATACTGATCAGAATTGACAGCAAGTCCTTTGCACAGGGGTCGCCTGACACCTATGGAAATATTCAGCTCCCTTACTCTGGTGCTCTCCTTCTTAGTTGCATTGAATGTGTGATAGTAGATATAGGGCAGGCGACGTGTGGTAACATGTCCGCTTTGACTGAGTCAAAAGTGCAGAAGCGTGTGGTCAGTGATGACCTAGCACAGGGAGAAGTGTGATTACTGTGTGACTACTGGGGGCAAAATAGTAACTAGTGGCTACTGGTGGTTTTCCTGTGACTATTGGGGGCTTCACAGTGACAACTAGCTACTGGGAGGATCAGTGTGGCTACTTGCCACCGGGGGCATGTGCTGCGACTACTGGGAGCATTGCTGTGAATAGTGTCCACTGTGGGCATCACTGTGACTACTGGGCAGGCGCTGTGACTACTGTCTGTTGGGGACAGGCACTGTGACTACTGGCTAGTGGGGGAAACACTGTAACTATGATTACAATTTATCAAAGTAGCAAAATTTGGTTTTTATGAATTAAAAATGGTAATTTTATGGTTGGGGGTCACCAAAACTTGAGGAACTGTATTAAAGGGTTGTGGTATTAGAAAGGTTGAAGACCATGGGTCTATACATTCTGAATTAGACTTCTTTCAAACCAATATAAAGGTACCTTTGGGTGCATTCATTATTTTTTTTTACATCTTGTATACTAAGGATAAAAAATAAGGATGTAACAATGGTTTGAAAACATATCCCCTAGTGCCCCAGAATCATCAGTAAAAATATAGACTGTGATTAGTTTTTGTTTGTGGACATATAGACTTTGATTGCCTTTTGTGAAAAAAATAGGACAGGTTCTAACAATGCCAATAGATTTGCTGAAAACAATGGTAATGTGACAACAGCCATAGAAAAGAATGTTTCAGTTAGGCTTCAGTGAAAATCACTTAATCAAAGATGAGAAACAACGCCAGTGTGAAGAGCCCTTAGGGTATTATTTCATATGTTTAGTTTATAGTGTTCTCCGTTTTACTTTCCAGTGTTATAGGAAGTAACATTGGTCAGAAGATTCTGGGGCACATTTACTTACCCGGTCCAGCAGGTTCCCCAAAAGTGCATTGCCCAATGATAATGCCCTGAGCCGAGATACACTAAGATCGTGCGCCCCATATTCTGCATGTGTGACTTCCCCGCTCAAGTCCAAGGGAGATCACCTTCTTCTTCCTGGTGCATGTAAGTATTTGGGCTTGCAACACAATTTGAAAGTTAAATCCTGCACTCAGTCCGTATCCGTTGAATCCTCCATTCTGTCGCATGAAATCCAGCACAGCTGTGCCACAATCCGATCACGTGCAACACAATGCCAGCTCATTGCCTAATAGATACCTGTAAAAACCGTGCAAAACCCGAAAATGGTGCAAAGTCCAACGTTTGTGAAGCGCGCGACCCTTTGTAAATAAGCCCCACTGTGTGAAAGACTAGATATCACAAAGCTGGGGGCGATCTGTAAAAATGAATATACTAATATGATTATAACTATAAAATTATTTCAAGAATAAAATGAGCCCCGCACTTTCCTTTTTGAATAAACAATCCCTTTCTGTCTTGTTTGTTGCATAAATCCTCATTATTTTTCAGCCGGTACTCACCATTGTGTAGCTGTATATTTGAAGGATCTGTTGCATTTCAAATGTGTATCCCACAAATCCAATGACTTCACCACGGTCCCGACAAGAATAGTTTGGTACAAAACCTGAGAGGATCTGTACAACACTTTGTACAGATTTCATTTCGTCTCCAAAGGCATCAAATGCATGGTAACCCAGGGTGATGTTTGGAAGAAGTTCTGGGTCCTCATTAATTTTATTAATAGCAAATGTAAAAGCTACCAATGCAGCATAACTCCTCAGGAGGGGGCTGTGAAAATGATTGGTTCAGATAATGGTAACAGTGTAACAATGTAACAGACATTGATAAATATCAGTTAATAAAGTGATTGATGAATTGTCAGAAACACTGTTCACACGAATGATTTGGCCAATGCAGTAATTTATATAAGATTGTGATGCAATGTAACATTCTCAAATGGAACAACTGCAGTGTATAGTCACCCAATGTGCACAAAAGTCTCTTAGTTTGATTATTCCATTATTCGGTATAGCAGGCTGGAACTTACTCTCAAATCTGCTAATTTGAGCAGTATGGTGTCGAGTGCATCATGTTATGTTTCAGGACATGGCCCCTGTCCTGTTCTTTCATGAATGAGGGGCCCTTTAAGCAGTAGGAGGAGGCTGTTGGATATTTTACTAAAAAGGGGAGACTTCTAAACATTTCATTAGTGAGGGGGACGGTGCTGGACATCTTATTAGTGAGTGGGAGGCTGTTGGACAATTTAATAATAAAGGGAGACTTCTCAACATTTCATTAGTGAGGGGGGCAGTGCTGGACATTTCATTAGTGAGGGGGAAGCTGTTGGACATTTTACTTATAAGGGGGGACTTCTCACCATTTCATTAGTGGGGGACACTGCTGGACATTTCATTAGTGAGGGGGAGGCTGCTGGACATTTTATTAGTGATGGAGAGGCTGCTGGACATACATACATGTGTTTTATAAAGTGAAGGACAGGGATGGCCAAAAGTGTTTATGTATATGGGGCCCCCGATCCAAAGTTTGCACCAGTTACCAGTGTAATCATGTTACGCCACCTGGCTTAAGGTTCTGGTATACAGTACAGTAATGATAATGTATATAGCAGTATATAGCAGGGCCAATGTATTAAGACTAGAGATTTGTTTACCAGTCCTAATGATTAACATACCTGGAATTGCCAATCCTAGGCTGATGTAGATTTCAGCTTTAACCTATGTCAGTTTTCGGGATTAAATTACAGTAAAATTGGATGACCAAAGCATCCTTGCTTTAGTTTGCACTTGCACCATGCCCCATTTCACCCACTTTTTAAATGGCACCAGTAACACAGGAAGCCACAAAAAAATCACAAATTCAATTGTGTGCACCAGAAATTAGCACTTAGACATGTATGGTATGCAAGCAAACTGTCACACAAGTGATCCAGCCATAGGCCCCAATGTCTATATATAAGTTATATCCATAGATTTCATGTGCACAGGATATTAATGGATGGTGTACAGCTCCACACAATTTATACAGTAGGATAGCATGACTTTCTAAATGAATTGAACACTAGGAAAAATATTGTCTATATTCTTACAATAAATTAATTTGACATTTAAAATAATATGCACTGTGGAAATGTGTCAAAAATGTCAAAAAGTGACAGAGTGGTTTCTAACAATAGATGTTGGATGACTTATTCAGGAAGCGGCATTACAGGAGAGATGCACACCACATCCAAGTTGACGAACCCTTTCATGTGTAGAGTCATTCTATTAAAAAAGATTGAGAGTATTTTTCTGTGGCTTCACAATGGGCATGTAAACACTGCAGTTCCAGGGGGGAGACGAAAACTGTTGTATAAGTGCAAGAAAGTGCAATACTTTGGCCCATGGGCATACTTCAACTTGTGTAAAAAAAAAAAAAAAAAAGGACCATGGGACCTCCCAGGCTGCATCATAATGAACCAGGATCCAAAACATCTTAACAATTATTGTGTCAACAGGTAATAAAGCTATGGCCACATGGTTTTATTGTATTGTATACTTTGTGTACCATAAGAATGTTATAACAATTGAGATACAATGAAAATTATTTTGGCTTTCTGGGTCATTATATGGCACCAAGTCAATGGACTCAAAGGCAAGTACAGGTAAAGTCTCATGAGCTCCTCACAGGTTTACTTTGATACAGTTTTTAGTGCAGGATAAAAAATATCTTTGTTGGATGAGATTGTGATTTTATTATGACTGCTGGTTCTGGGGAACAAAAAATAAAACATAAAGGGGCAGATTTCCCAAATCAATGTATGGAAGAATTATGTCATGATTTGTGTCAAAAACTTTCTAAGAAACTTTGCACCACATTTATCAAATTTCAGACAATTTCTAGACCAGAATGAGAAAAGGCGGTGTCATGGGTAAAAGACGGCCTAAGGTGGCCAAATAATGTTTCAAAGTGTTGTGTGTTTTTTTCGGACATGAACTAAAATGTCAAAAGTTTGAGTAGACCATCTTCAACTATTATCAAGCTTTTGACACTGATGGATCTGGTTTGGCGTAGGACTGCCTAGACTAATATTGCACTTTTCTGAGCTTTAGAAACTGATGGATCTGGTTTGGCATAGGACTACCTAGTTTAACATTGGACTTTTCTGAGCTTTAGACACCGATGGATCTGGTTTGGCCTAGGACTGCCAAGTCTAACATTGCACTTTAAGACTTTTCTGATAAATCTCCCCCAAACTATCTCCAGAAAATATAATACACTTCAAACTGCACAGAGCATCATGACGGGAAGACTTACAAATATTTCTCTATTCTTTCTTCATCATTTCTGAAAGTGGGTTTTTTATAATTCATCCACATGATAGAGAATAGGCCACCGATAATGAAATCTCCTCTCTTAAAATATTCGTAGTGGATTTTAGAATGGATAAAACTGAGGTAACATTGTGAGGATGACGGTGAAGCTTCATTTCTGTCTCCAGTAGTTTGTGTCCCCAGGACAATGAGCCAAAACATAACAATAAGGATGTATGTAGCTGTTTGTACAGGAGACCAATCCATGGACACAGGACTTCAGTTCAGGCTCGTCCTAGGAGATCGTCTATGCTCCATGGTGTCTGTGTGACAAGACGATGACTTGCTGCAGCTTATATATATTATCTGTCACCAGCTCTGGCTCCAGGTGCACAGCAGCACCACCAAGATAATAAAGTATTGCAACTAATCTTCTATAAATTGATGTGTGTCTTGAGTTCATGAAATTACTAGATTTTTTTATTCTACATCTCATTTATTAAAATTAGGATAAAACTCTAAGGAAATTGAGAAGCAAAAAAGGACAAACATCTGCAGCAATTTCCAGTTTCTCAATGACAAAATGAATCATACATTAGTGGCCTATCTGTGACATATATATTGTATGTATACCTTTATCAATAGGCATTTTTTTCACTTATGTTGCCTTTAGGACGTAGACACTCCTAGATATGTTTGTTAGCAAAATATAACCATCAAAAGAAAATAGCAGTAACAAGTAGGGATTAGCGGACCCGTTCATGTTCCTAAAAATTCTGTTTCAGTTCTGGTACCAAACTTTAATGCTCACCCTCTTTGGTAACACCGAAAAAAGTTGCCGATGCCATTTAAATGCATTTTCCAGAGAAACATTGTTGCCTCTGACTTCTCCAGAGAGAGACCAACCTAGAGTAAATGGTGGCTTTGCTAGAGGCATTTAAAGAGGTCATACCCGTAATCGGGGGCAGCGCCAAATGGAGGTGTTACCTGTGAACACCAAACCTTCTGGCTGAAGTTTGGTTTTGGGGAACCAAAGCACACATGTACGTCATGGATAACCGCTCGTTACTAGAAACAATAAACAATATAAATGACTATGTGGACTATTATTGATGTGGACCCCCATATGTTTCCTATGTAGCCTTCAACCTATTGTACATCTTTTATTAAAAGAAACCTACCATCTCAGATCTACCTATTAATGTAGATCTGGTGGCAGGTTCAGCTAATGAATCACATGGGAGCCCTTGAGTTGCCTGTAACTTTATAAATATTTTTTCACCTAATATGCAAATATCTGAAAGAGGCTACTGTGGCATGGAGTAACTGGAGTTGAAGCTACACAGCAGGGCTACTCCATGCCCTAGTAGCCTCTTTGAATCCATCTACTATGAGATCTTCAACACGCAGTTCCTGGTAGCTGCACACACTCGTCCGCCCTCTGAATAGACTCTCAATGCAGAGCCGGCGGCTGCGCATACTCAGCTGAAAAGCCGCAGCTACTGCAAATATTAAATAGCTCCGGTTGTGTAGAGTATTTAGATTATTTATACCCTTTTGTCTGGGTAATATGCAAATTTTCTAAAGAGGCTACTGGAGCATGGAGTAGCTTAAGCTGTGGCTACACCGCACGGCTACTCCACGACCCAATAGCCTCTTTGATCCTCCTACCCAGACATCTACAGCGTGCAGCTACAAGGAGCTGTGCGTACTTATCTGCAAAGCAGGATTTGTGGAGAAGGATTTGCTGAAGATATCTGGGTAGGAGGATCAAAGACGCTACTGGGGCATGATTAGCCGCGCCGTGTAGCCTCAGCTCCAGCTACTCCATGCCCCAAGCCTCTTTAGAAATTTAGCATATTACCCTGATTAAAGATTAGCAAAGATAGAGGGGAGTAAAGGATTAGCCCTGGAAAGGGCTATCCTTACATACGTTTCATGCACCTACCACCGGATCTACCTTGATAGGTAGATCCATAGTGGTAGGTTTCCTTTAAACAAATTCACTCTTTAAACAACTTTAATGTCCATATGATGATGTTATGTCTTTTAAAATGTATGATTGTTACTTACTGGCAACATTGAGTTACTTATCAAAACACTTTTGTAGATGCTGGCTAAAGCTTCTAAGGGTGTGTGATTAGCCACAGTGAAACGAGTACTGTATCTACAAGGGATGAAAGGCCACTCTGCCAGGAAAAAGTCGTCTGTGGTCTGGCAAAAGTAAAATTGAACTGTTTGGCCATAATGATTCGAGGAAAAAGGGAGAAGCTTGAGAACCCCATCCCAACTGTGACACCCAGGGGCAGCTTCATAATGAATCAACATCTTAAGACATCAGTAAGGAAGGTAAAGCTTAGGCGCAGATGGGTGTTCAAAATGGACAATGACCAGAAGCTACTTACAAAGTGGCTTAGGGATAACAAAATCAATGTTTTGGAGCAGCCATCACAGCAAGCCCTGATCTAAATCCTATAGAAAATTTATGGAGAAAGCTGAAAAGGCAAGCTCAGGAAGGCTACAAACATGGCTCAGTTACAGCAGTTCTGTCAGGAGGAGGGGGCTCAAATTCCTACCATCCATTGTGAGAAATTTGTGGAAGGAGATCCAAAACAATTTACTTAAGTCATAAAGTTTATAGGCAAAGGTACCAAACATTAAAGAAACATATGTAGATGTTTGAATTTACAGAAGGGCTTAAAGTTGCTTTCTAAAATGATCTCTCATTCTATATCATTTAATCAATATGAATAATTTTGGTAATCCTAATTGACCTAAATGGGAGAGTTTTATTCTGGTCAGAAACTGAGAAAAACATCATATCATGTATGTAAGCGTTTATTTTCAACTGTATTCTTTTATATGTATTTGGGGCTTTTGAGTCATTTGTATTCATTTTTTTTATTAATTGTTCTATTTTGAAATGGTTTGTTTTTACTTTTTTTATAAGTACCCTAATAAGACTAATACTGATCACTTTTTTGTACTAATGGACTTAAATAACCATGTACTGCAGGGTTTTATTAAGACCAGCCTATCGACTTGCATGAGGCTTATAGGCTGCATGATCCTGCCAAAAGCACTCGGGCAGTCACTATGTTAGCTCCCCGGCTGTCCTCCTGAGAGAGCCCCCTCCCTCAAAGGTATGTAAATCAGTATTGACCTTCGGGATCACAACTCATTTAGTTCATGACTGCTAGAGCAGGTGCCAAGTTGCCATAAGACAGCCGAGCAACTGCTCTTCCTTGAACAGGAGACACACGCAGAACTTAGGCTTACCCGACAGAGAACCCATCGGTATAACCATAAGCAAATTAGTAACTGTCCTTAAATTGGTCAATAAAAGGCAAATAACAATCATAAAGCAAAAATGTTAAACATTAATACAACGTCAGTATGGAAAGCACACTATTGCTTGTGTCTCTCCAAAATAGTCTTTCTGGAGTTCAAACTAGGTTTAAAAAAGAGAATATATATTTTTGGAAGAAATATGCAACCAAGAATGCCGGTACATGAGGACAAGATGGCAAATACCTCCACAGCCACCATGTATTTCCCTCTGGTGCTCAGATAAGCCGGGATCATAGCAATCCAGACACTGCAGAACAGCAGCATGCTGAAGGTGATGTACTTGGCCTCATTAAAACTGTCCGGTAATGTCCTCACCATGAAAGCCAGGACAAAGCTCACAGAGGCCAGGAGACCCATATAACCCAACATGGAGTAGAACCAGATATCTGAACTTTCATTGCACTGGATGATGATCTTCCCAGGATAAGTGTAATAGTCCAAATCCTGATATGGAGTTGAAAAGGAAAGCCACAACATACAAATGAGAACTTGTATAGAAGAACAAACAAATACCACATAATAGGACACATTGAATGAGGTCCACTTCACCCAGAGTCTTCCAGGTTTGGTGGCTTTGAAGGCAATGCAGACTGTGATAGTTTTTGCCAGAACAGTAGAGATGGAAATGGTAAAGAAAACCCCAAATGATATCTGTCTGAGTAAACAGGTTATGTCTGTGGGACGACCAAGGAAAAGGAAGATACAGAGGAAGTTCATCAGGATGGAGACCAGGAGGATGATGCTTACAGTCCGGTTATTGGCTTTAACAAGTGGAGTGTCCCAGTAACAAATGAAAGTTATTAATATAAACAATGTTAAAATAGAAAGAAATATGGCGATTCCTGAAAATATTGAGGATACAATGTCCTTATCATAAGATAGAAACTCATAAGCTTTGGGGATACATGTCACTCTCTTCTCATCCGGCCAATCTTGTTGAGGACATTTATGGCAGATCTCACTGTCTATAATAAAACAAAGTAAAATATTTCTTCTTACTATTTTAATTAACTTTTTATTATTATTCTAGTCTACAATATCATAATAAGAGATAGAATTATAAAAGATTAGCCCCTGCAGGTATGATATGTAATGTCTTGAAATCCTACTTTTGTTCAAAACTTTGCTCGTTTACCTTTAAACATTCTCCTCCAAAGTCCATGGAAATGATAAGGAAAGTTTCATTTTGTTTCCAGAGATGGTCTTGCTTCAGGTTCTGGTAAGTTATAGAATTTCAACTTTCAAAACTGATTGAGAATTTGTGTGCCACAAACTGCAGATAAACATCCAATTCTATAGAATTCCTTTTTTTTCCCCAATTCTATCATTTACAGATCCAGAAATTTAATTAAACAATAAGATTTTTATCTTTATTTGGATACCATGAGCCTGTTACTTTAAGTAAATATAGTAGCAAGAAGTGTAATACCCAATATATACTCACACAGAAACAGAAATAGGACCTGATAAAGGCTCTTTGACACATACAGTTGTCTTATACACGAGGCCTTGGAAACAATGACCATAAGCCCAAAGATGAGACTTGGTATGTGATCTTACAAACCCTTACAAACAACAGCTAGTACACATGCAGAATAAACAGCCGTGTAAGTGTAGTCTTAGACTGAGAGACATAAGGAAGAGAATTCTTACATCTATATCTTGGCTTCTATATTACATATAATCATGTTTTTGGTGTATTAAAGAAAAAAATCTCATATTTCAAGTTGCATCTGGCTTGTGACGCTGTGAGATAAAGTATTTGGGAACAAGCAGTCACTAGTTACATACAAGATAGGGTCCATAGGTTTGTTCTTAAGTTGAATTTGTATGTAAGTGGAAACTGTATATTTTATAATTGCAGCTGCAGACATATTGGAGTTTCAAAATTTTTGGCTGTATTGGGACCAAGGATTATCTATAAAGCTTCATTACAGACACTTTAAAACGGATTGCAGTCTGGGACTAAAGTAAAGCATCCAGAGAGCTTCATCAGAGTTCACAGTAGGCAGAGGGGTCTGTCTTTAACGAGGGGTCATCACCCAGGTGACCATAAGTAGGGGATCACCTGTATAGTCAGCTCAAGTGTACATACACTTAGCTGTATGCCTGCCCGGCTGCTACCTGGTGGGAATACCAATATGCGCTGGAGAGAAGGAGGTGACCTCTTCCATAGAGAAACAGTGCATGGCCCGCACATACGAGGAAAGATAGAGTATGCTCTATCTTTTCCCAGTGTACTGCATGGATCGGTGCCACAAATGTCTCTCTGTAATTATATCCCTAAACTGTGGCTATGGATAAGTAAGAGATGCCCCGACACATGTTTCGGCGGGTCTCTCCCGGACAATATTAGTGTTGGTACCTGAGATTGTAGCAGGATCATAGATAGTGACATTGTATGACAACAGCACAATATAGCTATTAGTGTCAGTCGCATGGATGCACGCGATCTGAGACAAACTCCTCAGCGCTGCTGGAGTGAGTGTAGACGCGGCGCTTAATCTATATAACCATGATCCTCTCAAAATGACAGCCGGCATATGCATAGTGCCACGGTGCGATGCACTGCAGCAAGGCTGATGTACCCTATGATCTGCTAATCTGAAGACTACTATATCACACAGTCTCTCTTATTCTCACAATAAACTGGTGGGACTTTGCCAGATCACAGGACGGTTATAACAACTTACAAGGGAACCCCTACCTTTGTTTGTATTCCTAGGTGTTACTCTACAACCTAGGTGGCAAGGATAAAATATGACAACACTCCTGTTTGAGTGCGATTGTGAGGTCCTGGATGGGTTGTTGCTTGTTTTGTTGTTTGAGAAGGTGGATCTTATCGTGTAGGGAGGTAATCTCCCTTTCCTTTTCTTTGGCAGCCATAATTTGTAGTTTGGTCAGTTCTCCACCTATGAATACTTTATGAGTAGAGATGAGCGAACATACTCGTTCGAGCTTGATGCTCGGTCGAGCATTAGCGTACTCGAAACTGCTCGTTGCTCGGACGAATACTTCGCCCGCTCGAGAAAATGGCAGCTCCCGCCGTTTTGCTTTTTGACTCTGCACTCCACCCAGCATGACGTGGTACCCTTACACGTCGATAGCAGTGGTTGGCTGGCCAGATCAGGTGACCCTGGGATAGACTAGCCGCTGCCCGCGCTGCTCGGATCATTCTGTGTCTGGATGCCGCTAGGGAGAGAGCTGCTGCTGGTCAGGGAAAGCGTTAGGGTGTTCTATTAGAATAGTGTTAGGCAGGAGTGATTCAACAAGAACCCAACAGCCCTTCTTAGGGCTACAATAACGTTATACTTTTTTTTTTTGTTTGCTTGTGGCTGGGCTTGCTGGCACTAGTAGTGCAGCTAGTACCATATTGTGAGGAATTTGCAGGGGGACTTGCTACCGTTGTGTTTAGCTCTTAGTGACACACATATCCACCTCAAACACCAAAGTGGGAAAATTTATTAGGGGTTTGATTTCAATTAGGCACAGTCTGCCATTTACTATTTATTTTACGTTTATTTTTTTAATAACTCAGTGTCATCTCATCTGGCATAGCAGTGTGCTTTCATACTTGGCTAGAAAATAGCCATAGGAGAATCCAAACGGCTTACTTACACCTACAGTAGCGTTATATATATTTGATTTCTGGTTGATCTGCTGGTGGCTGTCCTTGCTGCAGTGCATCTACTAGCAAATTGTGAGCAATTTGTAGTGAGACTTGCGACCGCTGTGTTTTGCGCTTAGTGACGCACATATCCATCGCAAAGACCGAAGTGGGAAAATTTATTAGGGGTTGGATTTCAATTAGGCACAGTCTGCCATTTCCTTTTTTATTTTACGTTTATTTTTTTAATAACTCAGCGTCATCTCATCTGGCATAGCAGTGTGCTTTCATACTTGGCTAGAAAATAGCCATAGCAATAGGATAGCATCGTTTGGTTTTAAAAACTAAAAAACACAAAAAAAAACAAAAAACACAAAAAAAAGTTAAAAAAAAATTAAAGTTGTAACTCTCATTTTCAAAATGTTTAACCTGAGGGCTAGGGGTAGAGGACGAGGGCGGGGACGTGGGCGTCCAACTACTGCAGGGGTCAGAGGCCGTGGTCCTGGGCGGGGTGAGACACCACCTGCTTATGAGGGAGCAGGGGAACGCCGCAGAGCTACACTCCCTAGGTTCATGTCTGAAGTTACTGGGACTCGTGGTAGAGCACTGTTGAGGCCAGAACAGTGCGAACAGGTGATGTCGTGGATTGCCGACAATGCTTCGAGCAATTTGTCCACCAGTCAGTCTTCCACGCAGTCCACCCATGTCACCGAAATCGGCACTCCTCTAGCTCCTGCACCTCAGCCTCCTCCCCCCCAGTCTGCCCCCTCCCAGGAAAATTTGGCATTTGAACCGGCATACTCTGAGGAACTGTTTTCTGGACCCTTCCCACAGTCACAAACCACTTGTCCGGTTGCTGCTGAGCAATTTTCCGATGCCCAGGTTTTCCACCAGTCGCAGTCTGTGGGTGATGATGACCTTCTTGACGTAGTGGAAGAAGTGTGTAAAGAGGTGTCCGACGATGAGGAGACACGGTTGTCAGACAGTGGGGAAGTTGTTGTCAGGGCAGGAAGTCCGAGGGGGGAGCAGACTGAGGGATCGGAGGATGATGAGGTGACAGACCCAAGCTGGGTTGATAGGCCGGGTGAACACAGTGCTTCTGAGACGGAGGAGAGTCCTCGACCAGAACAGGTTGGAAGAGGCAGTGGTGGGGCCAGACGGAGAGGCAGGGCCAGAGCTGGTGCATCAGCGCCAAATGTGTCAACTAGTGAAGCTCCCGTGGCGAGGGCTCCTGCGGCGAGGGCTAGATTTTCAGAAGTCTGGAGGTTCTTTAAGGAAACACCGGATGACCGACGGACTTTGGTGTGCGACATTTGCCAAACCAGGATCAGCAGGGGTTCCACCACTAATAGCTTAACTACCACCAGCATGCGCAGGCATATGAATGCTAAACACCCCACTCAGTGGCAACAAGCCCGTTCACCTCCGGCCGTGCACACCACTGCTCCTTCCCCTGTGTCAGCTGATAGTCAGCCCCCTGCCCAGGACCCTGGCACAAAAACCCCATCGTCGCCTCCACGATCCTCCACAGCATCCACCAGCGTTCAGCTCTCCATACCCCAGACGCTGGAGCGGAAACGCAAATATTGTGCAACCCACCCGCACGCCCAAGCCCTTAATGTCCACATCTCCAGATTGCTTAGCCTGGAGATGCTGCCCTATAGGCTAGTAGAGACCGAAGCCTTTCGCAACCTCATGGCGGCGGCCGCCCCTCGGTATTCGGTCCCCAGCTGCCACTACTTTTCCCGATGTGCCGTCCCAGCCCTGCACCAGCACGTGTCAGACAACATCATCCGTGCCCTGACCAACGCCGTTTCTGACAAGGTCCACCTGACCACGAACACGTAGACGAGTGCTGCCGGGCAGGGCCACTATATATATATAGCTGACGCCACATTGGGTTAACTTGGTGGAGGCTGGGACCGAGTCTGACCCTGCGGCTGGTCATATACTGCCGACGCCGAGGATTGCGGGGCCTACCTCGGTCCAGGTGTTTCAGGCCTACTATGCCTCCTCCTCCTCCCACCCCTCCTCCACCTCCTCCTCCGAACTACCATCCGTGGGCATGGCGCCATCAGTCGGTAGCTCTAGGCACAGCAGCAGTGCCGTCGCTAAGCGACAGCAGGCGGTGCTCAAACTGCTGAGCCTAGGCGATAAAAGGCACACCGCCCAAGAACTATTACAGGGCATCACGGCGCAGACTGATCTGTGGCTGGCACCGCTGAACCTGAAGCCAGGCATGGTTGTGTGTGACAACGGCCGTAACCTGGTGGCGGCTCTGCAACTCGGCAGACTGACACATGTGCCATGCCTGGCCCATGTGTTAAATCTCATAGTTCAGCGTTTCCTCAAGACATACCCCAATCTGTCTGATTTGCTCACGTAGGTGCGCCGCATCTGTGCGCATTTCAGGAAGTCCAGCACAGATGCTGCCACTCTCAGGGCAGCGCAGCGCCGCCTCCAACTGCCCGCTCACCGACTGTTGTGCGACGTGCCCACGAGGTGGAATTCAACACTGACCATGTTATCCAGAGTTTACCAGCAGCGCCGAGCGATTGTAGACTGCCAGATGTCAACTTCCACCAGAACTGGTAGTCAGGTCAGTCAGCTTCCTCAAGTCTACAATGAGGAGTGGACGTGGATGTCTGATATCTGTCAGGTGCTGAGTAACTTTGAGGAGTCAACACAGATGGTCAGTGGCGATGCCGCCATCATCAGCCTCACCATCCCGCTGCTTGGCCTGTTGAAAAACTCTCTGATCAGCATGAAGTCGGAAGCTTTGCGCTCGTCACAAGAGACGGGGGAAGAAGATTCCCTTGTTGATAGCCAAAGCACCCTTAGGTCTGTTTCTCAGCGCATATCGGAGGAGGTGGAGGTGGAGGAGGATGAGGAGGAAGAGGAGGAGAATGTTGGCGAGACACAAGAGGGGACCATTGTTGAGTCCTTCACTGTTCAGCGTGTATGGGCAGAAGAAGAGGAGTTGGAGGAGTTGGAGGAGGAGGAAATGGACAGTCAGGCCAGTGAGGGGAGTGAATTCTTACGCGTTGGTACTCTGGCGCATATGGCAGATTTCATGCTAGGCTGCCTATCCCGTGACCCTCGCGTTCAAAGAATTTATTCCAGCACCGATTGCTGGGTGTTCACTCTCCTGGACCCACGGTACAAGCAAAATCTTTCCACTCTCATCCCTGGAGAGGAAAGGAGTGTGAGAATGCATGAATACCAGCAGGCCCTGGTGCACAAGCTGAAACAGTATTTCCCTTCTGACAGCGCTAGCGGCAGAGTGCGTAGTTCTGCGGGACAAGTAGCGAGGGAGAGTAGGCGAGCAGGCAGCTTGTCCAGCACTGGCAAGGGTACGTTTTACAAGGCTTTTGCCAGCTTTATGTCACCCCAGCAAGACACTGTCACCTGTCCCCAGTCTCGGCAGAGTAGGGCTGATCTTTACAGAAAGATGGTGAGGGAGTACGTAGCTGACCATACCATCGTCCTAAATGATCACACAGCTCCCTACAACTACTGGGTTTCAAAGCTGGACATGTGGCACGTACTGGCGCTTTACGCCTTGGAGGTTCTTGCCTGCCCTGCCGCTAGCATCTTGTCCGAGCGGGTTTTCAGTGCAGCTGGTGGCATCATCACCGATAAGCGTACACGCCTGTCGACTGACAGCGCTGACAGGCTGACGCTTATTAAGATGAATAAAGCCTGGATTTCTCATAATTTCCAATCTCCACCAGGTGAAGGAAGCTCAACCTGAATAATTTATCCACTCCTCCTCCTCCTCATTTTCCTCCTTCTCCTCCTCTTTGTACAGTAAAGCAGAGGAAACTGGCTATTTTTTGACAGGGCCCACTGGCTCTAGCTATAGTACTTTATGCATTTAATTTTTCTGGAGGGCCACCGACCCGGTCCTCTGTTTTAAACAATTTTTGGGAGTGCCACATACAGGCACTCAATCTATTCAATTTTTCTGGAGGGCCACCTACCTGCTCCTCTGGTTTGAAAACTTTTTTGGACTGCCACATACAGGCACTCAATCTATTTCATTTTTCTGGAGGGCCACCTACCTGCTCCTCTGGTTTGAAAACTTTTTTGGACTGCCACATACAGGCACTCAATCTATTCAATTTTTCTGGAGGGCCACCTACCTGCTCCTCTGGTTTGAAAACTTTTTTGGACTGCCACATACAGGCACTCAATCTATTCAATTTTTCTGGAGGGCCACCTACCTGCTCCTCTGGTTTGAAAACTTTTTTGGACTGCCACATACAGGCACTCAATCTATTCAATTTTTCTGGAGGGCTACCTACCTGCTCCTCTGGTTTGAAAACTTTTTTGGACTGCCACATACAGGCACTCAATCTATTTCATTTTTCTGGAGGGCCACCTACCTGCTCCTCTGGTTTGAAAACTTTTTTGGACTGCCACATACAGGCACTATCCAAATTAAATTGTCTCCATAGCAGCCTCCACACGTTGTCTCCATTGCTACCTCCAAAAGTCGTCCATATAGCTGCCTCCATACATCGTCCCTTTATCAAACGAGGTGTGTCAGGCAGAATTTTGGGTTGTTTTCATGGATTCCACATCAAAGTTGTTAACTTTGTCGCCACCCAGCTGTGTTATCCACAAAATATACTGGCAAACTTTTATCATTTACCGATATTATTTCAGCGCTTCTTGCGCATCTGTTTACATTCCCCTCACCCGCCATATCCTAAACTTATAAGAACGCTACTACACTTGATCTTATACAAAAGGTTCTTAGAAGTGCTGTTTGGGGAGTAGCCTAGAGACACGGGCTTGGATTGGCGAAAGCTCGCCTGGCAGCGGAGCGCCAGCTCCATGCCAAGATCCAACTAACATAGTTTTAACTGCAGCACCTATAATCTACTACTAGTTCACTGCCTCCATACATGGTCCCCTTATCAAACGAGCTGTGTCAGGCAGAATTTTGGGTTGTTTTCATGGCTTCCATGTTAACTTTGTCGCCACCCTGCTGTGTAATCCACAAAATATACTGGCAAACTCTTATCATGTACCGATATTATTTGAGCGCTTCTTGCTCACCTCCTTTGGTTCCTCTCTGCCACCCATTGGTTTGAAGCCTGAGTCCATTTAGGGTATGTCGCCATGCCACTCTCTAGCCTGCTGCCGCTGCCTCTGCATGCCGTCCCCTATAGTGTCAGGGTCAATTATTGGATGTTTTAGATGCTATCTAGCTTCATTCTGTCACTCTGTCATGGCCATGCTGTTGCCCATAGTTTTGGCATAATGGTACGATTAAGCAGCCTCAGAGGCATCCATGCATGCTGCCCCTGCTGTTTCCTGTCCATTTCCGTGGTGTTTCCATCCTTTTCTGAGGTTCCCAGGTGTTTGGCCAAGCTTCCCTGTGCAGAGCCTTGGTCCCCTTGAAAAATGCTCGAGTCTCCCATTGACTTCAATGGGGCTCGTTATTCGAGACGAGCACTCGAGCATCGGGAAAAATTTGTCTCGAATAACGAGTACCCGAGCATTTTAGTGCTCGCTCATCTCTATTTATGAGCTATCCAGACTGAAAATGGGCTAAGTTTTTCTTTAGTATTAAATTCACAGTATTCTTTCAATGATCTTTTAATTCTTTCACATTAGTACAGTAAATCTCTTCTCTTTTTTTCCATTTCCGTTTAGGTAATAGGTTTGTGGTGCCTGCAGCCTGCCCTCCTGTTTGATTTTTGATATTTGGTTTTATCCTACAAAAAAAACCATTGAAAATACAACTCTTACCACAAAAAATAAGTCATCATGTGTCTGTTCTTAAAGGTGTTAAGGTGTTTTATTAAAAATCTATAACTAGAAAAAAAAATGCAAATTTGCTAATCCTTAGAACAAAGAGTGTAACAGAAATATGTATTTAGTACTTGCCATCCAATATTATTTTGTTAATTAGTCCCTAGGTTAAAGAAGTCATCACTTTTATTATAGTAACAAGGCTTTTAAGCAAAGATGACTTTCTAATAAACAATGCATAAACACAAGAAGACACCTGTAATTTAACATGAGGACTATACAGTACATTGAAATACTGTTAGTCTATAAATAGATACACTTGGAAATTTGTCCCATTGCATTGTAGTTCTTTAATACAGACTTTAAAGTACAACTGTTAAGTATAAATATTTTGCCTAACTCTGCACTAAGCAAAAATAGGAAATTCTCTAATTTATTCTAATAAGCTATCTGTATATGTTTATCTGCTAGCAGAGGTTTCATCTTGTCCCCCCAGGCTAATCTCAATTTGCCATGCTCTCTGGTAACCATGGGAAACCATATAGAACTAGTAAAAGAAAGCTTTTTAGGACAGGTAGTAGTATAGGAGTGCAAGAAAGCACAAGCTGGAGTGATGTCACCAGCATGTAACTAATTACATGCTTCAGGTCATCCAATTACAAACATGCTGTCCTTCATGTGAAAGTCCTTAGTGCTCTGGCCTCAGTGCCCTTAGCTGATATCACAACCACAGTGCCGCCTACTTCAGGAATAACTGAATAGGATTTTATAACAAGGGCTGATAGATATACCAGGATGTATCTAAGGTTAGGAAGAAGTTGGCAGCATGGTGCCTATATTGTTGGATTTCTTGGCAAAGGCTCTCTCTTCAGCTGTGCTAAAGCTATTTTTTGTCAGTAACTTTATTTGTGATGCTTTAAAGTCAGTTATTTAATGATTTAGGTGATCTGAAGTTAATACTACAAATTTACCTGTAATATTGGACACTTCTCCCTCAGAGCATGGGACACAGTCATAGCAGCAAACTTTATATCCTCCATTCAGAGCTTTCCTTGATCCAGGAGAACAGGGATCATTGCACCAAGACCGAGGCTTCTTGTATTTTAAGTAAAATAGAAGTAAATGATCAAATATATGAAACTGATTTCACTAAATTTACTAAAATGTTTCTATTTTGTAAAGATCAAAACTATCTGCAATGTGTCAGTGTTTGCAGTTTTAAATTAATACATTATTTTATAGAGATCCTGGGGGTTATTTAGCATTATACCAACTTTTTGGGACAGTTGGGATGTCTGTTTTTGGATTTCAACTGTCCATTAGCTTCATTAAAGTGGCTTTGGCCATAAATGTTCTTATGGTCTATTTTCTGCCTGGGATTTTTTTTTCAAAAAGTCTCTAAAAAAGTCTCAAAATGCATAAAAATGCACGATGTTGCTCTAGCAGTATGTTTATGCTAGATTAATGAAGAGGTGTATATAGTCCTGTAAGGACTTATTGCCGCTCTTTTCAGACTTTTCTATGCCAAAAATGCCCAGGAAAACTATTGATAAATAACCCCCCTTGTGTCTGCATATTTGACTTTATGTTGTTTTTTTTATCACATTAAAGAATGCCTTAAGTTTTCCAGATCAATTGCACTCAATTTTGTCTTGTAATAATTGTAACTTTAAGGTTTAGAATGTTTTTTTCCACTATAAAGTACATTCATTATTTTATTGCAGCCATTTTCCTGCTAATCCTATTGCTTTCTACCTCTCTCCCTTCAGCCCTGCACTCTGGTTGCCAAGAAAAATCTGTTTTTACAGGAGATGCAGGTTACGGTCTTCTTGATCAGCAAAGGGGGAGGGACTATGCAAAGCGCTGCCTCCCATTTCTGCTTAGTAATTACAGGAAGCCAACTATAGCTGGCCAACTATCCTGTCTACAGTTTGCCCTCATCTCCCCCACAAAGTGAACCTTCTCCCACTGTAGCTGTTCAATTTAATTAAGAAATTAGTAACATCCATAAGCCTAATCTGCACGCCAGCCCTTCTATTTGGCATGATACAGGCACCATTGGAATTGTTGTCAATAGCTCCCTCCAGCTGTGCTGTAAAAATTTTATCGAGCTGAAAGTAGATAGCAGTCACAGATTATCAAGAAACTTCTTTACTGATCACTTTCCTAAGTTTAGTTTTGTTTTAGTTTAGTTTTTAGGATTATAAATAGCCATCCCCCATTTACTTGGATGAGGATTAGTAAAAAAAAACAGGCTAATGTATAAAAAAATATCCCCCCCCCCCTTTTTTTCTTTAAAATCCTGGAGAGCCCATTCCAACATTTCATCTCAAACTATAGAAATAAATGTATTATTAGTTTATTTATATAAACCTGATCTGCTAATGCTAAATTTTATAAACAGTATATTTCACAGACCTCGCACATAAAAGTAACGTAGTACCAGTTAGAATTATTCTATTCCTTCTTACCCTGTCGTTTTTCCACACAATTTTACTGACATCAATGTTAAGTTTTTTTATTTCCCTTGAAGGCTTTTCAAACGTGGCCAAGAGTGAAGTATCCATGAAGTTCTTACTGTTTTCATCTTTCAGAAAAATCCAATTTACCAAATTCCACTTCCATTTCACCTCGCTCATTAAAAGCAATCTTTTCTCCATTATGATCAGTGTAAAATATTTTTGTTATATGCTTAGACAGCTGTTAAAAAGCAAAAAGTAAAAAGAAATTAACTTTAGACTAGAAATTTTCAAAAATCTTTTTGGGTCCAGGTACTGGACCCAGACAAGAACCGGCTCCAGTAGAACCCAACTACCAGCCCTGATCTTTGGTGTTAGCTGTTTTAATTACTGCGTCCAAGTGCAACAGCATTTAAGGGGGTTGTTGCTCCCGAACTTCTAAAAGTTTTGGCTACAAACCATACAAAAAATTGTAACTGTCTTCATTACAATACTTAACTAGTCTTTCGGTTTCCTCCATATGACTATAGATAATCTCCATCTCCATAAAATTATATATCTTTTCCCTTTTCATTCCAAGCATTTCTGACACATTAAGCATGAAATATAGCTGCAACTTTCGGCAAACACCAAAAACATTGGGACTAGAGATGAGCGAGCACTAAAATGCTCGGGTGCTCGTTATTCGAGACGAACTTTTCCAGATGCTCGAGTGCTCGTCTCGAATAATGAGCCCCATTGAAGTCAATGGGAGACCCGAGCATTTTTTTAATAAAACTGAACAGTAAAAGAACAGTGCAAAAAAAAAAATTCCAGATGTTTGCAGATGTTTTACTTGTAAGAACACATTGAAATAACACTATTCTTCACTTTCCAGGTGTTCGCGCGTGTCTTCCGCTAAGTTAGGAGATGTGCACGAACATCTGGAATGTGAAGAATAGTGTTATTTCAATGTGTTCTGCACTTAAATGCTCCTGTGTTCACTGTTTTTAATGTTTTAATTCTATTCTTCACATTGCAGGTGTGCGCGCGTGTCTCCCGATAGGTTCGGAGATACGCCCGCACATCTGCAAAGTGAAGAATAGTGTTATATCAATGTGTTGTGCCCTTAAATGTTCATGTTTTCACTGTTTTTAATGTTTTAATTCTATTCTTCACATTGCAGGTGTGCGCGCGTGTCTCCCGCGCGCACAGCTGCAAAGTGAAGAATAGAATTAAAACATTAAAAACAGTGAATACAGGAGCATTTAAGTGCAGAACACATTGAAAGAACACTATTCTTCACATTCCAGATGTTCCGAACATCTCCTAACTTAGCGGGAGACACGCGCGAACACCTGGAAAGTGAAGAATAGTGTTATTTCAATGTGTTCTTACAAGTAAAACATCTGCAAACATCTGTAATATTTTTTTTTTTTAAATAAAAATGCTTTTATTAAATTTATTTTATTAATTTACTGCTCGATCTCGAGCCGGCGAGATACTCGTCCGAGTAACGAGCCGGTCCGAGTATGCTAATACTCGACCGAGCAGTATACTCGGACGAGTATACTCGCTCATCTCTAATTGGGACAGATTTATCAAGCTGCCTAAGAGTAAGAATATGCTAAGTTTCCCATGGCAACCAATCATAGCTCAGGTTTCATTTTACCAGTGCTCAGGAATATTATGAAGTGGAGCTGTAATTGGTTGCTGTCAGCACTCAGTCCACAATGCCGCTCACCTCTCCCAGCTCACCTCTGTGGTCTGACACCCGTACCCGCCTCCTAGTGCGCGTTCACCAGCTCTGTGAGATTTAAAGGGTGAGCGCACTGCTAATTGGTGTTGCTGGTGGTCTGCCCTAATAAATGGACTGCCTTGACCTTCTGCTACGTCCCTGACTCCCGTGGTGCCTGTCCTGACCTCCTGCCTGTCCACGACTCCATCTTGGCATAAGATTCTGTATTATGCCTTGGCCACCACCGCAGACAAAGTTACACCTGTGTAGCGACCTGCTTTTACTAAGCCACAGCAAATCCGACCCGCTTTGTCTGGGGGCTCTGGTGAAAACCGGGTACCATGTAGACGTCATCGTCCATGGTGGCTCAGTGCGTCCACTACCCCTGACCTTTGACAGTTGTCATGGGCAACTAAGCACATTTTTACTCTTATGCAGCTTGATAAATCTCCTCCTTAATGAACCTTTGGGATCTTGGGAGTTGCATAGAGCTTTTGAAAAGAAATAACTGGTTCTATTGAGTTCTAATTGATGGCCCAATAAACTAAAGCACAAACACTAATAAACAAAGAAGGGGAAATGGAGGCAGAAAGTAGAGGGATGGTAAAAGGACAGAGAGTATGGCACCAGAAGAAGACAAAAGGAAAGGGAAACAGGAACAGCTATCCACTTGACATACAAAAACCAGTGGAAATGATGAGAGAGGGAGGCAAAGTAAATTAACAGTCAGGAGAAGTTGGCACCTCCACAGCCCAAGGAGCTGCATCCACCTACTGAGGCAGGTAGGAGAAGAACTTACTTCTTTTCTTAACCTATATGACCACATTTTAGATTTTCGGAGTGCAATTTTGTTAAAAGCATGGGCCAGGATATAGACTGATGTATACACAAAGTATAGATTGTTATCCATATAGCTTTCTTGTGGGAAATCATGAATCTCGGTGCAGTTAATTACAGAGTTGTCTGCATAAAATATTTCAAAAAAAATATTTTTTCTGATATTTTTTGTTAGGCAATGGAAAATGAAGTACAACAGGTCTTCCAGCAGTGGGTCATCTGGACGGGTTGAGGGGTTTAAATCTTCAAGTATATTAAATCTTGGGATTTGTCTCCTGGGTAACATAAGCATAAAGCTACAGTTGACCAATTTGGCAAATGCCATTCCTAAATAAAGAACACCTAACCAAGACTCATGTAAGATCATAGTGATATTTTCTGTCTGCATTTCATAGAGAGATAAAGCATAATTCTCATAATAAAGACCACAGACGACTACGACTTCAGCGCGTGATTGTTTGATCTTGTCCATCCTTATTTTGTTCTCTATGCAGTCATCCTTTTCTAATTTAATGATAAAGTCTATACAGATCCCACTCTGGATCATCATTTTACTAAGTGTTACTGACTATATTTCACCAATTCCATAGTTTGGTGTAATGATCCCAACGCAGTTCCATCCAAAATATTGTAAACACTTAATATTAGCTTCATAGCGAACCCAATCATCAGATGCAATCTGGAATAGTGTTGGATGTGAGATTCTATCTCTCAGGAGAGGGTCAGCAGGTCCATAATTGATCTATAGAAATAGAACACACATGGAGTTTAATGTAGCTATCACTTTCTATTTCCTTTTACATTTAGTTTCAGTACTTTAGTGATGACATTAGATAATATGAAGATGATATTTACCTGTGTAAACCTAAATAGACTGAGGAATTGTATAATCGCACTGATTGAGTGAAATCCAGAATTGGCTACAAAGGCAACTACTTCACCTTCATCCACACAGGAGAAATTTGGAACCCCCTGGTGTTTACCGGACATTATTTGGATGGCAGATTTCATGGATTTTTGGGGATTTCCGCATGTATCAATGATGTGATAACCAATAGAAATATTGGGTAATAATTCAGGGTTTTTATTAATCTCATTTATGGCAAAAATGAAAGCCAAGATGTGTTTATATTGATCCATCCGAATACTGAAATAGAAACAATAAAAAGATTGCAATTTAATGAATGTTAAATACTAAAACAATACATGGCTACAGTCCTTTTTATCTTCACCATTTTTTATTCTATATATTGGACTTTTTATGATTTAAATGAAAAAATAAGATATTAACCCCATGACTTAGCACTCAGCATCGGATACATACAAGCCTGAGCTGATGCCAGTTTAGCTCGAGATCCGAGCAAAGCCAGCATCGGAATACACAGGGTGCTGGATGTAACTAACAACCAACATCCCATAACACCTGTGGTCGGAGTGGGATCAGATCACGAGTGTTTAATCCATTTAATGACACAGTCAGCGCAATCGTGGCATTTTACTCGGCTGACAGAGGTCTCTGCCCCTAATTGCTCCCCGCCACTGATTTCGGTGGCCGACAATCGTTCCTATCCTGATTGGGCCCCAGGGCTGCCTGCAGGCAGTGCCTGTAATATGGCATCTGTGACATCATCTTAAAGGCACAGTGGCAACCTCTGCATGTGCATAAGCTGACACAAAAATACCCTGCAATACATCAGTTTGCATGTTCATGTCCCATGGTTGAAACAATAAAAATGTGTAAAAAAATGCTTTTCAATGAAAAATTAATTAATAAATTAATAAAAATGCCCATAAGCCCCAAAACATATAAAGAGACATATAATGCTCAAAAAAAGTCTAAATCATAACACAAACCCCACATATAGTATCACCACATCCGTAGCAACGCTTAGAATAAAAGTAAATAATTATTGAACTCACACGATGTACACGGTAAAAAAAGAATGTTAAAAACCGGCCAAAAATTTAGATTTTTACCTATTTAATCCCTCAAAAAATGCTATAAAAAGTGATAAAAAAACATGTACTACAGAATTATACTGTTGCAAAGTACAACATGTTCTGCAAAAACCAAGCAATCAAAAAGCTCCGTAATCAAAAAAATTTGTAAGACGGCGGTGCAAAAATGAAAGATTTTTCCCCACGTTTTATTTGGCAATTTTAATAAAACATAAGAAAGAATATTCAAGTCCGGTATCCCCGTAATTCTATTGACACATGGAATAAAGTTAACATGATTATTAGGCTATACGGGGAACACCAAAAAAAAAAAAAGAAAAAATCCAGTACAGAATTAATGCTTTTCTCCTCCTGCTCTCAAAAAATAGTTAATACCTTTTCAACAATAGGGGATACCAACCCTAACATGGCCCCAATAACCAAAAAAGCTAAAATGTTATTGCCTACAAAAGTGGCCAATGAGAAAACTAAAATCCTGGTAGTTTCAGGGTGCTTCTTCCCTCCTGTGCGCACATGAAATAAGTAACTGCTACATGTGGGGGGTCTCTACTCAGGAGAAATTTTAAAACAAATTTGAAGCCATTTTACAAATTATGAAAATGTAAAATTTACATAAGGGAAATATTAATTAGCAACTTATTTAGGTGGTCAAACAATCTGCCTGAAAACGTGATGATTTCGAATTTCGAAAAATGGAAATTTTTTCAAAAAATTCCAATTTTTTTTCTTCTTTTAAGTAAATAAACACAAAACTTACTAGCCAACATTTGCTACCAAAATGAAGTACAAAATGTGGGGAAAAAAACATTCTCAAAATCACTTTGATAAAGAACAGTGTTCAAAAGTTAAAACCATATAAACGACATAAGCCAGAATACAAAAAATGAGGCTGAGCCTTAAGCTATAAAATGGCTGCATCCTTAAGGGGGTTAACAATTTTTTTTTGTGAGATAAAACCACATTTCTCTGACTTGCCATGTATAATGAAACCAAAGTGGCAACCTTCACCATCCCTGCAATAGGTGAGAGGCCACGACATTTATTTATTATACCTCTCCTGCAGTTAGCCGGTGTACGGGCTCACTTTTTGTGCTTTATTAAGACTTTAAGGAAAGAAAAGTAATATACAGTAAAGTTTTGCTGTTGAAGTAAAAGATCTCTACAGCAAGTGGCATAATCTACTATAACAGTTAGGCTTGGTTCACATAAAGTTTTTTGCCATATGTTGTAAGGAATCATCGGGGGGGGGGGATTCCTATGTGTCCTTACAATGTAATGCATTGACGTATCCCCCTGAATGCTTATATAGTGGAATACGTCTCCCAAGGTCTGCTCCTCTCCCCTGAATGCGGGGGGATGAGTATACAATATCAGGAACAAGAGATTGGCTACTACTAATTTATTGGGTGTTTGCAGTATGTTGCATCTGCTTCATAGGATTCTATGACCTCCTCTGAGTGCACAGTAGGTTGATGTGTCTTTCCATCCTGCCTTTTTTAGGGGACGTGACGTATACTGGTCAGAAGGAGGCAACAACTTTGCCTCAGTCTGTCAGAACTTGACGATGTATACACTCTGTATATATATCAGGAGCTTCCCCCATGTATACCCTGAGAGCATACATAAAATAAGATGTGAACTCAGCCTCATTGTTGATTACTAGACACCCATTGCCACACAGAAAGGCCAAATGATCCCAAATGTGTGAATTCACCAGCAGGAAATAAAGGTTGTGACATTCTGTTGAAAGAGTAAAAAGCCAGAGCAGCCACAAAAACAGGCAGGAATAGGAACTTTCATCCTTGTTCCAGCTCATCCATGGGGCCATGAAAACCTTGGCTTATTCTATGAGCGCATAGAAATACATGTAGACGAGTGCTTGTCATTGATACACCGGCTTGCAAATGTGCCAAAACAATGCCCATATGTACTTTGATTATAAGACATACAGATGTGGATGAAATTGGGCTTGATCTGATGCTGGACTGAGGGATCATGGGATTGATAACAGAGGTGAAGGAAAAAAAATCAAAATATTAGAGTGTATGATTTTCCAGTTTTTCAATTTAAAAGGCAACACATTTCCACTTTATTTAAATAGAGAATATATTAATGATATGTGATGCACCTGATTATGTTTGAGACATTGACCTGGTTTTGTTATAAAATATAAAATAAAAGTTAATCTTACAACAGTTATTCTTACCCTGCAAAGTTATTCTTAGAGGGGGATTTATCACCACTGTTCTGTTTTCTTGTACTTTTTGAGATTTTTATGTCTCAGTTGAGATGAAAAAGTCTCAACTGCGATATAAAAGTCTCAAAAGCTTCTACAAGAAAACAGAGCTGTGGTGATACCCCCCCCCCCCCCATGTGTCTTTTCAGCTCCAGATAATGAAGTGATTTTCACTCTAGTTGTCTTTATACACCACATCCAGAAGGTAATGAAATGCAAGGTGGAACCCTTCCAAATAATTCACGGTGATCGAGGTTACAATATTGATAAAAAAAAGTGATCATACATTGATCTACACATTTTTTTCAGACATATGCTCAATAAAAAATTAACAATGGAATTAACTCACTCTTCACAAAAAAAGAAAAAGGAATTTGGATCAGAAAATTCGGGAAAATGTATAGCATCAAAATGAGCAGAGATCAGTCCTCCGATGATGATGTCTCCTTCCTGATAATATTTGTAATCAAAATCCACTCTCATTTGTGTCAGGGCGCAGGTTGAGGTGAGATAACTACAAAATGTAACAGGTAGAAATATTATAATCATGTACGAGCCGGAGTGAACGAGAGACCAATCCATCTTCCTCTGCTGTGAAATGGCCATAAACATATATAACCTCTATATTGTGTCGCTTATGTACATGACCAGGTACTGACACAGGAGAGAGATGATGATAAGCAGCTCCTTATGTACATGGCCAGGTACTGACACAGGAGAGAGATGATGATAAGCAGCTTCTTCTATACATGGCCAGGTGTGATACAGGAAAGAGATGACAGTAAGCAGCTTCTTATATACCTTACCTGTAGCTGATTTAGGTCCAATGAGAACACAGGAGAATTGCAAGAGCTATAATAATAACACTCATTTGGAATAACACTAAATATATTTATATGTCATTGTGTTACACTTATTCCCTTTAGCTGGACATGTCCAGATATTCTCTGTGTATGACAAGCAAATGTTTTAAAAGAGACATGTTCTGATGATAACATAACAGGGAAATGCCTACTATCCTGTTTGTGTCGGTTTGTAGCAACTCTGTGGATATGGGGGCATAATATTTGACATTTGATGTCAGAGAGCTCATCCAATCATCTTCTGGACTAAGGCTCTGGCATCTTAGAATAGGCTTTGTGTACTGCTGCTCATTTATGGCTTAAGTCTTCTACTGAGCCTGCTACTCTAGTGTTCATTCTGTGTTCTACATACTGGTCTATTTGCCCCTTTGCCTGATTCTCTGACTATCTGCTTGCCTAGTGATTTTGTACTGCATTGTTCTCTCGGTTCAGAGCCGTATTGGGTGATTATCCTTTTTTGTTCATATTCTCTTGACTTATGTCTTTGACACAGGAAGGGAATGTCAATGATTTGCCTCCAACCTCTTAGGCAGAGTCTGCTGGAAAGAATGTTTAGTCTCAGGGAACATTATTGTTGTCTATTTCACTTGTCCATTCCCTGACCCTGCATAACATTATAGCATGCCTTAAGAATATCCTTCTGGTCTAGTACAAATTGAACAAAGGACCTGTTTCGTCTGGAGCAAAGAGGCCACACAAAGTTGAGTTAATTACAGTGCATCAATTTCCATGGGATTATCTTTGCCACCTCACCCCTTCACAGTAGCAAAACTGTTTGAGCCAAAAGTAAAGTCTCCTCCTAAAGGGAGGCTGTGAGGCTGTGATGCTACAACCACTCCAACCACCACCAGCAGTAGCGCCATCACCATGCTTGTTCACACTATCCACTCAGCTCTCCATCCCTCTCTACAACCAAGATGGACATCCTAACATTTATTAAGATGAATAAAAAAGGCATCCTACGCAAGTTCGTTTTGACAGTGTCTGAATATGTTCCTCATACCCAGAAAATCAAATTAAAATTTTTCAATTCCACATTCCTTATTTTTAACTTTTCCGCATCAACTCCAGATTAATGTAACTTCAAATTAAAAAAAAAAAAATAATAAATTCTGCATTTAAGTTAACTGGGTCTCAACATCCAGAGCACCTTTAACCCAGGAAGTGTGTGTGGTTTTACCATTGCCTCTTTTACCACTATGAGAATAAATAACTGGGTCTGAACACCCACAGAACCATTAACCGCTGTGACATAATTCTTCTTTTAATTATATTTTATGATTATTTCTTTGTTTATTTTATTTAAATGTTATTATTAGAGATGAGCGAACATACTCGTCTGAGCTTGATGCTCGTTCGAGCATTAGCGTACTTGAAACTGCTCGTTGCTCGGAAGAATATTTTGCCAGCTCGAGAAAATGGCATCTCCCACCGTTTTGATTTTTGGCGGCCAGAAACAGAGCCAATCACAAGCCAGGAGACTCTGCACTCCACCCAGCATCACATGGTACACTTACACGTCGATAGCAGTGGTTGGCTGGCCTGATCAGGTGACCCTGGAAAAGACTAGCCCCTGCCCGCGCTGCTCACATCATTCTCTGTCTGGATGCCGTTAGGGAGAGAGCTGCTGCAGGGATAGCGTTAGGGTGTTATATTAGCTTACTGTTAGGCAGGAGTGAGTCTACAAGAACCCAACAGCCCTTGTTAGGGCTAGAATATTTTTTTTTGTTTTCTTGTGGCTGGGCTTGCTGCCACTAGTAGTGCAGCTAGTACCATATTGTGACAAATTTGCAGGAAGAATAGTGAACGTTCTATTTAGCTCTTAGTGACGCACATATCCATCTCAAACACCTAAGTTGGACAATTTATTAGGGTTTGATTGAATTAGGCACAGTCTGACGTTTTTTTTTGTTTTTTTTTTCAAAACTGAAAGTCATCACAGGCACAGCACAAAATCCTGTTGTGTTTTGTCAGTGTAGGTTAGAAACAAGCCATAACAATCATCATCATCTTCTGTGGTTGCTGTGTGATTTCTTCTGATCATTTTGTTAAAAAAAAAACTGAAAAAAACAACAACAAAAGAAAACACCAAAAATAAAAAAAAAACGCAAAAAAAAAACACAAAAAAACTAAAAAAATCTACAGTTTACACTTTAATTTTGAAAATGTTGAACCCGAGAGCTGGGGGTAGGGGTAGAGGACGAGGACGAGGGCGAGGGCGTGGGCGTCCAACTACTGCAGGGGTTAGAGGCCATGGTCCTGGGCGGGGTGAGACACCACCTGCTGATGAGGGAGCAGGGGAACGCCGCAGAGCTACACTCCCTAGGTTCATGTCTCAAGTTACTGGGACTCGTGGTAGAGCACTGTTGAGGCCAGAACAGTGCGAACAGGTGATGTCGTGGATTGCGGACAATGCTTCTAGCCATTTGTCCACCAGTCAGTCTTCCACGCAGTCCACCCATGTCACCGAAATCAGCACTCCTCCAGCTCCTTCACCTCAGCCTTCTTCCCCCCAGTCTGCCCCCTCCCAGGAAAATTTGAACCGGCATACTCTGAGGAACTGTTTTCTGGACCCTTCCCTGAGTCACAAACCACATGTCCGATTGCTGCTGAGCTCTTTCCCGATGCCCAGGTTTTCCACCGGTCGCGGTCTATGGGTGATGATGGCATTGTTGACATCGTGGAAGAAGTGTGTAAAAAGGTGTCGGACAATGAGGAGACATGGTTGTCAGACAGTGGTGAAGTTGTTGTCAGGGCAGGAAGTCCTAGTGGGGAGCAGACTGAGGGATCGGAGGATGATGAGGTGACAGAGCTGGGTTGATAAGCCTGTTGAACACAGTGCTTCTGAGACGGAGGAGAGTCCTCGACGAGAACAGGTTGGAAGAGGCAGTGGTGGGGCCAGACGGAGAGGCAGGGCCAGAGCTGGTGCATCAGCGCCAAATGTTTCACGTAGTGAAGCTCCCGTGGAGAGGGCTAGATTTTTGGAAGTCTGGAGGTTCTTTAAAGAAACATCGGATGACCGACGTATTGTGTTGTGCAACCTGTGCCACACCAGGATCAGCAGGGGTTCCATCACTACCAGCTTATCCACCACCAATATGCGCAGGCATATGAATGCTAAACACCCCACTCAATGGCAGCGCAGCGCCGCCTCCAACTGCCCGCTCACCGGCTCTTGTGCAACGTGCCCACGAGGTGGAATTCAACATTAACCATGTTATCCAGAGTTTACCAGCAGCGCAGAGCGATTGTAGACTGCCAGATGTCAACTTCTACCAGAACTGGTAGTCAGGTCAGTCATCTTCCTCAAGTCTACAATGAGGAGTGGACGTGGATGTCTGATATCTGTCCGGTGCTGAGTAACTTTGAGGAGTCAACAAAGATGATCAGTGGCGAAGCCGCCATCAGCCTCACCATCCCGCTGTTTGGCCTGTTGAAAAACTCTCTGGTCAGCATAAAGTCAGAAGCTTTGCGCTCGTCACAAAAGACGGGGGAAGAAGATTCCCTTGTTGATAGCCAAAGCACCCTCAGGTCTGTTTCTTAGCGCATATCGGAGGAGGTGGAGGAGGATGAGGAGGAAGAGGAGGAGAATGTTGGCGAGACAGAAGAGGGGAGCATTGCTCAGTCCTTCACTGTTTAGCGTGTATGGGCAGAAGAGGAGTTTGAGGAGGATGAAATGGAGAGTCAAGCCAGTGAGGGGAGTCAATTCTTGCGCGTTGGGACTCTGGCGCATATGGCAGATTGCATGGTAGGCTGCCTATCCCGTGACCCTCACGTTCAAAGAATTTATTCCAGCACCGATTACTGGGTATTCACTCTCCTGGACCCACGGTACAAGCAAAATCTTTCCACTCTCATCTCTGGAGAGGAAAGGAGTGTGAGAATGCATGAATACCAGCAGGCCCTGGTGCACAAGCTAAAACAGTATTTCCCTTCTGACAGCGCTAGCAGCAGAGGGCGTACTTCTGCGGGACAAGTAGGGAGCAAGGCGAGCAGGCAGCTTGTCTAGCACTGGCAAGGGTACGCTTTACAAGGCCTTTATGTCACCCCAGCAAGACACTGTCACCTGTCCCCAGTCTCGGCAGAGTAGGGCTGATCTTTACAGAAAGATGGTGAGGGAGTATTTAGCTGACCATACCATCGTCCTAAATGATCACACAGCTCCCTACAACTTCTGGGTTTCAAAGCTGGACATGTGGCTCGAACTGGCGCTGTACGCCTTTGAGGTTCTTGCCTACCCTGCCGCTAGCGTGTTGTCTGAGTGGGTTTTCAGTGCAGCTGGTGGCATCATCACCGATAAGCGTACATGCCTGTTGACTGACAGCGCTGACAGGCTGATGCTTATCAATATGAATAAAGCCTGGTTTTCTCAGGATTTCCATTCTCCACCAGGTTAAAGAAGCTCAACC
Source organism: Engystomops pustulosus (assembly GCF_040894005.1). NCBI lineage: Eukaryota > Metazoa > Chordata > Amphibia > Anura > Leptodactylidae > Engystomops > Engystomops pustulosus. The sequence continues at coordinate 285,480,416 of NC_092411.1, forward strand.
TGAATAATGTATGCACTCCTCCTCCTCATTTTCCTCCTTCTCCTCCTCTTTGTACACTAAAGTAGAGGAAACTGGCTATTTTTTGCCAGGACCAACTGGCTCTAGCTATAGTAATCTATGTATTTAATTTTTCTGGAGGGCCACCTACCCGGTCCTCTGTTTTAAACAATTTTTGGGAGTGCCACATGCAGGTACTCTATGTATTTAATTTTTCTGGAGGGCCACCCACCAGGTCCTCTGGTTTGAAAACTTTTTTGGACTGCCACATACAGGCACTCAATCTATTTAATTTTTCTGGAGGACCACCTACCTGCTCCTCTGGTTTGAAAACTTTTTTGGAATGCCACATACAGGCACTCAATCTATTTAATTTTTCTGGAGGACCACCTACCTTCTCCTCTGGTTTGAAAACTTTTTTGGACTGCCACATACAGGCACTATCCAAATTAAATTGTCTCCATAGCAGCCTCCACACGTCGTCTTTTTAGTTGCCTCCACACGTTGTCTCCATTGCTACCTCCACACGTCAACGCCATAGCTGCCTCCAAAAGTTGTCCATATAGCTGCCTCCATACATTGTCCCCTTAGCAAACGAGCTGTGTCAGGCAGAATTTTGGGTTGTTTTCATGGCTTCCACATCAAACTTGTTAACTTTGTCGCCACCCTGCTGTGTAATCCACAAAATATACTGGCAAACTTTTATCATTTACCAATATTATTTCAGCGCTTCTTGCGCATGTGTTTACATACCCCTCACCCGCCATAACCAAGCCAATTACTTATAAGAACAGTACTACACTTGATCTTATACAAAAGGTTCTTAGAAGTGCTGTTTGTAGCCCCCGCCTGTTTTGAAAATTATAATTTTTTCAAAGTAAACGCTTCTGGCCCCCAGGCCCATTTTGGGTGAGGAGGAGCCGAGAGGCAGGGGCTTGGACAGGAGAAAGCTCGCCTGGCAGCGGACCGCCAGCTCCTTCCCAAGATCCAACTAACATAGTTTTAACTGCAGCACCTTTAATCTACTACTGCCTTACTGCTTTCATACATCGTCCCCTTAGCAAACGAGCTGTGTCAGGCAGAACTTTGGGCTGTTTTCATGGCTTCCACATCAAACTAGTTAACTTTGTCGCCACCCTGCTGTGTAATCCACAAAATATACTGCCAAACTTCCCCTTATCAAACGAGCTGTGTCAGGCAGAATTTTCAGGTGTTTCACCAGATACATAATGCATCTGTCGCCGCCATGCTGGAGACCTGAAGTTTCAATCATAGCAGCGCAATATAGATGCCCCATACTGCCGCTCTTAATCATGGAAGTCCTCTCCATGGCTGCCTCCACATGTCGTCCCCTTATCAAACGAGCTGTCAGGCTCATTTTTCGGGTGTTTCACCAGATACGTTATGGAACTTGGTCACTATATCGCCACCATGCTGTGTTATCGACTAAATTTACCGTCAACCTTTTGTTCACATAGGAAATCATTTCAGCGCTTCCTGCTCACCTTCTTTGGTTCCTCTCTGCCGCCTTAACCAGGCAAAATACTGATACATACAGTGCTACACGTTGTCCTTGCTAAAAGGAATCTTTTAAATTGGTTAGAAGCCTGAGTCCATTTGGGGTATGTCGCCATGACACTCTCTAGCCTGCCGCTGCTGCCGCTACCACTGCTTGCCGTCTTTTATAGTGTCAGGGTAAATTTTTGGATGTTTTAGATGCTATCTAGCCTCATTCGGTCACTCTGTCATCGCCATGCTGTTGCCCATAATTTTGGCATAATGGTGCAATTAAGCAGCCTCAGAGGCATCCATGCATGCTGCCCCTGCTTTTTCCTGTCCATTTCTTTGTTGTTTTCATCATTTTTTGAGGTTTCCAGGTGTTTGGCCAAGCTTTCCTGTGCAGACCCTTGGTCCCCTTGAAAAATGCTTGAGTCTCCCATTGACTTCAATGGGGTTCGTCATTCGAGACGAGCACTCGAGCATCGGGAAAAGTTTGTCTCAAATAACGAGCATCCGAGCATTTTAGTGCTCGCTCATCTCTATTATTGACCGATTGAAAGAGGACACTGACACGTGAAAAGAAGGGCTAAATGATCAGTGACGTCAATGTAAAATTACTGCCGACACCCTCTCCACTCTTTAGGGGGGTTTCTACATGTATCTGCGTTTAACAGAACAGGTTCTGTCGTAATCTATGGAATCATCTGATGTCAGTGTAAAAAGAGTGCACTCTTCGATGTTATTCTGGGATATCAGCCCTCAGCTCAGTCCTTTCGAGCCGGCACAGATGTTTCCTTGTCAGGCTGTGTTCCCACTTTGCTTATTTGGTGAAGTTGGCCTCTGTAAGTGCACATAGAAGTGAAGAGTGCAGTAATTCTAAGAGTGGCAGCTGTCTTATGCAAGTCATATTAAAACACAGCATTGTTTGAAGACCAAACCATGTTCCCTATGCATATCTAAGCATGGCACAATGTTCTACAACACCATACAGGCTCTCTGCAGCCAGGAAATACCAGTTTTTTAACGTGATTCGTCATGATTCGATTAGGACCGAATCAAATTTTTTCGAAAAATTGAGAAAACCCAAATTTTAACAAATTCGCTTATCTCTAGTAGTGACATTCTTTGTCCAGTGGTGGAATTAGTCGCACATTAAAGTCCATTATTGGCCAATACAGATTCAACTGAACAACATAAGCTAACACAGTCTGTTAACAGTAACAGGAGGGTGTCTGATACAGATTGTGTTTTACACAAGTCCAGAAAACCAACTAGCTGGGGCAAGGACATAAAGTCAGGAGAGTAAAACAGTGGACCTGTGTGCAGGAGCAATGGAGGACAGAGGTGAGGTAGAGCAAGAACTGCTTTGAAACGCACACACCAATTTTTTTTCAAATATATTTGAAGACGGGATGTTGGGGGTAAGGTCACCAGGCTCCCCTTTCTTTGCTCCCTGTTCAGGATTGTCTTGAGGTCTGTTGATTTTGGAGGCCAATCCAGTAATTTTATTTCATTGTCATTGAACTATTATTTTTCCTATCATGATCGGGTCACCGTTCTACTGGAACACTGTGAAATTCAATGCAGTTACTCAACTTAAAATATGCAAAATAGTTGTAATTCAAATTCATCTATGAGATAACCTGACAATCTATAAACTGATGGTAGTCTCATGTTCAAAGCTGTAGTAGATAGTGAAGAGTGAATTGGTTTAATGGCAAAAATAGACCATTTTTATTCCTAAAATTAAGTAAAAACAAGAGCATATTTTATAGAACATGAGACATTTCAGGATCTGCTAGATATCTTTGGGATTTTGCATTGCAACTACTGTACTAAATTTATCAGGAAACCTGTATATAAGCTGCAGCCATCACACAGTCTTACTGGTTGCTCCTCAGATCTCCTGAGCTGTTATACCTTGTGTTCCGGTCTCATCCTTTCTTACTTATGTCTCTAGTCATCATCTGGTTAATTGCTGTGTGTGATTTATTTAATGGAAATATGGTAATATCTTCATCTTCACCATGTGAACTTTTTCCAATTGGGGCATTTAATGAGTACAAGTATTACCAGAAAGGAGACGTCACAATCGGAGGACTGTTCATGGTCAACGATGCCGTGAGAAGGAAGATTCATTACCACTCGTTAAACAGAAGATTCCTCTGTGTTAAGCAAGTTCTTTTCAATTATAAATATTTATTTTTGTCTAATATTGACAAATAATATTGTAATAATGAGAGGTGTTATGTCATGGGAAATATGTGAGGAAGAGAGACTCTTGTTCAATGTCTCTATCATCGAGTACATATATCCTTCTGATGACCTATTATGATCTCTTTTTGAGAGGGAATAGAGAAAATGTATTTTATACTTAAAAAAATTAACTTAAAGTAGTTTTCTGGGTTTCTAATTTTTTTCTTACTGTTGGCCCCAGGTGGTGTAAGAATAATAGTGCTGAGGATGAGCCATGGCCATTGAGCAACTAGATACCTACAAAAGGCCAGTAGTGGAGATCATCCCTGGAAAATATAAGTTCTTTATTATTGCTACACATCCTGGGGCCAATAGTGAAAACATTTGAATTTCATGTGATTTAATTATATTTATTTTCTTTCCACAGCCCTCATACAAGATATTATGTCGGACTTTTGACTTTTATCTTTGCTATAAATGAAATTAATCAGGACCCGGATCTTCTGCCCAATGTGACTTTGGGGTATCACATATATGACACTTGTGGGGAGGAAGTAAAATCCTTTCAAAATATGTTACAAATCTTATCTGGTGATGCGATAGAAGCTCCAAATTATTCCTGCAGGGAACATGGAGACTTGGCCGGGTTTATTGGACATTCGTATGAACAGGCACAGTTTTTACATATATATGGATACCTGATGGTAAGTGGAACCTGCAGACAATGATGAAAGTTGAATAACACTTAGTATTTAAATATCTTGAAGGAGAAGAACTTTTGGCACTTGCTAATTATGTGTGAAATATACTTTATTAGGGACAGAGGGAGGTGCAGGCCTCAGCTCTGGACCATTTTGTGTTTGTAAAAGCTTCTTCAAAACACTTCCCATTTATCACAATAAACAAAAACATCATCAAAACCTCTTTATTTTATTTATGAAAATGAATATATAAATAATGTTAACAACCAGATAATACATTAACACATCAAAATCAGTAGAAGAAAGACAAGAGATTGCGGCAAAAAGTCTTCTTTATTCAGAACGTTGCATAGGACAGGGAGGTGTAGCACAAGAAAAACTTCGGCGACGGGCCGTTTTGCACACTCCTGCACTTCGTCTAGCCGATAACACATCTGGATTGATCCTCAACTGGTTCAGGACCAGGCCCTTTCCTGTTTTTTCACTTCCATTTTTCACTCCCTACCTTCAAAAATCTATAACTTTTTTATTTTTGAATGTAAAGAGCTGTGTGATGGCTTGTTTTCTGTGTAAAAAAATTGTTCTTCATATTGGTGGCATTGAGTATTCCCTGCCGTGTACTCGGAAGCGGGAAAGAAATTCCAAATGCAGTGAAAAAATGCATTTGCGCTGTTTTCTTGTGGGCTTGGATTTTACGGCTTTCACTTCACGCCCAAAATTACATGTTTTCATACATTTCATACATTTACAAAAATTAACACCTCATGTACAATTTTTTTTTTTTTTTTTGCCGTCTTCTTGCACTAATAACTTTTTTATACTTCGTTATACGGAACTGTGAGTGGTGTCATTTTTTGCTACTTTATTTTTGCTATTATATATTGATATTATTTTTAGGACTGTCCGACCTTTGGGCGCGATTTTCCGTTACGGGGTTAAACGCAGTGGAAAAATGTTATTATATTTTGATGGATCAGGCATTTTTGGACGAATACACGGCGGGCGGTCGTGAACCAGTTAAAGTTGTGTCAGAGCCATGGTTTTGTTTTCCCAGATGTCCTGGTTAACTGAAAGGTTGGAGCGGCACTCACTATAAAAGGTCCATTGTTCTTTATTTAGTAAACTAAAACAAGCAAGTTATTGCATCACAGAGGGAAGAGAAGACTCAAAGGACATCACAAAATCAGCAACATCCATTTTATTACAACGCTTCTTTGGGCCTTCGTGGATTTTGTCCTGTGAGTCTTCTCTTACCTTTGTGATTTACTAACTTATTTATGTAAGTTTACTAAATAAAGAAGAACATTGGACCTGTTATGGTGAGTGTCTATGGATTTTTTTGGCTTAAACCAACTGGTTTAGAGTACAATGAACGGTCAGCTGTTAAAGGGATTATCCAATATTAATAAATAACTTAGGGCCGGGCTGGGGTCCCTTGGGGGCTTCCAGCTAGCCGGCCATTTTAATGTGACATCATATGCCAGCGCCCTACAATGCTGAGAGATAGGGAAGAAGGATTGGAGTAGCGTACCACCTCAGCCGACCGGAAGCTCCGGGAGCACAGCTTCCATGTCCCTGTAAACAAACAGGTGCACGGATCAGATGGACCACAGCACGGGACATCAGCAGCGCCACAGCAGGTGAGTACATGTTTATTAAAAAAAAAAAAAAAAAAGCCCGTCCCAGCCTGGCTCTAAGATATTTATTAATCTTGGAAACCCCCTTTAAGCTCTTCTGTTGCCTGTGCATATCATGGACATAAAAAACTATGGGGCACATTTACAAAAAGTAGAGAACACTGCACTAAAAGTGTGTAATGAAGGTTGTGCCACAAATTGGCGCATGTGCCAAAATTGTGTCATATGTTATAGAAATGTGTCTCGGACACTTCCTTAATACCTGTGCAAGCAGTATGTACTGAATAGAACTGTGACACAGGGTCTGAAAGAAAACTGGCACAGGGCCCTTAGTAAACGTGGGTTGTATATTGCTGTATAAATGCTGGGAGTGACCACTCTGCTTTCTTCCTTGTTTTGAGCCTCCTATTGTTATGTCTTGGTCATTGCCTGTGGGCAGCTATCATAGCTACATATTGGGGGGGGGGCATTTATTTTGAGGCCTGATTAATGAGGCCTGATATCTTGTTGTAAGGCATGGAATACCCTTCTATACCAGGTGTGCTGTCCATGGGATTGGCCTGACATATGTGCCAGAAAGTGAGGCCATGTGGAATTTGAGCCAACAAAACTTTGGAGAAAAACCCCATTATGAAACCCTACCATCAGGATCTAGCATTGTAAAACATTTTAGATGATAATGTGTGCACACATGAGCACAACCCGTTCTTCTTTTAGCTCCACAGTTATGCAGATAAGCCTGAGCGTCTCTCGGGGCATCAAAATATATCCCCTGGGCTCCATTGACTTGAAATTACGCACACCTCCTAGCAGGCTTAATGCTCAACTCCTCCGTCTATGCCTGAGCCAGATAACAGGTGATGTTACTTAGCCTCTTAGAAATTCCTGCACATGCACAGTCTGCTCCTAATTGCAAATCCTTGCATTGGACCATGCATGCACTGGAAATGCCAAGAACTAGGTGAGATTACTTGCTCGCTGGAATAGTAGAGTGGGTAGGAGTTAGTTTGTGAGCCCGCAAGGAGGTAACACTACTCTGTTTTTTCTCCAGTAAGTAAGCAACAGGCCCTAGCACAACTTTTTAATTTCCAAGAAATTATCTAACTTGTAAATACTTGGTATTTAGAAGGACACTATCAACTTCATAGCATGTACATCTCCTTAGCCCAAAAACTATATTGTAATAGAAAATGTCTTTTATTCCACATAAGATCAGTCATTTGGTTACTGCTCCGATGCCAAGAACAACAAATCAGATAGAATTATTCTACACGTGTCATCCAGATATCATGGCCATCATAAAAGCTTCCGTTTTATACATGAAACATTTTGGATGGAACTTGGTCGGTCTCATGTCATCAACTGAATTGTATGGAGAAGCCGAAGTGACGGAAATGGAGGAATATTTTAGAAATGAAGGAATCTGCATTGAGTATTTTATTAAATTCCCTGATATATATAATCGCCCTGACAAGGAATTGCTGAGTATTGTAGAAAAATCCATCTCCAGGGTTATAATTATTGCCACACGGATATCAGTTCGTGTCTATGAATTTCTATATAGATCAGAATTTATCCAGAGACATGTGACTCTTCTTGCATTCAATGTGTGGCTCTATGAAACATTTAAGTTACCAGTGAAAATTGTAGAAGCTTGTAATTGTAGTATGAGTTTTACATATATTGGTAGGATAATCCCTGGTCTGAGCACATTTATAGGGACAGTAACCCCAGAAACCTACCCGGAAGATCCATTACTGGAGGATATCTGGTACCATGCTAAACACTGTAATATGTCAAATCAATACAAACTCAATATATTACAAGATGTAAGAAAATTCCCTATACAGAATTGCACCGGAGAAAATCTCCGGATTTCAGAAAAACATGGAAACGTACACTCTCCTAATCCTTACGACGTTTACAATGCAGTATACAGCTTGGCTCATGCTTTACATGATATGTCTATTTTTAAAAGAAGAGACAAACGTTCTCATCCATATAGACACAAGGTAATATCAGTTTATTGTTAATACCAAAGAAAATGTGTCCTTCATATTTCAAATAAACAAACTAAAAGCTGTTTAATGGGGTTACACATATTTTTCTATTCTGGTGCAGCCCAATTTGAGAATGGCCAAAACCAAAAGGCAGAAACAACAGATGACCACAAAAACTTGCCCCACATAGTTAACCACATTACGATCCAGACATATTTTAGTTTTACATTTGGGGTCTTCACTCCTCATCTTCTAGAAGTCTTATTTAAATAGCTATGCAACCTGTGAGCTTGTATTTGTTTAGAGGCATCGAGCCCCCCTGATCATCTAGTTATCTCCTATCCTGTAGATAGTGCAGAGCTTCAAAAGTTGGGACAGACGTTTTATATTATCCATATTATATGATGGATTTGATTGAATGTGTGGACTTCTAATTCACAAGGTCCTGCAGAAAAATGCTGCCCCTACATCCCAATCCTCCAATTACATGATTTGAGAGTATAGCTGATTATTGTCATTCCCCAATAATTTATGCATTTCAATTACTATTACTATCAACTATTGGCACACATGTTATAAGAATATGTATACATACCACAAACCAAAATATATGACCCCAAATATGTGAAGCACACAACAAATTATTATGAAATAATAATTTATCGGCAACAACACCAAGTATGGGTGTGCGCCAGAAAGAAAGTGACCAGAAATGTTTCTGGCACTAGCACTAGTACTAGCATCTGGCAGTGATGGAGTCTCACTCACTGATAATAATCCTAAGTGTCGGCGCATGCGCCACAAGAGAGCGGCATCTCGGCAGTTCTCTAAGTATTGTTGCGTGTACCTGAGACAGATTGTGGCACACACACACAATACACAGGGGTTGTATGCATCGGAACCAACCAAGATTAAGGGGAGGAACCTAGGCGAACCCGATTGGAGGAAGGACACACACCACACCATGACGTCATAACAGAGGCTTTAAAAGCCCGTGATCAGCATCTGACTGCTAATTTTGGCCCAAAACCCCTGATGATGCCACATTAGGTGGCGAAACATGTTGAGGGGGGGGGGGGGGCGATATTATATTCCCCCCCCCCCTCCCCCTCCATCCACCACTCCTCTCACTGAGAAATGATTACAATGAAAAAAGCACTGTACTCATGATAAGGAAATAGCCATTAAAGGACACCTTGCATAGATATAGTGTGAACAGCTAATCCCCACTTCCTGACAATTTTAAAATTCCATTGAGTTATGTTTGTCAGTGTTCTCTGTCATATGTTTTAAAATTTTGAAATAAAAGTTAATTTTTACTAGCACAAAAGGGCATTTTTGTTTGGGGTGTGCAGGAGTACTCCTAACCTAATTCCCCTGCCAATTAATGTATCAGTCATAATACTTAAGGGCATAGGCTCAAGACCTACCATTATGCTGCCATTAATTAACTGTCATTTTTTTTCAGCTCTTAAAATATTTAAGAAGAATAAATTACACAGACAGAACTGGGACACAGGTGACCTTTAAAGAGAATGGACAGCTGACCTCTCTTACTCCAGTCTTAATAATACATTGGATATCTTATGTTAATAAGACAAATATTATGAGTTTTAAAAGCAGTAAAAATTTCTTCAACAATAAAGTTTTACAGTTTCAAATAAAAGAAGAAAAACATATATGGAAAGAAGGAATAGTAAGTAAATATAACAAAAATTTGATGGGCCCGCAATGTTTGGGTTCCACTCTTCTCTATGGCTAATCATCCCAGAACATAGTGTAAGGGTTAGAAGTAGGCTAACCTTAATCTCTAATGAAAACAAGGGCAGTGGTATTATAGTGAGCTTAACCGCTGCTCTATAGATTCACCTCCTGTCAATGGGAGTATAATATCTATGTAAAGAGCTTCACTAGAGCTTCCATAGAGTTATTCTCATACACAAGCTCAATGCACTGGTATATAGAAATAAATCTTCTAAATGATTCCTCTATATACAGTATCACAGTAAATACACAACATAAACCTATATGCTACATTCTTATTTTATATTTATTTATCTATCTATATATATATATAGATATATATATATATATATATATATATATATATATATATATATATATATATATATATATATTGTTTTTAAGAATATACTTGATACAACTAAATCTGAGTAATAAAAAAAGTTTAGACACAAAATGAATTATACATTTTTTATGAACATTTCCAGGTCAACCTATAAAATACATATAATAAGTTGTCACAAAATAAAGACTATACAAAAAACTAAAGTATCTTCCTGCAAGCCTCTGCTATCTGAGATCACACGCAACCAAAGATTCTTGTGCTGATTAGAACATAAAAGCCTCCCTGTTTACCGGCAATCTTTGATAATTGAATTTACCAGCTCCGACTAACGTAACCTGGTGACTGCATGTATTGGACTGATTTGATTCATGCCCAAATTAAATCTATGTGGAAATTTTGAAATGCTCCAGCAAATTACATTTTTCATCCGTTGTTCATATCTACCAAACAGAAGAACATAATAATAATAATAATAATAACAATAATAATCTTTATTTATATAGCACCATCAAATTCCATAGCACTTTACAAATCAACATTCAGAGGGTGGAGTAAAAATTCCAGGTTGGGGGGGGGGGCACTTTTAAAGAGTTTAATTGTCCACCTGTTTGAAAGAGGGAAATCTAAAGCCAACCTAAAGTACTAGGCCTCATTATGAAGTAGGGATTTCAGCTCTCCTATGTAACACACTCCTTTAGTTTACCTGATATCAAGGAGGCTGCTGAAGTTGGATCACATATAGGTTCTTGTGTAGTGAACATAACTGAAACTGTTTTGGTTTCTTGGTCTTGAAATCAGAGGGTAAGATTGTGAAATACGAGGGAGGTTCAATAAGTGTTAGAAATGAAGACACCATTTTTTCCAAAAAAATTATTTTTTATTTTGTAACATAGTTCTCTTAGAAAGATACACTTCTTCCAACGTTCCTGACATTTTTTTAACCCCTCCAAAAATTTGTCGAACTCTCCAAAATACGCCTCTGTCTCGGCGATGAGTTAAATTTTTTTCCTGCGAGCCATTTCTTCATATTAGGGAACAAGAAAAAGTTGCAGGGAGCCAGATCGGGTGAATATGGGGGTGCAGCAGCAATTAATAAAGCAATTTCTGCAGTTTGGTGGCAACAACTCCTGATGAATGTGTTGATGCGTTATCGTGGTGAAACAGCACCTTCTTTTTCGCCAAATGCCACTGTGTCTCCTTTAAATTTTTGTTGAAGCTGTCCAATAACTCACTGTAGTATTGTCGTCCAGTGATCGTTCTTCCTTTTTCTAAATAATCCATGAGGATGACACCGTTCGCATCCCAAAAAATCGTTGCCATGACCTTTCCGGCCGATGGGATCGTCTTCGTCTTCTTTGGGGAGAAATCCATTGTTTTGGTTGTTGCTTAGTTTCTGGTGTATAATGATGAATACAGGTTTTATAAACTGTGACAATGCGACACAAAAACTCCCTTGGATCTCGCTTAAATTGCTCCAAACACTGCTTCGAAGTTAACAGCCACATCCACTTGTAGTTCGTCGTGAGCAATTGCAGCTCCCATCAAGCCGACAATTTTTTCATCACCAACTGATCATGTAAAATATTAATTGCTGTTCTGGTCGACACACCTACAGCCTCTGCTACTTCGCGCACTTTCGGTCGTTGATCAGCAAGTATCATATGGTAGACTTTTTGAAAGATTTCCTTGGTAACCACGTCTGCCGGGCGTCCTAGTCGCTCCTCATCAAAAACGGATGTTTGCCCACGTTCAAATTCTTTGAACCAATACCTAACTGTGGTCATAGATGGTGAAGTGTCCACATAAACAGCTTCCAACTTTGCTTTTAAATCCTCACATTTTTTCCCATTCAAAAACCGCCTTTTAACTCCTCAGATTTTTCATTGGAGTTCGGAGTAATGAAATAGTTGTATCTTGTAATATGTCCCACTAATGTGCGCTGGGAATGCAATTTATATATTTTGCTTAAAAATGTTGTGAAAAATTTTGTAAACAACACTGTTCACTAAAAGTCATGTCTGTCGTAACCAGTGTCACACTCACGGTTTTCCAGAAAGACTAAAGGGTCCTCCTTAGAATCAGATGTCGTATCGGACAGGCTCGGCAGTGCTGTGAGGATGGGCAGTGTCTCGGCGTCCCCAGAGTGGATGTGCGCATACGTCAATATCCTGTGCTCCGTCTGATTACTCTCATCTCTAGCTGTACGCTTCCCAGGTAAAAGGGATGAGTTTTCTTTGGAGGACGTATAGTTGCTCCTGTTATTTTGGCTGCTGCTGTTATTTTAGCTGCAATGGTTAAATTGAGCACTAACTCCACGGTATCTTTGTATGTTCCACGGTATCTTTGTATATAGCTAGACGCGATTCTGAGCTCTGCTTGGCTCTTTCTTCAGTAGCTAAATATTATTTAGAGTTAGTGCTCAAAGTATTGTTTACAACATTTTTCACAACATTTTTAACCCCTTAACGCTCTGCGCCGTAGCTCTACGGCGCAGAGGTATAAGGGATGTATGAAGAGGGCTCACGGGCTGAGTCCTCTTCATACAGAGGTGGGGGTTTTTGCATTTTGCACAAAACCCCCACCGCTAATAACCGCGGTGGGTGCTTGCACCGATCGCGGCTATTAACCCCCTAAACGCCGCCGAAAAGTCGCCGGCGGCGTTTAAAAGACGGCGGCGCACGGGCGCCGCCATCTTTTTTTTCGATCGCCACGCCCCCGAACGTCATCGGGGGGCGGCGATCGGTTGCCATGGTAGCCTCGTGTCTTCTTTTGACACGAGGCTATCTGGCAGCTGCATATTCGTTACAATGAGCCAGTGGCTCATTGTAATGAATGTGCTGCAAAAATGCCATATATTGCAATACAGAAGTATTGCAGTATATGGTAGCAGCGATCTGACCATCTAGGGTTAATGTACCCTAGATGGTCTAAAAGATAGTGAAAAAAAAAAGAAAAAAAAAAGTTTAAAAAATAAAAAAAATTAATAAAATATTAAAAGTTCAAATCACCCCCCTTTCCCTAGAACTGATGTAAAACATAACAAACAGTAAAAATCAAAGACATATTAGGTATCGCCGCGTCCCAAAATGCCCGATCTATCAAAATATAAAAACGGTTACAGGCGGCGGTGACCTCCGAGGCGGGAAATGGCGCCCAAATGTCCGAAATGCGACTTTTACACCTTTTTACATAACATAAAAAATGAAATAAAAAATGATCAAAAAGTCGCACAGACCTCAAAATGGTAGCAATGAAAACGTCGCCTCATTTCGCAAAAAATGACCCCTCACACATCTCCGTGCGCCAAAGTATGAAAAAGTTATTAGCGTCAGAAGATGGCAAAAAAATTTTTTTCTTTTTTGTACACATTCGTTTAATTTTTGAAAATGTATTAAAACACAATAAAACCTGTATAAATTTGGTATCAACGCGATCGCACCGAACCAAAAAATAAAGTAGGCGTGTTATTTCGAGCGAAGAGTGAAAGTCGTAAAAACTGAGCCCACAAGAACGTGACGCACGTGCGGTTTTTTTTCAATTTTTCCACATTTGGAATTTTTTTTCAGCTTCGCAGTACACGGCATGTTAAAATAAATAACATTACGGGAAAATAAAATTTGTTACGCACAAAATAAGCCCTCACACAGGTCTGTACACGTAAAAATGAAAAAGTTATGGTTTACGTTTATTTTTTCATAACTCAGCGTCATCTCATCAGTGTGCTTTCATACTTGGTTAGAAAATAGCCAAAGGAGAATCCAAACGGCTTACTTACGCCTACAATAGCGTTATATATATTTTATTTCTGGTTGATCTGCCGGTGGCTGTCCTTGCTGCAGTGCATATACTAGCCAATTGTGAGGAATTTGGAGTGAGACTTGCGACCGCTGTGTTTAAGCGCTTAGTGACGCACATATCCATCGCAAAGACCGAAGTGGGATAATTTATTAGGGGTTGGATTTTAATTAGGCACAGTCTGCCATTTCCTTTTTATTTTACGTTTATTTTTTCATAACTCAGCGTCATCTCATCTGGCATAGCAGTGTGCTTTCATACTTGGCTAGAAAATAGCCATAGCAATAGGATAGCATTGTTTGGTTTTAAAAACTAAAAAACACAAAAAAAAACTAAAAAACACAAAAAAACACAAAAAAAAGTTAAAAAAAAAATTAAAGTTATATAACTTTCATTTTCAAAATGTTTAACCCGAGGGCTAGGGGTAGAGGACGAGGACGAGGGCGGGGACGTGGGCGTCCATCTACTGCAGGGGTCAGAGGCCGTGGTCCTGGGTGGGGTGAAACACCACCTGCTGATGAGGGAGCAGGGGAACGCCGCAGAGCTACACTCCCTAGGTTCATCATGTCTCAAGTTACTGGGACTCGTGGTAGAGCACTGTTGAGGCCAGAACAGTGCGAACAGGTGATGTCGTGGATTGCCGACAATGCTTCGAGCAATTTGTCCACCAGTCAGTCTTCCACGCAGTCCACCCATGTCACCGAAATCGGCACTCCTCCGGCTCCTGCACCTCAGCCTCCTCCCCCCCAGTCTGCCCCCTCCCAGCAAAATTTGGCATTTGAACCGGCATACTCTGAGGAACTGTTTTCTGGACCCTTCCCACAGTCACAAACCACTTGTCCGGTTGCTGCTGAGCAATTTTCCGATGCCCAGGTTTTCCACCAGTCGCAGTCTGTGGGTGATGATGACCTTCTTGACGTAGCGGAAGAAGTGTGTAAAGAGGTGTCCGACGATGAGGAGACACGGTTGTCAGACAGTGGTGAAGTTGTTGTCAGGGCAGGAAGTCCGAGGGGGGAGCAGACTGAGGGATCGGAGGATGATGAGGTGACAGACTCAAGCTGGGATGAGAGGCCGGGTGAACACAGTGCTTCTGAGACGGAGGAGAGTCCTATAGCAGAACAGGTTGGAAGAGGCAGTGGTGGGGCCAGACGGAGAGGCAGGGCCAGAGCAGGTGCATCAGCGCCAAATGTGTCACGTAGTGAAGCTCCCGTGGCGAGGGCTCCCGCGGCGAGGGCTAGATTTTCAGAAGTCTGGAGGTTCTTTAAGGAAACACCGGATGACCGACGGACTGTGGTGTGCAACCTTTGCCAAACCAGGATCAGCAGGGGGTCCACCACTACTAACTTAACTACCACCAGTATGCGCAGGCATATGAATGCTAAACACCCGAATCAGTGGCACCAAGCCCGTTCACCTCCGGCCGTGCACACCACTGCTCCTTCCCCTGTGTCAGCTGGGGGACCGAGGCCTTTCGCAACCTCATGGCGGCGGCCGCCCCTCGGTATTCGGTCCCCAGCCGCCACTACCTTTCCCGATGTGCCGTCCCAGCCCTGCACCAGCACATGTCAGACAACATCATCCGTGCCCTGACCAACGCCGTTTCTGACAAGGTCCACCTGACCACGGACACGTGGACGAGTGCTGCCGGGCAGGGCCACTATATATCGCTGACGGCACATTGGGTTAACTTGGTGGAGGCTGGGACCGAGTCTGACCCTGGGGCTGGTCATATACTGCCGACGCCGAGGATTGCGGGCCCTACCTCGGTCCAGGTCTCAAAGGCCTACTATGCCTCCTCCTCCTCCCACCCCTGCTCCACCTCCTCCTCCGAACTACCATCCGTGGGCATGGCGCTATCAGTCGCTAGCTCTAGGCACAGCAGCAGTGCCGTCGCTAAGCGACAGCAGGCGGTGCTCAAACTGCTGAGTCTAGGCGATAAAAGGCACACCGCCCAAGAACTATTACAGGGCATCACGGCGCAGACTGATCTGTGGCTGGCACCGCTGAACCTGAAGCCAGGCATGGTTGTGTGTGACAACGGCCGTAACCTGGTGGCGGCTCTGCAACTCGGCAGACTGACACATGTGCCATGCCTGGCCCATGTGATAAATCTGATAGTTCAGCGTTTCCTCAAGACATACCCCAATCTGTCAGATTTGCTCACGAAGGTGCGCCGCATCTGTGCGCATTTCAGGAAGTCCAGCACAGATGCTGCCACTCTCAGGGCAGCGCAGCGCCGCCTCCAACTGCCCGCTCACCGACTGTTGTGCGACGTGCCCACGAGGTGGAATTCAACATTAACCATGTTATCCAGAGTTTACCAGCAGCGCAGAGCGATTGTAGACTGCCAGATGTCAACTTCCACCAGAACTGGTAGTCAGGTCAGTCAGCTTCCTCAAGTCTACAATGAGGAGTGGACGTGGATGTCTGATATCTGTCAGGTGCTGAGTAACTTTGAGGAGTCAACACAGATGGTCAGTGGCGATGCCGCCATCATCAGCCTCACCATCCCGCTGCTTGGCCTGTTGAAAAACTCTCTGATCAGCATGAAGTCGGAAGCTTTGCGCTCGTCACAAGAGACGGGGGAAGAAGATTCCCTTGTTGATAGCCAAAGCACCCTCAGGTCTGTTCCTCAGCGCATATCGGAGGAGGTGGAGGAGGATGAGGAGGAAGAGGAGGAGAATGTTGGCGAGACACAAGAGGGGAGCATTGCTCAGACCTTCACTGTTCAGCGTGTATGGGCAGAAGAAGAGGAGTTGGAGGAGGAGGAAATGGACAGTCAGGCCAGTGAGGGGAGTGAATTCTTGCGCATATGGCAGATTTCATGCTAGGCTGCCTATCCCGTGACCCTCGCGTTCAAAGAATTTATTCCAGCACCGATTACTGGGTATTCACTCTCCTGGACCCACGGTACAAGCAAAATCTTTCCACTCTCATCCCTGGAGAGGAAAGGAGTGTGAGAATGCATGAATACCAGCAGGCCCTGGTGCACAAGCTGAAACAGTATTTCCCTTCTGACAGCGCTAGCGGCAGAGTGCGTAGTTCTGCGGGACAAGTAGCGAGGGAGAGTAGGCGAGCAGGCAGCTTGTCCAGCACTGGCAAGGGTACGCTTTACAAGGCTTTTGCCAGCTTTATGTCACCCCAGCAAGACACTGTCACCTGTCCCCAGTCTCGGCAGAGTAGGGCTGATCTTTACAGAAAGATGGTGAGGGAGTACGTAGCTGACCATACCATCGTCCTAAATGATCACACAGCTCCCTACAACTACTGGGTTTCAAAGCTGGACATGTGGCACGAACTGGCGCTGTACGCCTTGGAGGTTCTTGCCTGTCCTGCCACTAGCGTGTTGTCCGAGCGGGTTTTCAGTGCAGCTGGTGGCATCATCACCGATAAGCGTACACGCCTGTCGACTGACAGCGCTGACAGGCTGACGCTTATTAAGATGAATAAAGCCTGGATTTCTCATAATTTCCAATCTCCACCAGGTGAAGGAAGCTCAACCTGAATAATTTATGCACTCCTCCTCCTCCTCATTTTCCTCCTTCTCCTCCTCTTTGTACACTAAAGCAGAGGAAACTGGCTATTTTTTGACAGGGCCCACTGGCTCTAGCTATAGTACTTTATGCATTTAATTTTTCTGGAGGGCCACCTACCCGGTCCTCTGTTTTAAACAATTTTTGGGACTGCCACATACAGGCACTCAATCTATTCAATTTTTCTGGAGGGCCACCTACCTGCTCCTCTGGTTTGAAAACTTTTTTGGACTGCCACATACAGGCACTCAATCTATTTCATTTTTCTGGAGGGCCACCTACCTGCTCCTCTGGTTTGAAAACTTTTTTGGACTGCCACATACAGGCACTCAATCTATTTCATTTTTCTGGAGGGCCACCTGCCTGCTCCTCTGGTTTGAAAACTTTTTTGGACTGCCACATACAGGCACTCAATCTATTTCATTTTTCTGGAGGGCCACCTACCTGCTCCTCTGGTTTGAAAACTTTTTTGGACTGCCACATACAGGCACTCAATCTATTCCATTTTTCTGGAGGGCCACCTACCTACCTTCTTGCGCATCTGTTTACATTCCCCTCATCCGCCATATCCCAAACTTATAAGAACGCTACTACACTTAACTTGGTGCAGGCTGGGACCGAGTCTGACCCTGGGGCTGGTCATATACTGCCGACGCCGAGGATTGCGGGGCCTACCTCGGTCCAGGTCTCAAAGGCCTACTATACCTCCTCCTCCTCCCACCCCTCCTCCACCTCCTCCTCCTCCGAATTACCATCCGTGGCCATGGCGCCATCAGTTGGTAGCTCTAGGCACAGCAGCAGTGCCGTCGCTAAGCGACAGCAGGCGGTGCTCAAACTGCTGAGCCTAGGCGATAAAAGGCACACCGCCCAAGAGCTATTACAGGGCATTCCACATCAAACTTGTTAACTTTGTCGCCACCCTGCTGTGTAATCCCCAAAATATACTGGCAAACTTTTATCATTTACCGATATTATTTCAGCGCTTCTTGCGCATCTGTTTACATTCCCCTCACCCGCCATATCCCAAACTTATAAGAACGCTACTACAGTTGATCTTATACAAAAGGTTCTTAGAAGTGCTGTTTGGGGAGTAGCCTAGAGACAGGGGCTTGGATTGGCGAAAGCTTGCCTGGCAGCGGAGCGCCAGCTCCATCCCAAGATCCAACTAACATAGTTTTAACTGCAGCACCTTTAATCTACTACTAGTTCACTGTCTCCATACATGGTCCCCTTATCAAACGAGCTGTGTAAGGCAGAATTTTGGGTTGTTTTCATGGCTTCCACATCAAACTTGTTAACTTTGTTGCCACCCTGCTGTGTAATCCCCAAAATATACTGGCAAACTTTTATCATTTACCGATATTATTTCAGCGCTTTTTGCGCATCTGTTTACATTCCCCTCACCCGCCATATCCCAAACTTATAAGAACGCTACTACACTTGTTCTTATACAAAAGGTTCTTAGAAGTGCTGTTTGGGGAGTAGCCTAGAGACAGGGGCTTGGATTGGCGAAAGCTCGCCTGGCAGCGGAGCGCCAGCTCCATGCCAAGATCCAACTAACATAGTTTTAACTGCAGCACCTTTAATCTACTACTAGTTCACTGCCTCCATACATGGTCCCCTTATCAAACGAGCTGTGTCAGGCAGAATTTTGGGTTGTTTTCATGGCTTCCATGTTAACTTTGTCGCCACCCTGCTGTGTAATCCACAAAATATACTGGCAAACTTTTATCATGTACCGATATTATTTGAGCGCTTCTTGCTCACCTCCTTTGGTTCCTCTCTGCCACCTATTGGTTTGAAGCCTGAGTCCATTTAGGGTATGTCGCCATGACACTCTCTAGCCTGCTGCCGCTGCCTCTGCATGCCGTCCCCTATAGTGTCAGGGTCAATTATTGGATGTTTTAGATGCTATCTAGCTTCATTCTGTCACTCTGTCATGGCCATGCTGTTGCCCATAATTTTGGCATAATGGTGCGATTAAGCAGCCTCAGAGGCATCCATGCATGCTGCCCCTGCTGTTTTCTGTCCATTTCCGTGGTGTTTCCATCCTTTTCTGAGGTTCCCAGGTGTTTGGCCAAGCTTCCCTGTGCAGAGCCTTGGTCCCCTTGAAAAATGCTCGAGTCTCCCATTGACTTCAATGGGGCTCGTTATTCGAGCATCGGGAAAAGTTCATCTCGAATAACGAGTACCTGAGCATTTTAGTGCTCGCTCATCTCTAATTATAGTAATAATAATTATAGCCACATTTATATTCCAATTTTTTATTAAGGGCACAGATGTGCACTTGGGCCCTATGTTGCCATTTGTGCCCCTTTTTTAGCCCAGCCTGAGATATAACAAAGTGTTACACACTGGTATGCATACCATTACATTGTGCAATATTGTATTTTAATTTGATGTATTATTTGATGTAATTTATATTTTAACCATCATAGTTAAGAAATAATGTGTATGTATAGTATCTAACCATTAGCGTGGATTGGTGCTTGGTGCAATTTCCCCTTTTATACTTCCAATTTTCATACAGTTAAGCACCTGTATATCACCTGAGCACATTCATTGCTAGTTTTGATTTAATATTGGGGTTAAGGTAGTGCAGAGTTACTACCATTGCCTTTCCCCTCTTTTAGTGAATTACTGAATGATACTGCTCTTTTTCCATCTTAACGAAAATCACGAAACCCGTCTTACTCAAATGGCGGCCAAATCCAAACTAACCTATCAATCAGTCTGCAATTTGTTTTGCCGTCGTTTGATAGATGGCAGCACACAATGAAAAAAAACAACTTCCCTCAGGAATGCCCTCTGTCGTCAAAGACCGGTACTTTTTCAACCGCCCTCGTAGCTGAGTGATTTCATTCTTCTGATGGCAGAAGTTGATTTATAATATGTGTTTATGTGCAAATAAACTTTGGTCCACATTTGGCAGCGAGAAACTTAAGTTTAATGTTTCTTGCGGAAAGTCACAATTTTTTACCAATAGAAATGACAGAAACAACGCAATACTTCAATCAATACCTGCAGCCATTTTCTGAATGTTGAAAAAGCCTTCAATATTACATTTAACCTGAACCCAAATCTGCCTCAACTGATAAAACCTCATACTTCACCTAAGGAGCATTAGAACAAAAAAGCTAAATCTGTGATAAAACCATATTTACAATAGAAAAGAGAGAACTTGGTATACTCAGCAACTTGGTTATTAAAGGAATTCTTCTGCTGGTTTATAGCTATGTTTATACTTTAAGGCAGTGGTGGCGAACCTATGGCACGGGTGCCAGAGGTGGCACTCAGAGCCCTTTCTGTGGGCACACAGGCCATCACCAGAGATGACTCCAGGTATCTTCCTGCAGTCTCAGACAGCCCAGGACTTGCTGTGCACGGAGCTATTTTAAAGTGACAGGGCTACCTGGGACTACTGCAGGAGTAGGAAGATGTGGATGGATCTGGATTATCATTAGAGCTCCTGCTCCGGCCCTGACAATTCTTCCTGTTTATGGGACCCTGGAGGGAAGCTACAATGATCATCCAAATTTCTTCTATTTTCTGCTTTATTGGTGTCTTCAGGGTGCTGATATGAATGAAAGATGTGACGGAGTCACTAATTACATTTCTGTGTTGGCACTTTGCGATAAATAAGCGGGTCTTAGTTGGAGTTTGGGCACTTGGCCTCTAAAAGGTTCGCCATCACTGCTTTGAGGGGTTGGCCACTCTTTACATAAGTTGCACATGTGTTTTTATTAAAGTAACTTAATAAGAATCCCTGAAGAATCCCTGAATGCGCATTAAACGATTAAGCAGTCCTGTTATTTACTTTAGTGGTGTTTCCAACTCTCTGTGAGCAATGATGAAAGGGGGGAGCTGCAGCAGCACAGCGTTTAAGCGTTAATGAGATTGAAAAGTAATCACAAAATTGAATCCTACAAAAAATTCAGCCCACCTAGGTACAAATATCATACTTCGCCTCAGTGAGAGAAAATATCAGTTAAACTTGAACTGATTGGATTGGCAATGGAAAAAGCACAAATCCTTACACTCGCTTTAACCCCTTCCGCCGAGACCCATTTTCGTTTCTGAGTTTTCATTTTTCACTCCACATCTTCAAAAATCAATAACTGTTTATTTTGCCATGAATAGAGCTGTATAAGGGTTTGTTTATTGCGTAACAATTTGCACTTCATAGTGATGGTATTTACTATTCCATGTCGTGTACTGGGAAGCTGAAAAATGCTGTGAAACTGGTGAGAAAACACATTTTGCTGAGTATTCTTGTGGGCACAGGTTTTCCTGTTCACCCCAAATAATATGCCTACTTTATGTCACGGGCACCCCCGCGATCCATACCACGGATCGCGGGTGCACCCGTGCCTCTGTCACGGGCACCCCAGCGATCCATACCGCGGATCGCGGGTGCACCCGTGCCTCTCTCCGCTGCCCCGGTCCCGCTCCTGTGCACTCACCCCCCCTGGCTCCCGCTCCCGTCCGGACTATGTCTCGCACGCGGCCCTGCTCCCTAGGGCACGCGCGCGGCACTGTCTCAAGAATTAAAGGGCCAGCGCGCAGGTGATTGGCGCTGGTCATTTCTTGTCTTTTATTTAACCCTATGTCTCCCATCATTTCCTGCCGGATCTTTGTGCCTCATAGCCTTAGAGAAAGCTTCCAAGCGAGTATTCCTGCGTTCCTGTGTATTCCTGCGTTCCTGTGTATTCATGCGTTCCTGTGTATTCATGCGTTCCTGTGTATTCCTGCGTTCCTGTGTATTCCTGCGTTCCTGTATGTTACCGTGTGTTCCCACTCCTGAGTCCTGTGTTGCTGTGTTACCCGAGTTCCTCCGTGTTGCTGTGTTCCGTGTGCCTCTGTTCCCGTTCCCACCTGCCTGGACCTCCTGTTGCTGACCTCGGACTTGGACTTGACATTGCATCTCTGCCGCCTGCCCTGACCCTGTGCCTGGACCTGACTACGAGATTGTCTTCCGCTAAGGTACCTCGACCTCGGCTGCCACCGTGGGCTAGTCACACCTGGGAACGACCTAGTGGTATCCTGCCGCAGCAAGTCCAACCCGCTTTGCGGCGGGCTCTGGTGAATACCAGGTGCCGCTAGGCTCCGGTCCAGGGTGTTGGCTAGTTCCATCTCCCGCGGTGGTCCAGAGGATCCACTGATCCTGACACTTCACTTTACATTTACAAAAATTAAAACCTCCTGTACAATAGTAAAAAATCTTCAATTTGCCATTTTCTGTTGCTAATAACATTTTCATACTGCAGTATACGGAGCTGTGTGTGCTATAATTTTTAAGCTTGGCATCCCTGTGATTGTACCAACCCCCCCAAAAAAAATTATAAATGCCGTTTGGAGCACACAGTGATAGATGTAAGAATGGAGCCCACAAATAAAATGCGCCAAATGTGGATTCTTGTCAATTTTACTCCATTTTGCATTTTATTTCCATTTCCCAGTACACGGCAAGAAATATAAAATGATGTGAATATATAGTACAATTTGTTACAACAAGCCCTCATACAGTTCTGTACACAGAAAAATCAAAAGGGAAAGTGGAGAGCGATAAACAGAAAGTAAACTGGAAAAAGCACCATCAGTAGCAAGTTATTCTCTGGAATAAAGGCTTTGTGGTACCTGAGGCCACAGCCACACAATGGATTTTGGTTGCGTTTTTGAATGAATTCCAAAAGCTCCACACTTGATCACGTGTTAAGGAAACATTGTTTTTACAACGTGTTAACTAAATGACAAGGAAATTCAATTAAACCTCATCATGTGATCGCAGATGGAGCCTTTGAATTGCAACCAAAATGCCATGTGTGAATGGTGCCTCAGGGGCTCTGCAAAAATCTGCCAAGAAAAGTTTGATGGTGCTCCTTCTCTTCTGCCTCCCACCAGCAGATTACATCCACATGTGGGGTGTTCTCATACTCAGAAGAAACTGCAAAATATAACTGTGGTACTTGTGGATGCATTTTCTACTTTTAATCAGCTTAAGTAGGTAAATTTAGGGGCTAAAAGAACAAATTAATGATGAAATTGGCAGATTCTAAATCAAACCTTTATTTTGGTTGGAGTTCTGTCTCATACTAAAAGGGTTAACAAGCTTCCTACCTGCTTTTTTGAATAGTTTGAGGCGTGACATTAATAGAATGGGGGGATATGTGGGGAGTTTCTATTAAGTGGACTTCCAAAATAATTTTGAAAATTTGAAAAAATTCTGCTCGAGTTGTGATCTTTCCAGCATCGTAATAAAACAAAAAGACACTTATGAAATGCCACCAACACAAAGCTGAGATATGATAAATGTTAATTAGTAATTATTTTGAATTTTGAAAACAGATAATTTTTTCAAAGTACACTGTTCCCATCCGATATTACCATGCTGGTTGTTATGGTGATATCGTAATGAAACTCAGGTGACAGAGGCAGGATAACCACTTGCCTGCGTCAACTAGCCGACCAGAGTGGTTCCGCCAATCACAGACTGGCCAATCACAGCCATTCATGACTGTAAAAATGCTGTTCTGTAGGCTGCCTCCACTCTCCAACGGCACCATGCTACTTTGGTATCGATGGAGAGAGTGTATGAGCATTACACTGTGACACTTTTCCTACTATACACTTCTAGTACTCTCATATTCCTTTCTGATCCCTCCTAATCCCTTCCTGAGCCCTATGTATTCCCTGTGTGATCAGACTTTCTGTCCCATCTGAACCCAAATGCACTTTTTACTGTGCTGTATTAAAGTTACTGACTTTTCAGTTTAGTGACTTTTAAGCCGACACCTGAGAGCAGAGTCTAAGTGGCACCCGGTTTTCACCAGATCCCACCGCAAAGTGGGTTGCACTTGCAGCGGCATGCGATACCACCAGGTTGCTCCACAAGCGCGACTTTGCTCATGGTGGCGGCCAAGGTAAGGTACAAAATCATAAGGCAGAATCATAAGGCAGAATAAGAGTCCTGGTCAAGCAGAAGGTCAGGACCGGCGGCACAGGATCAGAGTCAGGGACAAAGATAAAGGTAAAGGCAGGCGGCAGAGAATCGAGGTCAGGAACAGAAACATAGGTCACAAGGATAATCAGAATAATCATAGGATGCACTTTCTCAAAAGGCATGAGGCACGAAGATCCGGCAGGGGGCACAGGAAGAGGCCAACTAATTATTAAGTCAGCGGTCGGCCAGAGCCGGAGCATGGAGGCCGTCGCTGGAGCAAGGGAAGGTGAGTGAACCAGCAGACACTAGGGAGAACGGAGTCACACGGGTGCGCAAGTTACTCGGGACATATTCAAAAGATTGGCCCTTTCCTCAGCTCCCTCCACGGAGTTTACTCCTCAGAGGGTGCACACGTTCAGTTTTGAGTTTCCTGTCATTTATGTATTTCAGAAGTCATTATTTAGTCATATTTTTGCTTTGTTTTCTTACAAAAGTATTTTCCCTCATTGCCTCATCACGTCCATTGTGTTATAGTAGTTTAAATGCTTTACCTTTCTCGTTTATAGCTCTCCTTACCGTATTACTTTCCAAGCAGGTTTTTTCCTGTTTCTCTTATGCTTTTTTCCATATGGTATATCATTTTTTTAAATTATTGGAATATTTTTTAAAACATCCAAGTTATTCTGGTACTTTGTCAGTGTGTTCCATGCTCACAGTGAGATGAGGAGTAATCTTTACATATTGAACTCAATGTCCCTTACTGAACATTGTTTTCTTGAAAATTATTATTCTATTACCTAAACTTTTCTACAGACTGGATTATATCATCTTCCACCTCCTAATATTTGACTAACATAATAAAAATTGCTATGACCCAGTATTGACTAATGGGCATGTGACGTCAGTTGTTTAGTAAAGATAGTCATGTCGCTGTTTTTTCAGTTGTTCTAATAAAGAAAGTTTTTATTTTTAACGGGGCTGAGACCTTATATCTTTTTAAACCGTCTATATAATAAAAATTGTGCTTGGTAAAGCATTAAATATTTACAAAGATACACACTTGCTTTTTTGTATCTTTTACAGTTACCAAAGTCTCGTTGTAACGAGAAATGTTCCCCTGGATACAGGAAAGCTCAGGATGGAAGACATCGGGTCTGCTGTTATGACTGTGTCCTGTGTCATGAAGGGGAGATATCAAAAATATCAGGTGTAATAAAAGTGGTTCGGTCTTACATTATCCCTTGCGTAACCTGGTTATTGATATTAGATTGATGTTGATTGAAACCTTGTTGTGATACAGTTTAAGTGCCGCAACATCTTTTATTTTGCTCCCTTTTTGGGACACATAACTCTAGTCAAAATATACTAAAAGTTAACCTATTTTTTTTTACATTTTTAGTTTTATTTGGGATTAAAAGTGGAAAAAAAAATGCTTTTTTTAAATTCATAGTATTTTTTTAAATGTTTCAGTCGTTTTAATGGTGATGTTTTTTGTAGTGTTTTGAGGGATTTTTTTTCAATATTGGGAAATGTAAATGTATTTTTATGAATAATTATTAATATTTTGTGTGTGTGTGTGTTTCTTCTTTATATGTCCTCTATGAGGTCATAAAAGACCAGTAGGGGACATTTTCACAGTTTTTTTACATCATTAAAGGCCCCAGTTACAGGGGGAAACACCTTCCTGTGAGGGTTGATGTTGACCAGAGATGGACTGGGTCTGATCAGACACAGCAGTACAGATTAACCACTTTAGACTTGGTAGTCATTTGTGTCTATAGATCTGTCATTTAAAGTTTTATGGGCTACACTAGTAGTTTTGATTGCTGGACTCCATGGTTGACACCGGGCCGGTGCTTTAGGTCTTCCCTGCACAACATTTTTGGAAATATTTTGTCAAAAATAAGGGCAACAATGAAGATACTGCATGTCACACTGACCCAATTTAAAGTAATCAGTGTACAGTTTGTATTGCAGATTAAATATGTTGTGCCCTTAAAATAGCTAATCACACAGCCATTTTCACTCCTAAATGAAATTGACCAAATTGTGCCCAATTAGTCATTTTACCTTTCCAGTGTCTATTACACGTCCGTGTTAAAAGATCTCAAGTATAAATAAGGATCAACGGTGATAATTCATTGTTGTTGCTCTTACTCTCTTATGCTACTCTCTTATGGTCACAATGCAGATGTTTAATGAGACAGTTTATGAGCCGTACCATGGTCAAACGAAGAAGTCGAGGGTCCATTTTCTGTATGAGTGCTTCCAACAATTCTGTAGAGGTTATATTGCTGGAATACCAGAGTGTCAGTGTTCAAAACATACAACGCACATGGTCACTTTGGTCCGCATGGGTTTCATGCCAAAAGCAAGAGTCTTCTGAAGATGGTGTATAAGAAAGCCCAAAAACTAAAACTAAAAAATAAAAAATTGGTTCAGATGGTGTCAAGCTTGAGTGGCACCTACTAGGTAAGGAGTACAGTATAAAGACATGTGTCTCCTTTTACAGGCTACTGCAGAGGCTACTGGGGAGTGCAAAAGCCTGGCCAGACACTAGAGGTAAAGCTATTTCACGTCCCAGTAGCCTCTGTAGATAATTTACATATTACTAGGGCCAGAGGAAAGCAAGAAATTGTTACCCTCAGATACACTTATGATGGTAGATTACTCATTGTAGGTTTCCTTTAAGAGGGATGACATTGGAGACATTTTGGGAACAATTTGTGAAATACTGTAGATATTTCTCAATAGATTGTAATAAGTAGATGTTATTATCATGTATACTTTGTTTTAATTCATATTATCATTTTTTTAGATAGTGAAATCTGCGACAAATGTCCCATTGACCATTGGCCGGATGAGAGAAAAGCAAAATGTCTTCCTAAACCCTACGAGTTTCTATCCTATGAATCAGATAGTTTGTCTTTAGCGTTTTCTGGATTAGTTGTGTTTTTCTCTATTGTCACAGGTTTCATACTGAGATTATTTCTCTTATACTGGGACACTCCTATTGTGAGAGCCAATAACCGGAGTGTAAGCGTCACTCTCCTGGTCTCCATCCTGCTGAGCTTCCTCTCGGTCTTCTTCTTCCTTGGTCGTCCTGTGGATTTAACCTGTCAGCTGAGGCAGACTTTATTCTCAGTCTTCTTCACCATTGCTGTGTCTTCTGTACTTTCTAAGACCATCACAGTCTGCATTGCTTTCAAAGCCACCAAGCCCAAAAGTCCATGGAGAAAGCTGATGGGACACAAATTAGCTATTTATATTGTCCTGGTATTTTCCATGAACCAAGTTCTGATCTGTGTAATTTGGTTGGCCATTGCTCCTCCATATCAGGAGTATGACTTCTTGTCTTACACTCAGAAGATCATCATCCAGTGCAATGAAGGTTCTGTCTTGGCCTTCTACCTCATGTTGGGTTATATGGGTCTCCTGGCCTCTGTGAGCTTTGTTCTGGCTTTCATGGTGAGGACATTACCAGACAGTTATAATGAGGCCAAGTACATCACCTTCAGCATGCTGCTGTTCTGCAGTGTCTGGATCGCTATGATCCCGGCTTATCTGAGCACCAGTGGGAAATACATGGTGGCTGTGGAGATATTTGCGGTCCTGACCTCGTGTGCTGGGATATTAATCTGTATATTCTTTCCTAAATGTTACATTATGTTCCTAAAGCCTGATTTTAATGGTAATAGCCATAAAATAAAACGCTGTAAATAATATACCAAAATAGTGACATAGTTTATAAGGTTGATCAAAGACACATGTCCATCAAGTTCAACCAATAATGTGAAGGGTTTAGATGAGGATCTGATTTAAGGGAAACAGTTGTACATTAAATCATAACTGTCAATGTTATTTAGATGTAAAAAGGCATGATATCCCCTCATGATGCTCTCTGCTGTCCCTGCTGTGCTCTGCTCCTAAGCTTAGCTTTTTCACAGATTTACAGTTCCCACAATAAAAATTTGCACTCGGCTCTCGTGATTAAACCTTGTTTTTTTTCCAGATGCAGACAGTGCCCCCTAGACTGATGCCAATATTTCCCTAGTCTACAATCAATTAGGCCACTATCAGACAGCACATATGGGGACATTTATCCAATATAAGGGTTTGTTTTCTGTATAAAAAATTTTACTTCAAAGTGACAGTATTAAATATTTCATGCCATGTACTGGGAAGGGGTAAAAAATTCCAAATGCGTTTAAATTGTTAAAAAAATATATGCATTTGCACCATTATCTTGCGGGCTTTTTTTATTGGGTTTCACTGCGTGCCCCAAATGACACCTTTTCTTTATTCTATGGGTCACTATGATTATGGGGATACCTAATCTATATAAATTTCATAACAAAAAAAACATTTTGTACAAAAAAACTTTTTCTCCCTTTTCTAATAAGGTTTCATACTTTGGTGTAAGGAGATGTGTAAATTGTCACTGATGTTGTAAACTGGCAGTTATTTTGATAGATTTGACATTTTGGGATGTGGTGAGTGACACCTAACATGTTTCTGATGTTATTTGCTTATTTTTAATCAAGTTCTAGGAAAAAGGGGGTGATTTTTTAGAATTATTTTTCAGACCCCTTAGGGTACTTTATCCCTAAGGTGGCTTTTGGACACGATCTGTTACAAAGTGTCACCCGTTTCAAATTTCAAAATTATGCCCTGTTGGATCTTTGTGCCTGAGAGAAAGCTTTCTCCTTATGCCTTGTGACTGTCTGCTGAATTCTCATTGTGACGCTTCTCTGCTGCCAGCCCAGTACTTCTGCTCCGCTACTGACTACAATCCTGTGCTGCTTGTCCTGACCTCCTGCCTGTCCCCAACTACGATTATGCTCTAAGCCTCTATACTTAGCCTTGACCACCACTGCTGACAAAATCTCACCTGTGGAGCGACTTG
This sequence comes from Engystomops pustulosus, assembly GCF_040894005.1. NCBI lineage: Eukaryota > Metazoa > Chordata > Amphibia > Anura > Leptodactylidae > Engystomops > Engystomops pustulosus. The sequence goes on from NC_092411.1 coordinate 285,509,710, forward strand.
GTGATACCAATGCACAGCAAGTCCAACCCGATTTGCGTCAGGCTTTGTTGAAAACCGGGTACCACTTAGACTCCGCTTCCAGGTGTCGGTTTACGTCATCTTCCATGGTGGTACAGTTAGTCCAATACCCCTGAATCCTGATCCTGACAGTAAGATTTGGCCATGGATTCCGCCAAGATTCCGCTATCTGATCTGGTTAATCTTACCACCATCATGGCCCAGCAGTCCCAGCAGATTTCCATGCAAGGTCAGCAACTTGGACAAGCCACTGCCATGTTGCAGAAATTGATGGCTACTCAGCAGCAGCGTCAAGTTCCTGCAGTCTCTCCTGCTACTTCAGTTTGTCTACCTTCCGCAGAACGGCAGGGGAATCTCTGTCTCTATTGTGCCAGTATGGGGCACTTTTTTAAGATGTGTCCTGCCTGTGCTCAGTGTCCAGGAAACGCATGCACATAGGGTATCTTGGAGAAGTGCCCCTAGGTGAGAACACAGATTCTACTCAGATTTGGAATAAGTGGCCCGGTTCAGGCTTCAGTCTTCCTGCAATCAAGGCTCTGCAGGGTTCTTTATGGATGCTGCTTTGGTCTCCCACCATCATTTTCCCGTGGTTCGTCTAGAGAAGCCACTGGTTATCTCTTCTGTCAGTGGACAGATCCGCTGTGACTTGGTCCAGTGTCACACTGAGCCACTATGTCTGCAAGTTTAGGCTTTGCATAAAGAGAGACTGTCATTCTATGTTCTACTCCAATCCATGTCTTCAGTTAAGCTGGATCTGCGGGGGCTTATAACCTCATCCGCATCCATGAATGGAAGACAGCCTTCAATACTCGAGATGGACATTTTGAGTACTTTGTTATGCCCTTTGGACTCTGTAACTTACAAGAAGCCTTCCAGGAATTTGTCATACTCTATCTTGATGATCTCCTGGTGTTCTCCACGGACCTAGAGCCCCATTGTGCTCATGTAAGGTAAGTCCTCATGTGCCTAAGGGCCAATCGCCTATATGCCAAGCTTGAGAAATGCCAATTTCTTCAGAACAGTCTTACATGCCTCAGATACATTATCTCTGACAAGGGACTACAGATGGATACTGCCAAGTTGACTGCAGTACTTCAGTGGCCGTGTCCAGTAGCTTCCAGGGTTTCGCTAATTACTACTAGCCGTTTATACAACATCCGGTGGATGAAAAAGTTTTCACTAAACTGAAGTCTACCTTAACATCTGCTTCCGTTGTCACCAGCTTGATACTGAGAAACTGTTCCTGTGAGAGGTTGATGCCTCATCCGTTGGTGCTGGAGCCGTTCTCACCCAGAAGGGTCCCAAAGGCGAAACTGCCATCTGTGGGTTCTTGTCTAAGATCTTTTCAGCTGCAGAGAGGAACTACTCTAATGGTGACTCTAATCCTACTTTATGGAATTTTGTAGGATCCTGCCCTTCCTGTGCCTGAAACAAGCCATCCTGTCTCAAACCAGCTAGTCTTTTCCTGACGTTACCAAACCCAGCTGCTCTAGGTTTCACATGGCTATGGACTTTATCACGGATCTTCCTCTCTCCTCTGGTAATACCATCATCTGGGTGGTAACAGATCAGTTCTCCGAAACGTCCCACTTTGTTCCTCTGTCGGGTTTGCCGTCAGCTTGCCAGCTTGTTCGTAGTCCGGCTTCATACATATTGTATAGGACCAAAGGGTCCAGTTTGTTTCCTGATTCTGGAGTTCTCTGTCAGTTTCCTTGGCCAAGAGCGCTACCTGTGAGCTTCATTATGAAATAACCCTTTTTTTTTATTATGACAAGTTTTGACAAGCATCAACCTCCTTTTTTGGCTGAAGTCAAATAAAAGCTTTTGGGACTCTATAACTCCTACTATCACTAACCTATGCCCAAGGGCACCCACACTTACACCTCGAACTATGCTCCTCAAACATATTACTGCTTCTTACAAAATAAGGTTTAATAAATTAAAAAGACTAATACTCAACCCCCAATGCTTCAAATGTGCTTTCTAATCATACTCGCTAACTGCATGCAACTTTAACTCTTCATTAAACAATTCTGGGTACTTCCCCGGTCTGTTATCCAGAAAATGTTTCTCTGAATTTGTATATAAGATGGCGCTAATGGCTGGTTCAAGCAGAAGAATATTTATTTGTTACATTATTTTATATTCCATTATTTCCTTTTTTAAAAATGGCTGAAAAATGATACAAGCTCTTTTTCCTCTTGCGTCACCCCCTCATCCTCACAGACTGTGAGCTCTTGTGTCACCCCCTCATCCGCATAGACTGTAAGCTCTTGTGTCACCCTCTCATCCTCACAGACTGTAAGCTTTTATGTCACCCCATCATCCTCATAGACTGTAAGCTCTTGTGTCACCCTCTCATCCTCATAGACTGTAAGCTTTTATGTCACCCCATCATCCTCATAGACTGTAAACTCTTGTGTCACCCCCTAATCCTCATAGACCGTAAGCTTTTGTGTCAAACTCTCATTCTCATAGACTGTAAGCTCTTGTGATTCTTTGGTAACAGTTTATCTTTGCAGCAAAGACGCACATCCCACTACACTGGAGCTCCTCTGCACCACCCACCTCCACTTTAGGCGCCTAAAGTTTTCCAATTACATTGACTGAAAGAGATCTGCACCTTCCAAACTAGATCACACCAGAAATTTCTGAAAATGCTGGAATCCCCTTTCCATATTCCTCATTGTTTACCTAGTGGAGTCAATCAAAATAAAAAAAAAAAAGTCTAATAAAAGCCATGTTCTCACCACAATTTTCAGTTCTTTTGATGTTGGTGCTACTGTTTGGGCTTTGGGTCTTCGTCTTGGAGAGAGTTTTTAACTTTATTTACTTTAATAGGATCTGCTCATCCCTAGTCAGGAAGTAAGGGTTCTCCTAATGAAAACTTGCACATTGCACATATAGGATGTACATGGAGAAAGCCTGACAGCTTCCATCTCATTGAGAAGCAGGGAACATGTAATAAGTGGTAGAAATCATAAGTAACCCAGTTACTTGAAGTCTATGCTGTGTGAGCACTAAGGGTTAATAACTTATTTTCCCAGAGCTGATACTGCTGATGACAAGGTGTAGGGGAGCAGCATGAGGTGGAAAGACAGACAGATAAAGTTCTATAAAATCAGAATCTGGGATAGAGGGACTGATAGGGAGCAGGGAGATGTAGTACCTCTGTGCCGGAGACATCTGCATTCACTGTCTTGGACACATCTAGCTCTGCTACATTCATTGTCACTTGACCTTCTCCGCTGTGAGCAGGAAGCAGCAGCTCCTCCTGTCCCATGAAACCAACCCAGAAACAAAGTGTAAAAAAAGTATTGACTCCAGGGTTTGTCAGCACATATAGAGAAAGTAGCCATTGCAGCTCTGAGCTAATCTGAAGGGGATAGCAAGGAAACTGCTGAACACAGGTAATAAAGATTATATGCAAATGTGTTCTAAATCCCAAGAATTATTGATTTGTGGAAAAAAAAACCTTCATAGTTACTCTTTTACCCCTTTCCAACTCTGGACATAGTGCTACGTCATAGGTGGCAAGGACTTGCAGCATTGTGACATAGTACTACGTCCAACATCTTGAACAGCGCCAGCGCCAGAAGCTGCAGGTGTCGACTGTATATTATAGCCGACACCGGCCGCTAACACAAGCGATCAGAGATTCCTCTTATACCGGACGATAACCTGTGACCATGGCAGGTAAGGGTCTTCTGTACTAGATCGGACGACCCCATCCCCCCTCCCCCCCCACAGTGCTTATCGGTTACGATGGCAGCCCCGGGCTCTGCCAGTGCCCCGAGCTGCCTCATCCTCTCTGGGAGCTGGGTCCTACTCCGTAGCAGGACCCTGCTGTAACACAGTGTAATACATCTGTATTACTCTGTGTTAGAAGAATAAGAGCTTGAACAAGCAATCAGAACAAAAGTTAAAAACACTTTCTAAAAACATTTTTTAATAAAAATAATTAATTTAATAAAGTAAAAGTCCCTTAGATACCAACATTTCCTTTACGCACCCAATAAAGTACAAAAAACACAAAATCATGAAAAAATCCCACATACTTGATATCACCCCATCCTTAACAATCTATACATTAAATCAGTAACATTATTGGGCCTGCTTGGTGAAAGCTGTACAAAACCCCGAAAAACTTGCCAAAAATGTACATTTTTCATTAAATACATTCACAAAAATGCACCAAAAAGTGATCCAAAAAGGTTTTGTATGCTAAAATGGTACCACCTAATCCAGCTCTGTCAACAAAAAAATTTTAGCGTTATGTCTCAGAAAAGATGGCGATACGAAAAGAAATGAGATTTTCTTTATATTAGGTTTTTTTAAGTAAATCTGTAAAAATATATTTAAAAAACATAGGTATTACTGTAATCGTAGTGATCCATAGAATAAAGATAATATGTTATTTTTAAGGTACGGTGTTTGGCCCCTCAAAAATACAAGAAAAGAAAAACAGAATTTACAATTTTCTTTCCCTGAATATATTTAAGAGTTATTAAAATCTCATTAATAAGCCAATAACCAACTAAAATGAAGCATTTGTGAAGTGGATCTCATGTCATGTCCGACATGTGCCGGAACATTAATCCTCCTAAAAATGGCGGCTGCAATCATTTAAACGTTGCTGCTGACATTTAAATAGGTAACACAGGGCTGATCGGGGCTGGCACCAATCACGGGTGTAACTTGTAATTGGGGTTCAGATCCGGTACCTTAACCCGAGCCGAAAAGGGTTTAAAAATTTAGATTCTGTCTAATTGCAAAAGGATCACTTATCACTACCTGTTACACATTTCCATATTGTTATTGTATTTTATTTTTTGTCACTCATAGCATTAGAATTTTTTATTTTTCAGTGTTTGAGAAAAGTTAAAATTGGAAATGTCATAGTGTGAAACTTGAGGGTTAATAAATTGACTCTTAACTTCACCTATTGGTCTGCTCCCAGTACATTGTATGGTGGGATCCTTAGCTTCTAACAGCTACAAAATGCATTGAGAATGAAGCAGAACTTACAATATGACCTCTAATAATAATAAAAGACAGAGAAATATTTTATAGAACATAAGACATTTCAGGATCTGTGAGATATCTTGGTGATTTTACATTTTAGCTCCTCTCCTTAATTTATCAGAAAACCTGTATATAAGCTGCAGCCATCACACCGTCTTACTGGTTGCTCCTCAGAGCTCCTGAACTGTTATACATTGTGTTACGGTCTCATCCTTTCTTACTTATGTCTCTAGTCATCATCTGGCTAATTGTTGTGTGTGATTTATTTTATGGAAATCTGATGCTGACTTCATCTTCACCGTGTAAACTCTTTGCAATTGGGGCATTTAATGAGTACAAGTATTACCAGAAAGGAGATGTCGTAATCGGAGGACTCTTCATGGTCAACGATGCAGTGAGAAGGAAGATTCATTTCCGCTGGTCGACCGGAAGGTTCCTCTGCGTAAAGCAAGTTTATCTACATTACACATCATTACTTTCTTCTTGTATTTATTTTTTATGTTTGCAGAAAATTTAGGAATTTCAAATGTCACTGGTGCATAAATTACTGATATTATGTGACACTGAGGTTTTTTAGGGGAACATGTGAGCAGAATTCAGCCTAATAAATCACTACTAGTTTGATGTTTCTTTAATGGTCTGGGTGGTGGCATCAGCAGCGCATCAACTCTAAACTGGTTGTATAAAGTCATGAAGTCATGAAGTCATACTCTCCCCTCTTCCCAACATTCCCTCTGCTATGATTGACATCATAAACTCCTACTTTTCAGAGCCTATAAGAATGTCCATGGATTCAGGTCAATAAGAGTGAAGGGGGGTTCTGCGTCTGATTTCAGCCCTGAACTCTCCACCTCCCTCACTAAATATGATCATTTTACATCTCACTTTAAAGTAGATTTTCTGGCTGATGCCACCACCCAGGGCCATGAACGGAACATTATCTGAAAGGTGTTAGGCTGCTTGACAAAATACTGGATTTTTTTTTTTGGATGTGGTTTTTTAGGTCTATTTCTGCTGACAGGATCCCTGTAACTCCAATGTATTAGTAAGGAGCCCCAGGTGTTGTCAGACTTTCTATCGCTAGGATTTTCTTGCTTAGATCTTTAAAGAGGAACTTCCAGCACCTCACACATGTAGCGATCATTCTGTAGAAAATCCAAAGTGCTCCTGAATCTGTGTAGCAGCCCCTATGTAATGGCGTGCTGATCTCCTATATATAATCGCTAATATACATGAGGTAGTGAAAGAACCTATTTGAAGTATCTGAAATTCAATAAAATGTTTGTTCACCTGATAGATCAGACCAATGAGTGTTCATAATCATGTGAATGAAGACTTGTATGAATCTTAAATGATTTTATGACATTTTTGATTCCACAGTCCACGTACAAGACATTATGTCGCCCTTCTGACTTTCATTTTCGCTATTAATGAAATAAACCAGGACCCAGATCTTCTGCCCAATGTGACTTTGGGGTATCACTTATATGACACATGTGGAGATGATGGAAAATCATTTCAAAATATGCTACAAATTTTATCTGGTGATGATATAGAAGCTCCAAATTATTCCTGCAGGGAGCATGGACACTTGGCCGGGTTAGTTGGACACTCATATGATCAGGCTCAATTTTTAAATATGTATGGATACCCAATGGTAAGTGGAACCCAAGTCTTTACTATTTAACACACAGGGCTGAGAACCAGTAGAAAGCAGGGTAGACATAGAGTTGGCAGAGACGTGACTAAACTCTTAACTCCAATCTATAGTCTTTTGATGTATCTGCCCATCCAGTCCTACATGGAGTCGAAATATTCTGCAGTCTGTAAACTTTTCCTTAAGCTGTCCATTCTACCACCAGCCACTCCCGTTCACACCATGACATGCTCCTTCAGCGTGGAGTGATGTAAAGGGGGAAGTAATAACACTGGCAATTATTACGATTTATTAAGGGCTTATATGGTAGAAATCTGGCTTACAAGCCCTGATAAATTTCCCCCATTGTTTTTTTCTGTGTGTAGTGTCAGGAATGGAGGTAGTGGATCCTCTGAACCACCACTTACAATGACATAAGCCGACACCTGGGACCAGAGTCTTAGTGCTCCCTGGTTGGACTTGCTGCGGCATGGTACCACCAGGTCATTCCACAGACGCAACTTTGAGGTTGTGTCTTTGAAGTGGAAGCCACGTTGTAGTAAAAAAATATCAGGACAGGCAGCATGGATTTGGAGTTGGGGGACGTAGCAGAAGATCAGAACGGGCAGTACATGAGCGAGGTCAGGAACGGAATCGAGGTCACAACGGGAAATCAGGATAATTGCACAGGGCATCAGGATAAAGATCTGGCAGGGAACACAGGAATGGGCAGGAATTTTTTTTGACAGGCGGCCAGCCAGCACCAATTATCGGTGCCCTGGCCCTTTAAATCTTGCAAAGTCGGTGCGTGCATGCCCTAGTATATGGGAATGCGTGTGCCGGATTGCAAGAAGCAAGGAGGCCACCGATAGAGCTGGAAGAAGTAAGTTAGCAGGCAGACAGGCTCTCGGGGCGCAGCAAGGCACATGTGTATGCCTACGACCTGGGATATATATCTCCGGTCGCAGGGGCACCCATGGCCGTGACATGCAGTTTTCTTGATTTAACAGATAGCACATGAGTAATTACCCTTCTATGGGCTCAGACTGTGAGCTGACTGCCCAGACCTAAAATATAGAGAAGGTACTTTTTCTGCCTGTGTATGTAGCTCTTTCTCAGATGCCAATGACTTCCGCAAAAAATGAGCCTGTAAAGTACTTATTTGTACCCATTTCAAAGGTCATCCATGCCATATAGTGAGATATTTGAGCCCACAATTCATTTCAGTATTTAAAGCAAATGCAGTGTGAAAATATATACATTTTTTTCTCTTTATGTTTAAGTTATAGGGCAAATGCTTCTTCCACCTGAGAAATGCATCCTATTTATTGCCCTATTTTGCTTTGTTCCTAATAATGAATTTTGACTTTGTTTTAGCACAATATAAAATTGTTTATAAAATGAACTCCTCCTTCCCACGCTAAAAATATTTTTTGATTTCCAAAAAAATGTAGGTAGACTTAGCTATAAAAAATTGTGATGCTTGGTATGTAAATAATTTCTTCCTAACACTTTAATTGTTTTTTTTATATAAGATCAGTCATTTGGTTACTACTCCACCACCGAGGAGAACACATCAGATAGAATTATTCTACACATGTCATCCAGATATCATGGCCATCATAAAAGCTTCAGTTTTATACATGAAACATTTTGGATGGAACTTGGTCGGTCTCATGACATCAACTGAATTATACGGAGAAGCCGAAGTGATGGAAATGGTGGAATATTTTAGAAATGAAGGAATCTGCTTTGACTTTATTATTCAATTCCCTGATATTTATGATCGATCAGACAAGGAATTACAGAGTATTGTAGAAAAATCCATCTCCAGGGTTATAATTATTGCCAAACAGATATCAGTTCGTGTCTATGAATTTCTATACAGCTCAGAATTTATCCAGAGACATGTGACTCTTCTTGTATTTAATGTGTGGCTCTATGATACATATATGTTACCAGTAAGAATTGTAGAAGCCTGTAATTGTAGTATGAGTTTTACATATACTGGAAGGATTATCCCTGGTCTGAGCACATTTATAGGGACAGTAACCCCAGAAACCTACCCGGAAGATCCATTACTGGAGGATATCTGGTACCATGCTAAACACTGTAATATGTCAAATCAATACAAACTCAATATATTACAAGATGTAAGAAAATTCCCTATACAGAACTGCACCGGAGAAAATCTTCGAATTCCAGAAAAACTTGCAGGTGTATACGCTCCTAATCCTTACCATGTGTACAGTGCAGTATACAGCTTGGCTCATGCTTTACATGATATGTATTTTTTTAAAAGAGGATGCAAATTTTCTCATCAATTTACACACAAGGTACAATAAAGTGCTGATACTAATGGGCATCAAATATATATATATATAGTTGTCTTACTGTTTAGCTTAAAATCCCTGTTGACCACCAGCTGACTTTGGACATCAGCGGGCAAAGGTCCCAAGTCTCTGACACCCGGTGACCCTAGGGAGTAGGGAGATGCAGTTCATTAGCACTTTTCCCTTCCGCCAGCTCCACAGATTAGACGGTCATGTGATCGTTCGGTCTAAAGGGGTTAAACAGCGATGCTGGGCCTAACTAAACAAAGTCCATCTCTGATCAGAGTCCCCAGTCACAGGTGGACATTTGCCCTGTAACAGAGGCTCTTATAGATGCCTCATTTACAGCGGAAAACTTGTTAAAGAAAAAGAATAAAGTAAAATTGGGGGGGGAAAAATGAAAATGTCCCCCAGGGGTCTTTTATGATCCCATGGGGGAAATATAAAGTAGAAACACACATACAAAAAATTAATAAATATTCATAAAATACAATGGTATTTCCCAATATTAAAAAAAAAAATCCCCAGCTACACTACAAACAGCATCACCATCAGGGCAGGATTAAGGTTGGTGGGGACCCCTGAGCCCAAAACATGGTGGGGGCCCCTGAGCCCAAAACATGTAGTCCAGACAGGGAGCAGCAATCGCTATACACCACTCCCCAGCAATAACTATATACAGCCTCCCCAGTAATCACTGTGTACCGCACCCAGGATTCACTATATAGGACCCCAGATATCCCTATATACAGAGCCCCCCCCAGCAATCACTTCATACAGATCCCCCAGCAATCACTGTATACAGGCCCCCAGCAATCACTATGTGCAGTTCCCCCAGCAATCACTGTATAAAGCTCCCCAGCAATTGGTGTGTACAGCCCCCAGCAATCACTATATATATTTCACCAAGAAATCCCTATATACAGCCCCCAGTAATCAATATATACAGGTCATCCAGAAATCACTAAATACAGCTCCCCCAGCAATCATTATATATAGTCGCCAGCAATCACTGTGTACAGCTACCCAAGAAATCACTATATACAGCTCCCCACAGCAATCATTATATACAACCCAACAGCAATCACTATATACAGCTCCACCAGCAATTACTGTATACAGCTCCGCCAGGAATCACAATATACAGCTCCCTAATAATCACTATATACAGTTCCCCCTTCAATCACAGCAGTGACCACAGTCACTGTATACAGCTCCTACAGCAATCACTATGTACAGCTACCCCAGCAATTAATGTATACAGCCCCCAGCAGTCACTGTATACAGCTCCATCAGCAATCGCTATATACAGCCCATAGTAAACACTATGTACAGCTCCCAATTAATCACTATATACTGCCTCTACAGCAATCAGTGTATACAGCTCCCTCAGCAATCACTATATACAGCTATCTCAGTAATAACTGTATACAGCTCCCCAGTAATCACTATATACAGTTCTCCCAGCAATCACTAAATACAGCCCCCCAGCAATCAATATATATAGCTCCCAGCAATCACTGTATTTTCGTAAGTGGATTTAGCTTTTGCATATTACCTTAAATTTTTTTGTGGTGTTTTTTATTTAGAGTTAAAGGTGGAAAAAAGGCTTTTTTTGCCATTAGGAAGTTAACTTAAAGAAGACCTTTGCCTCCTGATACTTTTGGAGATGAACACCTGATGATGTAGGGGCTGTTACAGAGGCACTTTTAATTTTCTTTCTAGCCCCCAAGGTTGCTGAGATATCAGTAAAGATATCTGGCCATTATATTCCTCTCTACTGTCAGAGAGTAGGAGCCAGCACAGAGGTAGGGCCATGTTTTATGATAATCTTCTTCTTGTCAGAGCAAATTAGCGTAACACATGCCCCCTCTCAGCACCTCCTCTGCCAGTAGAGAGGATAATGATAGTCAGATACTGCTCCTGATTTCCCAGCATCTTTGGGGGCTAGAACGAAATTCATCGTACCCCATACTCTGTGTAGCAGCCTCTAAAGAATGGAGTGTTCATCTCTGCATGTGTGATGTGGTGAATGGTTCTCTTTATAGTAGTTTTAATAGGGTTTCACATATTTTTTCTCTGGTTGTTGGTATATATGAGGTCCAATATGCTCCCTGGGTGTTGATTTTTCTCAATTATACCTGCAGTCTTGTATGTGCTTCAGTTGGCATTTTCACACTATGTCAGATACTGTCAGGTCCGCTAGGGAAAATGCTGGGACTTCTGGTTCTTCTGGTGGTGCCAGCAGCGTTCTCCGAACCCCAGCGCGTATCCGCGCAAACTCCACCTCTCGTCCTGGGCAGCGGCTGCTAAGATCTCGCGCTGTCTAGGAGTTGTGTTCGGAACTGCTGGGACTTGTGCTACCTATGCTTGGTGCCTGGTTGTTCTGCACCATGAGGGGTCAATTCCCAGAAGCTGTCCAGCTCCTATCAGGTTCTGGAGGTGGAGTTCTGGCTGCATAAATTGCAGCCTCACTAGTCACCTGTGCCAGTGTTTGAAATCCCTTCTCCACTCGCTCAGCATTAGATTTGACTTGCACTGTATCTGTATCTGTATCGTTGTGACCCCGGCTCGTTTTTGACATTGACTCTTTGCCTACTGATTTTGCTATTGACGTACCCTCTCGTTGTGAATCCGGCTAGTTTACTATTCTTTTGTGTTTTATGTTTGTCAGTCTGTTTGTGTTTCCCTTCCACACTTATCAGTGTATTTCGAGTCTTCAAGTAGTCGCCCCACGGTTTAGCGTTGGGGGGGCTATAGGAAGGGACAGAGGTTGGGGCAAGCTCAGGGCACACTATCCCCTGTCTTTTGTGTTACCCAATCTTAACAGATACATTTAGGTGTGTGCCATGTTCTCTATAAATATTATTTACATTATTATGTATATATTATATAAATATTATTTCCAGCTCTTCAGATATTTAAGAAGAATCAATTACACGGACAAGACTGGGACCCGGGTTTCCTTTCACAAAAATGGGCAGATTACTTCTCTTCCTCCAGTCCAGATAATACATTGGATCTCATATGTTACTAGTAAAAACATTATGACTTATAAAAGGATGAAAAATTTCTATTACAATGAAGTTTTACACTTTCAAATTGAGGAACGAAATTGCATATGGAAAGAAGGAATTGTGAGTAATTCTAATCTAAAAGATTGAGATTATATTTGATAAGATTGTTTATGATAAATAGACTGATATATTCCAACTGCAATTCTTTATCCTCCTTACCCTCCTTCTGTGTCCCTTATGCACTCCTAGTCTTACGTCTGCCCACCCCCTTGCATGACTAACAAAGTAGATCGCCCTCCTCCCTGCCCTCCCTCCTGTCTGCACTTCCCAATAACCTGATCATTTGCCCAAACTTCTCAATAACCGGCCAACCTGAGCACTGTACCTCCCAATAACCCGCTGGTCCAAATATGGAACCCCCTAATAACCCACCGGGCCGAACATCAGACCTCCCAATAATCTGCCGGTCCAAACACCTAACCTCCCAATAACCCACTGGCCCAAACACCGAATGTCACCATAACCCGCCAGTGCAAACACTGAACCTCCCAATAACCATCCGCCCCGAACACCATACCTCCCAATAACCCGCCGGTCCAAACACTGAACCTCCCAATAACCGCAGGCCCGAACACCAAACGTCCCAATAACCCGCCGGCCCGAACACCAAACCTCCCAATAACTGCACCGTCTGTGTACATAGTTGTGTGTATATATATATATATATATATATATATATATATATATATATATATATATGTGTACATAAATGTGTGCGTAAAAGTGTATACATGTATGTATGTGGGTGCGAGTATAGAAAAGTGAATGTATAAGTGTAGAACTTTATGTGTGTGTTAATAAGTATATACATTTGTGTATATGTGTCTGTAAATATCTTTTAAACCTGAGAGGGGGCCCCAAGCTGAAATCTGCTATGGGGCCCAGCCTCTCCTCATTACGCACCTGGCCTAAATTAATGTGCCATCCAGGATGAACAACTTCTGTAGGTTATAGATAACAACTCTTGGGGTGACAGCAATGAATAAAAGCAAAAGTGACTGAAACAGGACAGTTAGATTTTTATTCAACAGTATTTTTAGTTCTTTTTTCTAAATTATAAGAGAAAATACAACAGGGAAGAAGTGCGATTATGCATCCACAGATCCAAGTAAGTCCTTGCAGCGTTCTATAACAGAGGTGTGATTTATTTGGAGTTACAATGTGTCGAGTTTTGAGCAGCGTACATAAACATACAGCAGTTTACTGTAGATTTCTGGCACTGTTATCAGCTTACTTTTTCATCAATTCCAGGATTTGTAAGAGCTCATATACTTTTTGACCATAGAGGGATGATAAAATATCAGTAATGCAACATAAGATGCATAGAGACAATACAATAGCAAGATCCCATAATTTACAATAGTAAAACATTGAGGGACATCTATCATGCCTTATAAACAATGTTTTACAAACTATTTACATTTCTCAATTCCAGATGCACAGAGGAAATTATGAACCCCCCCCCCCCACCCATCCCCCTCATATGAAAAGTGTGTAGATAAGGCTGGGGTCAGTTGAGTTCTTCTGTTGCGAACTCCTCACTCGTACAGGGCGGGATAACCCAAAAAGAAACACAAAAAGAAGCGCAAAGAGACTCAAGTGTATTTTTAGGCAACTGTTGTAACGAATAACAGTTCAACTCCAACCTGGTAGCCAAAGGTTTTGAGCGGTTCAGATCACATGAAGGTCCTGTTGAAGGTCCTTGGCAGATGGTAGTTTGGGGGCACTGCTTGCCACAAGACTTCTGTTCGCTCAACCAGAATGGCGGACTAGTGAAAGGTCCTGGTACACAATGGGGTTTTGTTCTCGTATAGGCTGTCTCAGAGATAATTATTTTATTGATTGATAGACAACGCGTTTCGGCTCTGAATAGGAGCCTTTGTCAGGTGCAGATTTATTTTCACACATACATAATGTATACATAACTTATTCACATATACATAAGTTATATATATACATAAGTTATGTTTATGTGAAAATATATCTGCAGGGTGGGGCACAGGGCTGACCAGAGCGAAGTAGCCTTGTCTCCCCAAATTAATTGTCTTTCTCCAAATAACTATAGCCTTGTCATGTAATCTTATTCTCTACACCTATCTTTTGTTATATAACAAGAAACTTCTGTCTATAGAATTGTGTTAGAGCTCAATTTTTAATGGTGAGCTGTACTGTAGTTTTTATGTCTACTATTTTTTAAAAAGTACAATTTTTTGAGTACTTTTTTGTGGGGAAGGGGAAGCGGTGTTGGCAAAAATGCTTTTTTGCTGATCCTGACTTTTCTGAGGGAGAATCAACTGCTTCTAAAGCGGAACTACCTGAGAAGACAGTTATCCATTTCATTTCTTCAGTGGCTCCTCATATTAAGAAAGAAAATAAAGACGCCCATTGCTTTCTCCAAATCAAATTAAATTTAACAGGTCAAATTCCCTGATCTTTGTTGAAATAATTACAGTCTTGATAGTCTTGATACACTATGATCTCTTCAACCTCCATATCACTCCCAGGGTTCTCATCTAGGGGAAGCAAAAATGCCTTTATTTCTAATTGATCTTGCACCTCACATATTGACCAAATTCTTAAACCACTTCCACTACTTCTGAAACCGACACTAGAAAATCCCTGAGACACAGCAGTACGTTATCTGCATATAGGCACATTTTATCTTTGACTCCCTAAAATCCCCCTCCCCTTATATCTGCAGGAGACCTAATATTATTGGCCATTGGCTTGATAACTAATGTTGAGGGTAGAGGGTATAGTCCTGTCTTGAATCTCTAAATAAAAGTCTCTGATTCTGTACCATTAATGAAACCCTTGCCTTTGGTGATCAAATGATCAATTGTACGAACCTGGACCTGAAATCCAAATTATCCATAACCTTTCATAGGTAACTCTCCTCTACCCTATCAAAGGCCTTAATGGTGTATAAAGTTAGGATAGAGCGGAGGTTTCCTTCACCATTCTCCTAGGACAGGGGTCAGGAACCTTTTTGGCTGAGAGAGCCATGAACACCACATATTTTAAAATGTTATTCCGTAAGAGCCGTACAATATGCACATGCCCCCCAGTAGATAGGTAGTTCCAGTGTCACAGGTGCACCTGCGATCTAGGTCTCTAATCACAGACACACCCGTGCCCCTCTCCGTGGTGGCGCCCCTTTCCGAGCTCACTAAACACTTCCTGGCTCCCGTCGCACTTGCAGATTTAAAGGGCCAGTGCGCGGCTACCAGCATTCCTCGCTGTATCTTAGTGCTTCATGCCTATGAGGAAGCTTTCCACAGTGTATCCTTCCCAAGTGTTGACCTCCCATTGTGACCCCGGATCTGTTCCTGATTCTGCTCCTTCACAGCCAGCCGTGACCTCTTGGTCTGTCCCCGACCTCACATCATTGCCACCTGCCTTGACCGCCTGCCTGTTCCTGACCACGAGACTGCCTAGTGATCCTGTACCTCGACCTTGGCTGCCACCGTCCACAATTCACACCTGCACATGCTGCAGCAAGACCATCCTGCTTTGCGGCGGGCTCTGGTGAAGAACAGGTGCCACTTAGTTTCCGGTCCCAGGTGGTTCACTACTCCAAATCCTGACACCCACCACATGCCTCCCAGTAGATAGGTAGCCACAGCATATACTCACAGTAAATATGTAGCCACAGCACATGCCCACCAGTAAAGAGAAAGCCACAGCACATGCTCCCAAGTAGATAGGTAGCCACAGCACATGCCCCCTAGTAGATAGGTAGCTACAGCACATGCTCCCCAGTAGATAGGTAGCCACAGCACATGATCCCCAGTAGATAGTTAGCCACAGCACATGCTCCCCAGTAGATAGGTAGCCACAGCACATGTCCCCCAGTAGATAGTTAGCCACAGCACATGTCCCCCAGTAGATAGGTAGCCACAGCACATGCTCAGGTTCCCTACCCCTGTCCTAGGATGTAACCAACCTTTGCAGGCAATAATTCATATTTTTTTGCGGGATAAAATCCCTTTGGTTATCATGAACTAAACTAGTTATTACCTTCTGAAGTCTTCTGAGTATTTTTTACATAATTTTAGCATCATTAATAATAAGTGATATGGGTCTGTAACAAATCCTTCTCATTTTGAGGAATAAGGATTATACTTGCTTTGGCCATTGAATTGGACACCTTCCCCTTCTTGTAGATCTTGATTGTGTAATTTTTTCCCCTAAAAATATTTAATGAAAATGAATATGTTTATTTGTAAATGCAGCAAAAATTTTGGAAGTTTTTAATGGTGGTGAACAGCTCCTGCTTTGCTGAAGTAAAGCAGTTTAAGCTCAATCTCTGAGCCTAGTGTAGTAGTACCCACCAGCCCGTCTGTTCTTTATTAATGAGGTCATCAAGATGAGGTTCAGAATTTCCACAAATAATTTAGCCCATACCTTGAAGTCCACATTTACAAGTCAAATAGGGTGAAAGCTCCTACGTTGTGTTGGATTTTTGCCAGCAATACGATGGTTTCTGTGAGTACTTACAGAAGAAACGTTACACCACAGACTAGTTTCTCGCACCAAGAATTCATGTAATCCACTACTATAAAAAAGTTAGTGTTCAGATGAGCCAGGATTTCGCTGCAAGGGCAATAGTTAAGTAGGTGTGTATACCAGGCACTGTGACAAAAATGGCTGTGTGTGTGCCAGGCCATCTGAAGTTGTAGGAGAGCAGGTGCCATGCCACTGCAAGCAAACAGGGGCAAGACTCCGATAGACCATGGTGGTGTAGGAGGTGGTAAGATAAGGTTTATTTTTATAATAGGATACAAGAGGCAAGTAGGCAGGTGACAGCTTAGGAGGACTCAGATTAGGGCTCATTGTCCTTTCCTGTGCCCCAAGCTACCCACGTTGCACTAATCTTTTTCAAGCAAGGTGATGGGGGTGTTCTTTGGGAGTGTTCATGCCTTGGACATTATACTTGGTAGACTTCACACTTCACACATCTTTTCTAGATATGTAGACACAAACAAAATTATTAAAGGAGAAACAGTAAGGTAAAAACTACATCATAATACAACACATATCCGAATATAAAAGGGGACCACAAAGTGGTTTAGAGGCTGGCAAGCACCCAATATCAGTGCAATGACTTGCTTCAGTACTGCAACCGTGGGTAGTGGGGTTGGTGGATGAAGGAGTGCCATCACTTTAAACACTTTTGACACACTTTTTCATGAAAAGGAAGGACACATAAGTAGATGAACAATCACATACAGTGACTACAAGGAGTTTAAAATGTGTAGAATCCAAATTATATAAGGTGAATCCCAAAAAATAACACTTTAGAGATGGGGTGGTACCCACCAAACTAAGGTATCTACTTGTTCTATCAACTTAGCTCAAGACACAATGGATCAGTTGGACATGACTAGAGATAAACGAACATACGAGCTTGATGCTCATTCGAGCATTAGCGTATTCGAAACTGCTCGTTGCTCAGGCGAGTATTTTGCCAGTTCGAGAAAATGGCATCTCCCGCCGTTGTGATTTTTGGCGGCCAGAAACAGAGCCAATCGCAAACCAGGAGACTCTGCACTCCACCCAACATGATGTGGTACCCTAACACGTCGATAGCAGTGGTTGGCTGGCCTGATCAGGTGACCCTGGAATAGACTAGCTCCTGCCCGCGCTTCTCGGATCATTCTCTGTCTGGATGCCACTAGGGAGAGAGCTGCTGCTGGTCAGGGAAAGCGTTAGAGTGTTCTATTAGAATAGTGTTAGGCAGGAGTGATTCTACAAGAACCCAACAACCCTTCTTAGGGCTACAATAGCGTTATATTTACTTTTTTTTTGGTTTGCTTGTGGCTGGGCTTGCTGGCACTAGTAGTGCAGCTAGTACCATATTGTGAGGAATTTGCAGGGAGACTTGCGACCTTTGTGTTTAGCTCCTAGTGACACACATATCCACCTAAAACAACGAAGTGGGACAATTTATTAGGGGTTTGATTTGAATCAGGCACAGTCTTCTGATTTATTTTTTTTTTACGTTTATTTCTTTTTATAACTCAAAGTCATCAGGTACAGCACAAAATCCAGTTGTGTGCTGTCAGTGTAGGTTAGGAACTAGACATAGCATAAGGATAGCATTGTTTTGTTTAAAAAACAAAAAAAACACACACAAAAAAAAAAAATTAGTTTACACTTTAACCTGAGGCCTAGGGGTAGAGGATGAAGGCGTGGACGTGGGCGTCCAACTACTGCAGGGGTCAGAGGCCGTGGTCCTGGGTGGGGTGAGACACCACCTGCTGATGAGGGAGCAGGGGAACGCCACAGAGCTACACTCCCTAAGTTCATCATGTCTCAAGTTACTGGGACTCGTGGTAGAGCACTGTTGAGGCCAGAACAGTGCGAAGAGGTGATGTTGTGGATTGCGGACAATGCTTCTAGCCATTTGTCCACCAGTCAGTCTTCCACGCAGTCCACCCATGTCACCGAAATCAGCACTCCTCCAGCTCCTCCACCTTAGCCTCCTTCCCCCCAGTCTGCCCCCTCCTAGCAAAATTTTGCATTTGAACCGGCATACTCTGAGGAACTGTTTTCTGGACCCTTCCCACAGTCACAAACCACTTGTCCGGTTGCTGCTGAGCTATTTTCCGATGCCCAGGTTTTCCACCGGTCGCAGTCTGTGGGTGATGATGACATTATTGACGTAGTGGAAGAAGTGTGTATAGAGGTGTCGGACGATGAGGAGACATGGTTGTCAGACAGTGGTGAAGTTGTTGTTAGGGCAGGAAGTCCGAGGGGGGAGCAGACTGAGGGATCGGAGGATGATGAGGCGACAGACCCAAGCTGAGTTGATAGGCCGGGTGAACACAGTGCTTCTGAGACTGTGGCGAGTCCTATAGCAGAACAGGTTGGAAGAAGCAGTGGTGGGGCAAGACGGAGAGGCAGGGCCAGAGCTGGTGCATCAGCGCCAAATGTTTTACGTAGTCAAGCTCCCGTGGCGAGGGCTAGATTTTCAGAAGTCTGGAGGTTCTTTAAAGAAACACTGGATGACCGACGGACTGTGGTGTGCAACCTGTGCCAAACCAGGATCAACAGGGGTTCCACCACTACTAGCTTAACTACCACCAGTATACGCAGGCATATGAATGCTAAATACCGCACTCAATGGCACCAAGCCCGTTCACCTGCGGCCGGGCACACCACTGCTCCTTCCCC
This sequence comes from Engystomops pustulosus, assembly GCF_040894005.1. Classification (NCBI taxonomy): domain Eukaryota; kingdom Metazoa; phylum Chordata; class Amphibia; order Anura; family Leptodactylidae; genus Engystomops; species Engystomops pustulosus. The sequence goes on from NC_092411.1 coordinate 285,528,978, forward strand.
TGTGTCATCTGCTAGTCAGCCCCCAGCACGGGACCTCGGCCCAAACACCCCCCATGCGAAAACCCCATCTTCCCCTCCACGATGCTCCACGGCATCCACCAGCGTTCAGCTCTCCATACCCCAGACGCTGGAGCGCAAAAGGAAGTATAGTACAACCCACCCACACGCCCAAGCCCTCAACGTCCACATCTCCAAACTGTTAGCCTGGAGATGCTGCCCTATAGGCTGGTAGAGACCGAGGCCTTTCGAAACCTCATGGCGGCGGCCGCCCCTCGGTATTTGGTCCCCAGCCGCCACTGCTTTTCGCGATGTGCCGTCCCAGCCCTGCACAAGCACGTGTCAGACAACTTCATCCATGCCCTGACCAACACCGTTTCTGACAAGGTCCACCTGATCACGGACACATGGACGAGTGCTGCCGGGCAGGGCCACTATATATCGCTGACGGCACATTGGGTTAACTTGGTGGAGGCTGGGACCGAGTCTGACCCTGGGGCTGGTCATTTACTGCTGACGCCGAGGATTGCGGGGCCTACCTCAGTCCAGGTCTCAAAGGCCTACTATGCCTCCTCCTCCTCCCACCCCTCCTCCACCTCCTCCTCTGAATTACCATCCGTGGGCATGGCGCCATCAGTCGGTAGCTCTAGGCACAGCAGCAGTGCCATCGTTAGGCGACAGCAGGCGGTGCTCAAACTGCTGAGCCTATGCGAAAAAAGGCACACCGCCCAAGAGCTATTACAGGGCATCACGGCGCAGACTGATCTGTGGCTGGCACCACTGAACCTGATGCCAGGCATGGTTGTGTGTGACAACGGCCGTAACCTGGTGGCGGCTCTGCAACTCGGCAGAATGACACATGTGCCATGCCTGGCCCATGTGTTAAATCTCATAGTTCAGCGTTTCCGCAAGACATACTCCAATCTGTCTGATTTGCTCACGAAGGTGCGCCGCATCTGTGCGCATTTCAGGAAGTCCAGCACAGATGCTGCGACTCTCAGGGCAGCGCAGCGCCGCCTCCAACTGCCCGCTCACCGACTGTTGTGCGACGTGCCCACGAGGTGGAATTCAACATTAACCATGTCATCCAGAGTTTACCAGCAGCGCAGAGCGATTGTAGACTGCCAGATGTCAACTTCCACCAGAACTGATAGTCAGGTCAGTCAGCTTCATCAAGTCTACAATGAGGAGTGGACGTGGATGTCTGATATCTGTCAGGTGCTGAGTAACTTTGAGGAGTCAACACAGATGGTCAGTGGCGATGCCGCCATCATCAGCCTCACCATCCCGCTGCTTGGCCTGTTGAAAAATCTCTGGTCAGCATGAAGTTGGAAACTTTGCGCTCGTCACAAGAGACGGGGGAAGAAGATTATCTTGTTGATAACCAAACCACCCACAGGTCTGTTTCTTAGCGCATATCGGAGGAGGTGGAGGAGGATGAGGAGGAAGAGGATGAGAATGTTGGCGAGACAGAAGAGGGGAGCATTGTTCAGTCCTTCACTGTTCAGCGTGTATGGGCAGAAGAAGAGGAGTTGGAGGAGTTGGAGGAGGAGGAAATGGACAGTCAGGCCAGTGAGGGGAGGGAATTCTTGCGCGTTGGGACTCTGGCGCACATGGCAGATTTCATGCTAGGCTGCCTATCCCGTGACCCTCGCGTTCAAAGAATTTATTCCAGCACCAATTACTGGGTATTCACTCTCCTGGACCCACGGTACAAGCAAAATCTTTCTCCTTTCTCTCATCCCTGGAGAGGAAAGGAGTGTGAGAATGCATGAATACCAGCAGACCCTGGTGCACAAGCTGAAACAGTATTTCCCTTCTGACAGCGCTAGCGGCAGAGGGCGTACTTCTGCGGGACAAGTAGCGAGGGAAAGTAGGCGAGCAGGCAGCTTGTCCAGCACTGGCAGGGGTACGCTTTACAAGGCCTTTGCCAGTTTTATGTCAGCCCAGCAAGACACTGTCACCTGTCCCCAGTCTCGGCAAAATAGGACGAACCTTTACAGAAAGATGGTGAGGGAGTACGTAGCTGACCATACCATCGTCCTAAATGATCACACAGCTCCCTACAACTACTGGGTTTCAAAGCTGGACATGTGGCACGAACTGGCGCTGTACGCCTTGGAGGTTCTTTCCTGCCCTACCACTAGCGTGTTGTCCGAGCGGGTTTTCAGTGCAGCTGGTGGCATCATCACCGATAAGCGTACACGCCTGTCGACTGACAGCGCTGACAGGCTGACGCTTATCAAGATGAATAAAGCCTGGATTTCTCAGGATTTTCATTCTCCACCAGGTGAAAGAAGCACAACCTGAATAATGTATGCACTCCTCCTCCTCATTGTCCTCCTTCTACTCCTCTTTGTACATTAAAGCAGAGGAAACTGGCTATTTTTTGCCAGGGCTAACTGGCTCTAGCTATAGTACTCTATGTATTTAATTTTTCTGGAGGGCCACCTACCCGGTCCTCTGTTTTAAACATTTTTTGGGAGTGCCACATACAGGCACTCAATCTATTTAATTTTTCTGGAGGACCATCTACCTGCTCCTCTGGTTTGAAAACTTTTTTGGACTGCCACATACAGGCACTATCCAAATTAAATTGTCTCCATAGCAGCCTCCACACGTCGTCTTTTTAGCTGCCTCCATACGTTGTCTCCATTGCTACCTCCACACGTCATCGCCATAGCTGCTTCCAAAATTCGTCCATATAGCTGCCTCCATACATCGTCCCCTTATCAAACGAGCTGTGTCAGGCAGAATTTTGGGTTGTTTTTATGGCTTCCACATCAAACTTGTTAACTTTGTCGTCACCCTGCTGTGTAATCAACAAAATATACTGGCAAACTTTTATAATTTACCGATATTATTTCAGCGCTTCTTGTGCATCTGTTTACATTCACCCGCCATAACCCAAACTTATAAGAACACTACTACACTTGTTCTTATACAAAATGTTTCTAGAAGTGATGTTTGGGGAGTAGCTGAGAGACAGGGCCTTGGATAGGTGAAAGCTTGTCTGGCAGCGGAGCGCCAGCTCCATTCCAAGATCCAACTATCATAGTTTTAACTGCAGCACCTTTTAATCTACTACTAGTTCACTGCCTCCATACATCGTCCCCTTAGCAAACGCGCTGTGTCAGGCAGAATTTTGTGTTGTTTTCATGGCTTCCACATTAAACTTGTTAACTTTGTCACCACCCTGCTGTGTAATCCACAAAATATACTGGCAAACTTTTATCATTTACCAATATTATTTCAGCGCTTCTTGCGCATCTGTTTACATTCCCCTCACCCGCCATAACCCAAACTTATAAGAACGCTACTACACTTGATCTTATACAAAAGGTTCTTAGAAGTGATGTTTGGGGAGTAGCAGAGAGACAGGGGCTTGGATTGGCGAAAGCTCGCCTGGCAGCGGAGCGCCAGCTCCATCCCAAGATCCAACTAACATAGTTTTAACTGCAGCAGCTTTAATCTACTACTACTTCACTGCCTCCATACATCGTCCCCTTAGCAAACGCGCTGTGTCAGGCAGAATTTTGTGTTGTTTTCATGGCTTCCACATTAAACTTGTTAACTTTGTCGCCACCCTGCTGTGTAATCCACAAAATATACTGGCAAACTTTTATCATTTACCAATATTATTTCAGCGCTTCTTGCGCATCTGTTTACATTCCCCTCACCCGCCATAACCCAAACTTATAAGAACGCTACTACACTTGATCTTATACAAAAGGTTCTTAGAAGTGATGTTTGGGGAGTAGCAGAGAGACAGGGGCTTGGATTGGCGAAAGCTCGCCTGGCAGCGGAGCGCCAGCTCCATCCCAAGATCCAACTAACATAGTTTTAACTGCAGCAGCTTTAATCTACTACTACTTCACTGCCTCCATACAACGTCCCCTTATCAAACGAGCTGTGTCAGGAAGAATTTTCAGGTGTTTCACCAGATACATAGTGGAACTCGGCCCATCCGCCGCCGCCATGCTGGAGACCTGAAGTTGCAATCATAGCAGCGAAATATGGATGCCCCATACTGTCGCTCTTAATCATGGAATCATTTCCAAAAAAACTATTAAAAATAGAACGACTATGCTATTCCATTATTCCTAGGTGAAATATTAAAACGACCCCGCCTGCTTTGAAAATTATAATTTTTTCAAAGTAAACGCTTCTGGCCCCCATGCCCATTTTGGGTGGGGAGGAGTCGAAAGACGGGCTTAGACAGGCGAAAGCTCACCTGGCAGTGGACCGCCAGCTCCATCCCAAGATTAGGCAGCCTCAGAGACATCCATGCATACTGCCCCTGCTGTTTCCTGTCCATTTTGCCTCCACGATCCTCCACAGCGTCCACCAATGTCTCCATGCGCAACTTTTAACTCTCTATACCCCAGACGCTGGAGCACGAGAGGATATGCAGCACATCATCCTCTTATCAAACGAGCAGTTTTAGGCAGAATTTTCAGGTGTTTCACCAGATACATAGTGGAACTCGGCCCATCTGTCGCCGCCATGCTGGAGACCTGAAGTTGCAATCATAGCAGCGCAATATGAATGCCCCATACTGTCGCTCTTAATCATGGAAGTCGTCTCCATGGCTGCCTCCACATGTCGTCCCCTTATCAAAAGAGCTGTGTCATGCTCATTTTTCGGGTGTTTCACCAGATACGTTATGGAACTTGGTCACTATGTCACCACCATGCTGTGTTATCGACTAAATATACCGTTAACCTTTTGTTCACATAGGAAATCATTTCAGCGCTTCTTGCTCACCTCCTTTGGTGAAGCCTGATTCCATTTGGGGTATGTCGCCATGACACTCTCTAGCCTGCCACTGCTGCCGCTGCCTCTGCATGCCGTCCCCTATAGTGTCAGGGTCAATTATTGCATGTTTTAGATGCTATCTAGCCTCATTCGGTCCCTCTGTCATGGCCATGCTGTTGCCCATAATTTTGGCATACTGGTGCGAATAAGCAGCCTCAGAGGCATCCATGCATGCTGCCCCTGCTGTTTCCTGTCCATTTCCATGGTGTTTCCATCCTCTTCTGAGGTTCCCAGGTGTTTGGCCAAGCTTCCCTGTGGAGGGCTTTGGTCCCCTTGAAAAATGCTCGAGTCTCCCATTGACTTCAATGGGGTTCGTTATTCGAGATGAGCATCGGGAAAAGTTTGTCTCGAATAACGAGTACCCGAGCATTTTAGTGCTCGCTCATCTCTAGACATGACCCATAATAGTAGAAAAAAACTATAAGAAATACCCACCAAGGTATTCACAGGACTTAGAAGTATTACCAATCAGGCTCTGTCCCAGTTTTATTTTTTATTTTGCCAAAATATATTAACTTACACCTCCTTATGATCTACAATTTACATTATGTTAAGTATTTTTCATAAAAAACATTTATAATGATTTATGCATTACTTTTTTAATGTTTCAGATCCCCCAGGCTCGTTGTAATGAGAAATGTTCCCCTGGATACAGGAAAGCTCAGGATGGAAGACATGTCATCTGTTGCAATGAATGTGCTCCGTGTTCTGATGGAGAAATATCAAACACATCAGGTACATAACCTTAGATTCCTCAGTTACTAATATTAGATTGATGGTGGTATTCCTGTTTGGTTACACTGTCGCATAGAAGCACAATAGTAGTTTTGTTGTCTGATCTCAACATATGTTGAAGACTAATTTAGATAAAAGGATTGTTGGAGAGGTCTTCCCTGCACAATAGTGTATAAACTGGCTTTTATTAAAAAATTCTGGATAACAGAATTTATCTATCAATCCATTTGTTTATATTGCATTGTAAACTAGTGACAGTGTAGTATACTATTTCTAGAGATGAGTGATGATCATTGAGGATTAGAATCATAGAAGCTTTCTCAAATTTGTCAAATCAAAACTGTCCAAACCGATGTTGCTCCAATTGTCCTCAAAATTGGTATAACACCAACTCCAATCCTTTAAAGCACAGAATTTTCATAAAAGCTTCTGTCTGGTTCATTTTTTCTGAGCTTGTTTGATTTTTCCTCACCCATCATCGCTTCTCAAGCTCTGGATGACAGTATCAGCTGGCTACCATCCTGAAAGATTTATAAAAAGCAAATCAGAAAAAGATTTGGATTTCATTAAGTGCCTGAGAAATCCCAGATTTGTGCCAAATTTGCAAATTAACAGATTACTGACAGATTCGCTCACCACTTACCATTTACTATCAAACCAGAGTTTAATATTTTCAAATGAATTTGTAGTCAGTAAATCTAAAGTAGTAAATTCTACTACAGCAGATATTAAATAGTTATTGTTGTGTATATTTTTATTTCATTTATTTTTTCTTTTTCTTTCGCCCAGATAGTGAAATCTGCCACAAATGTCCCATTGACCATTGGCCGGATGAGAGAAAAGTGAAATGTCTTCCTAAACCCTATGAGTTTCTATCCTATGAATCAGATATTTTATCATTAGTGTTTTCTGGATTAGTTGTGTTTTTCTCCATTGTCACCGTTGTTATTCTGGGATTATTTCTCTTATACTGGGACACTCCTATTGTGAGAGCCAATAACCGGAGTTTAAGCGTCACTCTCCTGGTCTCCATCCTGCTGAGCTTCCTCTCGGTCTTCTTCTTCCTTGGTCGTCCGGTGGATATAACCTGTCAGCTGAGGCAGACTTTATTCTCAGTCTTCTTCACCATTGCAGTGTCTTCTGTACTTTCTAAGACCATCACAGTCTGCATTGCTTTCAAAGCCACCAAGCCCAGAAGTCCATGGAGAAAGTTGGTGGGATATAAGTTAGCTGTTTATATTGTCTTTTTATTTTCTACAACCCAAGCTGTGATCTGTGTTATGTGGTTGGCCATTTCTTCCCCATATCAGGAGTATGACTTCATGTCTTATACTGAGAAGATCATCATCCAGTGTAATGAAGGTTCTGTCTTGGCTTTCTACCTCATGTTGGGTTATATGGGTCTCCTGGCCTCTGTGAGCTTTGTTCTGGCTTTCATGGTGAGGACATTACCGGACAGTTTTAATGAGGCCAAGTACATCACCTTCAGCATGCTGCTGTTCTGTAGTGTCTGGATCGCTATGATCCCGGCTTATCTGAGCACCAGAGGGAAATACATGGTGGCTGTGGAGGTATTTGCCATCGTGACCTCATGTTCTGGTATTCTTGGTTGCATATTTTTCCCTAAACTGCATATTCTACTTTTAAAACCAGAACTGAACTCAAGACACACAGTTCAAGAGAAAAACAAGAAGTAAGAGTGTGTCTTCTTAAAAGATTCTTCTCTTATTTTATTACCAAAACATAGAAAGGTTAGAGAATATAAGGTAAAAAATCAGCAACACTGTTTTTTTTATGATCATCATTTATTATAATGATAGTCTACTACTGTTATGTAAATTTATAATTGTTCCGAGGATCAGTGCGGTGATGCACATCAATGGTGTGACAATTCTCTTGTGTGGGGTAGTATGTACAGGATTCCATTCTGTACATTGTGCTACAACCTACTAATTACTAATAATGAAGCTATCCTAGGAATAATAAAGGCTCTCATGTTCTGAAAAGAGGAGAATCCTTCTTCTTCACAGTCTACAGCGTAGACTCTCTCTCTCTATCTTGATCTCTATATACTGTATTATATACACTCACCGGCCACTTTATTAGGTACACCATGCTAGTAACGGGTTGGACCCCCTTTTGCCTTCAGAACTGCCTCAATTCTTCATGGCATACATACAAGGTGCTGGAAACATTCTTCAGAGATTTTGGTCCATATTGACATGATGGCATCACACAGTTGCCTCAGATTTGTCGGCTGCACATCCATGATGCGAATCTCCCGTTCCACCACATCCCAAAGATGCTCTATTGGATTGAGATCTGGTTACTGTGGAGGCCATTTGAGTACAGTGAACTCATTGTCATGTTCAAGAAACCAGTCTGAGATGATTCCAGCTTTATGACATGGCGCATTATCCTGCTGAAAGTAGCCATCAGATGTTGGGTACATTGTGGTCATAAAGGCATGGACATGGACAGCAACAATACTCAGGTAGGCTGTGGCATTGCAACAATGCTCAATTGACACCAAGGGGCCCAAAGAGTGCCAAGAAAATATTCCCCACACCATGACACCACCACCACCAGCCTGAACCGCTGATACAAGGCAGGATGGATCCATGCTTTCATGTTGTTGACGCCAAATTCTGACCCTACCATCCGAATGTCGCAGCAGAAATCAAGACTCATCAGACCAGGCAACGTTTTTCCAATCTTCTACTGTCCAATTTCGATGAGCTTGTGCAAATTGTAGCCTCAGTTTTCTGTTCTTAGCTGAAAGGAGTGGCACCCGGTGTGGTTTTCTGCTGTAGCCCATGTGCCTCAAAGTTCGACGTACTGTGCATTCAGAGATGCTCTTCTGCCTACCTTGGTTGTAACGGGTGGCGATTTGAGTCACTGTTGCCTTTCTATCAGCTCGAACCAGTCTGCCCATTCTCCTCTGACCTCTGGCATCAACAAGGCATTTCCGCCCACGGAACTGCCGCTCACTGGATGTTTTTTCTTTTTCGGACCATTCTCTGTAAACCCTAGAGATGGTTGTGTGTGAAAATCCCAGTAGATCAGCAGTTTCTGAAATACTCAGACCAGCCCTTCTAGCACCAACAAACATGCCACGTTCAAAGGCACTCAAATCACCTTTCTTCCCCATACTGATGCTCGGTTTGAACTGCAGGAGATTGTCTTGACCATGTCTACATGCCTAAATGCACTGAGTTGCCGCCATGTGATTGGCTGATTAGAAATTAAGCATTAACGAGCAGTTGGACAGGTGTACCTAATAAAGTGGTCGGTGAGTGTATATCCATACACACAGAAGGATATTAACTATTAATTCTCTGATGGTTTTGTTTTCTCATTCAATAAAAATGGTGAGGTTTTTATTTTTTACCATAGATACACAATTGCGAGAGACAGGATCTAAAAAATGGCATTGCATTAATTTGGCATTGCATTCATGTGATTAAATGATCTTGTGGTCAAGTCCCAGAGGGGGACAAAAAAAATTAAAATAAAAAATACATTTATAAAAATAAAATGTAATAAAAATAAAAGTCCCCTAAATGCTTCAAACACAATAAAAAATTAAAATCACCACACAAACAACACTTGTAAGCTATCTCCATGTATTTAACAATTGGCACAATAAAATAGATTCATTTCTGTACCCATTTTAGTTTTTAAAATGGGTCCACTCTTTGGAGGTTTTTACCTTCTTACTATCTTAGGGGCTCAGCAAATGAGAAATTGCGCCTGAAACCTGTTCCAGCAAAATCTGCCAATAGATGCTCCTTTCCTTCCGAGCTACGATCAAGATGAAGATGAGCAGAGATGAGTATTTGTAAATTTTTTTTGTGTTATTTAAGAGGCTGTTAAGAGTAATGGCCCTCCTTCCATTCTGCGCTCTGCAGTGGGCCCCTCAAGTAGTTTACATTCTCATATGGGGTTTTGCCCTACTCCTAAGAAACTGCACAACAAATCTGATATGTGTTATATAGGACTAAATAATCATTTCCTCGTCAAAATTTAAAAACTCCAAATACTACCTCCATTTTGTTTTCATTCTTGGGAGCTGATCAAAGGCTTAACATGCTGTTTTGTTATAGTTTGAGGGTACAGTTTTAAAAACAGGGTTATTTGTGGGTCGTTTCTATTAAATAGAACTTTGAAAACCATTATAAAGATGAATTGTCCACTAAAATAATTGAATCTGAAATTTACAGAGACATCACTAATACTCTCGAAGTCCCATGTATGATGTCAAGGAGCCGTTCATAGCTCCTCTTATTGACTTCAGTCTCCGTCTCCTTGATTTTATACAACCAATTTACATCTGACTTCAAAGTAGATTTTTTTAGATGATGCCACGAAACTGGAAAGAATCCAAAATTAGATTGTGTTACTCTGTGTTGACAATATACTGGTAGTCATTTATTTGGCCAATTAAGATTAGTGAGCAACCAATTTGGGCAGTTAGACTAACTGTATGATGAGCCTAATATTTAGAAATCAGAAAATCATAAATGTTTCAAAATTTTCACCAAATTTCTATTTTTTCATAAATAAATGCCAAATATTTCAACTAAAAATAGCAGTAATGTGAAGTACAATATTTCCTTTACTTAGTCAGTAAGATAAAGCGTTCAAAAGCAATAACTGCAATTTCGTGACACAGGCAGATTTGAAATATTGGGCTGTGAAAATTGGGTGAAAATGAGCTGTGTCCTTAAGGGGTTAAAGTGGCTTCGGCTTTTGATAAATCGGCTGGCAGTGTCTTATGCCATGTGGATATGGCGCAATGGAAGGTCACAAAATAGCATTTGCACCACAACTGCACCCAAGACGACTGCACAAGTAGACACAAAAAAACAAGAGGGGGGGAACTACTTACCTGTCCGAAGGAGTTTACAGAAAGTGCATTGTCCGATGATAATTCACACTAAGATCGTGCAGAGTTCACCTTCTTTTTGCTGGGGCATGTAAGTAAGTGCTTGATCTTGCGACAGAATTTGAAAGTTAAATCCTGCACTCAGTCCGAATCCGTCAGATTGTCTGATGGCAAGCTCCTCCCCCGATTTGTGTCACATGAAAGCCAGGGCAGCTGTGCCAAAATCCAATGGCATTCAACACAATCCCCTGTTAAATATCTGTCAGAGCTGTGCAAACCACGAAAACGTCGGAAAGTCAGATGAAAGAGCGTCAGCGGACCCTTAGTAAATAAGCCCCAATGTTTTAGAGAGGCCATCACAATATCCTAATCTCAATACTGTTGTAAAATGCTTGAGCAAAGCTAAAAAGGCAGGTGCCCGTAAAGTGTCTTTCTGGAAGGAGATTCAAGTCATACAGTATAAGGGGAATGGTACCAAATATTACTGAAATGTATGAAAACTTCAGACTTAGCAAAAAGTTATAAAAACGTCTTAAATAATTCTCTCTTTCTCATTATGGCATTTGACAAATATTAATAATTTTGGTAATGCTAAGTGACCTAAAAAAGGAGAGTTTTTATTCAGATTTCATGTTCTATAGTGAGAAAAACATTGTACGTGTCTTTTTATATAGTGTATGGAAACTTCTGGTTTCAACAATGTATATATCCTGTATATCTTACAATATATATATATATATATATATATATATATATATATATATATATATATATATATATATATATATATATATAAACAGTAGCAAACTTTTATCTAAACACTGTACATGGTAACAGAGAGAAATATTGATGGTGAGATGTAAATCAGCGGATGGGAGTTTACATTGTGCAGATAAAATCTGTATCAAGTTTCTACAAGATAATGAACACAAAACAATTAATCAGACGATGAGTATAAGCAGAAACACCTCCAGAGGCTGCAGCGAGCCGCTCAGGAATAGACGGGGTTATGGCACTGACAGCTCCGCACATCCTCTGGTCCTTTGACCAGCAGCTGCTGTAGAAATGCATGTAATATACTGATTCTAAATCTCCTCATGATATAATGTTTTAAATTAAACAATAGCAATAAAATTTTCTAAAGTCATACTAAATATTCCATCATCACAATATTTTGTCTATTTTTTCCATTCTTGGATGTAATAAAGAATCTAGCCAACGCTTTATAAAGAGGCCGGACAAGTGGGCTTCCTTTTACTAGGGTAGAAATAAGTTCATGCTACCTATGACTGTAAATAAACTGTCATGGACTGTCAGGTTAAACTTTGCTACCTCTGAGGGTTCCTTGGTAAATCCTGAGCAAGTGATAACGAGAAATTAAAAGAATAATTAAAGGAAATTGACCATCTAAATCCATCATGATAATCCAAAGACACTTACTCGGAGATCCAGGCACCGTGACTGTGGTCATCTTCTTATTTTTCTTATTCATTGCTTCCTTTCTCTCAAAGGACATCTACCATTAGATTTACTGATGGTAGATGACCCAAACTTACTTGCTTGTCCCGTTTGTCAGGGGATGATCTTGCTTTTATGAAGTCCTGGGACATTGGCATTGTTCCATAAAAGACTTTATAAAGATATTTAAATGAGCCAAAGGTGCTCAGGGCTGCGATGTGCCATCGGACAGTCCGACTGTGTTGCATACCCTATGTTAAATGTGCACCACAAAAAAGATGAACGCAACAAAAGGTGAACTCTGTCGGACCAGATTTCTGGCACACGAAATTAGTGAATCGCTGCACGCAGCATGATAGAAGGACAGTGCACTTTTAGTGAACTGTCCGAATTTGTAAGCACATGTGCCCCTATATGTCAAAGGGGTTGGTGTAGGATTCATTTGAATTATGTTTGAGAGGGTTAATGAAGAAATTGCAAGTTAAATTATAACTAAACAGATAGTGAGCACTTAGGAAGGGTACAGATCTGGTATATGGATCCCAAGCCAACAAAATTAATTCTCCTGTTCAAGTTAATAATATTAAGTGGGAGAAAATCCAATAAAATTATCAGCTTTCATTGGGCTTCCATCTTAAAATTTGATTATAAGTGGTTTGCAGTTAATCTGTCAAGTTTTTGGCTAATATAAAAAGAACCAAATTGATGCAAAGAAAAATTTTTGTTGACAACATTGAAATGAAGGAGATTTTGTTACAACTTTATAAACATTTATTTAAAACATAAGGGTCCTATTAGAATTGTTCTCTTAAATCTGGTGATTGATATAGCTTTCTAGCTTTCCCAGCCCTCTCCCGAGCCAATAGTAGTTTTCTGGATATGCCTAGTACTGAGGGTGAATTTAAAAAGATCTATCAGGGCCTCATCAAAGGGTAAAGCACCAGATCCCGATGACTAGACATGGGCGAATCGATTCTAATGATTCTAACTTTGGTTAGAATTTCAGGAAAAATTTGATTCGCCACGAAGCCGAAGTTTATGCTGATTCGCGGGAACTAAGTTGTTTTTTTCCCCTCATGTTTTTGCTAAATGGGCGCGAGAACAACGTGTTACATGGGGCAGAGAACTCCGGGAAGGAGAAAAGAATACCCCTGATGACATCTGCAGACCTATAAGCCAATCAGGCTTATGTGATGTCGCACAGCCCTATAAAACCAGCCATTTTCTATCTCAGCACTTCACACTTCATGTGCTATTGTGCTGTGCGATTCTTGCTGCAATCCCTCGCTGTTCTCTAAGGGGGATATGTATACCCCAAATAGCAGTTTTGTTTACTGCCAAAACGAATAGGAAGAAATCTGTTTGACTTTCATGCATCTGCAGTAGGGATTGGTGGACTAATCCCTGTTTGTTCTTTAAGGGGGATCTGTATACCCCAAATAGCAGTTCTATTTAGTGACAAAATCGAATAGGAAGAAATCTGTTTGACATTCATGCATCTGCAGTAGTGAGCTTTCAGTTGTGGGGTATCTGTATAACGCACATTGCAATACCTTTTGGGGGCTCTAGTTTACAGCCAGATTCACGTGTGAAATCCACATAGTTTATACAGTGATTTTCGCTGAAATTACACTGTCAGTTGTGGGGTATCTGTATAACGCACATTGCAATACCTTTTGGGGGCTCTAGTTTACAGCCAGATTTACGTGTGAAATCAACATAGTTTATACAGTGATTTTCGCTGAAATTACACTGTCAGTTGTGGGGCATCTGTATAACACACATTGTAATACTTTTTGGGGGCTCTAGTTTACAGCCAGATTTACGTGTCAAATCCACATAGTTTATACAGTGATTTTTGCTGAAATTACACTGTCAGTTGTGGGGTATCTGTATAACGGACATTGCAATACCTTTTGGGGGCTCTAGTATACAGCCAGATTTATGTGTCAAATCCACATAGTTTATACAGTGATTTTCGCTGAAATTACACTGTCAGTTGTGGGGCATCTGTAAAACGCACATTGCAATACCTTTTGGGGGCTCTAGTTTATAGCCAGATTTACGTATCAAATCCACGTAGTTTATAAACCACTATGTCAGACAGAAAGGTGGCAGGTGGAGCAGGCAGAGGTGGCAGCACAGTAAGGGGATGTCGCAGCAGGGGTGACTCTGTGAGGCCAGAACTGCCGTTGTCATCTAGTGGCAGTGTGTTGATCAACAACCCAAAGGTTGTTGAATGGTTAACTAGGTCATCCAATTCCTCAAATATAACATCTGACAACCCCAGCCAAGAGTCTGTAGGTTCCTCTGATACAACAATTAGTTGGCATGACCCAGGAGCAGGTCAGCGGCCCTCACCTGTCCTCAACCACCAGGCTCTGTCTTGTTCCTTTCCTGCAGCCAGAGAGCTACTAGGTGGTCTGGGCTCTGCGCCACTATTCAGCGAGGACAAAGTGTTTGAGGACAGTCAGCAGCTGGTTTGCAGTGAAGAGGTGGGGCAGACTTCCGCTGCTTCCTGCAATAGGCAGGCTGTGCATACTGACATCGGTGAGGAGAGTAGCAGTGACCGGGAAACGCAAATTGACGATGATGTAGCCGATAGCACTTGGGAGATGGATGTAGCAGGGGATTCATCATCGTCGGGCGAAGAGAGTGTCAGCTTGCGGAGCAGGCAGCAAGTCGCTACTGTGGCTGTGAGTAAGCAGGGTGGCAGCAGTGCGAGGATGGGAGCCAAATGTCCGCTGGGTACAAATCCCAATTCGCAGGCCCAAATAAGCAGTGGCACAGGGTCTCAGCGAGGCAGCGGCGGTAGTAGTCGCTCGGTGCAGAGTATTGGCAGTAAAATTACCACCTCAGCGGTGTGGAAGTTTTTGTAAAGACACCAGAGGAACCGAGCGTGGGTATATGTCGTATCTGCGGACAGAAAGTGAAGCGTTGCCAGGGAGCTAACCTTGGCACCACGGCCCTGCCCCAACACATGCAGCATCACCATCCAGTGGCCTGGGAGAAACGGGTGTAAGATGCGGTCCATCCTGCAGGCTCAGCAACAGCAGCAGCACCTAGTGGCACACATGCTGTTCCGATTTTTAGTTGTCGCGGAGAAAGCCACACATTGATTTCTTCTTGCAAGACGCGGAGCAGTTCCTCCCCTGTGTGACTTCGTTCGCCCAGGCAAACCAGGTGTAGAACTGCGTGACACTGCTGTGCCCTGCACATGTGGTATGATGGATCAGCACTTGTGGAGGCTGAGGTGGTGGTGGAGAAGGAGGAGGAAGAGGCGGACACTGGCGCAGGAGCAGCAGTTTGACAATGTGGAGGAGAAAGCGCCGTCTATTGTTGAAGTTGTTGGTGTGGATGGGCGGGAAGCCGAAGGGAGCTGTTTGTCTTTGACATCATCTCCCGGTCCAGATGCTCCTGCTCCTCACTACGCATGGCGCCAGCAGTCGTTGAGCGAGGCGATTACAAAAAGACAACACTATGCGTCCAGCCATCCTAAAGTGCAGAAGCTGACCATGCTCTTGTCGAAGTTGTTGGTACTGCAGTCTCTCCCTTTCCAAGTCGTGGACTCTGCACCCTTCAGAGAACTAATGGCTTGTGCCGAACCAAGGTGGAGAGTTCCAAGCCTCAATTTTTTTTCCAAAAAGGCTGTGCCAACCATTCACCAATATGTACAACAGAAGGTGGGCCTGTCCTTGAGCTTATCAGTTTCTTCCAAGGTGCACGGCAGCGCGGAAGTGTGAAGCTGTAATTATGGTCAGGGGTAGTATATGTCCTTTACGGCCCACTGGTTAAATGTGCTTCCCGCCCAGCCATACCAACAACTTCAACAATAGACGGCGCTTTCTCCTCCACGTTGTAAAACTGCTGCTCCTGCGCCAGTGTCCGCCTCCTCCTTCTCCACCACCACCTCAGCCTCCACAAGTGCTGATCCATCATACCACATGTGCAGGGCACAGCGGTGTCACGCAGTTCTAGACCTGCTTTGCTTGGTGCAATTTGTGGTTTTTCTACTCAGGTGACTGGAGCGGAGGAGCAGGAGCATCCGGAGGAGGTAAAAGACGAGGCAGACGACCCAGAAGCACCATGGCAGTATACTGTGGATATGGAGATCGGGAGTCCCTCAAAGTCACTTGCGCAGATGGCCCGCAGCATGCTGCTTTGCCTAACTAGTGACAGCCGAATAGTCAACATCCGGCATAGGGATGACTTTTGGCTCTCCACCCTCTTGGACCCTCGCTACCGGTCCAAAATGGGTGACTATTTTCCTGCTGCTGAGAGGAAGGAACAACTGGCATACTATAGAGAAATACTGAGCAAACAGTTGGCTGCTGTCTGTGTGCGCCATTGTCCATCCTCTGTCAGGTTTGACCGGGGGATTCCTGGCAGTCATTGCTCACGTACTACTACTACGGCTGCTGTGGGGAGCTGGGGGGGGGGAAGGAGCAGTAGCAGTTTCATCAACAGTCGCTTAAGTCTGGATTCCTTAATGAGTAATTTCCTACACCCACCTAGTGAGGAGGGTAGCCGCCACCGGCAGCAGCAGCAGGACATGAAGCAGACCCTGCACCAGCAGGAGGTTGCCTACGTGGACAGCACTTTACCACCTGAGGTAGAGGATCCCATGGACTACTAAGCAGCCAAACTTGATGCGAGGCCACAACTTGCGGAGTTTGCAGTAGAGAAGCTGTCCTGCCCGGCCAGTAGTGTGGCATCAGAGTGGGTGTTCAGTGCGGCGGGGGCCATCGTTACCCCCAGGAGAACCCGCTTGTCCACCCGTAATGTGGAGAGACTGACCTTTGTCAAGATGAATCAGGCTTGGATTGGCCAGGATTTCAACTCACCAATGCCTAATGCATCAGATTAGATCAGCCATGACGCCTCCTCCAAACGTTGAGAAATGAGTCGGGGTCCTGCTGCTGCTGATGCCACCTTCACACTATATCATTGTGCCACTCTGCAAGCTCCTGCTGCTGCTGCTTTTGATACCACCTTCACACTATATCATTGTGCCACTCTGCGGGCTCCTGCTGCTTTTGATGCCACCTTTACACTATATCATTGTGCCACTCTGCTGGCTCCTGCTGCTACTGATGCCACCTTCACACTATATCATAGTGCTTCTCTGCGGGCTCCTGCTGCTACTGATGCCACCTTCACCCTATATCATTGTGCCACTCTGAGGGCTCCTGCTGCTGCTTTTGATGCCACCAACACACTATATCATTGTGCCACTCTGCCGCTCTTGCTTCTTCTGATGCCACCTGCACACTATATCATTGTGCCACTCTGCAGGCTCCTCCTGCTGCTACTGATGCCACCTTCACACTATATTGTTGGATCTACAACCTTGTTTAAGGAATATATATGTATATATATTCCTTAAACAATGTTGCATTTAGAATTTAGATATGGAATAATATAGAATTTATGCTAATATTTAAAATAGGATGAAGGGGGGTAGGGACCGAGCCTTGGTTTTAACAGCGTTGGACCACTGGTCCATTTTTGGACCATCTTGGAAAGGTTCAGTTTTGCCCCTTATTTTATAAGATGGGTACACCCATGGGTGTATGTATAAATAAATAAACAAGGCAGGGATTCCCTTTGTCACACCTGCTACCATTGGCTACCATCAGACTTTAAGTGTATTCCGAATGTTAGGTTTCTACGAAATGTCTGGAGCACAGTAAGAGATCTACAGGGTGCACTGACCGATTGGGACATTGCCACCGATTTGGGACAATTTCTGATCAGCAGTGACAGGTGGTTGTTTGTTTACGTAACTGGGGCTCTTAAAGATGTCCTAGTTACAGGGGAAAATTTGTAAAAGAAAAAGGATTAATGTTAAAGTTTTTTTTTTTTTTTAAGTGAAAATTTCCCCCAGGGGTCTATTATTACCTCATGGGGGACATATAAAGTAAAAACACACATACACAAAATATTAACAAATATTCATAAAAATACATTCACATTTCCCCACATAAAAAAAAAAATTCCCTGCTACACTACAAAAACACCGACATAGTAACCCGGTTTGCCGGAGACTATACATATTATATATCACAACAACGGAAACAAAATAGGGAATAAATTAATAATGTTAACTTTTAAGTTTATTTGGAAATTTAAACAAATACATAGTATAAATTACAAACACAAGACTTTTTTCCACTTTTAACCCCAACTAAAATGAAAATGAAAAAAAGTTAAAATTTTTATTATATTTTAACTAGACCAATGTGTACCAAAAAAACACTGCAAAAAAATTAAGGTAGCATGCAACAGAATAAAAATGTATAGCCTTTAACAAAAATTTTCTAAAAATGCTTGCTCACTATTGCCTTTTTAGGCCATGTCACTAAGGAGTTACATAAAGAGTGAACTTGCCAAAAGTTTTTAAAAGAAGATTTTTTATCTACTTTGAAGAATATCGGAAATACACAGGTATTAGAATTAAATCAATGATGAAATATTGATAAAAAATTTGATAAAATATTGATAAAATATTTTAAGTTAAGTTGGATGTTAAGTTGGATGTAGATCCAGGGGTAAGTACAGTATATTGGGCATTGGGATAAAGGTCTAGTTTTACGAGGGAATGAACCAATGCAGAAGGCCTTGAACATTGCAAGGGAAAATGATCATTATGAAAATCATTTATTAAAAATGGATGTGTGATCGGGCTCCATATGTAAAAGAATGGCCAACATACCTAGATAACATATTAAAATATGAATCAACATATCTTAGGCAAGGAATAAAAAGGGGAGAATTCGTTGGATAATATACAATAGGGATTTGGTTTAGAGGAAGGGGGGAGAGGAGGGAGAGAGAGTTTTTTTTTTTTTTTGCTGGTTCTTGCCTCCATTAGGGGTGGTGGGTGCGGGATTTTAATTATATTTTGTACCTGCTTTATTGAATAAGTTAATAAAATATGTATTGTCTTATCTGTAATTTGTGTAACCATGATATTTAGAAGTTTATATTTTAGAAACCTCCATATTGTTACTTTCTCTATTCATTAAAATATTTGTCAAAATATTTGGATCAGCTATTAAACATCAATAAAAGTTATCCATTGTATGAAAATGAAATTCACAAAATCTGATGTACAGTTAAAATATTTTTTTTTATTTTATTAAAATTTTAATTAAATTAAAGCTACAATCTCCATCATTGTAAGTCAATGTTACAGGACATTTTTGGACCTTTTAAACCTTTCTTTGTTTTTCCGGAGTTAAGTTCAGGTTTCTTTATTAAAATATAGCATTTGGGAAAAAATATACAGACTAATATTCCAGCACTTGAAGCCAATATAGCAAATATCTCCACAGTCACCATGTATTTCCCTCTGGTGCTCAGATAAGCCGGGATCATAGCGATCCAGACACTGCAGAACAGCAGCATGCTGAAGGTGATGTACTTGGCCTCATTATAACTGTCCGGTAATGTCCTCACCATGAAAGCCAGAACAAAGCTCACAGAGGCCAGGAGACCCAAATATCCCAACATGGAATAGAACCAGAAACCAGAGCCTTCATTACATTGAATGATTATCTTCCCAACGTAAGAGTGAAAGTCAAAGTCTTGATATGGAGGAGAAATAAGCATCCACATAAAACATATCAAAACTTGAATAGAAGAACATATTACAATGATAAAATAAGACAATCTTCTACCAACTTCTACCAACCTCCTCCAAGAACTTCCAGGTTTAGTGGCTTTAAATGCAACACAGACCATAATTGTCTTTGCCAAGACACAAGAGACCCCAACAGAAAAGAAGAACCCAAATGATATTTGTCTTAGCTTACAGGTTATATCGACTGGATATCCAATAAAGAAGAACACGCAAAGGAAGGTTAAGAAGATGGAGACCAGAAGTATGAAGCTCACAGTCTGGTTATTGGCTTTCACAAGAGGAGAGTCCCAATGTATGATGAAAGTTCTTATGACACAGATGGATATTGTACAGCAGAGCACCACAGTGATAGAGAAGAACAAAGCCACATCGTCCTTATATGAGAGAAATTCATACGATTTCGGAACACACATAGTTTTTTCTGGATTGGGCCACTGATTTTCAGGACATATATGGCAAAATGCAGTGTCTAAGGAAAGGGGAAATTTTAACATAATTAAATAAATATTTATTATTAACACCTCAACATTTTATTACACATGTACAGATGTGTACTCCCTTAGATCTTGGCTAGACACATTCAGATATAAGTGTTTAATATATTACAGTAAATCAAACACTAAAAAAAAAAAACACTAAATAAAATAAAGAAAACACCTCTGCTCCTATTCATCTTGATCCCGGCACTGTCCGTCAGTAATCTTGACATGCCAGAATCACCTAAAAAACAAATTTTTAATTAGCAGCATAGAGTGCGGGGACTAGATGTGGGGAGCATGGGAGAGCAAGGTGATGTCGCTCGAGAAGCATGAACATCTAATCCCTGCACTCCATGCTGCTAAATATCAGTTTGTTTTCTAGGTGATCCCGGCATATCAAGATGCATCTATACATCCCCCATACACGGCAATGGGAGCACGGTGCCCTACGGGAGCGGTACGGTGCTGCACACGTGTGGAACCATACCAGGAGAAAGATAGGACATGTCTTATCTTTCTCCAGAATACGACGCCGTGCACAATGTTCCTCTATGGAGAGGGTTGAAGATTTTAGGCTACATTCACACGAACATATGGGGGACGTATATATACAGCCGACATATATATGGCATACATACATCCCCCATACACAGCAATGGGCACATGGTGACCTACGTAGTGGTATGGTGCAGCACACATGCGGCACCATACCGTTCCATAGCCGGGAGAAAGATAGGACATGTCCTATCTTTCTCCGGAATACAACTCCATGCGCAATGTTCCTCTATGGAGAGGAGCGGTGGTGAGTGGTGCTCACCCCCTCTCGCAATCGCCTAGCGTTTTACAGTACAGCGGGCACATGTCAATGTGAATGTAGCCTTAGTGGTTGATTTCCTTTAAGATTATAAAGACATTTTTTGTTAACTGCAGTGTATCACAGAGTGCTACCCCATATTTATATGTTTTTACCAAATTGAATTTTGGATGCTAAAGTAAAGAGGATCCAATAGAAGGGTCATATTCCTATATTTAAATTCAACATTAATATTACAAAATGTATTCACCGAGCACAAAACAACATTAATGACATCTAAAAAAAGTATCTTAAACAGCTGCAATTATCAAAAGGTTACAAGTTATTAATCTTAGGTGTAAACTGATCTAAATAGCACAAAGAATTCATAACGCCGTATAAAATAGCATACATAGGTGTAACAAGACAGAAACACAAGGAACAGATAGGACTCCACAGATTTTGTCACCTTTGAGACTACATCAAAAATAAGTGTTGTATATATGCTGTACATGTGTATGCTTTTTCATAGGCTTTGAAATCATGCAATTACAAATAAATGCTTTGACAGAAGTTTCCCATGTGCCTTTAGTGCCTTGATAATAATCCCAGTGGGGCTAATTTACTAAGGGTCCCATGGATCGCACCTTCATTGGACTTTAGAAATTTTCAGGATTTGCGCCGCTGTGACAGCTTTTTATAAGGGGATTGTGTCGCATGCGATCGACTTTCATGCAACAGAAATCGGGGGTGGACCGTTTGGCAATGGAATGGATTCAGACTGAGCACTGGATTAAACTTTAAAATTGTGTGGCAATACTTGCACTTACATATACCAGGAACAAGAAGTTGAACTCCGGCGGACCTGAGCGGGGAAGCAACAGATAACAGGCAGGATATCGGGTGCACGATGCATTATCGTCGGAAGAATGCACTTCGGGTGAGCTCCTTACACACATAAGTAAATGTGCCCCAGTATGTTCATCAAGTGATTATTGCTTCTTACTATGCTTCACTCTCCATGATTCTTTGTTTAAATGTCTGAACTCTGATGAGTAGGAGGGGCAGTAGCAGTAGATTATGACTCATTCTGCTCCCTACCATTCCCCTCTTTTTGTGTTTTTCAGTTAAGATGAACTGTAAATGAGAGAGACACAGTGGTTGATGCTATTAGGATGGGCTGGAGGAGCGAGAAACAGGAAGTTCTGTATATATGTAGAGGGCAGCATTGGGAGAACACGGAGGAAAATGCTGGAGCTCTCAACGGAGGCAAAGGCACAGGTAGATATACATGCAGAGACATGTTTAATAGAACAGATTTATTGAAAGTGGCCTAACCCCTTTAAAGTTTCTTCTACTTATTACCTTCAACTGCCTAAGACCCCATTAACGGATGAAACACATCTAACATTAATAGATGGATCAATTTAGTCCTTTGGAACTTCCAAGACCATAAGACATTTTACCATTAAAGTTGTTGGCTAATGGATCTTCAAGCTGACATAAGTATAGAAATCGTGCATTGAGGAATGTATATGAGGATTGGAGCCCCTCCATCTGCAGTAAAATTCTGGATGTTAGGAATTTTGGGATCGAGAAAAGATGAAGAAGTTGCTTAGTGGATTTATGAGAAAGGTAAATAGTAATAAACAGAGCGCTGAGCAGGTAGTATTGTGCACCTATAATTAGTAGACCCACAACACTTAACTTTAACCACCAGATGTCCACAGGTTGAAGGGGAACACATGGATAGGTGCTCACTGGCTCATTCAATATCAGGAACTGCTGTGCAGTAGAACCCAGGAACTGAAGACCAGAAACAGGATAGAGCTCGATGAGGAGCATGAGGAGTAGTAGTAACAGCAATTGGATGTTGGCTAAGCTGGGAAAGACAGCAGACATGGGCTGCTTCTGTTACAGCAGGCCAGACACATGGAAGTATTTTAAATCATGGAATAAATAGAAAGTTAAACTTGCCCACCTGTTGTATTGGACATTTCACCCTCCGAACATGGAACACAGTCATAGCAGCAAATGTGGTAGCCTCCATTAGGAGCTTTTCTTGAGCCGGGAAGACATTTTGCATTACATCGAGATTGTGGCATCTGAGGGATAAGTAAGAATTGACAATTTGACCAATTATCACCTTTTAGGCAACTATTTAAAAATTTCTGGGCTTCTGGGCTTCTGACTCCACCCTGTAGAAATTACTTTCACATCTTATCTTTGCAGTGTGGTCGGGTCCCGGTACATGGAGAGGGCTTGCGGGCCGAGCCATCTCCATAGCCGGTAAGTCTTTGCTGCATATTGCAGCAAAGGCTTACTGGTAACACCCGCGATCGGTGCCGGTACTGATCACGTGTGTTTTACTG
The DNA here is from genome assembly GCF_040894005.1 of Engystomops pustulosus. Classification (NCBI taxonomy): domain Eukaryota; kingdom Metazoa; phylum Chordata; class Amphibia; order Anura; family Leptodactylidae; genus Engystomops; species Engystomops pustulosus. Next base: position 285,552,163 of record NC_092411.1, read on the forward strand.
CTGATCGCCGCCGGCAGAGGTGCCGCCATCTTTCTGAGAATCTTCACTACCCGTGACGTAATCGGGCAGCGGCTATCTGTCGCCATGGTAGCTTCGGGTCTCACGAAGACTGGAAGCTACTTCGGGTTAACCCATTCATTACATCAGCACATTGTAATGTATGATTAGTAAAATCCCCATATACTGCCATACTGTAGTACTCAAATCACCCCCCTTTCCCTAGAACTGATATAAATATAAATAAACAGTAAAAATCATAAACACATTAGGTATCGCCGCATCTGAAAATGCCCGATCTATCAAAATATGATAACGTTTTTTTCACTGCGTTTAACCCCGTGACAGAAAACCGCGCCCAAAGTCAAAAATGGCACTTTTTTGCCATTAAAAAAAAATAAAAAATCTATAAAAAGTGATCAAAAGGTTATACAGTCCTAAAAATGATAACATTGTAAATTTCATTAAAATTTGCAAAATATGGCACCACCCACAGCTCCATACACTAAAGTATGAAAAAGTTATTAGCGCCAGAAGATGGCAAGATCCCCCCAAAAAAATTTGTACAGGAGGTTTTATTTTTTTTAAATGTATGAAAACATTATAAAACCTATACAAATTTATTATCCCCGTAATCGTACCGACCCAAGGAATAAAGTAGACATGTCATTTGGGGTGCACAGTGAAATCCGTAAAATCCAAGCCCACAAGAATATGGCACAAATGCGTTTTTTTGTGGTTCAATAAACTTTATTGCAAGTGAGCGAGAAGCCTACAAGTCAGGCACATGTTCGGGTCGCAGCCCCATAATTAGCTATGACAAGGAATCATAATCAAGTAGGACTCAAGCTCAGCCAAGCAAATATAAACATATCTAACATTAACTAAACATCTAGAAGTGGAAAAAAAAAAAAAAGGGGGGGAAGGGAAAGAAAGGGAGGGGGGAAAAAGGGAAGGGGGAGACAAGGGATCAGTCACTACACATCACGGTTAGGGGGTACCCCCTGTTGTTTAAACAGCGGTGCCCACGATTACGACGTCTATATCCAAGCGGTTAAATCAGGTGAGTTCCTGAACGTGTCCCATCTGTACCAGGTTTTATGGAAAACATCATATTGATTGTTATCTAATGCTCTCAGTTCCTCCATTCGTCTCAGTCTGTCCATCTCCTCCACCCACAATAGTCTGGTAGGTGGGGAAGTGGATTTCCACAATCTAGGGATTACCTGTCTCATTGCCACTATACAGTGTCGCAGGAGGCCTTTTTTGATGTCTCTAAGCCGCCCTGGGAGCATTGATAACAGAGCAATATCAGGAGAGATGCTCCCTGAGGAGCCGTATAACTGCTTGTAGAGATCCCAAATGGCGTTCCACACTGCTGCCACCACTCCACAGTCCCACCACACGTGAAGCATGGTGCCCCTGTCCTTGTGACAACGCCAGCAAATAGGAGAAACTGAAGGGAACATGCTATGTAGGCGAGTGGGAGTTCTATACCATCTAGTAAGGATTTTAAAATTAGTCTCCTGGATTTTGTTGGACACCGACATCTTATGGGTTAGAAGGAGGGACTTCTCCCATTGTTCTTTGGTGAAGGTTCTACCCAACTCCGATTCCCATGCTTTCATATATGACAGTGGTAGGTCCTCCCCCCCGCAACCCGACAACATCCCATAGACTAGAGACACTCCATGAGGAGTCAGTTTGGCCGAACTACAGATGGACTCAAAAGCCGTAGGTGTGGAGGTCACGGTTCCCCCGGAAGTCAGAGCTTGAACAGCACTACGTAGTTGGAGATAATGTAGCCATACCCCAGGATAGGGTCTCCTATCCCCCAAGATGTCGTTTAGAGAGCGTATCCCTGTTGTGCCCATTATCTCCCCCAGAGTCTTATGGCGACCATTGTCATTTAGTAAAATAGGGCATCTATTTAAGGCTTCCGGTATTCCGGGAAACCCCATTACCGGGGACAGAGGACCAGGGACATTAATAAGTTTGACCCTGATGGCGAATTTGCCCCAAACTTTCAAGATGTGCAACATTAGTGGTGAGATGTTGTAGGAATCCCAATCACTCTTAGGGGGAAGCCAGAACAGATCTGGGAGATGGTCATTATTCAGTAGGGAGCATTCCAAGTCTACCCATAGCTTCCCGCTGTTACGACTTGTCAGATCTAATACTATTTTACTTATGACCGCTCTATGGTAGCGTGAGAAATCTGGAAGACCTGCCCCCCCTAATTCTTTGTGTCTAGTTAAGATGCTATGTTTTATCCGTGGAGGGGAGTTTTTCCAAACAAATTTAGTAGCTAGTTTCCTGAGTCGATCTAGGAAAGCGGCGCTTAGATCTAGGGGAACCGTCTGGAAAATGTAGAGGATCTTAGGCAGGGAGTCCATCTTAAGCGTATTCATCCTACCAAACCAAGAAAGGGAGAGGGAACTCCACGATTTGAGATCGGTTTCTATGTTCCTAAGCAGGGGCGCATAGTTCAAAGCGTAAATTTGGTTAGGATCTGATGGAATGTGCACTCCAAGATATTTAATATGTCCATTTGCCCATTTAAAGGGAAGGGAGGAGGTCAGGGAGGAGACCAGATGATTCGAAATGTTAATATTCAAGATCTCAGATTTTTGGACATTAACCTTAAAATTGCTTACTCTACTGTATGCCTCAAACTCCCTCATAATATTGGGTAGACTTACTACCGGATCTGAGACATAAATGAGTAAGTCATCAGCAAACAGTGAGAGTTTATAAGGTTTTCCTTTGACCTCTAGACCTCTAATGGATGGGTTATCACGAAGTGCACAAGCCAAAGATTCCATCACCAGGATATAAAGAAGTGGGGACAATGGACACCCCTGTCTCGTGCCATTACGAATGGGAAATGGGGAGGATACCGACCCGTTGACCCTGACGCATGCGGACGGATTTGTATAGAGGGCCATAATTCTGTTCCTTGTCTTTGCTCCCAAGCCCAACCTCGTGAGAGTGGCCCCCAGGAACCCCCAATGTACCCTATCAAAAGCTTTTTCAGCGTCCACCGTAAGCAGACACAAAGGGGTCCCCGAGCGCCGAGCCCAAGAGATCAGGGTAAGCGTTTTCAAGGTATTGTCCCTTGCCTCACGACCCGGAACAAAGCCCACCTGTTCAGGGTGAATTAAGTTTGGGATAAATGGGGATATGCGTAAAGCTAAAATCTTGGAGTATATTTTAAGATCGATATTAATCAAGGAGATGGGCCTATAGTTTCCGCAGTGGTTGGGATCCTTACCCGGTTTAGGGATAACCGAAATGTGAGCTCTAAGGGATTGTGGGTCAAAGGGACTGTCTATGTCTATGGAGTTGAAGAAATCCGTCAGAGGAGTAGCTAGAGCTTCCCCGAAGACTCTATAAAATCTGGGTGTGAAGCCATCTGGCCCAGGGCTTTTGCCCACTTTCAGTTCCTTTATTACCTGCAGAATTTCTTCTGAGGTGAAGTCGTTATCAATTGTAGAGGCTTCCTCTGGGGGAATAGAGTTTGGGAAATGAGATTCCAGATAACCTGAGATCTCCTCCATGAAGCGTACAGGATCAGTAGCAGGAACATCCAGATTGTATAGAGCGGAATAGAAGTTTCTAAATTCCCGAAGAATCTCATTCGGTGCGTTAACTACAGTGCCCTGAGGTGAGTATATGGACATAACTGGTGCCTGAGGGGTCCTAGGATGTAGGGTTTTGGCTAGCAGTTTCCCGCATTTATCACCATATTCGAAGTAATCTTTTCTCACCTTATCTCTAAAACATAGGCTCTTTTGATCTAATATTTGGAGGATCTTGTGTCTAATAATTGAGATTTCCGTTTTCAAAAGATCAGTTGGGGAGGATTTATTAGCGGTTTCTTTAGAACCCAATTCTGAGAATAAGGAGCTAAGTTTTGCAGAATTTTCCTTTTTAAGTCGTGCCCCATGCGCCATAAACACCCCTCGGATGGATCCCTTTAAAGTCTCCCATCTAACTGGCATTGTAAGATGTTGAGCCTGACTGGAGGATATAAAGTCCGTGATTACACCCCGGACTTCAGCTTCACATAGGGCATCATTCAGCAGGTTGTCATTTAATCTCCAGGAGAATTGCTTTGTGCGTTTGCCCAGGTGGCCTAGCCACCCGTACACAGGGGCGTGATCTGACCAGAGGGAGGAATCAATAGAACTCTTAGGGCCCCGGTCTAACAGTTGGTGTGATACGAAGAGGTAATCTAGGCGGCCATAGCTATTATGTGCTTGAGAGTGATGGCTATAGTCTCTGACTCCCGGGTGAAGTACCCTCCACATATCTACTAATTTAAGGTTTAATAATGAGCGTCTCAGCCTACGTAGTGCCAGGTGGGAAAGTGAGGACCTACCTGTGGATGAATCCAGTGCAGGATCAAGAGGGACGTTGAAATCGCCTCCTAGAATCAATGCAGATCCTTCAGCAAAGACAGCCAATTTTTTCAGGACCCCCACGCCAAAAGACACCTGGCCCTGGTTAGGAAAATAAACATTAGCGAGTGTGAAAACATTTCCCTGTAAGTCAATTTTAAGAAATATGTAACGGCCTTCCGTGTCTATCTCCGTGGTCAGTATGGTTGGATGGAATGACTTGTGAAAAGCTATGGAGACTCCACATGCTTTCCTAGAGGGGTGGGGGCAGTGATGCCATACAGGATAATACTTATTATGCAATTTGGGAATGCTATCCTCTTTAAAGTGAGTCTCTTGAAACATTGCTACCTGAACTCGTCTCTTATGGAGACGATATAATATTTGGCTTCGTTTCTCCGGTTTATTTAGACCCCTGGCAATGTATGTACAGAAAGTTAACACCGCCATGGTTTAGGTATAGGAGAGCTTAGATCATGTATAGATGATGTAGTGAGGGGAGGGAGGAGGTTAGACCAGGAAAGAACAGGGGGGGAAGAAAGGGGTAAACAAACATGACAGACATAACATACATAAGAAAATGTACAACCCAGGCCCCTAAAGAGCCCAGTAAATCTAAGATAAGGCATAAAAAGCCAAGGCGATGTCCAGCACCGCAACCTAAGGGGGAGACGAGGAGACCAATGGGGGGCGAGTCTCCCGGCACATCTCCGCCAAAAAACAATGTATTCATAATACAAAAGAAAATATACTAAGCGCTTCTAAGTTACAATTTCAAATAATTAAAGACTATAAAAGCCCCTGTTAAACTCCCAAAGGTATCGTAACCTGTGATAAATCGAGGAGTACAGGTATTATTATAAACCATATGAAAGAAGGTTATAACAGCATGGTAAGGAAAGTATAACAGGTAACACCTATCAAATAGAAAAGTATACAAAAAACCGTTCAGGTTCCGGTAGAGTGATTCGTAGCTCGGTCTGAGCCTCTTCTGCGTGCTTCCTGCCACTTCTCTCTCGGCGGCTGAACCGGGGCCGAGTTGATTGTAGGCCACTCAGGTAAGGCTATCTGTGGCAGCTCGAACGTCCCCATGAATTTCGGGAGGTCTCCGAGGGATCTGAACACAGCCGACTTCCCATTTTTCTTAGCGATCAGTTGAAACGGGTAGCCCCATCTATACGGGATGTCCCTAGATTGTAATTCCGTCAGTAGAGGACGCAAGCCCCTTCGCAGTTGAAGGGTTCTCTTCGCTAGGTCTGGGAGAACAATAATTTTGGATCCACGGAACGTGATGTCCTTGAGCTCCCTTGCACGGCGTAGTATCTCCTCTTTTTCCTTGAAAAAATGGACTCGGCACAGGATGTCTCTAGGACGCTCAGAAGCCGTCGGATTAGGGCCCAGAGTGCGATGGATACGATCCAGCTCAATTGGGGAGGCAGAAGGTTGGTTCAAGATCTCTGCAAAAAACGCTTGGGCCCACTCCTCAAGTTTAGATGGTTCCACGTCTTCATTCACACCTCTAATCCTCAGATTGTTACGGCGGTGTCTGTTCTCAATATCTTCCAGATGTGTCAAAATGCTAGTGATATGGGATGCATGTTCCTGTAAAACTTGTGAGTGAGTGTCCAATTGATCTAGAATTTTCTCCTGGGCAGACTCCGCTTCTGCCACCCTGTGGCCAATGTGATGTATTTCTTTTTGCAAACCAGCAATGTCCCTTTTGTGAGATTCCTCCAGCCTTGAAAAAAGGTCATTAATTTCATGTCTGGTAGGCATGGCACGTATATGAGCCTTCCAGTCCCATTCCTGTTGGGAGGCACTTGCCCCCTGAGAAGGGGAAACATTGCACCCCTGGCTTGCTGTGGGGGTGGGAGGTAAGGCCCTGTGAGGAGTGGGAGGCCAGTTTAATGAAGGGGAGGCCTGGGATGGAGGCACTTCTCCTCTGCTCCCCGATAGTGGGGGGAAATCTTCATGATGCCCCTCTGAAGGGGCACTCACCGTGGTGCCCGGGGACTGCGGGGCTGACTCCTCCATTTCGCTCAGCTCCTGCTGAGAGGATGGCGCTGCGGTGTGGGGATGACGGGCGGTCGCGGCCGCCATCTTGGAGGCCTCGTGCGCCTCGTCCTCAGGCAGCTCCGCTGTCCTGAGGAATTTAGTTATGGCCCCCGGGTCAGCTGTCGAGGGTGCCGTGGTCCTCCTCGGTCCCCTCCTGTGGACCATGATACAATCGGGGCTCTCTGCGCTCTGTGCCGCGGGTATCTGGCGGGAATGGCCGGGAGCTCGCAGTCAGTGCGACTTACTCCGCCATCGCCAAGCCACGCCCCCCCAAATGCGTTTTTTTACCAATTTCACTGCATTTGGAATTTTTTTCCTGCTTCCCAGTACATGGCATGGAATATTAAATACTACCATTTTGAAGTGTAACTTATTACGCAGAAAATAAGCCATCATACAGCTTTGCATATGGAAAAATAAAAAAGTTACAGATTTTTGAATGTGGGGAGTGAAAAATGAAAACGCAAAAACGAAAAAGGGCTGCGGCGGGAAGGGGTTAACACTATGATAGGCCTTGCATTGTAAAGAGATTATGCCCTCCCTAGCACTCTAGATATTTTTAAAGATGTGACATTTAATGCATAAAAATATTATTACAACAAGGCTTGTTACATAGAAACTATAAGATGAGTAAATTATTTGTAATGGAGAGTCAGGAAGGACAAACGGGAAAGTCAGCCCAAAACTGAGCTCTACAAACTGTCACCTTCCAGATATTCTAAGTAACGTGGGGCAACTTGAAGACAAATGTGGGACAAAGTAATGTTAGGTAATGTGGGATAAAAGACTACAGTACATCAGAATCCAAAATGGAAAGTCAAAATATGAAAGCCTATATCAGAAAACCAGGAATATCAGAATATATGTATCACCAGGATCCAGATGTTGAAGTCTTTAAATTGTAACATGGCTTAAAAAATTGTGTAGCTCAAAACATGTGAAAAAAAGAACAATGGGGGAGAAATTATTTAGCATTTTGCCTGGTTTTTGAGGTTACACATAAGAATATAGATAAATGAGATAATCTGCCACCAGATATGATGATTCATACTGTACATATTTATGGAGCACTTGCAATTGATATGTTCTAACCAGTTAAGATAATTGAAGCCTATAAAAAAGCAATGGGCACCAGTCCTAATATACATCACCCAAATGTTTTCTTTTAGTCTATAAAATTTATATTCATTTTTTTAATCCAAAATCCAACTTACCGCATCATTTTTCCATTTCATTAGGTCATCATTTACAAGTAACCACTGACTCTGCGGTAGAGGGTCACTTGGCAAGAAGTAGCTCTTACTATGTGACTTATAAGTCAAACCATTAACATTCGGATGAAATATCCAGTTTGATAACCCGAGTAATGTCAAGTAGGAAAATTGACTTTTTTCATTAAATGAAATTATTTCTCCAGTATAATCAAGAAATCGTATCCGGCTTATGAAATATTTCATCTTTCAAAAATAGATTATTCGTATTAAAATACAATATAATATTTGCACCAAATCAAATGGCATATATGCACCTTAAACTCATGAGAAGGAATCCACTATAGTCCTGGAGTGAGTTGTTGACAAATTCTGCAAGTATTCCTTAAAAAGTCGTATTGTGTACAGTGGAATTCAAAAAGTCTCAACATTATATAACAAGTAACCCAAAAAAGTAAATTTAAAGAAAAAAAAAACATTTTGATTTACAAGAAGAGAACTTGTTACAGCATAAGATAAAACCCCTTTCCCCTGATACCTGCCAGATTTCACAGGAAGCTCTAGCCTCCTGATAAATCTGTCCGCGGTTGCTACGCTGGCATTTCCGAATTTGCACTGAAAAGCAACTTAAAACGTGGCAAAAACTGGAGAAGGCTAATGGGTATTGTGTAGGCAAATGGCAAGGCTGCCCCGGCCCTGTTCACACATGTCCAGGCCCACCTTGGCATGGAGGTGGTGCAGAGTAAGAAATAGGCACAGTTCCTGGCCATTCCTTGAGTACTTCATCTATTACAGAAATCATATTTCAGAATTATGCAGATAACCCGGATTTTCCACCAGGCCATGCCTACAATTTCTTACAACCACTCAGCACTCAACACAATCATCTAAGATTTAAAACATTTTGAAACCCTGCAACATTAATCCCACTAGATGATCTCACAAAAAACACATTCTGCTCACCAAAAATCAAATAGGAACATATGCAACTCAAAAACTTCTATAAGGATATATATAAAACCAAACTCAACTTTCACAGAGACTTAACACCCTTTGAAGAACTCTACCTCTCACCATCCCCAATCTCGCACGCCATATCGACAATAAAAAACCTTCTTCTTGTTAATTGGTCAATTCCTCCTATCCCATACACAAAATTATGGGAGGAGGAGCTTGGTCAAATCCCAGTAAAGAAATTTTAAAATCATCTCAAGGTGGTACTGGGTTCCCGCCAAAATTAAGATCTACCCTTCCTGCTCTAACGAATGTTGGAGATGTTATCGGAGGGAAGGTACAATGTCTCATATTTGGTGGCAATGCTCCGTGATACAAACTTTCTGGAACCGAGTATGCAAAATAACCTCAGAACTTGAATAGAAAATTCCCAATGACCCACCCACATTACTACTCTCCATTTTTCCCACCCAACTGGACTACAAGAAAAGCAAGCTCCTTGGTTTCTTGCTGACAGCAGCTCACACGCTGATCCCAAGACTCTGGAAATCTACCAGAGTCCCATCTATCTAAGAATGGTTCCAAGAAATTCTTCTTCTACAGAAAATGGAAGAACTCATGGCGAAGAACAAAAAGTCACACGATGAACACTTTAAAATCTAGTTCCTGTGGATTGCTTTCCAGAACTCAACGTCATTTCCAACACTCCCAGATCATACTTGCCAAACCAACTGTTTCAATAAGACCTGGAATGCCCCCTACCCCCTCCTAAAACTCACTCCTCCTGTACCCTCTTCCCTATACCCCATCCTCTCCACACTATACTTACCCCATTCTTTTTTTCTATAAGGAATTAATACAGTTAACTACTGATTAACAGTTATGTAAAAAAATATTTTACATGTCTAAAAAGTTGTAAAACCCTCATTAAGCTTTATGAAAATGTTGCATGTAACCTATATTCCATACACAAATGTACTGTATTTCTCAATAAACAAGATTGATACATATTTTGGAATTGTGGTGCACAAGCGTTGATAAATCCCTACTGGAATATTGGGACAGATGTATCTTTTTTTGCCTTATATGTATTTGCACATTTTTTGCACATATCTTTGTGACTTTTTCACACATTCTCTGAAGCTCATTTCACACTGGTTTTCCAGCTTTGCACCAAATTAATTTCTGAACTGCCCCTGCATGGCAGATGTGGTTGCTTGATGTATAACTGATTTGAGCCTAAAAAATTGCAAAAAAAAAATTCACAAATACACTCCAATCCCCAATAGGCTTAGTTTGTTTCAAAAAGTGTTTCAGAACTTGTGCAAAGATTTGTGTAAAAATGTATCTAAATGAAACCATCCCATAGATAAATCCGAGTTGAAGTGCTAAAAAACTTTTTACTTTACCCTCTTTAGTTTACAGTCTAATATTCGAAGGCATGATTCTCTACAAGTGTTTCAACACTATAGCTGTCAGCTCTTTAACAACACTGTTGGGTAGCTGTCATCCAGCCACTTATCTTTATAATTTCTATAGTTTCCAGGGTGTTTTCATGTGCTGTGTCCTTTGTATACTGTGCTAAGTTATTTGTAGTTGTTTATACTATGAGCATTGCTTTATATGTAGTACAGGGTCGGTTCCAGGTTTCAGTAGGCCCCTGGTTGACAGAGCCTGTGTGGGACACTTTGGTGTGAACTTATGGCATTAAAAATAAAGAAACTAAAACAATGGGGGTCATTTACTAAGGGCCCGATTCGCGTTTTCCCGACGTGTTACCTGAATATTTCCGATTTGCGCCAATTGTACCTGAATTGCCCCGGGATTTTGGCGCACGCGATCGGATTGTGGCGCATCGGCGCCGGCATGCACGCAACGGAAATCGGGGGGTGTGGCCGAACGAAAACCCGACGTATTCGGAAAAACCGCCGCATTTAATAACCGAAAATGTGTCGCTTGGCCAGCGCTTACCTTCACCTGGTCCAGCTAGGTGTATTCCGGCACGTGTAGATGATTTTCAGCGGACGGCGGAGGAACTACCTTCATAAATCCCGTCCGGACCCGAATCCTGTTCAGAGAACGCGCCGCTGGATCGCGAATGGGCCGGGTAAGTAAATGTGCCTCAATCTCTTGTTCCCTAAAATATTCCTAAGCTTAACAGTTCACATTCCTTATGTACAGCCTTATGTGGGCCCCCGAGCAGCTCTGGGCCAAGGCACTTGCCCGTATAGGCCGAGTGCTGGTGCGGGCCCTATTGTGGCATAAAGATCCTTTATCAGGAGTTGCTCCCATTCCCTGTGTAATTGGTGTTTTTCTGATGTCCTTCTGATCCCTTTTTGAGTTTTTATATCATTTTATCTGTAAAACGCAAATAAAGATTATTATGAATTTAGTTTTGTGGTTGTTGTTCCTTTCTTGATATATTGTTTGTAAAATTGAGTAAAAAGTACAGATCCTTAATCTATTTTGTCTCCTTCTATGTTATATTTTTATAGAGAACCTTTAACTATTTTGATGGGCACAACCTTATGGTCTCCTTACCTTGTCTCTAATTGTAAATTTCCTATGTCTAATGTTAAACCTTTTCATAAACAGAATCATCTCGTGCAGAGCATGCGCCAGGACGTGCACCGCCGTGTAGACATAATAGACTATAATATCTTTATGATAAATAGATTCTGTTACAAAGTATTCATCATCACAATGTTTCAAATTCATCTTTAACATTTGCTGCCGGAAACGATTAAAGTTGACGTCGGGTGTAAAGCAAAAAAACTGTTCAAGTTCCTGTAATATTTCATCGTTTTTGTAATGATTTGGTCGCATGGACTGTATAAATTTCCAGAGTTCAGGCAATGGTTCTGTGAACAAGGAAAAACTCAGACTACAATTCACTATTTGGAGATAGTAACTTCCTAAGAGAATGTGCATAAACCATGAATCATTGAGGATCAGTGTCTTCGTACGGATGAATTGGTAGTGATATAAAATAGGGTATATTTTAGAAAAAGCGCCATATATTATTATAATCTGGGCTGTGTATTTCTCAATGACACTAAGTCTTTTCCTCTCTTCGAAAGATCCTGGTAATTTGACTATGTATTCAGTGCAGATTCCGTGCCTGGCCATCTCTCTGCTGAGCTCCAATGCTTCAGCCTCTGCAATGTCATCATTTTGTATCAATATGCCAACCCAGTTCCATTCAAAGTGTTTCAAGCAGAACACGATGGCCATATGGTAAACATGAAGATCCAACGCCATAGTAAAAGATGACAAATCTTTATTTCTCAATCCATTATTAGCTCCATAGTTTATCTAAAGATGTGAAGAAATACATAACAGATGGTTTCTATACTGATCATAATTGACAGCAAGTCCTTTGCACAGGGGTCGCCTGACACCTATGGAAATATTCAGCTCCCTTACTCTGGTGCTCTGCTTCTTAGTTACATGGATTGTGTCATAGAAGATGCAGGGCAGGCGACGTGTGGTAACATGTCTGCCTACACTGAGTCAAAAGTGCAGAAGCGTGTGGTCTGTGATGACACTTGTGACTACTGGGAGCATTACTGTGAATAGTGTCTACTATGCCTACTGGGCAAGCGCTGTGACTACTGGCTGTTGGGGACAGGCGCTGTGACTACTGACTACTGGGGGAAACACTGTAACTATGATTACAATTTATCAAAGTAGAAAAATTTGGTTTTTGTGAAGCAAATGGTAATTTTTACGGTTTGGGGGTCACCAAAACTTGAGGAACTGTATTTAAGGGTTGCGGTATCAGAAAGGTTGAAGACCTATACATTCTGACCAAGACTTCTTTTAAGCCAATTTTAAGGTACCTTAGGGTGCATTCATTATTTTTTTTTTACCTCTATTATACTAAGGATAAAAAAATAAGGATTTAACAAGGGTTTGAAAACATATCCCCTAGTGCCCCAGAATCATCAGTGAAAATGTAGACTGTCATTAGTTTTTGTTTGTGGACCTATAGACTTTGATTGCCTTTTGTGAAAATATAGGACAGGTTCTAACAATGCCAAAAGATTTGATGAAAACAATGGTAATGTGACAACACCCATAGAAAAGAATGTTTCAGTTAGGCTTCAGTGAAAATCACTTAATCAAAGATGAGAAACAACACCAGTGTGAAGAGCCCTTAGGGTATTATTTCATATGTTTAGTTTATAGTGTTCTCCGTTTCAGTTTCCAGTGTTATAGGAAGTAACACTGGAAGATTCTGGGGCACATTTAATTAGCCGGTCCAGCAAGTTTCCCAAAAGTGCATTGCCCTACGATAATGCCCTGTGCCGAGATGCACTAAGATCGTGCGCCCGATATTCTGCATGTGTGACTTTCCCGCTCAAGTCCAAGGGACATCACCTTCTTCTTCCTGGTGCTTGCAACACAATTTGAAAGTTAAATCCTGCACTCAGTTCATATCCGTTGAATCCTCCAACGCCCCCCGATTTCTGTCGCATGAAATCCAGCACAGCTGTGCCACAATCCGATCACGTGCAACACAATGCCAGCTCATTGCCTAATAGATACCTGTCAAAACCCGAAAATGGTGCAAAGTCCAACGTTTGTGAAGCGCGCGACCCTTTGTAAATAAGCCCCACTGTGTGAAAGACTAGATATCACAAAGCTGGGGGCGATCTGTAAAAATGAATATACTAATATGATTATAACTATAAAATTATTTCAAGAATAAAATGAGCCCCGCACTTTCCTTTTTGAATAAACAATCCCTTTCTGTCTTGTTTGTTGCATAAATCCTCATTATTTTTCAGCCGGTACTCACCATTGTGTAGCTGTATATTTGAAGGATCTGTTGCATTTCAAATGTGTATCCCACAAATCCAATGACTTCACCACGGTCCCGACAAGAATAGTTTGGTACAAAACCTGAGAGGATCTGTACAACACTTTGTACAGATTTCATTTCGTCTCCAAAGGCATCAAATGCATGGTAACCCAGGGTGATGTTTGGAAGAAGTTCTGGGTCCTCATTAATTTTATTAATAGCAAATGTAAAAGCTACCAATGCAGCATAACTCCTCAGGAGGGGGCTGTGAAAATGATTGGTTCAGATAATGGTAACAGTGTAACAATGTAACAGACATTGATAAATATCAGTTAATAAAGTGATTGATGAATTGTCAGAAACACTGTTCACACGAATGATTTGGCCAATGCAGTAATTTATATAAGATTGTGATGCAATGTAACATTCTCAAATGGAACAACTGCAGTGTATAGTCACCCAATGTGCACAAAAGTCTCTTAGTTTGATTATTCCATTATTCGGTATAGCAGGCTGGAACTTACTCTCAAATCTGCTAATTTGAGCAGTATGGTGTCGAGTGCATCATGTTATGTTTCAGGACATGGCCCCTGTCCTGTTCTTTCATGAATGAGGGGCCCTTTAAGCAGTAGGAGGAGGCTGTTGGATATTTTACTAAAAAGGGGAGACTTCTAAACATTTCATTAGTGAGGGGGACGGTGCTGGACATCTTATTAGTGAGTGGGAGGCTGTTGGACAATTTAATAATAAAGGGAGACTTCTCAACATTTCATTAGTGAGGGGGGCAGTGCTGGACATTTCATTAGTGAGGGGGAAGCTGTTGGACATTTTACTTATAAGGGGGGACTTCTCACCATTTCATTAGTGGGGGACACTGCTGGACATTTCATTAGTGAGGGGGAGGCTGCTGGACATTTTATTAGTGATGGAGAGGCTGCTGGACATACATACATGTGTTTTATAAAGTGAAGGACAGGGATGGCCAAAAGTGTTTATGTATATGGGGCCCCCGATCCAAAGTTTGCACCAGTTACCAGTGTAATCATGTTACGCCACCTGGCTTAAGGTTCTGGTATACAGTACAGTAATGATAATGTATATAGCAGTATATAGCAGGGCCAATGTATTAAGACTAGAGATTTGTTTACCAGTCCTAATGATTAACATACCTGGAATTGCCAATCCTAGGCTGATGTAGATTTCAGCTTTAACCTATGTCAGTTTTCGGGATTAAATTACAGTAAAATTGGATGACCAAAGCATCCTTGCTTTAGTTTGCACTTGCACCATGCCCCATTTCACCCATTTTTTAAATGGCACCAGTAACACAGGAAGCCACAGAAAATCACAAATTCAATTGTGTGCACCAGAAATTAGCACTTAGACATGTATGGTATGCAAGCAAACTGTCACACAAGTGATCCAGCCATAGGCCCCAATGTCTATATATAAGTTATATCCATAGATTTCATGTGCACAGGATATTAATGGATGGTGTACAGCTCCACACAATTTATACAGTAGGATAACATGACTTTCTAAATGAATTGAACACTAGGAAAAATATTGTCTATATTCTTACAATAAATTAATTTGACATTTAAAATAATATGCACTGTGGAAATGTGTCAAAAATGTCAAAAAGTGACAGAGTGGTTTCTAACAATAGATGTTGGATGACTTATTCAGGAAGCGGCATTACAGGAGAGATGCACACCACATCCAAGTTGACGAACCCTTTCATGTGTAGAGTCATTCTATTAAAAAAGATTGAGAGTATTTTTCTGTGGCTTCACAATGGGCATGTAAACACTGCAGTTCCAGGGGGGAGACGAAAACTGTTGTACAAGTGCAAGAAAGTGCAATACTTTGGCCCATGGACATACTTCAACTTGTGTAAAAAAAAAAAACAAAAACAAAAAAAAGGACCATGGGACCTCCCAGGCTGCATCATAATGAACCAGGATCCAAAACATCTTAACAATTATTGTGTCAACAGGTAATAAAGCTATGGCCACATGGTTTTATTGTATTGTATACTTTGTGTACCATAAGAATGTTATAACAATTGAGATACAATGGAAATTATTTTGGCTTTCTGGGTCATTATATGGCACCAAGTCAATGGACTCAAAGGCAAGTACAGGTAAAGTCTCATGAGCTCCTCACAGGTTTACTTTGATACAGTTTTTAGTGCAGGATAAAAAATATCTTTTGTTGGATGAGATTGTGATTTTATCATGACTGCTGGTTCTGGGGAACAAAAAATAAAACATAAAGGGGCAGATTTCCCAAATCAATGTATGGAAGAATTATGTCATGATTTGTGTCAAAAACTTTCTAAGAAACTTTGCACCACATTTATCAAATTTCAGACAATTTCTAGACCAGAATGAGAAAAGGCGGTGTGTCATGGGTAAAAGACGGCCTAAGGTGGCCAAATAATGTTTCAAAGTGTTGTGTGTTTTTTTCGGACATGAACTAAAATGTAAAAAGTTTGAGTAGACCATCTTCAACTATTATCAAGCTTTTGACACTGATGGATCTGGTTTGGCGTAGGACTGCCTAGACTAATATTGCACTTTTCTGAGCTTTAGAAACTGATGGATCTGGTTTGGCATAGGACTGCCTAGTCTAACATTGTACTTTTCTGAGCTTTAGACACCGATGGATCTGGTTTGGCCTAGGACTGCCAAGTCTAACATTGCACTTTAAGACTTTTCTGATAAATCTCCCCCAAACTATCTCCAGAAAATATAATACACTTCAAACTGCACAGAGCATCATGACGGGAAGACTTACAAATATTTCTCTATTCTTTCTTCATCATTTCTGAAA
This sequence comes from Engystomops pustulosus, assembly GCF_040894005.1. Taxonomy (NCBI): domain Eukaryota; kingdom Metazoa; phylum Chordata; class Amphibia; order Anura; family Leptodactylidae; genus Engystomops; species Engystomops pustulosus. The sequence goes on from NC_092411.1 coordinate 285,568,428, forward strand.
GTGGGTTTTTTATAATTCATCCACATGATAGAGAACAAGCCACCGATAATATAATCTCCTCTCTTAAAATATTCGTAGTGGATTTTAGAATGGATAAAATTGAGGTAACATTGTGAGGATGACGGTGAAGCTTTAGTTCTGTCTCCAGTAGTTTGTGTCCCCAGGACAATGAGCCAAAACATAACAATAAGGATGTATGTAGCTGTTTGTACAGGAGACCAATCCATGGACACAGGACTTCAGTTCAGGCTCGTCCTAGGAGATCGTCTATGCTCCATGGTGTGTGTGTGACAAGATGATGACACGCTGCAGCTTATATATATTATCTGTCAACAGCTCTGGCTCCAGGTGCACAGCAGCACCACCAAGATAATAAAGTATTGCAACATAATCTTCTATAAATTGATGTGTGTCTTGAGTTCATGAAATTACTAGATTTTTTTATTCTACATCTCATTTATTAAAATTAGGATAAAACTCTAAGGAAATTGAAAAGCAAAAAAGGACAAACATCTGCAGCAATTTCCAGTTTCTCAATGACAAAATGAATCATACATTAGTGGCCTATCTGTGACATATATATTGTATGTATACCTATATCAATAGGCATTTTTTTCCCTTATGTAGCCTTTAGGATGTAGACACTCCTAGATATGTGAGTTTGTTAGCAAAATATAACCATCAAAAGAAAATAGCAGTAACAAGTAGGGATGAGCGGACCCGTTCATGTTCCTGGAAATTCTGTTTGGGTTCTGGTAACAAACTTTAATGCTCACCCTCTTTGGTAACACCGAAAAAAGTTGCCAACGCCATTTAAATGCATTTTTCATAGAAACATTGTTGCCTCTGACTTCTCCAGAGAGAGACCAACCTAGAGTTGGTTTTGGGGAACCAAAGCACACATGTTCGTCATGGATAGCCTCTCGTTACTAGAAGCAATAAATAATATAAATTACCATGTGGACTATTATTGATGTGGACCCCCATGTGCTTCCTATGTAGCCTTCAACCTATTGTACATCTTTTATTAAAAGAAACCTACCATCTCAGATCTACCTATTAATGTAGATCTGGTGGCAGGTTCAGCTAATGAATCACATGGGAGCCCTTGAGTAGCCTGTAACTTTATAAATATTTTTTCACCTAATATGCAAATATCTGAAAGAGGCTACTGTGGCATAGAGTAGCTGGAGTTGAAGCTACACAGCGGGGCTACTCCATGCCCTAGTAGCCTCTTTGAATCCATCTACTATGAGATCTTCAACACGCAGTTCCTGGTAGCTGCACACATTCGTTCGCCCTCTGAATAGACTCTCAATGCAGTGCCGGCACACTCAGCTGAAAAGCCGCAGCTACTGCACATATTAAATAACTCCGGCTGCGTAGAGTATTTAGAGTATTTATACCCTTTTGTCTGGGTAATATGCAAATTTTCTAAAGAGGCTACTGGAGAATGGAGTAGCTTAAGCTGTGGCTACACCGCACGGCTACTCCACGACCCAATAGCCTCTTTGATCCTCCTACCCAGACATCTTCAGCATGCAGCTACAAGGAGCTGCACTCACTTATCTGCAAAGCAGGATTTGCTGAAGATATCTGGGTAGGAGGATCAAAGAGGCTACTGGGGCATGATTAGCCGCGCCGTGTAGCCTCAGCTCCATCTACTCCATGCCCCTGTAGCCTCTTTAGAAATTTTGCATATTACCCTGATTAATGATTAGCAAAGATAGAGGAGAGTAAAGGATTAGCCCTGAAAAGGGCTATCCTTACATACGTTACATGCACCTACCACCGGATCTACCTTGATAGGTAGATCCATAGTGGTAGGTTTCCTTTAAACAACTTCACTCTTTAAACAACTTTATTGTCCATATGATGATGTCATGTCTTTGAAAATGCATGATTGTTACTTACTGGCAACATTGAGTTAATTATCAAAACACTTGTGGATGTATTTAAGGTCAGCCCTGAAACAAACTGCTTTTTTCTCTAACTTCATGGTAAAGTCTATGGAAATCAGCCAGGATATCAGGGAGAAAATTGTGGACTTACACAAGGCTGCTGTATACTTGGGTTCAATTTCCAGATACCTTAAGATGCCTCATTTATCTTTATACACAAGAATCAACAAGATGGGAATGTCCAGCCATCAAACTGCAAAGGAAAGAGATGGGTTCTGTGCTTTGGCTAAAGCAGGGACATTTTGTAGATGCTGGCTAAAGCTTCTAAGGGTGTGTGATTAGCCACAGTGAAACGAGTACTGTATCTACAAGGGCTGAAAGGCCACTCTGCCAGGAAAAAGTCGTCTGTGGTCTGGCAAAAGTAAAATTGAACTGTTTGGCCAAAATGACCGACTCTATGTTTCAAGGAAAAGGGGAGAAGCTTGAGAACCCCATCCCAATTGTGACACCCGGGGGCAGCTTCATAATGAATCAAGTATCAAGACATCAGTAAGGAAGGTAAAGCTTAGGTGCAGATGGGTGTTCAAAATGGACAATGACCAGAAGCTACTTACAAAGTGGCTTAGGGATAACAAAATCAATGTTTTGGAGCAGCCATCACAAAGCCCTGATCTCAATCCTATAGAAAATGTATGGAGAAAGCTGAAAAGGCAAGCTCAGGAAGGCTACAAACATGGCTCAGTTACAGCAGTTCTGTCAGGAGGAGGGGCTCAAATTCCTACCATCCATTGTGAGAAATTTGTGGAAGGAGATCCAAAACAATTTACTTAAAGGAAACCTACCGATGGAAATACCGGGCACCAGCTTTTGTTAGTGTTTTAAACCACGGTATCGCGGTTTAAAACACTTTTTAAACTTTATAGCCGGCGCAGGGAGGTACGTGCTCGGCGCTTACCATGCTCGCGGCTCTCCTTCACTTCCTATGTAGCCGCGCGCATGGTAAGCGCCGAGCGCGTACCTCCCTGCGCCGGCTATAAAGTTTAAAAAGTGTTTTAAACTGCGATACCGCGGTTTAAAACACTAACAAAAATAAGCTCCGGCACCAGCTCACCCTGAGCTGGTGCCCGGTATTTCCATCAGAAACCTGCCACTTCAAGTGGTAGGTTTCCTTTAAGTCATAAAGTTTATTGGCAAAGGTACCAAACATAAAGAAACATATGTAGATGTTTGAATTTACAGAAAGGCTTAAAGTTGCCTTATAAAAGGATCTCTCATTCTTCATCATTATATGAATAATTTTGGTAATCCTAATTGACCTAAATGGGAGAGTTTTATTCTGGTTTCATGTCAGATACTGAGAAAAACATCATATCATGTATGTAAGCGTTTATTTTCAACTGTATTCTTTTATATGTATTTGGGGCTTTTGAGTCATTTGTATTCATTTTTTTTATTAATTGGACTATTTTGAAATGGTTTGTTTTTACTTTTTTTATAAGTACCCTAATAAGACTAATACTGATCACTTTTTTGTAGTAATGGACTTAAATAACCATGTACTGCAGGGTTTTATTAAGACCAGCCTATCGACTTGCATGAGGCTGATAGGCTGCATGATCCTGCCAAAAGCACTCGGGCAGTCACTATGTTAGCTCCCCGGCTGTCCTCCTGAGAGAGCCCCCTCCCTCAAAGGTATGTAAATCAGTATTGACCTTCGGGATCACAACTCATTTAGTTCATGACTGCTAGAGCAGGTGCCAAGTTGCCATAAGACAGCCGAGCAACTGCTCTTCCTTGAACAGGAGACACACGCAGAACTTAGGCTTACCCGACAGAGAACCCATCGGCATAACCATAAGCAAATTAGTAACTGTCCTTAAATTGGTCAATAAAAGGCAAATAACAATCATAAAGCAAAAATGTTAAACATTAATACAACGTCAGTATGGAAAGCACACTATTGCTTGTGTCTCTCCAAAATAGTCTTTCTGGAGTTCAAACTAGGTTTAAAAAAGAGAATATATATTTTTGGAAGAAATATGCAACCAAGAATGCCGGCACATGAGGACAAGATGGAAAATACCTCCACAGCCACCATGTATTTCCCTCTGGTGCTCAGATAAGCCGGGATCATAGCAATCCAGACACTGCAGAACAGCAGCATGCTGAAGGTGATGTACTTGGCCTCATTAAAACTGTCCGGTAATGTCCTCACCATGAAAGCCAGGACAAAGCTCACAGAGGCCAGGAGACCCATATAACCCAACATGGAGTAGAACCAGATATCTGAACTTTCATTGCACTGGATGATGATCTTCCCAGGATAAGTGTAATAGTCCAAATCCTGATATGGAGTTGAAAAGGAAAGCCACAACATACAAATCAGAACTTGTATAGAAGAACAAACAAATACCACATAATAGGACACATTGAATGAGGTCCACTTCACCCAGAGTCTTCCAGGTTTGGTGGCTTTGAAGGCAATGCAGACTGTGATAGTTTTGGCCAGAACAGAAGAGATGGAAATGGTAAAGAAAACCCCAAATGATATCTGTCTGAGTAAACAGGTTATATCTGTGGGACGACCAAGGAAAAAGAAGATACAGAGGAAGTTCATCAGGATGGAGACCAGGAGGATGAAGCTCACAGTCCGGTTATTGGCTTTAACAAGTGGAGTGTCCCAGTAACAAATGAAAGTTATTAATATAAACAATGTTAAAATAGAAAGAAATATGGCTGTTCCTAAAAATATTGAAGATAAAATGTCCTTATCATAAGATAGAAACTCATAAGCTTTGGGGATACATGTCACTCTCTTCTCATCCGGCCAATCTTGTTGAGGACATTTATGGCAGATCTCACTGTCTATAATAAAACAAAGTAAAATATTTCTTCTTACTATTTTAATTAACTTTTTATTATTATTCTAGTCTACAATATCATAATGAGAGATAGAATTATAAACGATTAGCCCCTGCAGGTATGATATGTAATGTCTTGAATTCCTACTTTTGTTCAAAACTTAGCTTGTTTACCTTTAAACAATCTCCTCCAAAGTACATGGAAATGATAAGGAAATTGTCATTTTGTTTCCAGAGATGGTCTTGCTTCAGGTTCTGGTATCTTATAGAATTTCAACTTTCAAAACCGATTGAGAATTTGTGTGCCACAAACTGCAGATAAACATCCAATTCTATAGAATTCCTTTTTTCCCCCAATTCTATCATTTACAGATCCGGAAATTTAATTAAACAATAAGATTTTTATCTTTATTTTGATACCATGAGCCTGTTACTTTAAGTAAATATAGTAGCAAGAAGTGTAATACCCAATATATACTCACACAGAAACAGAAATAGGACCTGATAAAGGTTCTTTGACACATACAGTTGCCTTATACATGAGGCCTTGGAAACAATGACCATAAGCCCAAAGATGAGACTTACAAACAACGGCTAGTACACATGCAGAATAAACAGCCGTGTGAGTGTAGTCTTAGACTGAGAGACATAAGGAAGATAATTTTTACATCTATATCTTGGCTTCTATATTACATATAATCATGTTTTTGGTGTATTAAAGAAAAAAATCTCATATTTCAAGTTGCATCTGGCTTGTGACGCTGTGAGATAAAGTATTTGGGAACAAGCAGTCACTAGTTACATACAAGATAGGGTCCATAGGTTTGGTCTTAAGTTGAATTTGTATGTAAGTCGAAACTGTATATTTTATAATTGCAGCTGCAGACAAATTGGAGTTTCAAAATTTTTGGCTGTAATGGGACCAAGGATTATCTATAAAGCTTCATTACAGACACTTTAAAACGGATTGCAGTCTGGGACTAAAGTAAAGCATCCAGAGAGCTTGACCAGAGTTCACAGTAGGCAGAGGGGTCCATCTTAAAACGAGGGGCTATCACCCGGGTGACCTTAAGTAGGGGATTGCCTGTATAGTCAGCTTAAGGGTACATACACTCAGCTGTATGCCCGCCCGGCTGCTACCTGGTGGGAATACCGATATGCACTGGACAGGAGAAGGAGGTGACCTCTCCCCTTTCCATAGAGAAAAAGTGCATGGCCCGCACACAGGCGGAAAGATAGAGTATGCTCTAACTTTTCCCAGTGTACTGCGTGGATTAGTGCCACAAATGTCCCTCTGTAATTATATCCCTAAACTGTGGCTATGGATAAGTAAGAGATGCCCCGACACATGTTTTGGCGGGTCTCTCCAGGACAATATTAGTGTTGGTACCTGAGTTTGTAGCAGGATCGTAGATAGTGACATTGTATGACAACAGCACAATATAGCTATTAGTGTCAGTTGCGTAGATGCATGCGATCTGAGACAAACTCCTCAGCGCTGCTGGAGTGAGTGTAGACATGGCGCTTAATCTATAACCGCCATCCTCTTGAAGCGACAGCCGGCATATGCACGGTGCCACGCTGTGATGCACGGCAGCGACTCTGATGTTCCCTATGATCTGCTAATCTGAAGACTACGATATAACACAGTATGTCTTATTCCCACAATAAATTAGTGGCGGGACTTTGCCAAATCACAGGAGGGTTATAATAACTTACAAGGGAACCCCTAACTGTGTTTGTATCCCTAGATGTTATTCTACAACCTAGTTGGCAAGGATAAAATATGACAACACTACTGTTTGAGTGCGTTTGTGAGGTCCTGGGTGGGTTGTTGCTTGTTTTGTTGTTTGAGAAGGTGGATCTTATTGTGTAGGGAGGTAATCTCCCTTTAATTTTCTTTGGCAGCCATAATTTGTAGTTTGGTCAGTTCTCCACCTATGAATACTTTATGAGCTATCCAGACTGAAAATGGACTACGTTTTTCTTTAATGTTAAATTCACAGCGTGCTTTCAATGATCTTTTAATTCTTTCACATTAGTACTGTAAATTTCTTCTCTTTTTTCCATTTCCGTTTAGGTTATAGGTTTGTGGTCTATTGAAAAATGTTAAGAAAGTGCTCTCTCCTGAAGGCCATTTTAGACCATTTCTTTAAGGTTTTAATGTGTTTTATTAAAAATGTATAACTAGGAAAAAACAGCAAATTTGCTAATCAACAAAGAGTGTAACAGAAATATGTATTTAGTACTTGCCATCCAATATTATGATGTTAATTAGTCCCAAGGTTAAAGAAGTCATCACTTTTATTATAGTAGCAAGGCTTTTAAGCAAAGATTACTTTCTAATAAACAATGCATAAACACAAGAAGACACCTGTACTTTAACATGAGGACTATACAGTACATTGAAATGCTTTTTGTCTATAAATAGATACACTTGGAAATTGTTCCCATTGCATTGTAGTTCAATAATACAGACTTTAACAACTGTTAAGTATAAATATTTTGCCTAACTCTGCACTAAGCAAAAATAGGCAATTCTCTAATTTATTCTAATAAGCTATCTGTATGTGTTTATCTGCTAGCAGAGGTTTCACCTTGTCCCCCACGCTAATCTCAATTTGCCATGCTCTCTGGTAACCATGGGAAACCATATAGAACTAGTAAAAGAAAGCTTTTTAGGACAGGTAGTAGTATAGGAGTGCAAGAAAGCACAAGCTGGAGTGATGTCACCAGCATGTAACTAATCACATGCTTCAGGTCATCCAATTAAAAACATGCTGTCCTGGTTCATGTGAAAGTCCTTAGTGCTCTGGCCTCAGTGCCCTTAGCTGATATCACAACCACAGAGTGCCGCCTACTTCAGGAATAGCTGAATAGGATTTTATAACAAGGGTTGATAGATATACCCGGATATATCTAAGGTTAGGAAGAAGTTAGCAGCATGGTGCCAATATTGATGGATTTCTTGGCAAAGGCTCTCTCTTCAGCTGTGCTAAAACTATTTTTTGTCAGTAACTTTATTTTTGATGCTTTAAAGTCAGTTGTTTGATGATTTAGGTGATCTGAAGTTAATACTACAAATTTACCTGTAATATTGGACACTTCTCCCTCAGAGCATGGGACACAGTCATAGCAGCAAACTTTATATCCTCCATTCAGAGCTTTCCTTGATCCAGGAGAACATGGATCATTGCACCAAGACTGAGGCTTCTTGTATTTTAAGTAAAATAGAAGTAAATTATCAAATAGATGAAACTGATTTGACTTAATTTACTAAAATGTTTCTATTTTGTAAAGATCAAAACTATCTGCAATGTGTCAGTGTTTGCAGTTTTAAATTAATATTTACATTATTGTATAGATATCCTGGGGGTCATTTAGCATTAGAACAACTTCTTGGGACAGTTCTATGTCTATTTTTGGAGTTCCACAGTGCATCAGATTCATTAAAGTGGTTTTGGCCATATATGTTCTTATGGTCTATTTTCTGTCTGTGAATTTTTTTCCAAACGTCTCTAAAAAAGTCTCAAAATGCATAAAAATGCACGGTGTTACACTAGCAGTAGTTTTATGTTTACGCTAGATTAATGAAGAGGTGTATATAGTCCTGTGAGACCTAATTGCCTCTCTTTTTAGACTTTTCTATGCCAAAAATGCCCAGGAAAACTATTGATAAATAACCCCCCTTGTGTCTGCATATCTGACTTTATGTTTTTAAAAAAACATACCCCCCTTTTTTCTGGAGAACCCATTCCAACATTTCATCTCAAACTACAGAAATGAATGTATTATTAGTATTTATATAAACCTGATCTGCTGATGCTACATTTTAGAAACAGTATATTTCACAGACATCGCACATAAAAGTAACATAGTACCAGTTAGAATTATTCTATTCCTTCTTACCCTGTTGTTTTTCCACACAATTTTACTGACATCAATGTTAAGTTTTTTTATTTCCCTTGAAGGCTTTTCAAACGTGGCCAAGAACGAAGTATCCATGAAGTTCTTACTGTTTTCATCTTTCAGAAAAAGCCAATTTACCAAATTCCACCTAGACGGCATTTCACCTCTCTCATTAAAGGCTATTTTTTCTCCATTATGATCAGTGTAATATATTTTAGTTATATACTTAGACAGCTGTTAAAACCAAAAAATAAAAAAAAATTACATATGACTAGAAATTTTTAACCAGAACCAGAACCGTCTCCAGTAGAACCCAACTACCAGCCCTGATCTTTGGTCATAGCTGTTTTAATTACTGCAGCCAAGTACAACAGCATTTTAGGGGGTTGTTGTTCCCGAACTCCTAAAAGTTTTGGCTGCAAACCATACAAAAAATTCTAACTGTGTCTTCATTACAACTTAACTAGTCTTTCGATTTCCTCCATATTACTATAGATAACCTCCAGCTCCATAAAATTATATTTCTTTTCCATTTTCATTCCAAGCATTTCTGACACATTGGGGCAAATTTACTTACCTGGTCCTGTCTCAATCCCCGACTCCCCGAAGTCGTGCATCCTGCATCCGTCGCTTCCCCGCTCAGGTCCGCCAGAGTTCAACTTCTTCTTCCCGATGCTTGGAAGTGCTTGTCTTGCGACACAATTCAAAATGTTGAATCTGGCGCGCAGTCCGAATGCGTCGTGTTGTCCGACGGCCCGCCCCCGGTTTGTGTCCCAGGCAAGCCGGCGCCGAAGCGCAAAAATCCCTTGTTAAATGCGACACAAAATGGAAATCGTCGGGAAACCCGACGAAAAAGCGCTCTATGGACCCTTAGTAAATCAGCCCCATTGAGCATGAAATATAGCTGCAACTTTTGGCAAAAACCAAAGACATTGGGACAGATTTATCAAGCTGCCAAAGAGTAAGAATATGCTTAGTTTCCCATGGCAACCTATCATAGTTTAGTTTTCATTTTACCAGAGCTCAGGAATATTATGAAAGGATACTGTAATTGGTTGCTGTCAGCACTCAGTCTGCCATGCCGCTCACCTCTCCCAGCTCACCTCTATGGTCTGACACGCGTACCCGCCTCCTAGTGCGCGCTCGCCAGCTCTGTGAGATTTAAAGGGTCAGCATGCTGCTAATTGGTGTTGCTGGTCATCTGCTCTAATAAATGGACTGCCTTGACCTTCTGCTACGTCCCTAACTCCCGTGCTGCCTGCCCTGACCTCCTGCCTGTCCACTACTCCATCTTGGCACACGATTCTGTATTACTCCTTGGCCACCACCAAGGACAAAGTTACGACCTGTTGGTACCAAGCCGCAGCAAGTCCAACCCGCTTTGCGGTCGGCTCTGGTGTAAACCAGGTACCACATAAATTCCGCTTCCAGGTGTCGACTGACTTCATCGTCCATGGTGGCTCAGTGCGTCCACTACCCCTGACCTTTGACAGTTGCCATGGGCAACTAAGCACATTTTTACTGTTATGCAGCTTGATAAATCTCCCCCATAATGAATCTTTGGAATCTTGGGAGCTGCATCCAACTTTTGAAAAGAAATAATTGGTTCTATTGAGGTCTAATTGGTAGCCCAATAAACTAAAGCACAAACACTAATAAACAAAGAAGGGGAAATGGAGGCAGAAAGTAGAGGGATGGGAAAAGGACAGAGAGTATGGAACCAGAAGATGACAAAAGGAAAGGGAAACAGGAACAGCTATCCTCGTGACATACAGAAACCAGTGGAAATGATGAGAGAGAGAGGCAAATTAAATTAACAGTCAGGAGAAGTTGGCACCTCCACAGCCCAAGGAGTTGCATCCACCTACTGAGGCAGGTAGGAGAAGAACTTACTTCTTTTCTTAACCTATATGACCACATTTTAGATTTTCGGAGTGCAATTTTGTTAAAAGCATGGGCCAGGATATAGACCGATGTGTATACAAAGTATAGATTATTATCCATATAGCTTTCTTGTGGGAAATCATGAATCTCAGTGCAGTTAATTGCAGAGTTGTCTGCATAAAATATTTCAAAAAAAATATTTTTTCTTATATTTTTTGTTAGGCAATGGAAAATGAAGTACCACAGGTCTTCCAGCAGTGGGTCATCTGGACGGGTTGAGGGGTTTAAATCTTCAAGTATATTAAATCTTGGGATTTGTCTCCTGGGTAACATAAGCATAAAGCTACAGTTGACCAATTTGGCAAATGTCATCCCTAAATAAACAACACCTAACCAGGACTCATGTAAGATCATAGTGATATTTTCTGAATGCATTTCATAGAGAGATAAAGCGTAATTCTCATAATAGAGACCACAGACGACTACGACTTCAGCGCGTGATTGTTTGATCTTGTCCATCCGTATTTTGTTCTCTATGCAGTCATCCTTTTCTAATTTAATGATAAAGTCTATACAGATCCCACTCTGGATCATCATTTTACTAAGTGTTACTGACTCAATTTCACCAATCCCATGGTTTGGTGTAATGATCCCAACCCAGTTCCATCCAAAATATTGTAGACATTTAATAATAGCTTCATAGCGAACCCAATCATCGGATGCAATCTGGAATAGTGTTGGATGTGAGACTCTATCTCTCAGGAGAGGATCAGCAGGTCCATAATTGAGCTACAGGAATAGAACACACATGGAGTTTAATGTAGCTATCACTTTCTATTTCCTTTTACATTTAGTTTCAGTACTTTAGTGATGACAGTAGATAATATGAAGATGCTACTTACCTGTGTAAACCTAAATAGACTGAGGAATTGTATAATCGCACCAATTGAATGAAATCCCGAATCGGCTACAAAGGCAACTACTTCACCTTCATCCACACAGGAGAAATTTGGAACCTCCTGGTGTTTACCGGACATTATTTGGATGGCAGATTTCATGGATTTTTGTGGATTTCCGCATATATCAATGATGTGATAACCAATAGAAATATTTGGTAATAATTCAGGGTTTTTATTAATCTCATTTATGGCAAAAATGAAAGCCAAGATGTGTTTATATTGATCCATCCGAATACTGAAATAGAAACAATAAAAAGATTGCAATTTAATGAACGTTAAATACTAATACATTACACATTACAATCACAAATGTGTGAAGTTCCCTGCTCGAAATAAAGATGGTGACACACTGTGAAAGAGTAAAAAGCCAGAAAGCTACAAAAACAGTCAGGGGTAGGACCTGTTATCCTTTTTCAGCTCATGCATGTAGCCATGAAAACCTTGGCTTATTCTATGAGCGCATAGAAATACATGTAGACGAGTGCTTGTCATTGATACACCGGCTTGCAAATGTGCCAAAACAATGCCCATATGTACTTAGAGATGATATAGAGATGTGGATGAAATTGTGCTTGATCTAGCCTCCCATCTGAGGCTGGACTGAGGGATCATGGGATTGATAACAGAGGTTAAAGAAGAAAAAATCTAAATATTAGAGTGTATGATTTTTCAGTTTTCAACTTAAAAGGCAACACATTTCCACTTTATTTAAATAGAGAATATATTAATGATATGTGATGCACCGGATTATTTTTGAGATATTGCCCTGGTTTTGCTTTAAAATACAATTACCAAATGTTAAACACAATCTATAACCCATATAAAAGGTTAGTGATTCTAAACAAAACCCACATATAAAAGGGCAGTAAATCTTACAAAACGTTGTGGTGCGATAGTTATGCATACACTGCAAAGTGATTCATAGTCGGGGAATTATACCACAGCTCTATTTTCTTGTACCAGTTGTGATGAAAAAGTCTCAACTGTGACAGGAAAGTCTCAAAAGTTGCTGCAAGAAAACAGAGCTGTAGTGATAACTCAACCCCCCCCCCCCCCCATTGTGCATTGTGTCTCTACAGCTCCTGATAATGATGTGATTTGCACTCTAGTTGTCTTTATATACCACATCCAGAAGCCAATGGAATCTTGTTATTTTGTAAAACACTATTCTAGTGCCATGGTGTAACCCTTTCAAATAATTCTCAAGATTACAATGTTGCTGAATAAAGTGATCATACATTGTTCTCTAATTTTATCTATAATTTTATTTTTTTCAGACATATGCTCAATAAAAAAAATAGCATTGGAATGTACTCACTCTTTACAAAATAAGAAAAAGGAATTTGGTTGAGAGAATTCGGGAAAATGTATAGCATCAAAATGAGCAGAGATCAGTCCTCCGATGATGATGTCTCCTTCCTGATAATATTTGTAATCAAAATCCACTCTTATTTGTGTCAGGGTGCAGGTTGAGGTGAGATAACTACAAAATGTAACAGGTAGAAATAATGTAATCATGTACGAGCCGGAGTGAACGAGAGACCAATCCATCTTCCTCTGCTGAGATGTGACAGTAAACATATATAACCTCTATATTGTGTCGCTTATGGACATGACCAGGTATGATACAGGAGAGAGATGAAAATAAGCAGCTTCTTCTATACATGGCCAGGTACTGACACAGGAGAGAGATGACAGTAAGCAGCTGCTTCTATACATGACCAGGTATGATACAGGAGAGAGATGAAAATAAGCAGCTTCTTCTATACATGGCCAGGTATGATACAGGAGAGAGATGACAGTAAGCAGCTGCTTCTATACATGACCAGGTATGATACAGGAGAGAGATGAAAATAAGCAGCTTCTTCTATACATGGCCAGGTATGATACAGGAGAGAGATGGCAGTAAGCAGCTTCTTCTATACATGGCCAGGTGTGATACAGGAGAGAGATGGCAGTAAGCAGCTTCTTCTATACATGGCCAGGTGTGATACAGGAGAGAGATGGCAGTAAGCAGCTTCTTCTATACATGACCAGGTATGATACAGGAGAGAGATGGCAGTAAGCAGCTTCTTCTATACATGGCCAGGTGTGATACAGGAGAGAGATGAAAATAAGCAGCTTCTTCTATACATGGCCAGGTATGATACAGGAGAGAGATGACAATAAGCAGCTTCTTCTATACATGGCAAGGTATGGCAGTAAGCAGTCGCTTATATACCTCACCTGTAGCCTATTTTAGATCCAATGACAGCACAGGAGAATTGTAAGAGCTGTAATAATAACACTGGAATAACTCTGACTATGCATGTGTCATACATATGTTCTTACAACAGTCTCATGGATATACAGATAAGTGTTCACTATACCTGGACATGTCCAGATACTTTCTGTGTATGACAAGCAAATGTTTTAAAAATGACATGACCTGAGGATAAAATAATGTCACTGGTGCCCCTGCGAACCCTATCTTGGATAATAGGCGCACCCATGCCCTTCTCAGTGACGCTGGCCCTTCCTGCTCCCATGGACCGCACTTACCTCGCCGCGTTCCTGCTCCATCCCGGCTGGTCAGTGCGAAGGCCCCCATTCCCTAGGGCGAGTACACTGGCACTCACAGATTTAAAAGCGCGGCGGACCGCTGATTGGCATTGGCCACTTCTCAGATTCCCATAAAGATCGACTTCTCCCACTGGATCTTCATTGTATTGCTGATGATAAAGCTGCTCCCTGTGCCACGTGCTTGTGTTTTGATTTCCTGTTGTGACCCCGGACCTGGTCTTGACTTTGCTCCTCAGCTGACAGCCCTGACCTCCTGCTCTGTCCCTGACCATGATCCATTGCCGCCTGCCATGACCAACTTTCTGTCCCCAACTATGAGATTGCCTTCTGATTTTGTACCTCGACCTTGGCTGCCACCGCGGACAAGTCGCACCTGTGGAACGAACTGGTGGTACCACACTGCAGCAAGACCAACCTGCTTTGCCGCGGGCTCTGTTGAAGACCGGGTGCCACTTAGATTTCGGTAGCAGGTGTTGGCTTGTGTCATCGTCTGCACCCGCTTCCACGGACCTCACTTACCTCTCCGCGTTCCTGCTCCCTCCTGGCTGGTCAGTGCGAAGGCCCCCATTCCCTAGGGTGCGCGCTGGCACTCGCAGATTTAAAAGGCCGACGCACGTCTGATTGGTATTGGTCACTTCCCGGATTCCCATAAAGGTCGGCTTTTCCCAGAATTTCTCACTGTATCTTCATGTTATTGCTAATGAGAAAGCTGTTCCCTGTGACCATTATCCATTGCCGCCTGTTGTGACCCCGGACCTGTTCTTGACTTTGCTCCTCAGCTGACAGCCCTGACCTCCTGCTCTGTCCCTGACCATGATCCATTGCCGCCTGCCATGACCAACTGCCTGTCCCCAACTATGAGATTGCCTTCTGATTTTGTACCTCGACCTTGGCTGCCACCGCGGACAAGTCGCACCTGTGGAACGAACTGGTGGAACCATACTGCAGCAAGACCAACCTGCTTTGTGGCTGGCTCTGTTGAAGATTTCGGTACCAGGTGTTGGCTTGTGACCGCAGTGGTCCAGGGGGTTCACTGCCCCAGAAGCCTGATGCACAACACCAAGGGAAATGCTAAGTACGCTATTTGTGTCTATTTGTGTCAACCCTGTGGATATGGGGGCATAAAGGGTGATCTTTATTTTTTTTTTATATATATATTTTTTAAGATTTATTATAAAAATGGTCAATCAGAAATTGACTTTCTAAACACTGTAAAGATTTATTTTGACATTTACAACAGAACCACATAACATCTGCCACTGTATTATACATTATACAGGGTCTTTCCCTACTCTCTTTGCCTCCCTGTTTGATGTCAGAGAGCTCATCCAATTATCTTCTGGACTAAGGCTCTGGTATCTCAGAATAGGCTTTGTGGACTGCTGCTCATTTATGGCTAAAGTCTTCTACTGAGCCTGCTACTGTAGTGTTCATTTGATGTTCTGCATACTGGTCTATTTGACCCTTTGCCTGATTCTTTGACTATGTGTTTGCCTAGTGATTTTGTACTGCATTGTTCTCTTGGTTCAGAGCCCTATTGGGAGATTATCCCTTTTTGTTCACATTGGGGCAGATTTATCAAGCTGTCTGAAAGTCAGAATATTTCTGGTTGCCCATGGCAACCAATCACAGCTCAGCTTTCACTTTACCAGTGCTCATGAATATTTTAAAGGGGAGCTGTGATTGGTTGCCATAGGCAACTAGAAATACTCTGACTTTCAGACACTTGATAAATCTTCCCAATTGTCTTGTCTTTGACACAGGAAGGGGATGTCAATGAGATGTCTCCAATCTCTTTGACAGAAACAGGTTATTTAGTCTAAGGGACCATTGTCTTTGTCTATTTCACTTGACTATTCCCTGACCCTGCATGCCTTAATAATATCCCCTGGTTTGGTGCAAAATGACAAAAGGACCTGTTCCATCTCGGCATACTCCAAGTTCCTCTGGAGCAAATAAGCCACACAAAGTTGAGTTAATTACAGTGCATCAACTCCTGTGGGATTATCTTTACCATGCTCACCCTGTTTCACCTAAACCCTCTTCACAATAGCAAAGCTGTTTCAGACAAAAGTAAATTCCCCTCTAAGGGAGGCTATGAGGCTTTGATGCTACCACCACCACTAGGGTCGGACTGGGGTGCCTGGGGCCCACCAGTGAAATTGATTTTGGGGGCCCACCTACTACTACATAGAAATATTGTGGGATAAGGGAAATTCTAAGCACTAGTGGGGGCAGTGAAATAAAGGATAAGCTAAGCCCTTTCTCCCTCCCTCTCTGCCAGTGTTCGGCTCTTTGTTTGTGTATAGGGGCTGCAATGGTGACTTTATCTCTGGGCATTAATGTAAGGAATAGCATAAGAGTTACCCCTGATTTCCCGGGCTTTCTGCTGGTGGTTGGGTTGTGGTTAGGGATAGCATAAAAGTTACCCATGGTTTCCCGGGCTTTCTGCTGCTGACTGGGCTGTGGTTAGGGATGGTATGAGAGTTACCCCTGGTGTCCCAGGCTTTCTGCGGGTGGCTTGGCTGTGGTTAGGGATAGTATAAGAGTTACCCCTGGTTTCTCAGGCTTTCTGCTGGTGGCTGGGCTGTAAGTCTTCGCACTGCATCAATAAGGTAATACTGAAAACCTTTACGAGAACTGATGACAAAAAAACCCACTATGGCGTCCCTCACCACATTGACAAGTCACACCTGGCTCTCTGACCCTATAGATATGACAGTGAATAAGCTGAGAGCTGTCTCACACTAGAAGGTTAGTTAGTGACTACAATACAGATCTGACACAGGAAGAAGTAGCATATTGTACCTCACAGGTGACATGTCTTCTCCTTCACGTCCAGAATCTTCACTGAATTTTTGGCAGATGTGTTTCAGCTCTGGGAAGCAGATACCCCTCACTGTGCCCCTAAAATTACCACAGTTACTTACAGTATAATGCCCCACACTGTACTTATAAAGAATCTTCATAAGAAACCCCTCTGTGCCCCCAGCATATATAAAAAATTGCATTCTTACTCCCAAATATATTACTAAGTTAATGTCCGTGAATAAATAATACTATACCACTAAAATATCGTGTCCCGCCCCCCCATGTGA
This sequence comes from Engystomops pustulosus, assembly GCF_040894005.1. Taxonomy (NCBI): domain Eukaryota; kingdom Metazoa; phylum Chordata; class Amphibia; order Anura; family Leptodactylidae; genus Engystomops; species Engystomops pustulosus. Next base: position 285,585,602 of record NC_092411.1, read on the forward strand.
ATTATTTTAATGAATTAATTTATCTATTTAATGTCCCTTGTGATTATTTTTATACATTGACCCTACTTAAAAATACTAAAACTAATATGTTTTTATGTTATGTCTAATTATTATTATGCATAATGATCCCCCCCAAATTATTAATGAGCATATAAAATTGATTCAATTATTCATTTTTACAACTTGCCTCCTATTTATTCATTTACTCATAGTACCCGCACATTATTTAACCACAGCACAGGTTACATAATGGGCCCCCTTATTATAGGGTGTCATAAAGGGTCTACCCCCAATGAATTTTACATAGAGCCCTCTGATTATACACTCATCATACACTAAGATTTTGACTAGCCCCCGCATAAACACTGGCCCCCGCATAAACACTGGCCCCCTCCAGATTCTATTAATGCCCCTCATACACATTGCCACCCCCCCCCCTCCAGATTCTAGTAAGGCCCCCATACACATTTCCACCCCCTTCATATTCTAGTAAGCCCTCCCCCCATACACATTGCCACCCCCCCTCCAGATTCTAGTAAGGCACCCCAGACACATTTCCACCCCCCACAGATTCTAGTAAGGCCCCCCATTCACATTGCAACATCCTCCCCATATTAAAGTAAGACCCCCCTACACATCCCCCCCTTTCATATTCTAGTTAGCCCCCCCCCCATACACATCCCCCCCTTCATATTCTAGTTAGCCCACCCCCCATACACATCCCTCCTTTCATACTCTATTTAGGCCCCCCTTACATATCCCCCCTTCATATTCTAGTTAGGCTCCCCATACACACAGCCCCTTCATATTCTAGTTAGGCCCCTCATACACATTCCTCCCCCCCTTCATATTCTAGTTAGGCACCTCATACACCCCCCCTTTTTTTTCTTCTCAATATTTTGTAAATGTTCTTTTATTCTGCATGCCATAGTGTGTTTTGTTCTGCCGACATACAGTGTGTTGCATTTTAATCCATGATTATACCCCTTGTGTGGCTGCTATTGTGAATACTTCTTCACTTTCATTAACCTTTATTTCCCGGGCCGGATTGTTAGTCTATAGTATCCCTTTTATTCAAATTTGTTCTGCATATTCTCTGCTTCTTTCCAATATTCCTCTATACTACTGCAGTGACAACAAATTCTGGTAAATTGACCTTTCGGGATGTTTCTTTAACCAGATAGGGTAATGGCAACTGGTTAGTGGGATGTAGCTGTTACTGTGGGTCGACTTGTTAGATGTATTTGTGCAGATCTGATTGCCTTCAATAAAAATGGTTAAATCTGAAAAAATGGACTTTTTTATTACTAAATGTGGGGGTAAAGTGCAAAGAAAAATCATTTTTATTAATATGATTAAAAACTCCTTGAGGATATCTTCTCCCCCTCTCCAAATAAAAACGACATCGTCAATGAAACATTATTTCAAGCAGTTTGACTAGTTCAATGTGGACATGGCAACAGCCTTGCTATTCCCACCATTTCACAGCGCTCCAGTCTTTACCAGCACCATTTTACAATTATTTAATCCAGGTCTCCTGAGGTCTACCCATGTCTAGTCCTCACTGTTTAATTTCTGGGTTGGTATATTTGGCACCTGGTCAGAGTTTGTCTGTCCCTTGAAGAATATTTTGCAGCCTTCTACTCATCACTACACTTATTTTATAGCTTTTTGGGGTCATAAAGTGTGGGTCCCTTTTGATCTCAAAGGAGTTTGAGTTTTTATTTGTAGTTTCAACCAAACTATTGTTTGCAGTTTGGTCAAACTTGTCTAACCTGAACTTAGACAGGAATTCTCATCATTAGTCCCCATGATTTTTCATTATTCATTTTTGGTTCAGATTTTTTTCCCCTTCCTCCTCCTGACAAGCCTGAGCTTGGCAGAAATTATAATCAGTGGTCAAGAGGGTGGATTTTAGTTAGAATGCAGAATAAACGGGACACGTACGGAAATAGTGTAACTTTCATCCATTTTCACAGCTGATATCCATTGTTGGTGTTTAGAAGGCACAAATAACGTCAAGAGTGAGAACTTGTTTGGTAGGTGACCATTGCAGCCAATCGCAGGCCTTTCCATTGACTTTAGCACAAAAGGCACATCATAATTGATCGCTGATCTCTCCTCTTCTGAAATTACACGATGTCCTGTAAACAGCTGAGAATAACTCACTGCTCTGATTTGTTACTTATATCTTTCTTACTAAAGAAAACTCTAATTCCCTTCCTTGAATCTACACGACATTGCGGGGTGACTCTTAGATGTGTGCCTGCTAGAGATGAGCGAGCACTAAAATGCTTGGGTGTTTGTTACTCGAGTCAAACTCTTTCCAATGCTCTAGTGCTCGTTTCGAATAACGAACCCCATTGAAGTCAATGGGAGACTCGAGCATTTTTCAAAGGGACCAAGGCTCTGCACAGGGAAGCTTGGCCAAAAACCTGGAAACCTCAGAATATGATGGAAACACCACGGAAATGGACAGGAAACAGCAATGGCAGCATGCATGGATGCCTCTGAGGCTGCCTAATCGCACCGTTATGCCAAAATTATGGGCAACAGCATGGCGATGACAGAGTAACTGAGTGAGGCTGCTATGGATACAATTAAATTTAATAGTGCCTGTATGTGGCAGTCTTTGAACGCAAGGATCACGGGATAGGCAGCCTAGCATGAAATCTGCCATATGCGCCAGAGTCCCAACGTGCAAGAATTCACTCCCCTCACTGGCCTGACTCTCCATTTCCTCCTCCTCCTCCAACTCCTCGTCTTCTGCCCATACATGCTGAACAGTTAAGAACTGAGCAATGATACCCTCTTATGTCTCGCCAACATTCTCCTCCTCCTCAACTTCCTCCTCCTCCACCTCCTCAGATACGCACTGAGAAACAGACCAGAGGGTGCTCTGGCTATCAACAAGGGAATCTTCTTCCCCCGTCTCTTGTGACGAGCGCAAAGCTTCCGACTTCATGCTGACCAGAGAGTTTTTCAACACGCCAAGCAGTGGTGAGGCTGATCATCACGACATCATCACTGACCATCTGTGTTGACTCCTCAAAGTTACTCAGCACCTGACAGATATCAGACATCCACATCCACTCCTCATTGTAGACTTGAGGAAGCTGACTGACTACCAATTCTGGTGGAAGTTGACATCTGGCAGTCTACAATCGTAAACTCTGGATAACATGGTTAATGTGGAATTCCATCTCGTGGGCACGTTGCACAACAGTCGGTGAGCGGGCAATTGGAGGCGGCGCTGCGCTGCCCTGAGAGTGGAAGCATCTGTGGTCGATATTCTGAAATGTGCACAGATGCGGCACACCTTTGTGAGCAAATCAGACAGATTGGGGTATGTCTTGAACCGCTAAACTATCAGATTTAACACATGGGCCAGGCATGGCACATGTGTCAGTCTGCCGAGTTGCAGAGCCGCCACCAGGTTACGGCCGTTGTCACACACAACCATGCCTGACTTCAGGTTCAGCGGTGCCAGCCACAGGTCTGTCTGCGCCGTGATGCCCTGTAATAGCTTTTGGGCGGTGTGCCTTTTATCGCCTAGACTCAGCAGTTTGAGCACTGCCTGCTGTCGCTTAGCGTCAGCACCGCTGCTGCGCCTAGGGCTACAGACTGATCGCACCATGCCCACAGATGGTAATTCAGAGGAGGACGTGGAGGCAGGGTGGGAGGAGAAGGAGGCATAGTAGGCTTGAGAGACCATGACCGAGGTAGGCCCCGCAATCCTCAACGTCGGCAGTATATGAGCGGCCCCAGGGTCAGACTTGGTCCCAGCATCCACCAAGTTAACCAAATGTGCTGTCAGCGATATATAGTGGCCCTGCCCGGCAGCACTCGTCCACTTGTCTGTGGTTAGGCGGACCTTATCAGAAATGGTGTTGGTCATGGCACGGATGATGTTTTCTGACACGTGCTGGTGCAGGGCTGGGACGGCACATTATGAAAAGTAGTGGAGGCTTGGGCCACCATGAGGTTGTGAAAGTCCTCGGTCTCTACCAGCCTATAGGGCAGTATCTCCAGGCTCAGTAATTTTAGCCCTCGCCAATGGAGCTTCACTACATGAAACATTTGGTGCTCATGCACCAGCTCTGACCCTGCCTCTCCGTCTGGCCCCACCACTGCCTCTTCCTACGTGTTCTGGTATAGGACTCGCCTCCATCTCAGAAGCACTGTCTTCAACCGGCTTATCAACCCAGCTTGGGTCTGTCACCTCGTCATCCTTCTATCCTTCAGTCTGCTCCCCCGGACTTCCTGCCCTGACAACAACTTCACCACTGTCTGACAACCGTGTCTCCTCATCGTCCAACACCTCTTTACACACTTCTTCCACTACGTCAACAATGTCATCATGACCCACAGACTGCGACCGTTGGATAACCTGGGCATCGGGAAAGAGCTCAGCAGCAACCTGAAAAGTGGTTTGTGACTCTGGGAAGCGTGTAGAAAACTGTTTCTCAGTGTATGCCGGTTCAAATTCCAAATTTTCCTGGGGGGGGGGGCAGACTGAGGAAAGGAGGTTGAGGTGTAGGAGCTGGAGGAGTGCTCACTTGGATAACATGGGTGGACTGCGTGGAAGACTGACTGGTGGACAAATTGCTTGAAGCATTGTCTGCAATCCACGACATCACCTGTTCGCACTGTTGTGGCCTCAACAGTGCTCTACCATGAGTCCCAGTAAGTTGAGACATGAACCTAGGGAGTGTAGCTCTGCTGCGTTTCCTTGCTCCCTCATCAGCAGGTAGTGTCTCATCCCGCCCAGGACCACGGCCTCTGAACCCTGCAGTAATTTGATGCCCACGCCCTCGTCCTCTACCCTTAGCTCTCGGGTTCAACATTTACCAAATTAAAGTCTATTTTATAGACTAAACAGAAATATAAACTGTAAATTTTTTTTGGTAATTTTTTTATTTATTTTTTTTGTTTTTATAGAACAAAACGTGCAGAAGAAATCAGACAGCAACCTCAGAACATGATTGCTATGGCTAGTTTCTAACCAACACTGACAGCACACAAAAGGATTTTGTGCTGTGACTGTCACTTTAACTTTTGAAAAACGCTAATGTAACCCTAACAAGGGCTGTTGGGTTCTTGTAGAATCACTCCTGCCTAACAGTAATCTAATAGAACACCCTAACGCTATCCCTGACCAGCAGCAGCTCTATCCCTAACGGCATCCAGACAGAGAATGATCCGAGCACCGCGGGGAGTGGCTAGTATATTCCAGGGTCACCTGATCAGGCCATCTAACCACTTCTATCGACATGTTAGTGTACCTCGGGATGCTGGGTGTACTGCAGAGTCTCCTGGCTTGTGATTGGCTCTGTTTCTGGCCACCAAAAATCTAAACGCAGGCAGATGCCATTTTCTCGAGGTGGCAAAATACTCATCCACGCAACGAGTACGCTAATGCTCAAACGAGCCTCAAACTCGGACGACTATGCCCGCTCATCTCTAGTCCCTGCCCAAAATGTAATTTATATTAAATAAAGAACTGGATTATTGGTGATATTCAGGAGCAGATTATCAAAACCTTAGTGACCACCCATACAGATTAATACATCAGTCGCTAAGAGGCCTTGGGCTATGCCAACAGGTATGTCCGTTGACCTCACCCAAGTTCTGCTTGGGGGGAATTACAGTAACACAGCTCTCAAATGAGTTCAGATCCAGACTGTTTAACCCCTTAGATCCAACAGTCAATGCTGTTACCGCAGGATCTACATACCTCCATACATTCCGTCCCTCTCTTACAATGCAATTGCCCCGTTTTCACTGCCAGCGAGCTGTGGTGCACTGTAATACATGTTTTTTTTGCAGTGCATTGGTATGAACTAGTAATTATATTATCACTAGTTTAGATGCTAGCAATGTAAACATAAAAAAATAAGAATAAAATATATAAAAATTAAAAAGAAAATCATTAAGCTGTCCTAAAAATGAATATGGCGCAAATGTGGTTTCTTGTGATTTTTACTGCATTTTGATATTTTTTTTCCACTTCCCAGTACATAGCATGGAATACCAAATACTGTCTCTAGGAAGAACAATTTGGTATACAAAACAAGCCCTCAAACAGCTCTGTACACGGAAATATAAAAAGGTACTGATTTTTTAAAGAGGGGAGTGATAAATAGAAAGCAAAATGGAAAAAAGCCCTTTAGTGGCAAGTGGTTAAAATGCCCACTTTATCACATGATAACAATTCTTTGGAATAAAGGTTTGTGGTACCTGAGGTCACATGTGGCACTTTGGTTGCGTTTTGAAACACAATCCAAAGGCTCCGCTGGTGATGACATATTTTGGAAACATTGGGGGTCATTTACTAAGGGCCCGATTCGCGTTTTCCCGACGTGTTACCCGCATGTTTCCGATTTGCGCCGATTTTCCCTGAATTGCCCCGGGATTTTGGCACACGCGATCGGATTGTGGCGCATCGCGCCGGCATGCACGCAACGGAAATTGGGGGGCGTGGCCGAACGAAAACCCGACGTATTCGGAAAAACCGCTGTGCAATCACAGGTGGAGCCCAACCAAAATGTCACTTGTGAACACAACCTCTGGGGCTCTACAAACAAGTCCTGGCACCTGAAAACTATTCTGCCCTACAAAAGCTCAATGGCTTCTTCCCTCCCGAGCTGCCATGTGCCCAGACAGCAGGTTGCATTCACATGTGGGGTGTTCTTGTACATGGAAAAAATTGCCCAATATATTCCTAGATGCATTTGCTACTTTTATTCAGTTTATGTGGTTAAATTTTAGTGCTAAATTAATGCATTAATGATAAATATTAGTGAATTCCAAAACAAATTTTCATTTTGTTTGCAGGTTTTTAAAATACTTAAAGGGTTAACAAGCTTCCTAGCTGCTGTTTTGAATAGTTTGAAGTTAATAGACTGGGGGGATATAAACAAAACAGAACAAAACTGCTATAGAAATGAAATGGTCCCTAAAATAATTGATTCTAAAGTTTTCTTGAAAATTTTTGAAAATTCTGTTCGATTTGTGATCTTTCTAGCATCGTAATTAGAGATGAGCGAACATGCTCGTCCGAGCTTGATGCTCGGTCGAGCATTAGGGTACTCGAAACTGCTCGTTGCTCGGACGAATACTTTGCCCGCTCGAGAAAATGGCAGCTCCCGCCGTTTTGCTTTTTGGCGGCCAGAAACAGAGCCAATCACAAGCCAGGAGACTCTGCACTCCACCCAGCATGACGTGGTACCCTTACACGTCGATAGCAGTGGTTGGCTGGCCAGATCAGGTGACCCTGGGATAGACTAGCCGCTGGCCGCGCTGCTCGGATCATTCTGTCTCTGGATGCCGCTAGGGAGAGAGCTGCTGCTGGTCAGGGAAAGCGTTAGGGTGTTCTATTAGCTTACTGTTAGGCAGGAGTGATTCTCAAAGAACCCAACAGCCCTTCTTAGGGCTACAATAACGTTCTACTTTTTTTATTTTAATTTGCATCTTTTACCATTTTGTGAGGAATTAGCAGGGGGACTTGCTACCGTTGTGTTTAGCTCTTAGTGGCACACATATCCATAGCAAAGACCGAAGTGGGAAAATTCAGTAGGGGTTGGATTTCTATTAGGCAATAACTCAGTGTCATCTCATCTGGCATAGTAGTGTGCTTCCTTTGATACTTGGCTAGAAAATAGCCATAGGAGAATACAAATAGCTTCTTGAAGCCTACAGTAGCGTTCTATATATTTGATTTCTGGTTGATCTGCTGGTGGCTGTAGTTTCTGCAGTGCATGTACTTGCCAATTCTGAGCAATTTGTAGTGAGACTTGCGACCGCTGTGTTCTGCGCTTAGTGGCGCACATATCCATAGCAAAGGCTGAAGTGGGAAAATTCAGTAGGGGTTGGATTTCTATTAGGCAATAACTCAGTGTCATCTCATCTGGCATAGTAGTGTGCTTCCTTTGATACTTGGCTAGAAAATAGCCATAGGAGAATACAAATAGCTTCTTGAAGCCTACAGTAGCGTTCTATATATTTGATTTCTGGTTGATCTGCTGGTGGCTGTAGTTTCTGCAGTGCATGTACTTGCCAATTCTGAGCAATTTGTAGTGAGACTTGCGACCGCTGTGTTCTGCGCTTAGTGGCGCACATATCCATAGCAAAGGCTGAAGTGGGAAAATTCAGTAGGGGTTGGATTTCTATTAGGCAATAACTCAGTGTCATCTCATCTGGCATAGTAGTGTGCTTCCTTTGATACTTGGCTAGAAAATAGCCATAGGAGAATACAAATAGCTTCTTGAAGCCTACAGTAGCGTTCTATATATTTGATTTCTGGTTGATCTGCTGGTGGCTGTAGTTTCTGCAGTGCATGTACTTGCCAATTCTGAGCAATTTGTAGTGAGACTTGCGACCGCTGTGTTCTGCGCTTAGTGGCGCACATATCCATAGCAAAGGCTGAAGTGGGAAAATTCAGTAGGGGTTGGATTTCTATTAGGCAATAACTCAGTGTCATCTCATCTGGCATAGTAGTGTGCTTCCTTTGATACTTGGCTAGAAAATAGCCATAGGAGAATACAAATAGCTTCTTGAAGCCTACAGTAGCGTTCTATATATTTGATTTCTGGTTGATCTGCTGGTGGCTGTAGTTTCTGCAGTGCATGTACTTGCCAATTCTGAGCAATTTGTAGTGAGACTTGCGACCGCTGTGTTCTGCGCTTAGTGGCGCACATATCCATAGCAAAGGCTGAAGTGGGAAAATTCAGTAGGGGTTGGATTTCTATTAGGCAATAACTCAGTGTCATCTCATCTGGCATAGTAGTGTGCTTCCTTTGATACTTGGCTAGAAAATAGCCATAGGAGAATACAAATAGCTTCTTGAAGCCTACAGTAGCGTTCTATATATTTGATTTCTGGTTGATCTGCTGGTGGCTGTAGTTTCTGCAGTGCATGTACTTGCCAATTCTGAGCAATTTGTAGTGAGACTTGCGACCGCTGTGTTCTGCGCTTAGTGGCGCACATATCCATAGCAAAGGCTGAAGTGGCAAAATTCAGTAGGGGTTGGATTTCTATTAGGCAATAACTCAGTGTCATCTCATCTGGCATAGTAGTGTGCTTCCTTTGATACTTGGCTAGAAAATAGCCATAGCAATAGGATAGGATTGTTTGGTTCTAAAAACTCAAAAAAAAACAAAAAACACAAAAAAAAACAAAAAACACAAAAAAAACACACAAAAAAAAAAAAAAAGTAAAAAAAAAAAAAAAGTTATAACTCTCATTTTAAAAATGTTTAACCCCAGGGCTAGGGGTAGAGGACGAGGGCGGGGACGTGGGCGTCCAACTACTGCAGGGGTCAGAGGCCGTGGTCCTGGGCGGGGTGAGACACCACCTGCTGATGAGGGAGCAGGGGAACGCCGCAGAGCTACACTCCCTAGGTTCATGTCTGAAGTTACTGGGACTCGTGGTAGAGCACTGTTGAGGCCAGAACAGTGCGAACAGGTGATGTCGTGGATTGCTGACAATGCTTCGAGCAATTTGTCCACCACCAGTCAGTCTTCCACGCAGTCCACCCATGTCACCGAAATCCCCACTCCTCCAGCTCCTGCACCTCAGCCTCCTCCCCCCCAGTCTGCCCCCTCCCAGGAAAATTTGCCATTTGAACCGGCATACTCTGAGGAACTGTTTTCTGGACCCTTCCCACAGTCACAAACCACTTGTCCGGTTGCTGCTGAGCAATTTTCCGATGCCCAGGTTTTCCACCAGTCACAGTCTGTGGGTGATGATGACCTTCTTGACGTAGTGGAAGTGTGTAAAGAGGTGTCCGACGATGAGGAGACACGGTTGTCAGACAGTGGGGAAGTTGTTGTCAGGGCAGGAAGTCCGAGGGGGGAGCAGACTGAGGGATCGGAGGATGATGAGGTGACAGACCCAAGCTGGGTTGAGAGGCCGGGTGAACACAGTGCTTCTGAGACGGAGGAGAGTCCTCGACCTGAACAGGTTGGAAGAGGCAGTGGTGGGGCCAGACGGAGAGGCAGGGCCAGAGCTGGTGCATCAGCGCCACTGTCAACTAGTGAAGCTCCCGTGGTGAGGGCTCTTGCGGCGAGGGCTAGATCTTCAGAAGTGTGGAGGTTCTTTAAGGAAACACCGGATGACCGACGGACTGTGGTGTGCAACATTTGCCAAACCAGGCTCAGCAGGGGTTCCACCACTACTAGCTTAACTACCACCAGTATGCGCAGGCATATGAATGCTAAGCACCCCACTCAGTGGCAACAAGCCCGTTCACCTCCGGCCGTGCACACCACTGCTCCTTCCCCTGTGTCAGCTGCTAGTCAGCCCCCTGCCCAGGACCCTGGCCCAAAAACCCCATCGTCGCCTCCACGATCCTCCACAGCATCCACCAGCGTTCAGCTCTCCATACCCCAGACGCTGGAGCGGAAACGCAAATATAGTGCAACCCACCCGCACGCCCAAGCCCTTAATGTGCACATCTCCAGATTGCTTAGCCTGGAGATGCTGCCCTATAGGCTAGTAGAGACCGAGGCCTTTCGCAACCTCATGGCGGCGGCCGCCCCTCGGTATTCGGTCCCCAGCCGCCACTACTTTTCCCGATGTGCCGTCCCAGCCCTGCACCAGCACGTGTCAGACAACATCATCCGTGCCCTGACCAACGCCGTTTCTGACAAGGTCCACCTGACCACGGACACGTGGACGAGTGCTGCCGGGCAGGGCCACTATATATCGCTGACGGCACATTGGGTTAACTTGGTGGAGGCTGGGACCGAGACTGACCCTGGGGCTGCTCATATACTGCCGACGCCGAGGATTGCGGGGCCTACCTCGGTCCAGGTGTTTCAGGCCTACTATGCCTCCTCCTCCTCCCACCCCTCCTCCACCTCCTCCTCCGAACTACCATCCGTGGGCACGGCGCCATCAGTCGGTAGCTCTAGGCACAGCAGCAGTGCCGTCGCTAAGCGACAGCAGGCGGTGCTCAAACTGCTGAGCCTAGGCGACAAAAGGCACACCGCCCAAGAGCTATTACAGGGCATCACGGCGCAGACTGATCTGTGGCTGGCACCGCTGAACCTCAAGCCGGGAATGGTTGTGTGTGACAACGGCCGTAACCTGGTGGCGGCTCTGCAACTCGGCAGACTGACACATGTGCCATGCCTGGCCCATGTGTTAAATCTGATAGTGCAGCGTTTCCTCAAGACATACCCCAATCTGTCTGATTTGCTCACGAAGGTGCGCCGCATCTGTGCGCATTTCAGGAAGTCCAGCCCAGATGCTGCCACTCTCAGGGCAGCGCAGCGCCGCCTCCAACTGCCCGCTCACCGACTGTTGTGCGACGTGCCCACGAGGTGGAATTCAACACTGACCATGTTATCCAGAGTTTACCAGCAGCGCAGAGCGATTGTAGACTGCCAGATGTCAACTTCCACCAGAACTGGTAGTCAGGTCAGTCAGCTTCCTCAAGTCTACAATGAGGAGTGGACGTGGATGTCTGATATCTGTCAGGTGCTGAGTAACTTTGAGGAGTCAACACAGATGGTCAGTGGCGATGCCGCCATCATCAGCCTCACCATCCCGCTGCTTGGCCTGTTGAAAAACTCTCTGGTCAGCATGAAGTCGGAAGCTTTGCGCTCGTCACAAGAGACGGGGGAAGAATATTCCCTTGTTGATAGCCAAAGCACCCTGAGGTCTGTTTCTCAGCGCATATCGGAGGAGGTGGAGGTGGAGGAGGATGAGGAGGAAGAGGAGGAGAATGTTGGCGAGACACAAGAGGGGACCATTGTTGAGTCCTTCACTGTTCAGCGTGTATGGGCAGAAGAAGAGGAGTTGGAGGAGTTGGAGGAGGAGGAAATGGACAGTCAGGCCAGTGAGGGGAGTGAATTCTTACGCGTTGGTACTCTGGCGCATATGGCAGATTTCATGCTAGGCTGCCTATCCCGTGACCCTCGCGTTCAAAGAATTTATTCCAGCACCGATTACTGGGTGTTCACTCTCCTGGACCCACGGTACAAGCAAAATCTTGCCACTCTCATCCCTGCAGAGGAAAGGAGTGTGAGAATGCATGAATACCAGCAGGCCCTGGTGCACAAGCTGAAACAGTATTTCCCTTCTGACAGCGCTAGCGGCAGAGTGCGTAGTTCTGCGGGACAAGTAGCGAGGGAGAGTAGGCGAGCAGGCAGCTTGTCCAGCACTGGCAAGGGTACGCTTTACAAGGCTTTTGCCAGCTTTATGTCACCCCAGCAAGACACTGTCACCTGTCCCCAGTCTCGGCAGAGTAGGGCTGATCTTTACAGAAAGATGGTGAGGGAGTACGTAGCTGACCATACCATCGTCCTAAATGATCACACAGCTCCCTACAACTACTGGGTTTCAAAGCTGGACATGTGGCACGAACTGGCGCTGTACGCCTTGGAGGTTCTTGCCTGCCCTGCCGCTAGCGTCTTGTCCGAGCGGGTTTTCAGTGCAGCTGGTGGCATCATCACCGATAAGCGTACACGCCTGTCGACTGACAGCGCTGACAGGCTGACGCTTATTAAAATGAATAAAGGCTGGATTTCTCAGAATTTCCAATCTCCACCAGGTGAAGGAAGCTCAACCTGAATAATTGATCCACTCCTCCTCCTCCTCCTCATTTTCCTCCTTCTCCTCCTCTTTGTACAGTAAAGCAGAGGAAAATGGCTATTTTTTGACAGGGCCCACTGGCTCTTGCTATACTTCATGCATTTAATTTTTCTGGAGGGCCACCTACCCGGTCCTCTGTTTGAAACAATTTTTGTGAGTGCCACATACAGGCACTCAATCTATTCCATTTTTCTGGAGGGCCACCTACCCGGTCCTCTGGTTTGAACAATTTTTGGGACTGCCACATACAGGCACTCAATCTATTCCATTTTACTGGAGGGCCACCTACCTGCTCCTCTGGTTTGAAACATTTTTGGGACTGCCACATACAGGCACTCAATCTATCCCATTTTACTGGAGGGCCACCTACCTGCTCCTCTGGTTTGAACAATTTTTGGGACTGCCACATACAGGCACTCAATCTATTCCATTTTTCCTGGAGGGCCACCTACCTGCTCCTCTGGTTTGAAACATTTTTGGGACTGCCACATACAGGCACTCAATCTATCCCATTTTACTGGAGGGCCACCTACCTGCTCCTCTGGTTTGAAACATTTTTGGGACTGCCACATACAGGCACTCAATCTATCCCATTTTACTGGAGGGCCACCTACCTGCTCCTCTGGTTTGAAACATTTTTGGGACTGCCACATACAGGCACTCAATCTATTCCATTTTACTGCAGGGCCACCTACCTGCTCCTCTGGTTTGAACAATTTTTGGGACTGCCACATACAGGCACTCAATCTATTCCATTTTACTGGAGGGCCACCTACCTGCTCCTCTGGTTTGAACAATTTTTGGGACTGCCACATACAGGCACTCAATCTATCCCATTTTACTGGAGGGCCACCTACCTGCTCCTCTGGTTTGAAACATTTTTGGGACTGCCACATACAGGCACTCAATCTATCCCATTTTACTGGAGGGCCACCTACCTGCTCCTCTGGTTTGAAACATTTTTGGGACTGCCACATACAGGCACTCAATCTATCCCATTTTACTGGAGGGCCACCTACCTGCTCCTCTGGTTTGAAACATTTTTGGGACTGCCACATACAGGCACTCAATCTATTCCATTTTACTGCAGGGCCACCTACCTGCTCCTCTGGTTTGAACAATTTTTGGGACTGCCACATACAGGCACTCAATCTATTCCATTTTACTGGAGGGCCACCTACCTGCTCCTCTGGTTTGAACAATTTTTGGGACTGCCACATACAGGCACTCAATCTATCCCATTTTACTGGAGGGCCACCTACCTGCTCCTCTGGTTTGAAAAATGTTTGGGACTGCCACATACAGGCACTATCCAAATTAAATTGTCTCCATAGCAGCCTCCACACGTTGTCTCCATTCCTACCTCCAAAAGTCGTCCATATAGCTGCCTCCATACATCGTCCCTTTATCAAACGAGGTGTGTCAGGCAGAAATTTGGGTTGTTTTCATGGATTCCACATCAAAGTTGTTAACTTTGTCGCCACCCTGCTGTGTAATCCACAAAATATACTTGCAAACTTTTACCATTTAGGGATATTATTTCAGCGCTTCTTGCGCATCTGTTTACATTCCCCTCACCCGCCATATCCTAAACTTATAAGAACGCTACTACACTTGATCTTATACAAAAGTGCTGTTTGGGGAGTAGCCTAGAGACAGGGGCTTGGATTTGCGAAAGCTCGCCTGGCAGCGGAGCGCCAGCTCCATGCGCATCATGCGCTTCTTGCGCATCTGTTTACATTCCCCTCACCCGGCATATCCTAAACTTATAAGAACGCTACTACACTTGATCTTATACAAAAGGTTCTTAGAAGTGCTGTTTGGGGAGTAGCCTAGAGACAGGGGCTTGGATTGGCGAAAGCTCGCCTGGCAGCGGAGCGCCAGCTCCATGCCAAGATCCAACTAACATAGTTTTAACTGCAGCACCTTTAATCTACTACTAGTTCACTGCCTCCATACATGGTCCCCTTATCAAACGAGCTGTGTCAGGCAGAATTTTGGGTTGTTTTCATGGCTTCCATGTTAACTTTGTCGCCACCCTGCTGTGTAATCCACAAAATATACTGGCAAACTTTTATCATGTACCGATATTATTTGAGCACTTCTTGCTCACCTCCTTTGGTTCCTCTCTGCCACCCATTGGTTTGAAGCCTGAGTCCATTTAGGGTATGTCGCCATGACACTCTCTAGCCTGCTGCCGCTGCCTCTGCATGCCGTCCCCTATAGTGTCAGGGTCAATTATTGCATGTTTTAGATGCTATCTAGCTTCATTCTGTCACTCTGTCATGGCCATGCTGTTGCCCATAATTTTGGCATAATGGTGCGTTTAAGCAGCCTCAGAGGCATCCATGCATGCTGCCCCTGCTGTTTCCTGTCCATTTCCGTGGTGTTTCCATCCTTTTCTGAGGTTCCCAGGTGTTTGGCCAAGCTTCCCTGTGCAGAGCCTTGGTCCCCTTGAAAAATGCTCGAGTCTCCCATTGACTTCAATGGGGTTCGTTATTCGAGACGAGCACTCGAGCATCGGGAAAAGTTCGTCTCGAATAACGAGTACCCGAGCATTTTAGTGTTCGCTCATCTCTAATCGTAATAAAACAAAAGGACCCAAGGACACTTCTAAAATGTCTCCAACATAAAGCTGAGATTAACTAACTAACTAATTTGGGTAGTAAGACTATCAGTTAAAAAAACAGAATATTTTGAATTTTGAAAATAGCTAATCTTTTCAAAATGTTTACCAAATTTTCCTTTTTTTTCATAAATAAATGCTAAATATATCAACCAAAGTTTCCCACTAACTTTAAGTACAAAATATCATTAAAAATCAAACTCTAAAACACTTGGGTAAGATTAAGCGTTATAACCGGATAAAGTGACACCTGCTGGTTTTGAAAAATAGGCCTTGGTCATCAAGGCGCAAATGAGCTTGGTCTCTAAGGGGTTAAAGTAACTACATGGAATAAGATAGATATACTGGATGTGAAAAATATGACTAAATATATACATACATAATTGTATCATGTACAGGAAGTCCTCGGGTTACGTACAAGATTCTGTAGGTTTGTTCTTAAGTTGAATTTGTATGTAAGTTGCAATATTTTATCATTGTAGCTCCAGACAAACGTTTTTTGGTATTTGTGTCAATTGGATTTTTAAAATGTTGGATTGTCAGAACCAGGATTAACAATAAAGCTTCATTGCAGACGCCTTTGATAATTTTAATAGCTGATTATTGTAGCCTAAGGCTAAAGTAGAGTAAATTACCAACATCCAGAATTCCGTTTATAACTAGGGGTCGTCTGTAAGTTGGGTGTTCTTAAGTAGGCTTTATTGTATTGTTTATTTTATTTATACAGTCCAGATTTTTTCTTTGTTTTGTGTGTTATTTAGTGTATTATATTGTCCAGACATATTGGATATAGACATAAAGAATTCAGAACCCAAAGACTTTTATATTAATCACTGTATATGTTTATTGTATTATATATTGCAGCATGGAATATTCAGTCCAGATCTATGAGTTTATTGTATTATACATTGTATGATAATATATGAAGTCCTGATCTATGAGTTTATTGTATTATACATTGCATTAGATGTTACACTGAATCCTCCTGTACAACCAGATGACAGGTCAGAGCTGCGGTCCCAGCTGTCGCGCTGCGCTCCCCCTCCCTCGCTACACGGATAGATGTGTAATACATCCAGCAGTTACCTGGATACATAATTACACAGGACAGACAATGACCTAATAGTAAGAAATAACCCGAGGAGCGGAGCGGCCCCCTCCTCACATCTCAGCCCCGGTGCCGCCCCGTGTAGAATTATCCTGCTCCTACTATTCATTCACAATCATAATTACAGGATAGAACCGAAATGTCGCTGACATCATAGACTCCAGAGAACAAGAGAAAACTTTTAGTTATTTACAACTGGTGGGAATTAGTCTCTGAATCTTTCCTTAACCCATCAGTAATGGGAGAGAAATTGCTGAATAAAGCTTTACAGCAGAAACCAATGTAATGAATGTAATAGCATAAGGTCAGGTCTGTGTGATAAATGCTAAGAGGATTTTATATAGGCAGAGATCTTATTAGAGGTCAAGATAGGGACCCACTAAAACAAGTCAGAATATGTCATATTTAACCACTTCCCCCCTTTTTTTAATTTTTGTGTTTACGTTTTTTGTTCCCCTTCTGTAAAGAAAAAGCCATACAAACAATTTTTTTAATTTTTTTTTTAATATTCCATACCATGTACTACAAAGCCAGATAAGTATTCTAAACGCAGAGTACTTGACAAAAAAAAACGTTTTTGCACCGTTTTGTTGTAAGCTCTGTTTTTACACCTATCACTTCTTTTTTTTACACCTATGTCTTCTCCAGATGACACCTACCATTTATACTTTGGGGCACTGCAATTTTGAGGACACCATATTTCTATAGGGTTTATTAGGTGTTGTTTTATAGGTTTTAAAAAATTAAAACATGTTTCATTTTCCAAAATTCTTATGCTACAGACTCTTTCATAGTTAGGTGTATGGAGCTGTATAAGAAGGTACATTTTGTGTGGGATATACCATTAAGGGGATTGTCTTGCAAAATGACAAAAAACTGTGGAATTTCAGACATTTGGGCATATTTAGCATTAAGGGGTTTAAAGTAGGCAATTACCATTTTTACATATTGATAGATCTGGACTTTAGGGGCATGGCCACACACAGGGGCGTAACTTGAGGGGGTGAAGAGGTTGCGGTCGCACCCAGGCCAAAGAGGTTTAGGAGGCCCTTATGGTATCAATTTCCCATATGAGAAGACTATTACTATAAACTATACATTATAGTCGGGGGCCTGGCAAAAACTTTGCTGTGGGGCCCGTCAGCTTCTAGTTACGCCACTGGCCATACATAAAATGTTTAATGTTTTATTTTTATTTCTTATATCAATTTATATAATTTCATGGTACTGCACACTGCAATACTATTGTAATGTTGGATTTCATTGTTATGCAACTGACTGAGCATGCTGAGAATGCTGAATTATTATGTTTCTGTAGTTCTATGCCATAAAAGCATAGACCACAGACTTCACTAGCTGTGTTGCTAACATAGTTGTTATTTCATTGGCTTTATCATCAGTATCTCTATAACTCTTGTTGCTAAATGGAACCTGTCAGTTAAACTTACCTACACTAAATAACCATATCTTTGAAAACTGCTATTACACATCAGTACAACTATCCCTATATTGTTATTCTCCATGCCCCTGCACAATCAAAACATATTCATTTTCATCTAGCTCTGCCTCACTTCCTTACTCATGTATGACAATGATTGCGCATTAACTTTCTAATCAACAGAGTATTTAACCTATAACTAGAGATGAGCGAACATGCTCGTCCGAGCTTGATGCTCGTTCGAGCATTAAGGTACTCGAGACGGCTCGTTGCTCGGACGAGTATTTCCCCTGCTCGAGATCGAGCATTTAATTAAAAAAACACAGTGAAGAACAATGAAGAATAGAATAAAAACAGTGAACACAGTGAACACAGGATCATTTAAGTGAAAAACACAGTGAAGAACACAGTGAAGAATAGATTACAGATGTTCGGCACATCTGCTTACTTGTCGGAAGATACGCGCGGAACGGTGCGAACAAAATAGCATGTGAAGAACAATATATATGTGTGAAGAAGACATTGCAGAACACGGTGAGCAGGACGGAGACACAAGGGAGCAGCACAGAGACACCGGGGAGCAGCACGGAGACATGGGGCAGCGGCAGCACGGAGACATGGGGCAGCGGCAGCACGGAGACATGGGGCACGGAGACATGGGGCACGGAGACATGGGCACGGAGAGCAGCGGGGCACGGAGACATGGGGCACGGAGAGCAGCGGGGCACGGAGAGCAGCGGGGCACGGAGACATGGGGCACGGAGACATGGGCACGGAGAGCAGCGGGGCACGGAGACATGGGGCACGGAGACATGGGCACGGAGAGCAGCGGGGCACGGAGAGCAGCGGGGCACGGAGACATGGGGCAGCGGCAGCACAGAGACATCGGGCAGCGGCACGGAGACATCAGGGAGCGGCACGGAGACATCGGGGCACGGAGACATCGGGGCACGGAGACATCGAGGGGCACGGAGACATCGGGGCACGGAGACATCGGGGCACGGAGACATCGAGGGGCACGGAGACATCGAGGGGCACGGAGACATCGAGGGGCACGGAGACATCGAGGGGCACGGAGACATCGAGAGGCACGGAGATATCGAGGGGCACGGAGACATCGAGGGGCACGGAGACATCGGGGAGACTTCAGTGGAAGAAGAGCAGCGGATCCCGGGACAGCGTATCTCCCGACAAGTAAGCAGATGTGCAGAACATCTGTAATCTATTCTTCACTGTGTTTTTCACTTAAATGATCCTGTGTTCACTGTTTTTATTCTATTCTTCACTGTTCTTCACATCTGTTAACTTGTCGGGAGATAATATACGCGCGGAACAGTGAAGAATAGATTGCAGATGTTTGCATACATCTGCTAACTTATCAGAAGACATTCTTTTTCAATTAATTAACACATTTTATTCCCGAACCATGGTCCCTTTGAAAAATGCTCGAGTCTCCCATTGACTTCAATGGGGCTCGTTATTCGAGACGAGCACTCGAGCATCTGGAAAAGTTCGTCTCGAATAACGAGCACTCGAGCATTTTAGTGCTCGCTCATCTCTACCTATAACCACTGATATCAATATTCTTCATTTTCTCCCCCTCCCCCCAACCCCAGTGGCAGGAGAAAAAAAAGGAAAACAAAATTCCCTACAAATATATGCACTTACAGAAATTTTACATAAACTGATTTTTCAGGTTATCATTCAATTTTCCAATCCATTTTCCCCACTTTCTATAAAACTCATTCCACTTCTCTTTTTTTATACAGTATCTGTTCTTGTTTCAAGGTTTTTAGCGTGTACCACTGTCACGCACGGGGGTGTGGGTGAGTCTCTTGGGGCTAAAGTCTGTGGACTCCCTGGACCACCGCGGGAGATGATGGTACTAGCCGCAACCTGTGACCAGAATCTAAGTGGCCCCTGGTCTACACCAGATTCCGCCGCAAAGCAGGATGGTCCTGCTGTGGCGGGAAGCCACCAGGTCGTTCCATGGTGCAACTAGGCCTGCGGTGGCAGCCAAGGTAGGGAAGCAGGGAAGGCAGAACCTCGGTTAGGCAGGACCTTGGCTAGGCAGGACCTTGGCTAGGCAAGACCTCGGGTAGGCAGGACCTCGGGATGTCAGGACATTGGGATAGCAGGTCCTAAGGAAGGCAGGACCTCTGGATGACCACCGGAACACAGGACAACCACAGGAACACAGGACCGCTACAGGAACACAGGACCACCTCCAGAACACAGGACTGACACATGAACACCACGGGAACACGGGAACTCTGAAGAACACTGGAGAATAGACACACGGATGAAACCTAGGAACGCTGGAACACTAGAGAACACAGGAGGGCTTTTACTTCAGGGAATGACTTGAAGATCTGGCAGAGAGTGAAGGGAGGTACTGGATTATAAAGGCATGCCGGATTAGCCAGCACCAATTAGGAGGATGTTGGCCCTTTAAATCAGGACGAGTCAGTGGGAGCGCACGGCCTGGAAGGAAGGAGGTGTGCGGCCTACACGCAGGGACCTGAGCGGAGCCAGGAGAGGGGGAGTACATGCGGGGGGAGCAGGAGCCCCGAACAGCGCAGTGGAGCATGGGTGCCCCCGGGATCCGAGACAACCACATAGTTAAATTTGGAACTTTATCAGACATCCCCAAAGATGCAATTATTTTTCTCGCAATTAGTAGAATTGAATTATACTAATTGAAACAATAGAATTTGATATCTATACATACCCATCTCCTTTTGATCTTCTACAACTTTGGTTCTAATTTAATTTTTATCCCAAATATACCAGATAATTATTTTATAATCAACTCCCAGTATCTTCATATCTGAAATAAAAATCTACACTGATCAGGAGACAAGATGAAGGAGGACCCTGCCCGTGAGGGCTCACAATCTATATGGGAGGGAAGATGGAGACATGAGGTGAGGGACCAGAGCAGCACAGTTATTGTGCATTGTAGATGGGTTTTCAGATTACATTTAAAGGTTTGGAAAGTGGGGGTCTGACACACTTTGGTAGAGAGTTCAAGAGTAAGCAAGATACACGGGATAAGTTCTGGATACGGTTTTGAGAAGAATGGATTGTAATAGAGTCAAGCTGAAGGTCCTGTGAGGAGCAAATATTATGTTTGGGGAGTTATTGGCTGATGAGTTTAGAGATACATGGAGGGAAGATGTTGTGGATGGCTTTGTAGGTCATGGTTAGTATTTTGAATTGAATTCTCAGTGCAATGAGTAAAAAGTGGAGAGATTGGAAGAGAAGAGAGGCAGAGGAGAAAAAAATAGTCTGATGGATTAGCCGGGCAGCAGAGTTTAGGATGGATTGAAGAGGCATTAGATAGTTAGCTGGGAGAGCACGGAGAAGAATGTTGCAGTAGTTTAACAGGAGATGATTTTGTAGACTCTGGATTGAGGGATGATTGGATGCGAGATATGTTCTTGAGATGGAGGTGGCTGGTTGAAGTAAGGGCCTGTATGTGAGGCTTAGCACAGCACCACTATTGTGTGAGTAGCTCAGGTATTCTCTTCAGTGAGGGGAACTGGTGGTGTGGCTAAGCAGGAAGGACAAGATTATACCAGGCACAGCTTAGACAAATTATCATCATCGGATTCACATGTGGTTATTTGCAATAATTTTCAATTTAAATTAAAATATTTTGATTAAAACAAATATTTAAATCTCTGCTTTTACCTATCCGTGTTTCATGGTTGTTCATTTTAGTTTATTTACAACTTTTGATTTCACTTTTAATGTTAAATTCAGACTTTCGTAGTAAAATGTAACATTTCGGAAAATATATACAGATTAATATTCCAGCACATGAATTTACGACAGCAAATATCTCCACAGCCACCATGAATTTCCCTCTGGTGCTCAGATAAGCCGGGATCATAGCGATCCAGACACTGCAGAACAGCAGCATGCAGAAGGTGATGTACTTGGCCTCATTAAAACTGTCCGGTAATGTCCTCACCATGAAAGCCAGAACAAAGCTCACAGAGGCCAGGAGACCCATATAACCCAACATGAGGTAAAAGGCCAAGACAGAACCTTCATTGCACTGGATGATGATCCTCTCAGTATAAGACGTGAAGTCATACTCCTGATATGGAGGAGAAATGGCCAACCAAATAACACAGATCACAGCTTGGATCATAGAAAATACCAGGACAATAGAAATTGCTACTTTTTGTCCCATTAACCTTCTCCATGGACTTGTGGGCTTGGTGGCTTTGAAAGCAATGCAGACTGTGATGGTCTTAGAAAGTACAAAAGACACTGCAATGGTGAAGAAGACTGAGAATAAAGTCTGCCTCAGCTGACAGGTTATATCCACAGGACGACCAAGGAAGAAGAAGACCGAGAGGAAGCTCAGCAGGATGGAGACCAGGAGAGTGACGCTTACACTCCGGTTATTGGCTCTCACAATAGGAGTGTCCCAGTATAAAAGAAATAATCTCAGTATGAAAACTGTGACAATACAGAAAAACACAACTAATCCAGAAAACACTGAAGCTAAGATATCTGATTCGTAGGATAGAAACTCATATGGTTTAGGAAGACATTTCACTTTTCTCTCATCCGGCCAATGGTCAATGGGACACTTGTGGCAGATTTCACTGTCTGGGAGTCAAAAAGATGAAAACATTTAATAGAATCACATAAAAATGACAATTTCATCTACACAGAATTACGTAGAAGAATTCATTGTACTATTTTAACATTCCGGATTATGATTGAAAGTTTGCATTGAACAGTCATAAGTAAATTGCAATTGGTATGTTGTAAAATAGTTTTACTGTTTTGAGTTGAAAAATTGAAAGATAGGTGAATAAATAAATAGATGTTTAAAGAAAAAATCATTTAAAATTCCAATTTTATCTCTCCCTGTGGAGCATTTTTTGCCTCACATTTGGTTTGCAAACTACATCTAATCAATTTCTGGCAGGGCCTGTGCAATCCATGGCAGGAGGCCAGCTGTATGTGACCGTCGAGCATCTGCATGAACAGCCGGGATCGTGAAAGACCATTTTTTACCCCCCACCTTCAAAAAACAATAACTTTTTTATATATGTAAGACCTGTATGAGGGCTTTTTTTCAGCATAACAAATTGTGCTTCCTAGTCAGTATTTAATACTCAATGACATATATTGGGAAGCTGGAAAAAAAAAATCCAAAGTGAAATTAGTGAAAAAATATATCTGTACCATTTTTTCATGGGTTTATATTTAAAGGACACCTGCTATCAGGTCTCTGTCACTATTTCTGTCACCTCTACCTGTTGGAGCAGCTCACAAGGATCCCATCCCAGCCTTTATCTAGTCAATTCATACATTAATCATTATAAAATCATCATTTCTTTTTTATGTAAATGAGGCTGGGCACATGGTCAGAGGCAGTGATTTCAATAGTTAGACTCCCCTCTTCTCCCCCTGCTCATGTCTATGTGTAATGTATAGTAAAGCATTGCGAGTGTCTGTGCTTTACACAAGTACCTGACATGTTCTGCTATACACATGAGTGAGAAAAAGACATCAGCTACACAAGTACATGACATTTTGTGCTATACACATGTGAGAGACACAGACATCAGCTACACAAGTACCTGACATGTTCTGCAGTACATATGTGAGACACACAGACATTAGCTACACAAGGACTTGACATGTTCTGCTATACACATGTGTGAGACACAAAAATCAGCTACACAAGTGCCTGACATGTTCTGCTATACACATGTGAGAGACACAAACACCAGCTTTACAAGTGCCTGACATGTTCTGCTATATACATGAGTGAGACACAAACATCAGCTACACAATTACCTGACATGTTCTTCTATACACATGTGAGAGCCACAGCCATCAGCTACACAAGTACCTGACATGTTCTGCTATACACATGTGAGAGACACAGACATCAGCTAGACAAGTACCTGACATGTTCTGCTATACAAATGTGTGAGAAAAAAACATCAGTTACACATGTACCTGACATTTTGTGCTTTACACATGTGTGAGACACAAACATAAGCTACACAAGTACCTGACATGTTCTTCTATACACATGTGTGAGACACAGACATTAGTTACGTAATTACCTGACAGGTTCTGCTATACACATGTGAGAAACACAGATGTCATCTACAGAAGTACCTGACATGTCCTGCTATACAAATGTGTGAGAGACACAGACATCAGCATTACAAGTACTTGACATGTTCTGCTATACACATGTGTGAGACACAGACATCAGCTACACAAGTACCTGAACTGTTCTGCTATACACACGTGAGAGACACAAACATCAGCAACACAAGTGCCTGGCATGTTCTTGTATACACATGTGAGAAACACAGACATCAGCAACACAAGTGCCTGACATGTTCTTCTATACACATGTGTGAGACACAGACATCAGCCACACAAGTGCCTGACATGCTCTGCTATACACATGAGTGAGACACAAACATCAGCTACCCAAGTACCTGACATGTTCTGCTATACACATGTGTGAGACACAGACATCAGCTACAAAAGTGCCTGACATGTTCTCCTATACACATGTGAGAGACAAAATCATCAGCTACGCAAGTGCCTGACATGTCCTGCTATACACGTGAGAGACACAGACATCAGCTACACAAGTACCTGACATTTTCTGCTATACTCATGTGAGAGAAAAAGACATCAGCTACACAAGTACCCAACATGTTCTGCTATACACATGTGATAGACACTGACATCAGCTACACAAGTACCTGACATGTTGTTCTATACACATGTTTGAGAAAAAAACATCAGCTACACAAGTACCTAACATTTTGTGCTATACACATGTGTGAGACACAAACATCAGCTACACAAGTAGCTGACATGTTCTGCTATACACAAGTGAGAGACACAGACATCAGCTACACAAGTACCTGACATGTTCTGCTGTACACATGTGATAAACCCAGACATTAGCTACACAAGTTCTTGACATGTTCTGCTATACACATGTGTGAGACACAGACATCAGCTACAGAAGTTCTTGACATGTTCTGCTATACACATGTGTGAGATCCAGACATCAGCTACACAAGTACTTGACATGTTCTGCTATACACATGTGAGAGACACAGACATCAGCAACACAAGTACCTGACATGTTCTGCTATTCACATGTGTGAGACACAAACATCAGCTACACAAGAACCTGACATGTTCTGCTATACACACGTGAGAGACACAAACATCAGCAACACAAGTGCCTGGCATGTTCTTGTATACACATGTGAGAAACACAGACATCAGCAACAAAAGTGCCTGACATGTTCTTCTATACACATGTGTGAGACACAGACATCAGCCACACAAGTGCCTGACATGTTCTGCTATACACATGAGTGAGACACAAACATCAGCTACCCAAGTACCTGACATGTTCTGCTATACACATGTGAGAGACACAGACATCAGCTACACAAGTACCTGACATGTGACCCCTTGGGAAACATGTGACCTTTTCAAATATATGAATAACTCCCCTCACTCGGGATTGGCTGTAGAGGAGCAGGGGGCGTTGCTAAGCCAAGTGATGGGTGTTTTCATATATTTGAAAAGGTCACATGGAGGAGCTGTTTCCCAAGGGTGGGGGGGAACTGCTCCTTTCCAGACCCTCCTATTGGGCAACTGCCTAGTGACACAGCACATGCTAATGAAAGGTACAATATAACATATCTTTTTTTCTGTAAAACCAATTTTTAATACAAAACACTTTGGCAGTATATGTACTATGCTCTGTGGGGACTGGGGGAGTGCTAAAAATGGGTCTCCTGGTGACAGGTTCCCTTTAAGGCACTTTTTCATGAAAATATAGTATTAATATGATGTACAGCATGCCAAGAAAAAAAGGTCTGAAAATAAACTCGGTAAGATAAAGCCTTCCAAAGCAATTACTGCAAGATACAGGCAGATTTAAAACACTTGGCTGTGTCCTAAAAGTGAAAATGAGTTGTGTCTTTAACCCGAATGTGCGTGGGGGCGCTCTATAATGTATCAGAGCCAGCTCCGATCACGAGTGTTTACCCCTTAAAGGGTAAAAACACCTAATAAGATCTTACCGCTGTGGATCGGATCCCGTGTGTCGCTTACCAGGGGATACAATCCACTTCCGGGCAGTCCCGAGGTCTGCCAAGTGCCCCAGGGCTACCCGATGTTCTTTGCAGTCAGAACCCTTCCGGGCCTGACTGTAAACTGCCTGCACATATTTCTGCATGCTCAGACAGTTTACACTGCTCTACAATGAAGAAGTATTGTAGAGCAGTGTATTGGACTTGAACCATTGATCAGAGCATCGCTGGTTCAAGTATGTAAAAGTAAAAAAAGTTAAAAACACTAAAATTTTAAAATTAGAATAAATAAAAAAAATAATAAAAAATATAAGCCCCAAAAATGTCACTTTCCCATAAAAACAATTAGTTAAGTATAAATAAACACACATAATTGGAATTGCCAGGTCTGTAACAATCTGTATAATTACATAGAATCCTTACCAGACCTACACGGTAAACACCGGGGAAAAAAATGCAAAAAAGTTCTGAAAATATCATTTTTAATTAATACCTTAAAAACATGCTGTAAAAAGTGATTTAAAAAATGGTAAGCACTCTAATATGAGACCACTGAAAAGAACAACTGTTCTCACAAAAATAATCCCTAACCAGATTTGTCAGCCAAAAAATTTTAAAATGTATGCATATGAAAAGCAGATGATGCTAAAATGAACAAGATTTTCTCCAAATTAGCTTTCCTAAAAATGTGAAAAATGGCCCCAAATTCTGAGCCTCATAACATTCTAGTAAAATATGTGGAATCTTAAATAAACATCCAACATAAATCAGACATTTAGGAAATATAAGTTATGAATTTATTTGGGTGCTTTGACTATCTGCATCAAAAGTAGAGAATTTAGAACTTTGAAAATAAAGAATTTTTCCAAATTTTTGCCAAATTTTGCTTTTTTTCATAACTAAACACAAAAGATATTATCCAAATTTTTTATTTAATTTGAAGTACAATGTGTCATGAGAAAACAATCTCAAAATCCCCTGGATATCTCATAGCGTTCCAAAGTTATAAGCACTTATAGTGACACAAGGCAGATTTGAATAATGGGGCCGCGTCCTAGAGGTCGAAATAGTCCTGAAGGGGTTAAACGGTAAAAAAAACTATAGTTGTTTCAGATGAGACAAATTTCTGGTTCTCCTTATGACTTTGTTGTGCTTTATTGATGCCAGCGTAGTACATTGAACATGCACCAGACCTTTAGGACATGTACAAGAGGTCAGGGTGTAATAATAACTGAACAGGCACTGAGGTAAATTTTAGTGTTTATATTTGGGGGATTTGGGACAGCGAATACTGGACCATCAAAACCTTTAAAAGAAATTTTAAAACTTACCAACAAGGTACATCCCCAACTACATGTGTCTATGCCTATGTCATCGTGTGCTGAATCATAGCAAAAAAAAAATTGCAGTTCACAAATAGACATGAGAGCAGTATAGTATGGAAAATTATGGAAAAGGAAAAATGTGGCATGCTGCTATTGGTAATAGTAAGTGCCACAGATGTTGTGAAGCAGTAGAATCAGTAAAAAATAAAAATAAAATGCATTTTTAGAATTAAAGCAGAAATCTGTCCCCAAAATATACATAATGAAAAAATGAATTCTATTTATATAAATTATTAAATATTCATGTGTGTCATGACAGAAATAATATAACTTTGTTAGATCAGAAAATCTATTGGTGCCTTTATAACACTACTTCCACAAACAAGCTATCATTAAAGGGAACCTACCACCCCGATTCTACCTATAAAGGTAGAAGGGGTGGTAGGTGGATGAATGGGACGTGAGGATAGCCCTTTTTTGGGCTAATCCTCACGTCCCGGGTGTCTTTTAGAAAACTTTATTACAGGCATATGTAAAAAATTTTTATGCGGCTACTGGGGCGTGGAGTAGCCGGACATGAGGCTACAAGTCGCGGCTACTCCATGCCCCAGTAGCCACGTTACTCCGCCTACCATTTAATCTTCGGCCGAGTCCCCCGGCATCTGCGGCCTTCTACGCATGCGCAGTAGCTCCGGCCCCGGAGGAGCAGCCGCACAGCCGGAGGCCGAAGAGTAAATGGTAGTCGGAGTAACGTGGCTACTGGGGCGTGGAGTAGCCGCGAATAGTAGCCTCATGTCCGGCTACTCCACGCCCCAGTAGCCGCATAAAAAAATGTACATATGCCTGTAATAAAGTTTTCTAAAAGACACCCGGGACGTGAGGATTAGCCCAAAAAAGGGCTATCCTCACGTCCCATTCATCCACCTACCACCCCTTCTACCTTTATAGGTAGAATCGGGGTGGTAGGTTCCCTTTAAAGTCTTTTTGG
This sequence comes from Engystomops pustulosus, assembly GCF_040894005.1. Taxonomy (NCBI): domain Eukaryota; kingdom Metazoa; phylum Chordata; class Amphibia; order Anura; family Leptodactylidae; genus Engystomops; species Engystomops pustulosus. The sequence goes on from NC_092411.1 coordinate 285,613,810, forward strand.
GGTATGGCCTTTAAGTGGTCAAAGTATAAGTTTATTTGATCATACCTGATATGTTTGATATTTCACCCTCTGAACACAGGGCACAGTAATAACAACAGATTAAATGTTTTCCATCCTGAGCTTTCCTGTATCCGGGGGCACATTTTTCATTGCATCGAGCCCATGGAAACTGTAAAAAATACATTGAGAATCATTGTATACTTTTATTTACAAACTATACATCTAAATCTGCCAATTTTCTCACCCATGTACCATTACTAATTCTCTGCCTGGCAATCCTGTTGGTTGTCATGGGTGCTCTCGCGACCAATGTCTTGGGTCGCGGGCTCACCCATGACCCTCCGTGTGCCCTTGTGCCCCGCAGTGTCTGCTTACCTGTCCCCGCTCCTGTCCCGCTCCTTTGGCCATGCGCGCACATCCCTGATTCCATTAATTGACGGTGGCCATTTCCCAGAATACCATTTAAGCCTGCCTCTCCCTGCACACCCTGTTCGATCCTTGTGCTATATGCCTCCGACAAAGCTTGTGCCTGTTTATTAATTTCCTGTTGTGACCCTGGACCTGTTCCCGTTTGCGCTCCTCCGCTGCCAGCCCTGACCTTCTGCTCTGCCTCTGACGTTGATCGCGTGCCACCTGTCCTGACCTCGTGCCTGTCCCAGACCACAAATTTGCCTTCTGTTTTTTTACCTTGCCTTGGCTGCCACTGCGGACAAGTCACACCTATGGAACAGGGCGGTGGTACCACGCCGCAACAAGTCCAGCCTGCTTTGCGGCGGGTTATGGTGAAAACCAGGTGCCCCTTAGATTCCGGTCCCAGGTGTCGGCTTACGTCTTCATCAGTGGTGGTCCAGTGGGTCCACAACCCCAGAAGCCTGACATTGGTGTTGACACCACTGTCCTGATACACCTGCCATGCTCTTGCTAATATCTAAATAATTATTTTTTTATCTTTGTAACCACTTAGCAAGATGCAGTCTGTTTGATTGACTGGTTCCTCAGAACATTCCATAATTCAAAGGTCTCTAATCAGAGGCTCTGCCTGGGTTTTTCCAGAATTTCATCTTCAGTTAATGATTCTAGGAAGGGACATTGCTGATTTTTGCTGCTAATGCATCAGAACTGAGAAAGCTCCAAGACAGCTTCAATTATTGCAGTGATGTATCTTGCACCTATGACCATCCTTTCAAGACAGCCATTGCATGCCACCAGTTGGGAATATTGCTCCACTTGTTACTGCTGCTGTTCTGCAATTAAGGAATGTGTAAGTTTTTCATCATCTTTGTCCAAAATGTGAGTCTCATGTTAAAGCCACTAACATCACAAACCTCCCCTGTAATATCAGCCAGGAATAATTAACTACATGGGAGTGCTCCAGGGAGTATCTTGTTACAGCATGGCCCCCTCTTCTTAATTTACCCTACTATCTCCGGAACTTTGCTCATATACCCAACTCCAGTACTATACCCGACCCCAGTACTATTACAAATACTTGCTCATTCTCACAGCACAGGGACATGCATTGTTGCTTTGGTACTACCCTGGCTTAATGCACTGCTTGGTCGTGTTATGTAAGATATATAATATAGTGATGCAAAGATGATATGCACTTTTGAAATATAAATATTGCAGAAATATGGGCTAAATTGATATAAATTTATATACCCACTCCACAGAGATAAAGGCTGAAGGTATCTGCACTCTTTAACAGAATAGCTGAAGGTCTACCCCAGCAGTAAATGCAGCACCATTCCACAAGCATCAGGAACAAGCTTGTAATGTAAGTTGTAATGCTGAAGTCTCTTTCTGAACACAGACTGTATCATCCAGGTTCACAAAAATAAAAACAATCTGTACATATATTTTGAAAATAAGTGAAGTGACAGTCACTAGAGATGAGCGAGCACTAAAATGCTCGGGTGCTCGTTACTCGAGCCGAACATTTCCCGATGCTCGAGTGCTCGTATCGAATAACGAACCCCATTGAAATCAATGGGAGACCCGAGCATTTTTCAGTAAAATTGCAAACTGAACGAGCACAGTGAAAGAACACAGTGCAGAACAGATTGAAGATGTTCGGGAACATCTGCGATCTGTTCCGGAGACACGCGTGCAGAACGGTGTTCTCCGCAATAGTATTTGAAGAACAATATGTGTAGAGAACAACTTGCAGATGTTGCCAAACATCTGCAATGTGTTCTTCACACATATTGTTCTTCAAATACTATTGCGGAGAACACCGTTCTGCACGCGTGTCTCAGGAACAGATTGCAGATGTTCCCGAACATCTGCAATCTATTCTGCACTGTGTTCTTTCACTGTTTTCTTCAATTAAACAATTAAATTAAATGTTTTAATTGTATCTTTTTACTGTTCTTCACTTTTTCTTTTAAAATTAAATGCTCGTTATCGAGCAGGGCAAATACTCGTCCGAGCAACGAGCCGGTCCGAGTATGCTAATACTCGACCGAGCATCAAGCTCGGACGAGTATACTCGCTCATCACTAACAGTCACACATTATGGTCTAGTAAGCTATGTAGGTCCTGTACTATGGGGGATATTTATCATGTGCAGCTGCGTATGATAGCCCCGCCGCTGCTTTTTCGCAGCATGATACAACAAGAGGTTGAAGCCTCTTGAAGTATCCTCTTGGTGCTGCACAGCGTTTATTTCTAGAAATAAACACAGCCGGCGACTTACCACATGGGAAAAGTCACCAGCTGCAATGAGTGCGCAGGCTCGGGGACATTAATGCCCTGCGCCGGCCCTCTCCCAGCCAACCGCACACTCCACTCGGCGGGCCGTGTCCCCCCATCAAGCTCCACTGCCGTGGAGGTGGCAGATTGGGCTAAATAATCACAAGTGTTAGCAATAGACTAGCATTTGTGATTATTTCAGGGCCTCTACGCCAATGACGTGGCATAGAGGTCCTGATAAATATGCCCCTTTGACTCTATATATGAAGTTTGTCCAATTTCCAAATAACATCTATATTTTATAAGAAATTTGTTCAATGGTTTGTAATTACAAAGCATTTTTCTTATTTGTTAAAGGGGTTGTGTCACCATAGCACATGGCTGTAATTGAGCCCAGTGCATTGTGACAAGTACTTTCACAATTTACTTATTACAAAATATGCAGCCTTATTGAGATAACTCCCTTTGTTCTGGTTGCTGGCGCCCCCTGGTGGTAGCTGTGTCCCATCCTGAGCAACAGCTGATCTGGCCGAGTCTGCGCACCAGGAGTTCGCCAGCTGCTGCATATTCCTCCACAGGCTCACAGCTCCTCTCCACACTGAGAGATCAGCTGACACAGTCCAGCCAATAGGAGGTGAGAGAGGAGGAGGGGCAGAGAGCTTAGCTGTATAGTGATACGAGTGATGCCTGTGATCTCCACTGCTTACTACAAGCCTCAGCTTCACCAGGGCTTCCTGCATCACATGCAAGCAGTGGCGTAACTAGGAGTGGCAGAGCCCTATAGCAGACTTCGGCATGGGGCCCCCTTCCCACTTAAAAATTATACATATTTGTATACTCACACATGCAAGTTACAATCACACATTTATACACTCATGCACATATGCTCATATAGAGCATATACACACACAATGACATAAACAAACACACAGCATATATACACACACATACAGTATATGCAGACGCCATACATTGTATACACATACAGCATATACACATGACAGATGCAGCATATATACATCACATATATGTTATATACATATTATGCAGTACAATGTGCAGCAAAACGTGGATATAATGATGCACATCCTCCATTCTTTAGTGTGTCAGGTCACATGCTGGGGCCCCCTGACACTGTGGGCCCCATAGCGTTTGCTATAGCTGCTACCACTATAGTTACGCCCCTGCATGCAAGGTAAATGCAGCCAGACCTGGGTATCTGATACACAGAGGACAGAGCCCTTCTAATATGGATCATAGCAATGTAGCAGCCCTTTCCTCCCTCCACCATTAGTCAGGTCACACAGGAGGCTGCAGAGATAACACAAGTAACAGGCTGAGCTCTGATCTCTCCTGATGCAGTCCTCCTCCTGTACTCTCCACCATGCACTGTCCCTCCATGTTACCCTGCTGTCCTGCAAAGGGGCCCCTGTCCCTGACTAGCAGGAAAGTAGGTCCTATCTAAGTCCTATTATCTATCATCTGTCATCTATTTACTATCTATCTTCTATCTATCCATCTCTTACCTATTTATATATCATCTAGCTGTGTGTCTATCTATCTATCTAAAAACGAAAAAAGAGCAGCACAGTCTTATCCAAAGTCAAAAAATTAGAGTTGTGGGTCCTATCCTCGTACTCTTACCAATCGAGTCCAAATGTAGAAAACAGAAACTGGCAGCACTCCGTTTGTGTGAAAAAAAGGGTGTTTATTCCATCCGATGCAACGTTTCAGCTGTATCCCAGCCTTTCTCAAGCTTGAGAAAGGCTGGGATACAGCTGAAACGTTGCATAGGATGGAATAAACACCCTTTTTTTCACACAAACGGAGTGCTGCCAGTTTCTGTTTTCTATCTATCTATCTATCTATCTGTCTCATATCTGTCTTTCTATCTATTTATCTATATCATATCTATTTATCTATCTATCACCTTTCCTATCTAGCTTCTATCTAGCAATCTTTTCACAATACATAGGGACACAAACTGGACCTTCAGAATAAATGGTATGAGAAATACATGAAATCAGAAAAAACTCTGACTCAATGGTACAATAAATTAGTAGAGCAAGGTTAGTGCAACCAAGTAGCTGGAGATCCCCAAAAGTTGCATTGTCCGACTACAATACACATCTGCCATGATTCACAAAGGTGAGGCCAATGAGTTGTGGAATAACAGGCGCTGTCAGTGCTGTGCATGTGCCTGGCTAGGCCCCTCCCACATCTGCTTCTGTGTGGAACAGAGTAGAGGCTGAACAAGCATCATAATAACACATATAAAGGTATTTTTAATTCCAGGTTACCATTACATATAGATTTTTGAAATATTTGAACTTCTTTGAGAGCTTTTTGGAGTAATTTGTTTTGCGGCATAACCCCTTTAACATTACTAACAATTTCTTGTTTCCATGTGAAGTTTTCTCGTGCAGTTTCTGGATGTAATCCTTCATAATCTTCATCAAGAAAGTTAATATCTTTCGGATAACAATGCACTATTTCATCCTCAATGGTATACACCCAGTTCAATATTAAAATTGATGGATGCGATGCCATTATCCCATCCTCTTGAAAGGAGACCTGAGTCCCTGTTCTGTCCATGTAGTTTATTCTTCTTAAGTATCTAAAGATCTGGAAACAAATATTATAATTATTTCTTGATACTACAGCAGTAAGGTGAGATCTTGTGAACATGATGACACATACTATTAACACTAAGCCCAAACTGGAACTACACAGCAGCCGTGGCAGCCAACTCCCTACGGAAAAAAGCTAAATCTTCCCAGTTTTCTTTGATATGCTCACTTGGCGTGGTCTCTAAAAATGTGGTGCAATAATGGTCAGAGAACCTTTTATTTTACTACTAAAATGAAATACATTTTATGTGATTGCGCTTATTTGAAATTTGATTATATAAGAAATTTACTATACCTTGTATCCAATTGCCCATGCAACGGATTATTCAGGAAACCTTTGAGGATCCTTACGAGATTCCTTAGAATATAAGTCCGAGGTAGATCCATGGTACACCTCAAAATTGTATTGATACAGCCCCAGATGGTACCATATATCTAACTAATCCAAACACTATTCTGACTCAATAACCTGGCTGTAAGCAGGTGGTTTATAGATAGTCTTATATCTGTGCTTCAACCAGTACTCACACCAAGTCACATATTGTCAGATAGCGTCAACTCCATTGTAGAGACATGTAGGAAGATTATAGCTTTACTTGGTGCAGAAATCTTGAAGAAAAGCTGGTTACAACAGTGTGAAAAGGATATAATATGCAAAGGTAGCAGGAACATACAGAAACATGCTCTCTCCTGACATGAAAAAGGCTGCTAAAATGAGGGAGAGGGGAAGAGTTACAATACTGCAGCTAGAGGACAGGAAGACAGGAGGATCAAAAGGCAAAGCAGTATAACACATATACATGTCAATGAATAGAAACAGGTCCTGGGACATGACAAACACATGTGTAGCATTTAGGTGACGTCGCCCATAGCTAGGGCAAGCAATAGAAAAGAAACAAGCTCCTACATGTTTCTGGAAGATAGATGTCTTGCTGACAAATTTGTTGATCTTCCAAAACACGTAGGAGCTTCTCTATTCTTTACTATGGGTGATGTCACCGAATTGGACCTTGTGAATGCTACCAGCCAGGGCTGTGTCGATACAATTTTGGAGTATACTGTGGATCTACCTTGGACTTATATTCTAAGAAATCTCGGAAGGATCCTCAAACATTTCTCTGATAATCCACTGCACAGGCAACTGGATACAAGGTATAACAAATATCTTATACAATCATAGATGAGACTCTACACCATTATTTTTTTTTGGGGTTGCTACAAGCACTGGATTACCAAATTTATATGGGTTTTAATACATTTTAAAAAATAAAATCTGTTTTTATAGAAACATTTCTTTGCTTGGCCATATTTATTAATTACTTGTGTACACAGTAATTTTCTGTGGGATGACTAGATATTTTTATTTCTATTCTTTTTAGGACTGTATGACCATTTGATCAATATTCATTAATTTTTTTATGTGAAATGGCAAAAAAGTGGTAATTCAGACATTTGGGCAGTATCTTATGTTACCAAATTACATGGAATAAATAATTTTATATATCGGAAATTTCGGGATGAGGTGACACCTAACATGTACATTGTTAATAGCAATATAGGGAAAATGGGGTTATTTGGGCTAATTTTTTTGTTCCATTTTTTAAGCTTTTTAAAAAAAATTATTTTACTTTATTTTTACACCCCCTAGGGGACCTGTATATTGTAAAATCAGTGGATCTGTAAAGATCCCGCTGTAACAGTAATGCAAGCCTAGGTAAGGGTTCTGGCTGGCTTAGAAACTGGCAGGTGCTCTTCCGTAATGTCACGGAGAGCATCAGATGGCTGAGCCCTATCCATAGCCGGTAAGTCTTTGCTGCACAGTATTTTCCAACAATTGCTGCATGGGCGCCGCCATCTTGCCGAGGATCGTCGCTCACCGTTCATTTCCATTTACTGTGGCTAAAGGTGCTCTAGGTGATCAGACCACTTATTAACATAAAGGATTTGAGTGAAATAATGAAAAAAACCAGATTCTTAAAAATGCAATTTTGAAAGAGGCTAAAATTGACTTTTGGAAATTGAAAATTTTTAAGTTGACGTTACAGGAATGCCAAACTTAATTAGCGACTGGAAAAACCAAGTTGTGTGCGATTAATTTTTGTTAATTTTAATATATGTTAAGATGTCCACAGTAGAGAGGTGAATCCTCTTGTTGGTGATGACAACAGCGGCACTGCTGAACACTCACTCTGATAGCACACTAGCCACAGGGCAGGACAACACCTGCAAGGCATATAGTGCAAGCTCTGGCCACACATTCGGTTTTCCCACCCAGAAATTGAACAGGGAGGACCCATCCTGCAATAGCACATATCCCTTTCGATAGTGGTGGAGGTTGATTGGAAATCAACATGGTGTTCCACATTGTGGGTCCTCTTTATCTTCCTGTTTCAAAGCTGTTTGCCCAATGATGCTGTAGATGATCACTGGTCTAGAAACCCAACATGATAACCTTGTGTGGAATGGCCTGGCACCATTACATCCTCCTTCATGGCCTGAAGAGCTTTTTCTGGCAGGCTAAAGATACGGAAGGTTAGTGATGGCCATGTTGGTGGCATATTGGAAGCAGTCTAACTCCAAACAAATGTTCCTCATGCAGGCCCAGTCTTTGGTGCTGTTGGGCACTACTTCGAAATACATGTTTTGGATTTGTAGCTGGGCATGCCAAAGTAATTCTGCAATGCAGCGGGGTGTGAAAACTGAAAATTTAAATACTTGGCACTCACTGTAAGCAACAGCTCTGGTAGGTTTGTATAGTTCACAGCAAACTTTGCAACAGCAAGATGAGCACATGTGCAATACATGGGTTTTGTGTAAAAATGGTTCAGCCGAAAGCTTCCACAAGGTTCCAGCCATTTCTTTGCCTTGGTTCCTTGCCTTAAGGTTTAGCACAAGCAACCATTCATCAGCTCCGCGAAGCCAAGTCCACAGCTCTTGGGCGGTGTGTGTTTTTTCGCCATGACTTTTAGCAAAGCCTGCTGACACTTCCTAAAATTTTTTCTGTGGGTGCTTTGCTGCCTGGATGAGATAGCAGAAGAGTAGGAAGGGGAGTAGGAGCAACTGGAGGCAAGGAGTGTTGTCTGACAAATCTTAATGGGCGCAGAATGTAATTAGGAGTGCATTCTGAACTACACTACTTTAACCCAATGGGTAGTTAAGGATATGTAACTTTCCTGTTCATAGTTACTTGTCCATGTGTTAGTTGTGATGTGTACCTCGGGACAAATAGCATTGCATATTACATATTTGATCTTGTCCATAACCTGTCCATAACTTGGAACTTCATCAAAAACTGGGAATGCTATTGAAACTGTATTGAGATTTTTTTCTGTTTTGGAAAGTCATTGACAGATCTCACTAAGAAACATACCAATGTAGCCAACTGGACTCCAGAGGCATGCATACAGCTGAAGGAAGGTTTAACCCCTTCCCGACATTTGACCTAATAGTACTGCATTGCGGGAGGTGCGTTCCCGCAATCTGCAGTACTATTACGTCAAACTTCTGGCCCTGGCTCCGTTCAAGAGCCGGGGCCAGAAGTTTGACGTAATAGTACTGCAAATATATTATAGCCGACACCCGCCTCTAACATCCGTGATCGGAGATTTCTCCAATTGCGGGTGTTAACCCCTAACACGCCAGTGGATCGCTTGTTCAAGCTAACCTGTAAAAGTAAATTAAAAAAGTAAAAAAATAAATAAATAAAAACATTTATTAATAAAAAAAAAATGAATTAAATAAAGTTAAAGTCCCCTAGACACAAATATTCCCTATATACATGCAATAACATGAAAAAAACACAAATCACCAAAAAAAACCACATATTTGGTATCACCGTGTCCGTAACAAGCCATAAAATAACTCAGAAACATTATTGGGCCCGCTTGGGGAACGCCGTAAAAACAAAACACAAAAAACTCACCAAAAATTTTAATTTTTCATAACATCTCTTCACAAAAATGTTCTCAAAAATGATCAAAAAAAGTTTTGTGCGCCAATATGGTACCAATTAAAAGGACAACTCAACTCGCAAAAAATTAGCCCTAAACTAGCTCTGTCAACTAAAAAGTATTAAAGTTACGTCTCTGAAAAGATGGCGATGCAAAAACAAATGAGATTTCCACTATATTAGTTTTTTTCCAGTAAAAATAAATGAAAAACTATATAATTGAGGTATCACCGTAATCATAGTGATCTGTAGAATAAAGATAATATAGTATTTTTAGTGTACAGTGTACGACCCCCAAAAGATACAAAAAGAAAGTAAACCAAAATTGACAATTTTCTTTTCACCCATAGATTCAAGAGTTAATAAAATCTCATCAATAAGCTAATGACCCACTAAAATGAAATATTTGTAAAGTGCATATTATGTTGCAAAATTTAAGCCCTTATATGTCCAAATTGCCATAAAAGTAAAGATTGTATAGCCAATAAAAAGTGACAATGCATAATCTGCTCTGCATGGCACAGCTTCCCTTCGATGCCCTGGCTTGTGCCCATACAGCAGGTTACCACCACATATGGGGTATTGTTATACACGGGAGGGATTGGGTATCAAATTTTGTGGAGCATTTTGTTATTTTATCCACTGAGAATTTGTACATTTTTTGAAAAACACATTCATTTTGCCCAAAAAAATTTACTTTCAAAATAGTATCCGATTTTGTTTTAACCCCTGTAAAACAATTAAAGGGTTAACAAACTTCATAAAAGTTGTTTTACATACGTTGAGGGGTGTAGTTTCTATAATGGGGTAATTTATGGGGTTTTACTTTTATTTAGGACTCTCAAAGTGACTTGAAACCTGAGCAGGTCCCTCAATAGCAGAATTTTGCGTTTTTTATGAAAATGTGAAAAATCGCAAATAACATTCAAAGCCCCATAACATCCTACAAAAATAAGAGTGTGCATAAAAATCCATGTCCACATAAAGTAGACATTCGGTGAATGTTAGTTATTAAGTTTTTTTTGCTGTTATAACTATATGTGGAAAAAGTAGAACATTTTGAAGTTCACAAATCGAGAAGTTTTCCAAATTTTCACCAAATATCTGATTTTCTCATAAATAAATGCAAAACATACCACCAAAATTTTTCAACTAACATGAAGTACAATGTGTCATGAGAAAACAATTTGAAAATCACTTGGATATGTTAAAGCGTTTCAAAGTTATAACCATTTATAGTGACACAGGGCAGATTTGAAAAAAATGGGCCGTGTCAGTAAGGTGAAACGTGGCTTCGGCGTTAAGGGGTTAATGAATGCACTTGTCTTGTTGCTACCTGACTTGAATGAACATTTTATTGTGCAGGTTTGGGCTGGAGCTGTTTTGTCTCAGAGTTCCGACTCCCTTACGGCACAAATTGTCTTCCCTTAATCTATCCTCCTCTACTCCTCTTTCAGAGAGCATAGGAGATGTTGAGTGAGGGGAAATGAGGGCCATGAGAGAGAAGCAGGGGAAAAGGGATTGTGGAGGAGACGTCTTGTATAATTTGAACTTTACTCTTCTCATAACTCACCAAATGCTGCTGGCAGGGAGCCAGGTAATGTAAAAAAATCAAATAATAATTAAAACGCACTGGATTTATTCATATTGCTGACAAAGGCACTTTTGAAATGAACATCTCATAGGCTACAGAGTGTGTCCCGATGAGGGATGCACTTTGACTGACCCTCTATTGACACTGAGTGGAGAACATACCTTCAATTAGTGTATATTTATAATAAACTTATTAGAAATTAAGATTAAAAAAAATTAAAAATCAAAGAAAACAAAGCATACAAAACAATTTCCACTATACATGAGCTGTGAAAGTTATGGAATTCGGATGGGCCAGAGCAGAGAACCCGGCCAAGTTAAGGGCTCCCCAAAGATATCCCCAAAGGCTCCTTAAAGACTTGTCATTAGAAGTTTACTCCTCACACCAATAATACCTGTTGGTAAAGGGTTAAAAGTCCTCCCCATATAACCATAAATTATCTGCTATTGAGGCACTGTACATTAATTAAAGCTGTTTTACTGATATTCAAATGAGAAGATATGAGTTTTAGTAGCTACACTGATGCAGAAACATATCTTGTTTAATCCCTGATCCGAGTGGTTTTACTAAAATAACATTTTAAAATTCAGGACCTTTGGGAAACTGTTTGCCTACATAAACACATTACACGTGTTGCTGGATGACTCACACACAGCAGCTAGGGGTTCGTGCAGGAATTTATTATTTCTGCCTGTCAGAGACAACACAGGATGGCGTATTCTAAGCTTATGCTGTGCAGGACAAGGCTGGAGCAGTGCATAACTGGCGTTAGTGGAGAAGTGGAGTAGCAACAAACTCTCATTTTCATAATTTTACAATTATTTTTTCAACAAAACCACTCGGGTTCAGGGATTAAACAAGATATATTTCTGCATCAGTGTAGCTACAGCATTCTCAAGCTATGTTTGGTTCATAATGCATGTAATCAAATTGGTACATGTGTCTGTAGCATTACCTTATGTCTATATTGATGAGATATGGATCCGTCACCATATCTTCCTTCCATTACATGCATGTCATGTATAGCGTGAGCCAGGCTGTATACTGCGCTGTACACATAGTAATGATTAGGAAGATGTACACTTACAAAATAGGGCGGGATCTGAAGATACAGTCCAGTGCAGTTACGTAGCTTAAAATTATGTACATTTTGTAGTGAATTGAGTTTATCTTTATTCGACATATAACATTGTTTAGCGTTGTACCAGATATCTTCCAGTAACGGATCTTTTGGGTATCTTTTTGGGGTAACTGAACCTATAAATGTGCTCAGGCCATGAATATACTTTCCTTCAAATGAAAAACTTATACTACAGTTACACACTGGTAAATATGATGTTGGTATGCCAATGTAATCATACCACCACAAATGAAATGTAATAAATGTTATGTATCGCTGGATGAATTCTGATTTGTACAATAAATGAGAAAGACCCATTGCAATGGTGACAATTATCACCCTGGTGGAGGCATTTTCTATGACACATAACATTTTATCATCAGATTCATTAGCACCATAAGGATACTCAATAACATATTCAAAGCAGATTCCTTCATTTTTGAAATATTCCTCCAGTTCCTTCACTTCTTCTTCTCCAGATAATGCAGCTGATTTAATCAGACCAACCATATTCCACGCAAAATATTTTAGGTAGGAAACTGCAGACTTTAAGAGCACCATGTTATTCTGCCGGCTTGTGGAGAAAAATTTTGTTGGCTGATTTCTTCTCGGTGGAGGAACATTAGCCATATGGTTGACCTAAAAAGAAAGAGAAATTAATATTTTGCTAAAATTTAGATTTTTGGTCACGGTTATATAAGTAGTAATTTCTTCAATGTTTCTATATTTTTTCCGAGAGTTGTCAAAAAATATTTCAGGGCTCTGAGTCGAAGTGGCACCTGGTCTTCACCAGAACCCGCCACAAAACAGGATCGTGTTGCTATGGCCACAGGTGTGACTAGACCGATGTGGCAGCCAAGGTAGCAATGCAGAAGACAGTCTTTACCCGGGTCGACAGCAGGAGTACAGCACAGGTAGGCATACTAGGACTCATGTCAGGAATTGCAGGAGCTGGCACATGGATCAGGAACACAAAAAATGGACTGGCACACGGATCAGGAACACAGGAACGGACTAGCACACGGATCAGGAACACTGGAATGGACTGGAACACAGGAACGCAGGATACATAGGAACCCAGGATACACAGGAACGCAGGATACACAGGAATGCAGTATACACAGGAGGGCTTTCTCTTCAAGTCAATAGCTTGAAGATCTGGTGGGGAATGATGGGAGCCACCAGATTAAATGCATTCCTGGAAGTGGCCAGCGCCAATCACCTGTGCGCTGGTCCTTAAAATCTTGAAGTACCGCCGTGCACGTCCTAGGGAGCGGGGTCCCACGCGGGGCCTAATCCAACCGGGAGTGGGAGCGTAGAGAGGTAAGTCCACGGCAGCGGGAGCGGGGCTGGGGCAGTGGAGAGGTGCACCCACGATCTGGGGTATGGATCACGAGGGTGCCGGTGCTCGTAACAATATGCTCCATCTATCTAGAGTTCCTAAATCACCCCAAAAGGAAAAACAGAAGAGTTGTGTAGACACTTTATGCAGCCACTTACCATAATATATCCAAATAAATCCAGAAACTCTGTCTGTTCATGAGAATGTCCAATAAACCCAGACAAAACTCCTTGTTTCCTGCAGGAATAATTTGGAGCTTCTACATGATCATTTGACATAATTTGTAATATATTCCGAAAGGATTTGATGTCATCCCCACATGTGTCAAACATCTGAAAACCCAAGGTGACATTGGGTAGAAGATCCGGGTCATGGTTAATTTCACTGATAGCAAAGCTTAAAGTCAGAAGGCTGATATAATTCCGTAGGAATGGTCTGTGGTGACAAAAAGTAAACATAAAAATAGTTTTATACCAAAAAGAAACAAAATAATTTTACTGAAAAACTATGTATGATGAGAGGCTAGGTTCAGGAAAACAAACAGGTAAGTGAGCTTTTAACTCAAACCATCAAAAATTCTTACCTACAGGATGGGACACCCCAGAAGGTGATCCCTCCTTGTATTAAAGAGTAAGCAAAAAACAGAACAAAAACACAAACAGGGAAGGGTAGTTGTAAAGCTGAGAAACAATAGAGATAGCTGTGAAGTACAAAATAACAGATAAAGAAAAGTAGTCTGAACAAAGTCCCTTTCTGAAAGTATGGAGCTAGCCAAGATAAACTATAACCAGCACTGAACTAACAGAGATCAAAATAATTATGGGAAACCAGATTCTCTGCCACAAGGATGAGCAGAGCTCTGTCATTCACATTTGTTAATTGTTGCTGGACCATAGCCGGCTGCAGGATGAGAAGAGTGTGGTGTACAGAGACAAAATCAGCACCTCCTTAGTCGCACAGCACAAACTACGGATAATGCTGATGTTATGAAATATCTGGGTTACTTTCTGAGCTAGGTATGAGTAGGGTTCACAAGCATACCTGTTCACATTTCAAAGGCCTACTTTATTTCTTTTTTTAAAAATATTAAAATAACTTAACTATATTTATTAGTTTGAACTAGAGTCTTATATTACCCAAATATGTGACTTTAAAGAAAATTATGTTCCTTTTTCCTCTGTGCACTTGGGGTGTGACTGTGTGTTTTTCTGAATTTTGTCTTTTACGCATGTGTTTTTACATATTATCAATCAGAATACACAGAGGCAATGCCAGGGGACAATGGATCAAGTACAACGGGAACAACACCTCCTTAGGTCACATATCCCAAATTATGCAAATATAAATTTTCTTTAAAAAATCTGCGATTACTTGTAAAGGGCTTAGAGGCTGTTAGACTCCTGCTAACATGGGTTAATAAAATATTACTTCATGATTCTGGCACAAGAAAAGAATCTTCAGTTCTGGCTGGTAATAACTAGAGATGAGCGAACATGCTCGTCCGAGCTTGATGCTCGGTCGAGCATTAGCGTACTCGAAACTGCTCGTTGCTCGGACGAATACTTCGCCCGCTCGAGAAAATGGCAGCTCCCGCCGTTTTGCTTTTTGGCGGCCAGAAACAGAGCCAATCACAAGCCAGGAGACTCTGCACTCCACCCAGCATGACGTGGTACCCTTACACGTCGATAGCAGTGGTTGGCTGGCCAGATCAGGTGACCCTGGGATAGACTAGCCGCTGCCCGCGCTGCTCGGATCATTCTGTGTCTGGATGCCGCTAGGGAGAGAGCTGCTGCTGGTCAGGGAAAGCGTTAGGGTGTTCTATTAGCTTACTGTTAGGCAGGAGTGATTCTCAAAGAACCCAACAGCCCTTCTTAGGGCTACAATAACGTTCTACTTTTTTTTTTTTTATTTGCATCTAGTACCATTTTGTGAGGAATTAGCAGGGGGACTTGCTACCGTTGTGTTTAGCTCTTAGTGGCACACATATCCACCTCAAACACCAAAGTGGGAAAATTTAGTAGGGGTTGGATTTCAATTAGGCACAGTCTGCCATTTTTCCTTTTTTATTTTACGTTTATTTTGTTTAATAACTCAGTGTCATCTCATCTGGCATAGTAGTGTGCTTTCATACTTGGCTAGAAAATAGCCATAGGAGAATCCAAACGGCTTACGCCTACAGTAGCCTTATATATTTGATTTCTGGTTGATCTGCTGGTGGCTGTACTTGCTGCAGTGCATCTACTAGCCAATTGTGAGCAATTTGTAGTGAGACTTGCGACCGCTGTGTTTTGCGCTTAGTGACGCACATATCCATTGCAAAGACCGAAGTGGGAAAATTTAGTAGGGGTTGGATTTCAATTAGGCACAGTCTGCCATTTGTCCTTTTTTATTTTACGTTTATTTTGTTTAATAACTCAGCGTCATCTCATCTGGCATAGCAGTGTGCTTTCATACTTGGCTAGAAAATAGCCATAGGAGAATCCAAACGGCTTACGCCTACAGTAGCGTTATATATTTGATTTCTGGTTGATCTGCTGGTGGCTGTACTTGCTGCAGTGCATCTACTAGCCAATTGTGAGCAATTTGTAGTGAGACTTGCGACCGCTGTGTTTTGCGCTTAGTGACGCACATATCCATTGCAAAGACTGAAGTGGGAAAATTTAGTAGGGGTTGGATTTCAATTAGGCACAGTCTGCCATTTGTCCTTTTTTATTTTACGTTTATTTTGTTTAATAACTCAGCGTCATCTCATCTGGCATAGTAGTGTGCTTTCATAATTGGCTAGAAAATAGCCATAGGAGAATCCAAATGGCTTACGCCTACAGTAGCGTTATATATTTGATTTCTGGTTGATCTGCTGGTGGCTGTACTTGCTGCAGTGCATCTACTAGCCAATTGTGAGCAATTTGTAGTGAGACTTGCGACCGCTGTGTTTTGCGCTTAGTGACGCACATATCCATTGCAAAGACCGAAGTGGGAAAATTTAGTAGGGGTTGGATTTCAATTAGGCACAGTCTGCCATTTGTCCTTTTTTATTTTACGTTTATTTTGTTTAATAACTCAGCGTCATCTCATCTGGCATAGTAGTGTGCTTTCATACTTGGCTAGAAAATAGCCGTAGGAGAATCCAAACGGCTTACGCCTACAGTAGCGTTATATATTTGATTTCTGGTTGATCTGCTGGTGGCTGTACTTGCTGCAGTGCATCTACTAGCCAATTCTGAGCAATTTGTAGTGAGACTTGCGACCGCTGTGTTTTGCGCTTAGTGACGCACATATCCATAGCAAAGACCGAAGTGGGAAAATTTAGTAGGGGTTGGATTTCAATTAGGCACAGTCTGCCATTTGTCCTTTTTTATTTTACGTTTATTTTGTTTAATAACTCAGTGTCATCTCATCTGGCATAGTAGTGTGCTTTCATACTTGGCTAGAAAATAGCCATAGCAATAGGATAGCATCGTTTGGTTTTAAAAACTCAAAAACAGAAAAAAAAACAAAAAAAACAAAAAAAAACAAAAACACAAAAAAAAACAAAAAACACAAAAAAAAGTTAAAAAAACATTAAAGTTATAACTCTCATTTTAAAAATGTTTAACCCGAGGGCTAGGGGTAGAGGACGAGGGCGGGGACGTGGGCGTCCAACTACTGCAGGGGTCAGAGGCCGTGGTCCTGGCCGGGGTGAGACACCACCTGCTTATGAGGGAGCAGGGGAACGCCGCAGAGCTACACTCCCTAGGTTCATGTCTGAAGTTACTGGGACTCGTGGTAGAGCACTGTTGAGGCCAGAACAGTGCGAACAGGTGATGTCGTGGATTGCTGACAATGCTTCGAGCAATTTGTCCACCAGTCAGTCTTCCACGCAGTCCACCCATGTCACCGAAATCGCCACTCCTCCAGCTCCTGCACCTCAGCCTCCTCCCCCCCAGTCTGCCCCCTCCCAGGAAAATTTGGCATTTGAACCGGCATACTCTGAGGAACTGTTTTCTGGACCCTTCCCACAGTCACAAACCACTTGTCCGGTTGCTGCTGAGCAATTTTCCGATGCCCAGGTTTTCCACCAGTCACAGTCTGTGGGTGATGATGACCTTCTTGACGTAGTGGAAGTGTGTAAAGAGGTGTCCGACGATGAGGAGACACGGTTGTCAGACAGTGGGGAAGTTGTTGTCAGGGCAGGAAGTCCGAGGGGGGAGCAGACTGAGGGATCGGAGGATGATGAGGTGACAGACCCAAGCTGGGTTGAGAGGCCGGGTGAACACAGTGCTTCTGAGACGGAGGAGAGTCCTCGACCAGAACAGGTTGGAAGAGGCAGTGGTGGGGCCAGACGGAGAGGCAGGGCCAGAGCTGGTGCATCAGCGCCAAATGTGTCAACTAGTGAAGCTCCCGTGGTGAGGGCTCTTGCGGCGAGGGCTAGATCTTCAGAAGTCTGGAGGTTCTTTAAGGAAACACCGGATGACCGACGGACTGTGGTGTGCAACATTTGCCAAACCAGGCTCAGCAGGGGTTCCACCACTACTAGCTTAACTACCACCAGTATGCACAGGCATATGAATGCTAAACACCCCACTAAGTGGCAACAAGCCCGTTCACCTCCGGCCGTGCACACCACTGCTCCTTCCCCTGTGTCAGCTGATAGTCAGCCCCCTGCCCAGGACCCTGCCACAAAAACCCCATCGTCGCCTCCACGATCCTCCACAGCATCCACCAGCGTTCAGCTTTCCATACCCCAGACGCTGGAGCGGAAACGCAAATATAGTGCAACCCACCCGCACGCCCAAGCCCTTAATGTGCACATCTCCAGATTGCTTAGCCTGGAGATGCTGCCCTATAGGCTAGTAGAGACCGAGGCCTTTCGCAACCTCATGGCGGCGGCCGCCCCTCGGTATTCGGTCCCCAGCCGCCACTACTTTTCCCGATGTGCCGTCCCAGCCCTGCACCAGCATGTGTCAGACAACATCACCCGTGCCCTGACCAACGCCGTTTCTGACAAGGTCCACCTGACCACGGACACGTGGACGAGTGCTGCCGGGCAGGGCCACTATATATCGCTGACGGCACATTGGGTTAACTTGGTGGAGGCTGGGACCGAGTCTGACCCTGGGGCTGGTCATATACTGCCGACGCCGAGGATTGCGGGGCCTACCTCGGTCCAGGTGTTTCAGGCCTACTATGCCTCCTCCTCCTCCCACCCCTCCTCCACCTCCTCCTCCGAACTACCATCCGTGGGCACGGCGCCATCAGTCGGTAGCTCTAGGCACAGCAGCAGTGCCGTCGCTAAGCGACAGCAGGCGGTGCTCAAACTGCTGAGCCTAGGCGACAAAAGGCACACCGCCCAAGAGCTATTACAGGGCATCACGGCGCAGACTGATCTGTGGCTGGCACCGCTGAACCTGAAGCCAGGCATGGTTGTGTGTGACAACGGCCGTAACCTGGTGGCGGCTCTGCAACTCGGCAGACTGACACATGTGCCATGCCTGGCCCATGTGTTAAATCTGATAGTTCAGCGTTTCCTCAAGACATACCCCAATCTGTCTGATTTGCTCACGAAGGTGCGCCGCATCTGTGCGCATTTCAGGAAGTCCAGCCCAGATGCTGCCACTCTCAGGGCAGCGCAGCGCCGCCTCCAACTGCCCGCTCACCGACTGTTGTGCGACGTGCCCACGAGGTGGAATTCAACACTGACCATGTTATCCAGAGTTTACCAGCAGCGCAGAGCGATTGTAGACTGCCAGATGTCAACTTCCACCAGAAGTGGTAGTCAGGTCAGTCAGCTTCCTCAAGTCTACAATGAGGAGTGGACGTGGATGTCTGATATCTGTCAGGTGCTGAGTAACTTTGAGGAGTCAACACAGATGGTCAGTGGCGATGCCGCCATCATCAGCCTCACCATCCCGCTGCTTGGCCTGTTGAAAAACTCTCTGATCAGCATGAAGTCGGAAGCTTTGCGCTCGTCACAAGAGACGGGGGAAGAAGATTCCCTTGTTGATAGCCAAAGCACCCTCAGGTCTGTTTCTCAGCGCATATCGGAGGAGGTGGAGGTGGAGGAGGATGAGGAGGAAGAGGAGGAGAATGTTGGCGAGACACAAAAGGGGACCATTGTTGAGTCCTTCACTGTTCAGCGTGTATGGGCAGAAGAAGAGGAGTT
The DNA here is from genome assembly GCF_040894005.1 of Engystomops pustulosus. Lineage (NCBI taxonomy): Eukaryota > Metazoa > Chordata > Amphibia > Anura > Leptodactylidae > Engystomops > Engystomops pustulosus. The sequence goes on from NC_092411.1 coordinate 285,633,281, forward strand.
GGAGGAGTTGGAGGAGGAGGAAATGGACAGTCAGGCCAGTGAGGGGAGTGAATTCTTACGCGTTGGTACTCTGGCGCATATGGCAGATTTCATGCTAGGCTGCCTATCCCGTGACCCTCGCGTTCAAAGAATTTATTCCAGCACCGATTACTGGGTGTTCACTCTCCTGGACCCACGGTACAAGCAAAATCTTTCCACTCTCATCCCTGCAGAGGAAAGGAGTGTGAGAATGCATGAATACCAGCAGGCCCTGGTGCACAAGCTGAAACAGTATTTCCCTTCTGACAGCGCTAGCGGCAGAGTGCGTAGTTCTGCGGGACAAGTAGCGAGGGAGAATAGGCGAGCAGGCAGCTTGTCCAGCACTGGCAAGGGTACGCTTTACAAGGCTTTTGCCAGCTTTATGTCACCCCAGCAAGACACTGTCACCTGTCCCCAGTCTCGGCAGAGTAGGGCTGATCTTTACAGAAAGATGGTGAGGGAGTACGTAGCTGACCATACCATCGTCCTAAATGATCACACAGCTCCCTACAACTACTGGGTTTTAAAGCAGGACATGTGGCACGAACTGGCGCTGTACGCCTTGGAGGTTCTTGCCTGCCCTGCCGCTAGCGTCTTGTCCGAGCGGGTTTTCAGTGCAGCTGGTGGCATCATCACAGATAAGCGTACACGCCTGTCGACTGACAGCGCTGACAGGCTGACGCTTATTAAAATGAATAAAGGCTGGATTTCTCAGAATTTCCAATCTCCACCAGGTGAAGGAAGCTCAACCTGAATAATTGATCCACTCCTCCTCCTCCTCATTTTCCTCCTTCTCCTCCTCTTTGTACAGTAAAGCAGAGGAAACTGGCTATTTTTTGACAGGGCCCACTGGCTCTTGCTATAGTACTTTATGCATTTAATTTTTCTGGAGGGCCACCTACCCGGTCCTCTGTTTGAAACAATTTTTGTGAGTGCCACATACAGGCACTCAATCTATTCCATTTTTCTGGAGGGCCACCTACCCGGTCCTCTGTTTTAAAAATTTTTTGGGACTGCCACATACAGGCACTCAATCTATTCCATTTTTCTGGAGGGCCACCTACCCGGTCCTCTGTTTTAAAAAATTTTTGGGACTGCCACATACAGGCACTCAATCTATTCCATTTTACTGGAGGGCCACCTACCTGCTCCTCTGGTTTGAAAAATTTTTGGGACTGCCACATACAGGCACTCAATCTATTCCATTTTTCTGGAGGGACACCTACCTGCTCCTCTGGTTTGAAAACTTTTTGGGACTGCCACATACAGGCACTCAATCTATTCCATTTTTCTGGAGGGCCACCTACCTGCTCCTCTGGTTTGAAAACTTTTTGGGACTGCCACATACATGCACTCAATCTATTCCATTTTTCTGGAGGGCCACCTACCTGCTCCTCTGGTTTGAAAACTTTTTGGGACTGCCACATACAGGCACTATCCAAATTAAATTGTCTCCATAGCAGCCTCCACACGTTGTCTCCATTGCTACCTCCAAAAGTCGTCCATATAGCTGCCTCCATACATCCTCCCCTTATCAAACGAGGTGTGTCAGGCAGAAATTTGGGTTGTTTTCATGGATTCCACATCAAAGTTGTTAACTTTGTCGCCACCCAGCTGTGTTATCCACAAAATATACTGGCAAACTTTTATGATTAACCGATATTATTTCAGCGCTTCTTGCGCAGCTGTTTACATTCCCCTCACCCGCCATATCCCAAACTTATAAGAACGCTACTACACTTGATCTTATACAAAAGGTTCTTAGAAGTGCTGTTTGGGGAGTAGCCTAGAGACAGGGGCTTGGATTGGCGAAAGCTCGCCTGGCTGCAGAGCGCCAGCTCCATCCCAAGATCCAACTAACATAGTTTTAACTGCAGCACCTTTAATCTACTACTAGTTCACTGCCTCCATAATAATAATAATAATAATCTTTATTTATATAGCGTCATCATATTCTGTAGCGCTTTACAAATCATAGGAAACAAATACAAATGTAATGTAACAGAGCACAACATTTGTATGGAACAACAGGAGTGAGGTCCCTGCTCGCCAGAGCTTACGGTTTATGAAGATGATGGGGTAACACGAGGTAAAAGAATATTTAATGGTCAAGCCATTCTTCTTAGGGAATAGAACAAAATATAATAAATGGAATTGCTGTCGCTTGAACCACTCAGCCGTCATCTTATATACCAGGTCCAGGGTGAATGGGACTGCAGAGAAGTCTGGTGCCTGTTGGTTGCTGGATAACAGATGGGAGGACGACACAGGACGGGTTAGTAGAAGAGTTAAAACTTCATGCAGTTAATGAGTGTTATAGGCTTGCCTAAAGAAATGGGTTTTAAGACCACGTTTGAAACTTTGGAGGTTAGGTATTAGTCTGATAGTCCGGGGCAGAGCATTCCATAGAATTGGTGCAGCTCTAGAGAAGTCTTGGAGACGCGAGTGGGAGGTCCGCACTAGGGTAGTGGTTAATCTAAGATCACTGGCGGATCTAAGAGCACGGGTTGGGCGATAGACTGAGATAAGAGAGGAGAGGTAGGGGGGTGCAGCATTATACAGAGCTTTATGGATGAGGGTTATTATTATTTTAAACTGTATTCGAAAGGAGACTGGCAGCCAGTGCAGCGACTGGCATGAACTGTAAGCATACATGGTCCCCTTATCAAACGAGCTGTGTCAGGCTTGTTAACTTTGTCGCCACCCTGCTGTGTAATCCACAAAAAATACTGGCAAACTTTTATCATTTACCGATATTATTTCAGCGCTTCTTGCGCAGCTGTTTACATTCCCCTCACCCGCCATATCCTAAACTTATAAGAACGCTACTACACTTGATCTTATACAAAAGGTTCTTAGAAGTGCTGTTTGGGGAGTAGCCTATAGACAGGGGCTTGGATTGGCGAAAGCTCGCCTGGCAGCGGAGCGCCAGCTCCATGCCAAGATCCAACTAACATAGTTTTAACTGCAGCACCTTTAATCTACTACTAGTTCACTGCCTCCATACATGGTCCCCTTATCAAACGAGCTGTGTCAGGCAGAATTTTGGGTTGTTTTCATGGCTTCCATGTTAACTTTGTCGCCACCCTGCTGTGTAATCCACAAAATATACTGGCAAACTTTTATCATGTACCGATATTATTTGAGCGCTTCTTGCTCACCTCCTTTGGTTCCTCTCTGCCACCCATTGGTTTGAAGCCTAAGTCCATTTAGGGTATGTCGCCATGACACTCTCTAGCCTGCTGCCGCTGCCTCTGCATGCCGTCCCCTATAGTGTCAGGGTCAATTATTGGATGTTTTAGATGCTATCTAGCTTCATTCTGTCACTCTGTCATGGCCATGCTGTTGCCCATAATTTTGGCATAATGGTGCGATTAAGCAGCCTCAGAGGCATCCATGCATGCTGCCCCTGCTGTTTCCTGTCCATTTCTGTGGTGTTTCCATCCTTTTCTGAGGTTCCCAGGTGTTTGGCCAAGCTTCCCTGTGCAGAGCCTTGGTCCCCTTGAAAAATGCTCGAGTCTCCCATTGACTTCAATGGGGCTCGTTATTCGAGACGAGCACTCGAGCATCGGGAAAAGTTCGTCTCGAATAACGAGTACCCGAGCATTTTAGTGTTCGCTCATCTCTAGTAATAACCCACTGACATACAGATATGACTTGAAGGATCCCAATAGCAGGTAACACTAATTACACATGGTTGTACATCCCCCTGTACTGATCTTGTCTAGGAAACTCTCCCATAGACCTCAGTGACTTTGCCCCAATCTAGTGCCGTATGACATTAACTATAAATCTAAAAGATCAGGCAAGATAATCAGAAATATAGAAAAAAAAATTAAAAAAAAAAATAAAAATCAAGGAATTCAATAATATTGTTAACACTTGCCTGGCACAGATGATTCTCCTGTATAACTCATTGTAAGTAAACTTGATTCTTACCGGGTTATTCACAGTAAACAGCCCTCCGATCATAATGTCCCCTCTCTTGTAATACTCATATTCATTTACTGCATCAATAGCAAACAGTTCACATTGTGCAGCTAAACTCTGCATTTCTATAAAACACAAAATACTTATCAATGCAATGACCGGAAATATGATTGAGACACAGTTCTTCATGTCCAGTACAGTACTGATGACAGCTCAGCAGCAAGGAGGAAGACTGGAAGATATCTGCAGCTTATATACAGGTTTCCTGATAAACTTAGTAGAGGAGCTAGAATGTAAAATCCCCAAGATATCTCACAGATCCTGAAATGTTCTATCTAGTATATAGATATAGCTCCAAGTGACTTCTTTTATTAACACTTTGAGTATTAGACACATCAAACAAATTTTATCCGTTTTACTCTTTTAAAACCTTTTTAAAGGTAATGATGATGCAACTTAAAGTCTGGTGTGCAGAAGATGAAGGTTCTGCGGACAAATTATTTGTAACTTCTCAAGTCCGAGGAAAAGTTATGGAAGTTACTTCACTTTCTGAACATTCTGGAGTTAATGCTACAAAGCAATTGTTTGCCATGTCCTACTGGTGCCCTAAAGAGTCAAAATATATGGTTTAGCATGTGGTGTTTGTGCAGGGGCAGATTATGACTGCCATGGGCCCTGGGCTGTATGAATACTATAGCCCCTACAAGTGTGAATCACTTCCTGCATATGGTACTAGAATCAGCTTCTTAGGGAATGGAGGACGTGTCCCTTCTGTCTGCTTTCAGTCTGTGGTTTCAGGACCTAAACATTTTGTGCAGGGTTTTTTTTTTGGGCTAGTTAAAACGTAATTAAAACTTAAAGATTATTCTTCATTTTTAGTTTTATCTAGGGTTAAATTTGCAAGTTAACTCAAAATGTACATTATTAATTAATCCCATTTTGTTTTTGTTGTTTTGATATGTAATGGGGCACATTTACTAAGTGCTTTGCGCCAGTTTGCTGTCGGACTTTGAACATTCTTTTAGTTGTATACTGCTTGCACGCAACCCTTTTGTGATGCAGCTGCACTAGCTTCCTTGCAATATGAATTAAGGGGTGTTCCGGTGCTCAGTCCGACCGCGTGCCAGATTTAACATGCAAAGTCTGCTGCACGCCCTATGTTAAAGGTGCACCACAAAAAAGTTGGTGAACTCTTTCAGGTCAGTGCAGGGAAGCGGCAGATCTATGATTTCTTGCACACGTTCTTAATGACTCTGTCACACCCAGCATTATACACGGAAAGGGAAGTTTCCAACAATCTTAGTAAATGTGCCCGATATGTATAGTATTGGGCAAATGGGGTGACAATGGCAATTTTTTTTGTAGTGTAGTGGTTGTATCTTTTATTTTATTGGGAGATGTGAATGTATTTTTTAGGAATATTTATTCATATTTTGTGTGGTCGTTAAAGACCGTTGACCGACATATTTTTTCTTTTACAAGTTATCCCCTGTAACTGGGGAATCTATAAGAGCCCTTGTAGCATGAGGAAAAAAAACCCTGTGAGGGCTGATGATGATCAGAACAGTATCAGCAGCCATGATTAACAACTTATGATCTGGTGGTCAGTTGTATAGAGCCGGCAGCAGTGCCGTTTCTCCTCCTCTGTGCGTTGCACTGAAGTAGTAGTAGCCAGCTCTAAAGACGTCACTTCAGACTCCGGACCTGCACCTGCAAGAGGAGTTTAACTGCCTGAGATACCTCAATCTTTTGTCTTAAATCAATGTTCACTGTGTTCACTGTTTTCATTGTATTCTTCACTTTTCTTCACTGTGTTTCCTTAAGTAAATGCTCAATCTCGAGCACACAAGGTATTCGTCCGAGCAACGAGTACGCTAATACTCGAACGAGCATCAAGCGAGTATGCTCGCTCATCTCTATTCCCACCATCAAAGAGACCGCCCCAGATGTGGGAGGAGCAGAGATGATGAACACTTCTGAAAATGGTAGCATTTTTATGGGCTATAGAATGAGTTCTGGATTATATCTTTTCAGTGAAAATTTTAGATAGGGAAGTGGGCAATTGCACAGGGCTCACATCCCAAAATGTTTACAATATTCTAGACACATTGAAATTGATTCATGCCCTGGTGTACTATAGGGGACACTTTGGGAGGCACAATTGGCTACTTTGGAAGTACAATACAGGCAGTCCCCGGGTTACATACAAGATAGGGTCCAAAGGTTTGTTCTTAAGTTGAATTTGTATGTAAGTCGAAACTGTATATTTTAGTTCTAGACAATTTTTTTTCTTTTGCCCCAGTGACAATTGGAGTTTCAACATTTTTGCTGTAATGGGACCAAGAATTATTAATAAAGCTTCATTACAGACACGTTACAGCTGATCATTACAGTCTGGGACTATAGCAAAGCATCCAGAGAGCTTCATCAGAAGTAACAGTGAGCAGAGGGGTCCGTCTGTAACTATGGGTTGTTTGTAAGTCGGGTGTCCTTAAGTAGGGGACCGCCTGTAATTTAATTAATTATATTGGGAGCTTTGTTACCTTATTGAATACAGTGAGGGCATCATCCCAATATTGCTTACTTTGGCTTACTTTGGGGCAACAACACTTTATTGTCTATTTTGATGGCTCCATTACTGTATTGCGTACTTTGGGAACACTGTTACTACTCAGATAATGAGGGACACTGTTGCTATATTGGTTACCGTGGGATACATATTAATGATATCCTTGTTATGTCATGGTTTGGTAAAAACATGTGGACTGCCACAGCCTTTCAATAGTGAATAGGAATCAGTAGCCTTACAAATGTCTTTGTAGCCTACCACTAATTGCCAACTAAGCATTACCATTCTGCTTGTCAATTGGATGTGTCCCCAGTAGGGATGAGGGGACCTGAATGGCAAGGTTTGGGTTTGTACCAAACTTTGCAGGGCTCACTCCGGCTCAACCTCCACCACAACCCCTCCTTTCATGCCTGTGACTGGTGCTGGCATCGATTGTTGGTGTTCACTATTTAAGTGTGGAATAGACATTTTGGGGGCAACTTTGCCAGTGCCAGCAAATGTCACGGGAGTCCCTTCGATCCATGCCTCGGATCACAGGCACACTCGTGCTGCTCTCCGTTGTGGCGCCCCCGGCCCTCACTCCCTCGCCACACGCCTGCTCTCATCCCGGCTAGGCGTGTCCCAGCTCCCTTAGGCGTGCACGCTGGTAATCAAAGATTTAATGGGCCAGCACAACGCTGATTGGTGCTGGCACTTCCGTGTTTACCATAAAGACCAGCTGCTCCCAACACTCCCCGCTGGATCTTTGAGCTCATTAGCGATTGGAGAAAGCTTCCTTTCTCTGCATTGTTCCTTGTTCCTTGTGCCTGTTCCCGTTCCTCGTTGATCTCCTGTGGTGATCTCAGACCTGACTTCTGACCTCTGCATCTCTGCTGCTTGCCCTGACTTTCTGCCTGTGCCTGACCTCGAGCTTGGACTGTGATTCTGTACTGTTATTATCGCGGGTTAGTTGCACCTTTGGAATGACCTAGTTGCACCCTGCCGCAGCAAGACTATCCTGCTTTGTTGGCGGCTCTTGTGAAGACCAGGTGCCGCTTACATTCCAGTCCCAGTTGTCGGCTATTTCCATCTCCCGCGGTGGTTCAGAGGGTCCACTGTCCCCGATTTCTTGCAGTAAGAGTCGGCCACGGACCTCACTAAGGCTTATCTTTCCAGTGGTGTTGCCCAGCAGTCCCAGCAGATTGCTTCGCAAAGGGAACTGCTTGGCCAAGTCAAAGCCATGCTGCAACAGATGTTTGCCACTCAGCATCTGCATTAGGCTCCAGTGACTACCCCAGCGACATTTCCTGCAACTTCTCCAGTCACACCGGCCTGTCTTCCGGCAGCCAAACCAAGGCTCAGACTCCCTATGCCTGAAAAGTATGATGGAGACTCCAAGCTGTGCAGGGACTTTATCACCCAGTACTTCTTGCAGATAGAACTGATGCCTTCCCAGTTTGTCACCGAATGCTACAATGTGGCATTCATTGTCAGTCTCCTCTCGGCCTGGGCTACCCCTCTATGAGACAGAGGCGATCCAGTCCATGCTACCCATACTGTGTTCCTGGATGAATTACGCTCCATGTTTGAGGAACCTGCAGGGGCCTCTTCTGCTGAAATGTGGCTGCTGAACCTGTGCCAAAGGGACTCGTCCATAGGGCAATATGCTGTCAAGTTCCATATGCTGGTGTCCAAGCTCTCCTGGAATGATGCGGCCCTGTCAGCAACATTTAAAAGATGACTGTCTTCCCAAGTCAAAGATGCACTGGCCGCCCGTGATCTGCCAGCTACTCTGAGTGGTTTTATCATCCTGGCCACTTGGATGGACGTGCAGTTCATGGAGCGTGCTGATGAGTTGCATCAGGAGCATTCTCAAGCCCGGACTCGAAATCTTCCTTGTCTGGCACCTGCCTTCCAGTCCACTATGCAAGTGGAAAAAGTCCATCTCACCACCAAGGAACATTCCAGGCGTTGCCAGGAGAATCTCTACTTATACTGTGCCACATTAAGCCTGTCTCTCTACAAATTGGAGCTCTTCATAAAGAAAGCTCTTCTACGTGCTGCTACGCTCCACATCTTCTCTTCTCCTGGGCCTTCCATGGCTGCAACTTCGTGCTCTGGTCCTCAACTGGAAAACAGGGGGAGGTCTTGCATTGGGGTTCATAATGTAAGTCTGTATGATGGTCCCTTTATCTGTCTTGACTTCCTCCATGACTCCCAAATCCCTGGAGGGAAAACCAATGTGTCACAAGGACTATGCTGATGTTTTTTTCCAAAAAACAACCAGAGACTTTGCCTCCACATCGCCCCTATGATTGCCGAGTGGATAATATGCCTGGAACCTCTTTTTCCAGAGGCCATATGTAATCTCTCTCAGTTCCAGAGACTGGTGTCATGTCCGAGTACATTAAAGAGAACATGCAGAGAGACTTCATACGCAAGTCCTCCTCTCCTGCTGGCGCAGGATTCTTTTTCGTGACCAAGAAGGACGGTTCCTTCTGTCCTTGTATTAATTTTTTTCACTCTGGTGTCTCCCATCGTGGACCAAGAAAGGTGCCAATACCCTTGAACGGGGCCCTGAACGGGGCTGAAGAGTCCTTCTCTAGGTTGAAGTCCATCTTTGCCTCGGCTCCTGTTCTCACTAGGTCCGACACAAAGAAACCCTTTCAACTTGAGGTGAATGCATCCTCAGTAGGAGCTGGAGCAGTGCTCATCCAGAAAGGGCCTAAGGGCCAAACTCTCACATGCAGTTTCTTTTCCAGGACTTTATCTTCCGCAAAGAGAAACTACTCTATTGGTAACAGAGAACTGTTAGCCGTCAAACTTGCTCTGGAGGAGTGGCGGTATCTACTGTAGGGAGCTCTCCATCATTGTGTGTACACAGACCACAAGCCCGTTGGTCGTTGTTCTTCTCACGCTTCAACCTGTTGATCCATTTCCATCCTGTGGAGAAGAATTTCAAGGCTTATGCCCTGTCCCTAGCTTTGGATATGGTTGGAGAATAACCCGTTGCCGATACCCAGTCGCCTGTGGTTTTAAGTGGCAATGGATTTTGTCACTGATCTTCCTCTGGCAATAGTGTCATCTGGGTGGTGATGGACCGGTTTTCCAAGATATCCCATTTTGTTCCCCTTCCAGGTCTTCCATCTTCTCCACAGCTTGCCAGTTTGTTCTTCCAGCATATCTTCTGGCTGCATGGACTTCCACTGCACATCATGTCCAACCGTGGGGTCCTGTTCTGTCATTCCTTGTGTAATCAGCTGCAAGTACTTCTTCTGCTTACCACCCTCAGTCAAATGGTCGAAATGGTAGAAAGAGTGAATCAGACTTTGGGCTGCTATCTCGTCCACTTCGTCAAGATAACTGGGCTGATCCCATTGGCTGAGTTTTCCAATAACTCCCTGGACTTTGGGTCTGCTGGGGCAACTCCTTTCTTTGTGGTCTATGGGCTACATCCTCGTTCTCCTCTTCTGCTACCCACTCCCTCCAATGTCCCTGCAATAGAGGATCTGGTGCAGGATCTGAAATCAATCTGGGACCAGACAGTCTCTTCTTTGGGCAACTGGCCGCACCAGGATAAGAAATGTTGGATTCCTCCTGTTTTCTTTCCTGGTGATAAGGTGTGGTTGTCCTCCAGATACGCCGGCTGAAGATACCTAGCTACAAGCTTGGTCCCTGCTTCCTTGGTCCTTTTGAAGTCATCCAACGCATCAATCCGGTGGCGTACAAGTTTCACATTCCCCCTACGATGGGCATCCCAAACTCTTTGCATGTCTACCTACTGAAGCCTGTCATCTTAACCGCTTCTCTCAGGAATCTCCTCCTCCTGGTCCTGAGGCTGATTCCACTGATATCTACAAGGTTAAAGAGGTATTGGACCATGAGAGGTAAGTGGTTCTTTCTTGTTGACTGGAGGGGTTTGGGGACAAAGAAAGATCCTGGAAACAATAGGAGAATATTCTGGACCATAGTCTTCTCCAGAGGTTTCTTGGGACCAAGAAGAGGGGGAGGCCGAAGGGGAGAAGGTACTGCCATAGGTGTCCCTGCGATCCATGCCACAGATCACAGGCACACCCGTGCTCCTATCCATGGCGGCGCCCCCGGCCCTCACGTACCTCACCATGCTCCCATCACGGCTAGGCCACACACACGCCCCTGCTCCCTAGGGCATGCGCATGCCAGCACTTGCACTAATTGCTGGCACTTCCAGGTTTCCCATAAAGACTAGTGGCTCCCACCACTCTCTGCCAGATCTTTAAACTCATTATCGATTAGAGAAAGCTTCCTGTCCCTGCGTTGTTCCTTGTTCCTCGTGCCTGTTCCTCATTGATCTCCCTTTGTGACCTTGGACCTGACTTCTGACTTTTGCATCTCTGCTGCATGCCCTGACTTCCTGCCTGTGCCTGACCTCGATTCTGTACTTCTACCTTGGCCACCACCGCAGGCTAGTCGCACCTGTGGAATGACCTGGTGGCACCCTGCCGCAGGAAGACCATCCCGGATTCCGGTTGGCTCTGGTGAAGACCAGGTGCCACTTAAATTCCAGCTGTCGGCTAGTACCATCTCCCGCGGTGTTCCAGAGGGTCCACTGACCCCGAATCCTGACAGCAGGGAGGCAGGAGTACATGCTATGGCAGACATAGAGATATGGAACGGCAGTGAGGAGAACCAGTATGGATAGTTGAATGTTACTTAGAAGTCGTGACATCAGAAAGGACAGGATGCCAGTAACCACAGACTTCTGACACTACAATATCTCAGTAATATACTAGAACAGGATTTAGTATAGTAATAACATTCATTGTCTCTTTTATAACATTTCTTATATTTCCCTGAAAGCTGTGATATTTCAAATTTTCTTTTTTTATCTTTGTTAAATAAATGTTTCAGATGTAAAATAACACCCAGAACAAGATATAAAGCTCCTCCAGTCACTGTCATTGCAGTCCTGATCTTCTCATCAGAGATCTGTGTCTGTCATGTGTCTGGGGTCACAGAGGAGACTCTGTACTTATTACCTGATGTTCTGTTACAGTAAATATAATCTTTTATGGGAACTCTGCTGGTTATTTCTCTTGTATCTGACTCTTAGCTCCGCACAGTCACAGACCTCAGCAGCTGGATGTCATCTCACCATGAAGGATTATACATTTGAGTACAAATATTCTCAGGATGGAGACATTATCATCGGAGGGATCTTCACTGTACATTCATGGATGAATCCTTGGAGATATAAATATGAAATGTCCCCCAGAATGTTTTGCATATAGTAAGTACCATATCATGTAGCAAAGCTGGGGCTTTTTTATTTATGCATACATTTAGCTGCAAGAAAGTTGTGTCCGTTCCTCAGTACAAAGCAATGTCAGCTCTGTTATGTTGGTGGTCGTCCTCCAATCAATGGCTCAGTGCGAGTCTTACCAAAACATTACTATTTCATTAAGGTCAGGAATCACTGAGCCATTGCTAAACGTTAAAATTATTCATTGATATTATTCATTGTTTTAACAATTTCTGAATTTAGGTTCAGATTTAGCTCATGGTGAGATTTCCTGATATTTTCCGTGATGATTTCCTAGTATAATGATAAATTCCTATTTCCATCTGTGATGATGAATCAACCTAACCCAAATGCAGCATAACCGGTCCAAAGCAAGACGCTACCGTCACTGTACTTTAAATATGGTATGATATTTGCTGCCTGATGGATGGAGAAGGTAAAAGTGCTGCTGAATTTCTTGCATTTTTATCCACTGTAAGGCCAAATTCAAATGGCCATGTGTTCACCAAGACCGGATCGCAGGTGTAGCACATGGTGGGTTGGTGAAGGAAAGAGTTGTGAGAACTACTACCATTCTCTGTGTAACAAACAGTGGGTGTGAACTCATGGGGGCAGATTAGCTTACCCATCCGATGACATTCCCAGAAAGTGCATTGTCTGACAAAGATTCACAAAGATTGTGCGCCCGATATCCTGCTTGTTTTGCTTCCCCGCTCAGGTCCAAAGGAGTTCACCCTTTTCTTCCTGGTGCATGTAAGTGAATTGTCTTGTGACACAATTTGAAAAGTAAAATCAGTCCAAATCAGTCGGATCGTCCAACGGCATGCCCCCCAATTTCTGTCGCATGAAAGCAAGCGCAGCTGCGCCAAAATCCAATTACGTGCGACACAATCCCAGCGCAAACCCCTGTTAAATACCTGTCAAAGCCATGCAATCCCTAAAAACATCAGAAAGTTTGGCGAAAGTGTGCACACAGACCCTTGGTAAATAAGCCTCATTATGTCACCAACATGTTTGACTACACCTATGGGTGTGATAACCTGATTGGCTTCAATCACCCCCATACTATAAACTGGACTCCACTTGGCAATTTTCTTTTAGAGTTTAATTCCAGTATGACTGGAGACAGCTGACAGAAGCAGGACAGGAAAAGCCTATGACACAATCACAGTCAAGAAACATAGGAACATATCAGGCAAACAATTGGGGAAGCATACCAAAGAACAAACACTGTATTCAAGAAATTGGCTTGAAAATTTGTGTGTCTGTATGGTGAATAAAACAATGAATGACTTAAGGTTTCTATGTCCTAATAAAACTATAATAAAATAAAACAAAAAGAAATAAGGAACTTACTATAAAAGATTATATTATTAAAAATATTTTTTCAATCAAATAATAATAATTAATAAAAAATTGATTGTTCTCCACAGTGCTGGTCCAAGGGAATACAGACATCTTTTGACATTTCTTCTTTCCATTTACTTCATTAACAATGATCCAGATATTCTTCCTAACATCACCCTGGGATATCATCTGTATGACTCCTGTGGACATGAGAAGAAGGTTATAAAAGATGTTCTGCAGATCTTGTCCGGACACACAGTAACTGCTCCAAACTATTCATGTATGGACCATGGCACAGTAGCTGGATTTATAGGAGACCTCCGATCCGTCACCTCTCTACCAATGGCCCAGCTGTTGGGTATATATGGATATACACAGGTAAGAAAACATAAAGGGATTTCCAATTCTATTGTTACTCTGAACAAGGACTTAAAGGGGTTTTCCCATCTGGGCATTCACATTTAAAGAGGACCTAAAGGACTAAAGTAAGCAGCTCCTAGTGCTTGAACAAACGCCGCAGTGTTAGAGTGATAGCGTTACCGGAAACCTCCGGTAACGCTATCTAACACTGCGGCAGGGTATAGTGTAATTGTCGGACAGCTCGCAAAGCTGTCCGACGTATTCATGAGGGGGCGGGGTTGGGGCGTGACTAGGGGCAGTGACTGCCACCTAGTGCGCGGCAGTTCATGCCGGCCTATTGAATGAGCGGGGCGGTCCGGGGTAGAGGCAGCGCCTCGGACAGCCCCCTCATGCAAGCTGTCCGATGATTACACTATACCCTGCCACAGTGTTTGATAGTGTTACCGGAGGTTTCCGGTAACACTATCACTCTAACACTGCGGCGTTTGATCAAGCACTAGGAGCTGCTTACTTTAGTAAGCAGCTCCTAGTGCTGATAAATGGGGTGACATGTCCTTTTTAATTTAATTCATTTGCCATATGTAAACATTTCTTCGATTGGATGTTATTAAAAAAATGTTCCTGTGTGAAGAAAATTTCTCATAAATGTTGCCATGTTGTCCCTTAGAAACCAGGTAGCTTACTCTAGCAGTGGTGGCCAGACATGTGCTTTTCAGTTCTTCCTGGCCACCTGGATTCAGAAATCACTCCCACAGGACAGCTGCGGGACATGTAGTAACTCTTGGACAATTCATATACAAAAACCTTATGTTTCTTTGGGCAATCTCTCCGGCAGAGGTGGCCTTATCCAAGGAGACAGTCTTGTTTCTAAGGGACCATATCACTATTTCACCCAGGTAAATTTTTTAATATACAGTATATATATATATATATATATATATATATATATATATATATATATATATATATATACACTCACCGGCCACTTTATTAGGTACACCTGTACAACTGCTCGTTAAAGCTTAATTTCTAATCAGCCCATCACATGGCGGCAACTCGGGGGATTTAGGCATGTAGACATGGTCAAGACAATCTCCTGCAGTTCAAACCGAGCATCAGTATGTGGAAGAAAGGTGATTTGAGTGCCTTTGAACGTGGCATGGTTGTTGGTGCCAGAAGGGCTGGTCTGAGTATTTCAGAAACTGCTGATCTACTGGGATTTTCACGCACAACCATCTCTAGGGTTTACAAAGAATGGTTCGAAAAAGAATAAACATCCAGTGAGCGGCAGTTCTGTGGGCGGAAATGCCTTGTTGATGCCAGAGGTCAGAGGAGAATGGGCAGACGGGTTCGAGCTGATAGAAAGGCAACAGTGACTCAAATCGCCACCCGTTACATCCAAGGTAGGCCGAAGAGCATCTCTGAACGCACAGTACGTCGAACTTTGAGGCAGATGGGCTACAGCAGCAGAAGACCACACCGGGTGCCACTCCTTTCAGCTAAGAACAGGAAACTGAGGCTACAGTTTGCACAAGCTCATCGAAATTGGACAGTAGAAGATTGGAAAAACGTTGCCTGGTCTGATGAGTCTCGATTTCTGCTGCGACATTCGGATGGTAGGGTCAGAATTTGGCGCCAACAACATGAAAGCATGGATCCATCCTGCCTTGTATCAACGGCTCAGGCTGGTGCTGGTGGTGTCATGGTGTGAGGAATATTTTCTTGGCACTCTTTGGGCCCTTTGGTACCAATTGAGCATCGTTGCAACGCCACAGCCTACCTGAGTATTGTTGCTGACCATGTCCATCCCTTTATGACCACAATGCACCCAACATCTGATGGCTACTTTCAGCAGGATAATGCGCCATGTCATAAAGCTGGAATCATCTCAGACTGGTTTCTTGAACATGACAATGAGTTCACTGTACTCAAATGGCCTCCACAGTCACCAGATCTCAATCCAATCGAGCATCTTTGGGATGTGGTGGAACGGGAGATTTGCATCATGGATGTGCAGCCAACAGATCTGCGGCAACTGTGTGATGCCATCATGTCAATATGGACCAAAATCTCTGAGGAATGCTTCCAGCACCTTTTTGAATCTATGCCACGAAGAATTGAGGTAGTTCTGAAGGCAAAAGGGGGTCCAACCCGTTACTAGCATGGTGTACCTAATAAAGTGGCCGGTGAGTGTATGTTGAGTGCTTTTCAGATGAAGCTGCAATCCATAACATGATGAAGGGATATGCCTCCCCACATTGAAAGGCCATATTCCCATGCCACCTACATCTTCAGCCATCTTTTGGCAGCTAAGCTTCAGCTTACCCACCCTACATTCTTCCAGGTCAGTTCCCATCTGTAATATAAATTGTTTAGCAAAGCCATTGCCATACATTAACCCCTTAACGCTCTGCGCCGTAGCTCTACGGCGCAGAGGTGTAAGGGATGTATGAAGAGGGCTCACGGGCTGAGTCCTCTTCATACAAAGGTGGGGGTTTTTGCAAAATGCATAAAACCCCCACCGCTAATAACCGCGTTTGGTGCTAGCACCGATCGCGGCTATGAACCCCCCCGTTGCCGCCGGCAAAGTCGCCGGCGGCATTTAAAAGACGGCGGCGCGCGGGCGACGCCATCTTTTTTTCGATCGCCACGCCCCCGATCGTCATCGGGGGGCGGCGATCGGTTGCCATGGTAGCCTCGTGTCTTCTTTTGACACAAGGCTATCTGGCAGCTGCAGATTCGTTACAATGAGCCAGTGGCTCATTGTAATGAATGTGCTGCAAAAATGCCATTTATTGCAATACAGAAGTATTGCAGTATATGGTAGCAGCGATCTGACCATCTAGGGTTAATGTACCCTAGATGGTCTAAAAGATAGTGAAAAAAAAAAGAAAAAAAAAAGTTTAAAAAAGAAAAAAAATTAATAAAATATTAAAAGTTCAAATCACCCCCTTTTCCCTAGAACGGATATAAAACATAATAAACAGTAAAAATCACAAACATATTAGGTATTGCCGCGTCCCAAAATGCCTGATCTATCAAAATATAAAAACGGTTACAGTCGGCGGTGACCTCCGAGGCGGGAAATGGCGCCCAAATGTCCGAAATGCGACTTTTACACCTTTTTACATAACATAAAAAATGAAATAAAAAATGATCAAAATGTCGCACAGACCTCAAAATGGTAGCAATGAAACCGTCGCCTCATTTCACAAAAAATGACCCCTCACACATCTCCGTGCGCCAAAGTATGAAAAAGTTATTAGCATCAGAAGATGGCAAAATTTTTTTTTTCTTTTTTGTACACATTCGTTTAATTTTTGAAAATGTATTAAAACACAATAAAACCTATATAAATTTGGTATCACCGCGATCGCACTGAACAAAAGAATAAAGTAGGCCTGTTATTTGGAGCGAAGGGGGGAAATTTTTCCACATTTGGAATTTTTTTTCAGCTTCGCAGTACACGGCATATTAAAATAAATAACATTACGGGAAAGTAAAATTTGTTACGCACAAAATTAGCCCTCACACAGGTCTGTACACGGAAAAATGAAAAAATTATGGATTTTTGAAGTTGGAGAGCGAGAAATGAGCCGAAAAACCCTCCGTCCTTAAGGGGTTAAAGTAGCAAAGCTGGAGCCTAAAATATGTGTAGGCATGACCACACGTGAATTAAAACCACAGACAAGGGAGCATGTAAATAATATTCTATCAGCAAAGCCACATGAGGTTTACAAATTGAGATTGATACCTCAACATTTTAAATTGTTTCATAAATGCAACATTAAGGGGTGTAAACCACGTTTGTCAGACACTCAGAGGTGGCTCCCTTAAACAAACACTTTTGATCTTATATGAGCTAATCTGTGTTATTTTTCACCCTGTAGTTTTGCCATCTACACACTAACCACAATAATGCGCCGAGGCCCCTTCTAGTTCAGTGACGCTCACCAACTGTTTTCTTAAAACAGCCGACCTACTATTGTTACTCTCACTTTAACCCCCTGCATGAGGTACTTATTTTTATTATTTTTCTAATTATCTTTTTATTTTCTTTTATTATAGATTTTATGGAAGATGCATGATGCATTCTTCTTTTTCTTACGTCAGTGCAAGTTGATGGGGGTTTCTCCAGTTAACATCTTTTTCATTCTGAGGCTAATTAACTATTTTACTTCTTTGCACTCTCTTGGCTTCTCTTGATCCCTTCAAGAGGTAGTCACTAGAAAAGGTTTTCTCTTCACATGTGCCTTATCAGGTTTAATCATTTTTTGCCTTATAAATGGGGTTGGGACCAACAGTTGTGTTGTGCAAAAGTCAGGTGGATGCCATGTGATGCCACATACAATAGTGTAGGGACCCACTACAACAAGGTCACCATGAAATGGTAAGTGGGTTTATGCAATTTGATTAAAATGTAACTAAGAACCTCAACCTGTTTTGTAAATGTAGCGGCAATAGATCCTTGTGTAGTGTGTGGATGTGCGGCCCAGTTCTTTTCACTCCCAATGACAGCCTGGAGGTGTGCTTGGGGTCATTATTCTGTTGAAATAAAATGATGGTCCAACTAAATGCAAATCAGATGGAATAGCATGCCGCTGCAAGATGCTGTGGTATCCATGCTGGTTCAGTATACCTCCCCCAACAGTGTCACCAGCAAAGCCCCCCTCACACCATCACACCTCATCCTCCATGCTTCACGGGGAACCAGACATGTAGAGTCCATTCCTTCACCTTTTCTGCATTGCACAAAGACACATAGGTTGGAACCAAAGATCTCAAATTGGGACTCATCAGACCAAACACAGATTTCCACTGATCTAATGTCCATTCCTTGTGTTCTTTAGCCCAAACAAGTCTCTTCTGCCTGTCGTGTTAGCAGGAGTTTCCTAGCAGCTATTTTACCATACAGGCTGCTGCACACAGTCTCCTTTTATTTGTTGTTGTAGAGATGTGTCTGCAGCTAGACCTCTGTGTGGCAGTGACCTGGTCTCTAATCTGAGCTGCTGTTACCCTGCGATTTCTGAGGCTGGTGACTTGGATGAACTTATCCTCCGCAGCTGATTCTTGGTCTTCCTATCCTGGGCCGCTCCTCATATGAGATAGTTTCTTTGTAGCACTTGATGGTTTTTGTAACTGCACTTGGGGACACTTTCAAAGTTTTCAGACTGACTGACCTTAATTTCTTAAAGTAATGATGGCCACTTGTTTTTCTTTACTTAGCTGCTTTTCTCTAGAAATAATGCAAATTCTACCAGTCTATTCAGTAGGACTATCAGCTGTGTATCCACCTGACTACGGCACAACACATTTGTGACAATTCTTAGTTGCTATGCCTTCAGTGAGAAGTTTTTACAGTCATGAAAATACAGAAAACTCTTTGAATGAGAAGGTGTGTCCAAACTTTTGGTCTGTATTGTATGTATTATAGCATATATTGCAAACTAATGCATAAGGGTATATATATATAATTGAGGCAGCTTATTGTACATTGTGAGAAACACATATGTTGGAATTGTTAGATTAATGTGCGTCACTTTTTAAAACATTTTTATGGAAAACAATATGTGCACTTTTATGTTTACTTTTTTGTGTTTTTGGTTTCACGGTTGATGTGTATGGTAGTAGTCGTGGCCACAGCATGGAGTGATTTGGATGTTTTTGTCACGTTTATAACTAATCCTGTTCCTTATTTTTAGATTAGTTACGGGGCCAGAGACTCCTCGCTCAGTGACAGGAGATTATACCCACATTTCTTCCGCACGGTTCAGGGGGATGAGACACAATATGTGGCTTTAGTGAAGTTATTGTTGTATTTCCAGTGGAACATGGTTTGTATTTTTGCTACAAATGACGACACTGGAGAACGGGAACTTCGCCTTCTTACCAAGGAGCTCACAAAATCTGGAATATGTGTTGAGAAAATAGTTTTTATCACACAAGATAAACAGCTAGATGCATCTGTCATGGAGGATTTAATAGCTGAAGTCATTATATTTTGTGGGACAAGTAATAGACTGTTGAATAGTATTCTCGATAAATCATCACTAAGTTTCAAAAACAAAACTTTTATATTTCCAACATCTTGGTCACACGATGGTATTTTTCTAAAAGGGAATCAATTTAACTGTAGCTTCATATTTAGTCCTGTAAGATACACATTGACAGGATTACAGGAAATGTTTCTAAGTATTGATCCATCCCAACACACACATGACCCCATCCTGGAGGATCTGTGGATCACCACATTTTACTGCTTTTCTAAAAACAATTTAAAGAATTTTCTATTACAAGACACTATTACTGTTCCTCTTCGTAACTGCACCGGTGAGGAACGTTTTAATAACTGCACCCATTATTATGTGGATGGATCACCATTTAATGTGTACAGAGCTGTGCAGATGATGGCTCAAGCGTTAGATGACATCCATAAAACCATGCAAATAAGCAGAATAAAGAAAGATAATAAAGTTAATATGTACAGAAAAAAGGTAAGAAAACTGCTGAACATTACAACATGATTTTGCTTTTATTAATATTTGTTATTTAAAGAGGACCTGTCAACCTTGAAAAAAGTTTTAGGAACTGCTTACAAAAGTACTATCCCATTATTAGCAGTGTTAAACTGCTAGCTTTATCGGAACTTTCCAATAAAGCTAGCAAACATGGCACTACCATACCCTGAGAATGCCGGATGGAGCTTACAACGGTCCGGCGTATTCATGAGGCAGCAGTCCGAGGTGCACCACTCTCCTCTGCTTCTACCCTGGGTCGCCCCTCCCATGCCATAGGCTGTTGGTGACTCTCTTTGGTGTTCTCTTTAAAGAGCACCATTAATTCCATAGGGTACACATATGTTACAATTAGACAAAAACAAATGCAACTACAAATACAAAAAACTACAAAGATCAGGAAACAAGAGGGAGAAGGACCCTGCCCATAAGGGCTCACAATCGATCTGGTAGACATAAGGAGAGAGAGCAGAGTACAATTTGCACAAGATAAAAAGATCTTGCTCCAAAAAGAACAAAATATGAAGCAATGGTTATGTACCTTCAGGAGACTACCATTGCAGGTGTGTGGATTCTTAAAGACCTGAAGAATTCAGTTAAAGAAAATACTCTAAATACTTTGAATAAATTTTAAAATAAAATAAATGTAATGTTTTAAAACATAAATTGGAAAGTAAATAGGAAATTATAGATTGGAAAAAAATAAATAAACCCATATTATTTGTGTCTAATAAAATGTAGCAAAAAACAGTATCAATATATTAACTTATTCTACAAGAAAAAGCCTCACATTGCTCAGTCAATGAAAAAAAAGTGCCAATGATAAAACTTTTTTCCTAAAAAAAAAGTTTTCACATTTTTTCACAGAAGCAGGTAATTAAAAAATGGATTCTGCCCAAAAATTTAAATTAGCATATTGTCTGTGTTCAGCAGCACAAACATTTCAATGCAAAAGTGATAAGTAATAATACGTTAATGTAGGGTTTCATTCTACCAAATTCAAAAAGTTTTATCCACTCGTTTTATCCACTCCATACAATCAATGCCTTCACCATGCAGGAAGTGCTGACATCCTACAGCCACTTGAGGGCTAGCATTATCATGTATTAGAAGGAACCAGAGTCTTATTGTGCCTACCTATGGTCTCACAAGGGTTCTGAGGATCTCAACCTGGACCCTCATGACAGTCATAGTACCTCTGACTAGCACAAGACTGCCTTTGTGGCCATCCAAAGTGATGCCTCCCTACACCATTACTGACCAACTATTAATTTGGTCAGTCTTGGTGTTTTTTGGAAAATACCAATACCTGCACATTGTAGGACCATAAGTGCAATGCCGACTTGTGAACGTTGGGCCAGGTGGAGGTTATTTTGGCAATGCTCTTCCTGTTCCTCCTTGCAAAAATGAGGAGGTAGAGGTCATGATGCTGAGCTGTTATCCTCCATTGCCCCATCCCACCTACATCTCATGTAGTTCTGCCTTGTCAATACTACTTGATGTCTGTTCCATCCACACAACAAAATGAGGTATTGCTTCACAATTAGCTTTGATTCATTTCTGGCAGATCGGTTTCATGGACGTTTGATTGACTTGGCATTAAACGGTCTTGTTTAAGTGTTCTGTTAATTATGGTTGAGGAGTACTTTAGTAACCCCTTTATGGCTTATAATGTATTTATACTTCACTAATCCATTACGGGAGTATGGAGAGAGAGCTCTAGGCTATAAAGACGCCATGACTTTGATTGTCATTCCTGTGATGTAGCAAGCATGAAAATGAAAGCAACAATCAATTGCGTTAACCATTAACCCTATGCAAAGCAGCAGACGTTGCATAGGAATCTCCATCTCAACTGATATAAGAAGAAACAAACAATAAAAATTACAAACATGTTAGGTATTGGTAAATCCTAAAAGTTATGATATATCAATATAAATGGTTATACCCACCGGTAAACCCCAATAACCGAAAATAGTGCCCAAATGTCAGAACCACCACTTTTTCGTCATTTCTCAAAATAAAAAAATTTTTCATGCAAAAGGTTTTAATATTAAAATTGATTAACCATATTAATAGGAATCTATAGGAATAAAGGGGAGGTGTCACTTAAGAACAAAAATTGAAAGTAGTAAATACTGAGCCTCTATTAATATGGGGTAGATGCAAATTTCGCCATTTTTTCCACGTTTGGTATTTATTTCCCGCTTTGCAGTACACAGCATAGCAGATACTGTCACTGGAAAGTACAAAACACATGTCTAACGCAGAAGCATAAGAGCTCCGAGAGCCAACTGAAGTCACTGGTTCTCGGAGGAGGATCAGAGGGAGCGTAGGAAGACGGTGTGCATAATTAGAAGCTTAGGATTAGTGATGTACCCCAGAGTGCCTGAGACTCATTTGAATATTGTTACAAGATGTTTTCTTTCTGAAGTAAATGTTTTTTAGGCTATTCAAGATATGAATCAGCATCACTATAAAAGCGTCGAGAAGTGAGTGCCTTTGGTTCAAACTGCTGCAAACCAAGTGTTAGATTTGCTTTAACCACTTACCGCCAAAGCCACTTCTCACATTCCTGACACGGCCCATTTTTTAAAATCTGCCCTGGTGGTTATAAATTTGGAACACTTTAGCATACTTTTTTCAAAGCACTTAGTACTTAATGTTATTTAAAAAATTTTTGTGGTATGTTTTGCGTTAATTTATGATAAAAACATATATTGGTGAAAATTTGGAAAAATTCTCGATTTTTGAAATTCAAAATGTTCTATAATTTTAAACACATAGTCAACAGCAAAAACACCTGATAACTAACATTTACGGAATGTCTATTTTACTTTGACATGGTTTTTGATGCACCCTCTAATTTTTGTAGGATGTTATGGGGCTTTGAACTCCTGAGTACGCCGATACCCCAAATGTGTTGGTAAACTGCTGTATGGGCACATGAAGGGAAGCTGCGCCATTCAGAACAGATTTGCATTGTCACGTTTTATTTTAATTTTTTTGGCAATTTGGACATATAAGGGATCATTTTCTGTGACATTAGATGCACTTTACAAATACTTCATTTTACTATTTTACTAATCTTATACATTAGTTTATTGATCAAATTTTATTAACTCTTGAATGTATGCAGAAAAAGAAAACTGTTAATTTTGTTGGGGCCGTACATAAAATGAATATATTAGGGGTCATTTACTAAGGGCCCGAATCGCGTTTCTCCGTCGGGTTACCTAATTTTACCGTTTTGCACCAATTTTCCCTGAATTGCCCCGGGTGTTTGGTGCACGCGATCGGATTGTGGCGCATCGGCACCGGCATGCACGCGACAGAAACCGGGGGGCGTGGCCGTAAGAAAACCCGACGGATTCGGAAAAACTGCTGTATTTTAAAAAAAAAAGTGTCGCTTGACACGCACTTACCTGCACCCACAATAGCTTGGTGAACTCCGACGGACTTCAGCGCAGCAGCGACACCTTGGTGGACATCGGGCGCACTACCTTAGTGAATCGCTGGAAGACCCGAATCCTTGCATGATCGCGACAGGACCGGGTATGTAAATCTGCCCCATTATCTTTATTCTATAGATCACTATGATTACGGTGATACCTCATTTATATAGTTTCTTTTATATTTTCTTTTATCATTTATTTCCCAAACACAATATTTACTGAAACATAACTTTAATTACTTTTTGGAACCTTTTTCAAAAAGGAATTTAATGAGAAATAAATATTTTTGGCAAGTTTTTCGGGTTTTGCTTTTAACGTATTTATCGAGTGGGTGAAATAATGTAACTGATTTATTGAACAGATTGTATTGGATGCTGCGATAGGGGGCGGGGTGGTTCATGATGTTTTTTTTGTACTTTATTAAATGTGTATAGGGAGTGTTGGTATTGAGGGGACTTTCACTTTATTTAATTAATTATTTTTATTACAAAGACTTAAGTGTTTT
The DNA here is from genome assembly GCF_040894005.1 of Engystomops pustulosus. NCBI lineage: Eukaryota > Metazoa > Chordata > Amphibia > Anura > Leptodactylidae > Engystomops > Engystomops pustulosus. The sequence goes on from NC_092411.1 coordinate 285,657,240, forward strand.
AACTTTTAAAAACATTTTCTTATTTTGTGCAGGTTGGCTTGAACAAGCGATGCTCTCAGCAATGACCATGTTGATGAGGTCACCCTGGTGCCCCTCTTATTATATGCTTAGAATAAGCATGGGACATGGGGAGGTATAGTTTGGAGGGGCTGGTTGAGTAGAACAAGCCTTCTCTGATGCCAGGGAATATATGATACAGTCAGTTAGTTTATATGGCTCTATGGGAACCTGTCACTAGCTGTATTTCTAAAAATGTGGTGACGGACATGTCGTTCAGTGCTATATCTGTAAATAATTAACTTGAATTTTCTGGTTCATTAAACATCTTATGTTTTCTAGCTGAGACATTACATGAAGATCAAGGATCTGCAGTTATCAAGATTATACTTTAACCATAAAGGGGAAATCTCTGAACCATTAGAGATTCTCAATTGTATAACTACCAAGATTAATAATACTTTGCTCGGACTCACAGCATCTATTGGTTCATTTGAAGAATCTCTTCCTCCAGGTCAGCAGCTGAATATTTCACCTGCAGATATAATCTGGATAAATAATAAGGTAGGTCATGATACAATTTACTTTATTATCTACACTATTGATGCTGCTACTATGCTGTTCTGCGGAAGGACCACGGTACCGTGCGCTAATGTTTTAGTCAGTGAAGGTGCTTGTATGTGTGGCTCTACACAGTTTATATATTAGATACACGAATACTCTAAAGAGATCACAGGCTGTAATGGAGACTAAATATTGGCTTTGTTGCTCTGACCTAAGAAGGTTAGAACATTAAAGAATTACAGTGTATGGTAATAACAATCAGACCCCAAAAAAAGTTTAAAAAAATAAAAATAAAAACTTCAAATCACCCCACTTTTCCTAGAACAGATATAAATGTAAATAAATTCATAAACTTATAAACATGTTAACCACCAAAAGTTCTGATCTATCAAAATATAAAAACGGTGAATCCAATAACCAAAAATATCAAATATCCAAAACCATTTTTACCATTTTCCAACACATAATACAAAATGGTCAAATTTACACAGGTTTGTACGGCAAAGTATGAAAAAATTATTGGTGTCTGAGTAAGACAAAAAGTCTTTTTTTTTTTTTAAATGGATTTAAACAATAATTAATAATAATGATAATTATAATAATGACTATTAATATTATTACTACATAAGGTTTAATTTTTTTAAAATCAATATATCTTCATGATCATACAAACCCAAGGAGTGCAGAGTGAAAGCCATAAAAACCGTGTTCACAAGAAATTGGTGCAAGTGAGTTTTTTTTACCAGGGTATAGGAAAGGCGAACAGGGAGAGACCAAAAACACAGCTCTGGGAAGACACTTAAGACCTGAGCTTCTAGTCTCTCCTCACTTGAAAAAGGAATCACAGCTGATTCCGAAACGCGTTGTGTTACCGAGACACCAATAAACAGTTTTGTTGTGAAGTACTCTCCGAATCACTTTTGACTACCAGTGTGCGCCATAGTGACAATCACCCCATCATCCCATGTTTCTACCAGGGTGAGCTGGTGCTGGAGCTTATTTTTGTTAGTGTCCTAAACACTGGTGCTGGTGCTCGGTATTTCCATCTTACACCTACCATATCATGTGGTAGGTTTCCTTTAAGTGAAAGTGATACGGCTGGGGGGACTTTAATAAGCTTTGCTCACAGTGCCTAAATAAAACTATGTATCTCACGCTCCAAAAATGAGTCTATATATGTAAGACTATAAATATATTCGCACTCTTCCCAAGATAGATTCAATTCAGCTCCAGCTTGTGGCTATATTCAGATATTCCTGCTTGCTATAGAGCAGTGATGGCAAACCTTTTAGAGGCCGAGTGCCCAAACTACAACAGACCCACTTATTTATCGCAAAGTGCCAACACAGAAATTTAATTTGTGATTTATATTCCTTTCTCTGTCACAGCTTTCATTCATATCAGCCCCTGAGGACACCAATAAAGCAGAAAATAGTCCCTGGTAGTCCTGTCACTGTAAAATAGCTCTGTGCACAGCAAGTCCTGGGCTGTCTGGGACTACAGGAAGATACCTGGAGTCCTCTCTGATGATGACCTGAGTGCCCACAGAAAGGGCTCTGAGTGCCACCTCTGGCACCAGTGCCATAGGTTGGCCATCACTGCTATAGAGTGTTCAGGGGCTTCCACTTCAGTGATGTGACCACTTTACTATGGTAAGGAATAAAGATCAAATTTCCCATGCGTTTTCGGAAGCTAATTGGCTTCCTTCATCAGGTATTCTTTCCAGCATTCAGCAGCTTCCTTTTATAGCTGACGGCTGCGTCTTTGAACCTATTTCAGCTTTTGAGGGTTAGTCACTAGAAAACAAAGGACTCTATCTCACTATTCAGTCTATTGGAGCCAAGGAGTGAAGTTCATTGATCCACATTTTATAAATAAGGTTTCCCCCTCTCCAGTCCGGAAGAATGAATGAATCCCAAAGGTAATTATTTATTTAATTTTTGCTGCATGTTTCTCCATAAAATATTGGGGCAGGGGTAGACCCTTATTCTTTTTTACAGTTTGCAGGTGTTCGTTGATTCTATCATATATGTCATGTGGTTCCTCCAACATATATCTTTTCCCAACTGCATTTGATACAATTGATGAGACCTTTTGTTTAGCAACTTTATCTTTAATTGAAAAAATCTCATTGGACCCACATTGTAAATGGGGTCTTTAAATTTTAATATTCTGCAAGTTAAACATTTTCAATGTAAAAAAAATTAATAAGGGTCACCCCCTGTGACAACATTTTATGGATAAAAATACAGGGAAATTGACAGGAGTACTTCTCCAGGACTGAAGAAGGAGCAACTTTATTCATAAAATGTTTCGAGCTGAAAGCAAATGTATATACGAACTTAACATCCTTGCCCCAATAGGATGGAATAGTGAGATAGAGACCGTTAATTCTGGTGGTTAACTCTGTAAAAGCTGAAATAGGTTCAAAGGTGCAGCTGTCAGATATAAAACGAAGGTGCTGAATGATGGACAGAATTCCTTCAAACCTTCATTCCTTCCCGTAGTAAGTGGTGACGTCACCGAAGCGGAAGCCCAAGAACTCTATATCCGAATACAGTCACCGGCTGGAGCTGAATCGGTTCAGTCAAGGCAAGGGCGTGAACTATGCCACAAACCTCAGATTATATTAAAAAAAAGCTTGAATAGAGACTGAAAACAAGTGGAGCAACAAAAAGAAGGTAATAACAACAATCTTATAGTCTTACATACTGTATATACTGTAGACTAATTTTTGGAGTGTAAGATATGTTGTTTTATTTATTTTATTAACACAGTTACTGTGGTAGGAAGTATTTTATATCTCAGCACCAACTACTATAACTGCGCCGGTGATTTGACTATTTCTATAATATCTTAATTCTATGTCTGTTTTGCTCCCTGATAAACTGGGCATAAAAACCAGATGAAACACGGAGGAAAGGGGCAAAAATTATGCAAGAAGGCAGTTTAGAGAAATGAACATTTAGGAATTAATCCAGAGGAGGTTAGTTTAGAATATAAGGGATATCTAGGGATTGTGAGATAGACTAGGTATATACAATATCTACATGCACCACTTTAGAGGGTCTGAGAAACTCAGGGATGCTAGTGCAGTAGGAGTTATTAGTATTGGCATATACACAATGTACCTGCAGCTTTTCAGTCTTTATCTGAACCCTTTTGTTATGCCCTACTAGAGGGCATGAAACTGAACATCCCCTCCCCATCTGCACCAGCATAGAATGTGCACTGCAGTAACGATAAGCGGACACATAACTGAAATCTAATCTGAATCTATTGATGGTGGCATCAACTCGTCTACGGTCTCTATTGTACGGTGTCTCTTTGTTTACTTCTTTTTTATTTTTTAATAAATAAAAGTTCTATTTTAGCAGAACACATAAAGTACATTTACCGCATCCTAAAGCTTATATGTGCTATACACCTAAACTGAAACATAAAGAGCTGTGCGAAATGCCCAATACAAGATGAGAAAGAGTTTTACTCATCCCCCTCGGGAAGACTGAGTGCCGCAACAAGACAGTCAAAGATTTGAGCACAAACAAATTTGAGGAATTTAGGGCAATAGTCAGGAAAGAGAACCTAGTGATAGAGTGTATAGGAAAAGTGTGCTTATTTCTGTTAAAATTAAGCTGTTCAGACTCTTTTTCTTCTTTCTTAGACACCTTATAGCCGGTGCTCAGTAAAGTGTTCTCCAGGCTTCAGGAAAGCTATGAAAGAAGGAGACCACATCTGCTGCTACGACTGCGTCTCATGTTCTGAAGGGGAAATTTCCAATGAAACTGGTAATAAAACATCAAACTGAGGAAACAACAGTCCTTCTAGGCTGAACCCCATCAGATTTTTAAACAAGTGATAAAGGCCAGGGATAAAGACTAGGGAATCTTGGGTAAAGTTATGAATGGGGCAAAAACCTGTTTAAGGGTCAAACATATTGGAACCCCCACCAAAAACAATAACACACCTGACAACAAGGCCCTAAGTTAGCTTATTCAAGTATAATTTTCGTTTAGAAATATGTACTTCATATCAATAACACCCATTGTGAACTAAATTTTCAAAACAAGTTTGTCTGAAGAGAAATAGCCTTCTCGCAGTTGCATGTTGTGTTAATTTGTACTATGACCTTTCTTATGTCTGGACAGTCTAGTTATGATATGTTGAGAATTTTTAGATTGTTTTCTCATAAGTCATTGTACATCATGTTATTTGAAAAATTCAGGTAACATATATTTCATGTAGCTGTGAAAAAAATGGAAATTTGTATAAATTTTAAAAAATTCACCATTTTAAAAGTTAAAAATTTTCTGCTTTACAGACGAATACTCAAACCGCACAAAAAACATGATAATCATTTAATGCTTAATGGCATGATTTTTATGCTCTATTTTTCTAGGATTTTATGAATCTTTTAACAATAGAAATTTATAGAATTTTTTTACATTGTCATGAAAATCGCCAAAACGTAAGTTTTGAGGGATCAGTTCAATTTTCAAGTGACTTTGAGTGGCCTAAATAATAGTAAAACATCATAATTATTATGCAAGAGAACTTTTAGGAGGTGTGTTAACTTTTTAGGTGTATCACAGAAGTTAAAACAAAATGGAGGCGCAATTTAGAAATTGTAATTTTTTTTGGTAAAAATTACATTCATTTTCCCCCAAAAATTACACAATTACAATAGATTAAACGATGAAAAGCTCTGCAAAGTTTGATGATGAATTTTTCCTGATCATGGCAATACCCCATGTGTGTTGGTAAACTGCTGTATGGGCACACACCGAACAGAAGGAGCGCCCTTCACAGCAGATATACAGATATACTGTCACATTATATAGGCTATACAGTTTACATTTTTTGCCAATGTGTATTTGAAGGCTTATTTATTGAAGAATCAGATTCACTGTTAAGATACGAAATTTTGGACTGTCTATAGATTTTTGAGATTTCCATAACTCTTTCTGTCTGGAGGAAAAGAAAATCATCCATCCTTATTTAGGATTTACAGCTATTTTTTTATTTGCCATTCACCAAACTATAAAAATAATAGGTTATACAGGCGGTCCCCTACTTAAGAACACTCGACTTACATACGACCCCTAGTTACAAACGGACCTCTGGATATTGGTAATTTATTGTGCTTTAGTCCTAGGTTACAATGATCAGCTCTTACAGTTATCAAAGGTGTCTGTAGTAAAGCTTTAGTGTTAATATTGATTCTTATGACAACCCAACATTTTTAAAACCCAATTGTCGCAGAGACCAAAAAAGTTCTGGCTGGGATTACAATGATAAAATATACAATTCCGACTTACATACAAATTCAACTTAAGAACAAACCTACAGACCCTATCTTGTATGTAACCCGGGTACTGCCTGTATTTATGTGACAGGTCACTATGATTATAGTTATACCTCATTATTGGATATTTTTTATTTTTCCCTAATTTTACAAAATCTCACGTTGCCAGAAGCATAAAATTTTAATTTCTCAGTTCCCAGAGCTGGTTAAGGGTTTTATTTTTGAGTAACTAATTGATTTTTTCAGTGTTATCATTATGGGGCACCTTCCTTTTTTGAACAATTTTTAGAATATATTTTTTTTTACTTCACCATACATGTCAAATAAGACATCAGAATTATTGCATAAATAGCAGTGGACACAATGGGGGTCATTTACTAAGGGTTCGAATAACGCATTTTCGCGTGGGTTTCCCGAATTTTACCGCTTTGCGCCAAATTGCCCCAGGTTTTTGGCGCACGCGACCGGATTGTGTTGAATCGGGCCGTTGGAAAACCCAACAGATTCTAAAAAATTGCACTATTTAAAAATAAAGTGTCGCTTGACACAAACTTACATACACCAAGGATAGACTGGTGAACTCCGGTGGACATTGGCGGACCTCGGCACAGAAGCTTCACCTGGTGGACATCGGGCGCATGACATTAGTGAATCGCCGGAAGACCCGAATCCACATCGGAGAACGCACCGTTTAGATGAAACTGCATTCACTGGGAAATTTGAAAATATGTTTTCCATGATGTGCAGCAAACACCACGTCATACATGTAAGACATATAAATATTGTTATTTTGTATCTTTATGGTGTGTTTATTTTAATGACTTTTCAAATTGTTAAGGCTATCAACTTATATTTGATATAGTATTTGTTCAGGTAGGATATCATTTTTGGGCTCCTTACCCGACCCGAATATTTGTTGGTATAAAATAGAAATATATATACAATGCAAGGTGCCTCTGTTTCCCCACAAAACAGCAATTCTGTAATGTACTCATGATTATCATTTAAAGTTGTTTTAGTAATAAAATATTTGCATTAATATATTTCAGATTCAGAAAACTGTCAAAAGTGTTTGACCTCTGAGTGGCCAAATGAGAAAAGGGACAAGTGTATCCCAAAAATTATTGAATTTCTCTCCCATGAAGCTGATATTGTGGCTTACATTTTCTTATTATTTTCTCTATTATCTTCTATTGTGGCTGTATTTATCATTGGAATATTTGTCTTTTTCCGAAATTCTCCGGTGGTCAGAGCTAATAATCGTAACCTCAGCTTCACCATCCTTATTTCTCTCAAGCTCAGTTTTCTTTGCGTTTTCCTCTTCATTGGTAAACCAGAGGACACAACCTGTATGTTCCGCCACATCTCCTTTGGGATCATCTTCACTGTTGTCTTGTCTTCAATCTTGGCCAAGACCATCGTGGTTTGCATCGCTTTCAAGGCCACCACACCTGGGAGCCCCTGGAGAAGATGGATGGGTGTTAGACTTCCCTACTCTACAGTAATTATTCTATTATCTCTCCAAGTCCTGAATGGAATAATCTGGATGTCATTTTCCCCTCCGTTTCAGGAGTTAGACATGGATTCTTTTCCAGGAAAAATCATTATTCAGTGTAATGAAGGTTCTGTCTTAGCTTTTTACCTCATGTTGGGTTATATGGGTCTCCTGGCAGCTTTCAGTTTTGTTTTGGCTTTTATGGTGAGGACATTACCAGATGTGTATAATGAGGCCAAGTACATCACCTTCAGCATGCTGGTGTTCTGCAGTGTCTGGATCGGCGCCATCCCGGCTTATCTGAGCAGTAAGGGGAAAAGTATGATTAGTGTAGAAGTGTTTGCGATATTGGCTTCAGGTAATGGGATAATGGTTTGCATATTCTTACCTAAAATATGGAATATCATGACAAAACCAGATCACAAAACAAGACATTTACTAGAAAAATGAATCAGAAGAACAAAAGTGACTTTAAAGTTTGGAAGGTTCTTTGTTGAACTCAGTGCCTTGCATTTGCTTTAGTTCAAGAAACCCTGTGCTCATCCTGGGAAATGTCTGCAGGTCATCTACTACCCCCCTTCACTTCATCCTATACTACGCGTTTCAGCTCTAGAGAGGAGCCTTCGTCGGGTGATTGATTTCACCTGACAAAGACTCCTGTCCAGAGCCGAAATGCATTGTGTAATACAAATAAAAAACCTTATGGATACAAGCAAACCATTTCTTCATTGAGCGCCGCTTCCACCCTGGCCATCTTCCCGTGGATTTCCATTGGAGCAAATTTGATAGCACTAGATGCTGCAGTCAAATCATTAAACAGGTTAACTGCTGCAATTTTCATACATCTGCCTTGTATGGAGACAGTCAGTCTAAGTGAAGAATAGTGCTAGTCTATGTGCTGCAACTTTTAATGCTTGGTTTGAGACTTTTAAGCATAAGAACACTGGCATCAGATTTATTAAAGGCCAGAATCCACTTTATCAAAAGCTGAGATCAATAGATCTCAAGAAGAGTGAAGAAATCAGGCGATACCTTTTTGAGGCTAATTGAGTAAAGTTAGCCTCAAAAAAGGTATTGCCTGATTTCTTCACCCTTCTACTGCTCTCCATGGCTAACACGGTGCAAATCTACACTACTAGTCAATAGAGCTCCAAACACAGTAACAGACGGAGCCGGCCTCATGATAAATTCCCCCATTGAGTTAAAAGAAAGCAACCAGTTTAAAAACGTTAAAAAAACACATACTCTCTGCGCTTTTACCTAGAAAAGAAAGTTATGAAAAGCAGCACCAGGCTACCTATTTGCGTGCCCTGCACATTCTTCTCCCCTGAATTCACATCCCCTTCGTGTGACATCTCCTCCATCATTCATCTTCCCAGCGTGTGTATAATTATAGCTCCTTAGCGCCGGATATATTGTCCCAGTGCTTCATGCTGCTTTTTTAAGACTTTCTTTTCTAGATGATCCTAGCATGTTAATACATGACCCACCCATCCTTCAAATAATTTGGTGCCCGTCCTGCTCCCTTTGCATAAAAGCCTCCTCCTCAATTGTGGCATACGGTCCGACTAAGCAGTGACAGCCTCTTCTGGTGCATATTTTGTCTGTCTTGTTGGACACAGTGCAGCCGCAACACAAAAACTACCACAGACACTTTATAAATACATCTACAACTAGCTTTATTTTTCTCTCTAAAAGTGCAAAATCAGACAGAAAACTTTTGCAAACGCTTTAATAAATGTAGGCCGGTGTTTTTCAATCTATTTCAGAAAGATGTGGTAAGTGACAATAGCACACACAAATACCAAGAGCAGAAGTCAAATCAAGTCCAAAAATTGTGCTTTTATACGTGGATCATAAAAGTGTTGTCAGTGAATGGCATTCAGTAATACCTTAATTGAAACAGTGCTTTCACAGTGCTGTTTGGTACTGCAGGCCTTTTAAAATGAGGATAGCACCAATTGAGGGAAAGGGGTGTAGCCGTGGTGCTTAAGCTGATGTTGATGAAGGAGCTGGTGATGCTGTCTCTGCCTGCTGAAAGTTCCTCTGGTTCAGGTTGGCGCCAAGGTGTGCAGCACATAATAGGCCACATTAAGGTGAGGCAGTGGGCAACTATCATGCAGCAGTGACTCATGCGATGGCTCTCCTAGCTAGGATTCCACAGCTCATCCACGTATTCCTGTCCCAGTAGCAGAGATACATTACTTGTTAAGAAAAGTGTGGTCAGTCAAAATAGCGCACTAATATGTGGATCAGAAAAGCAGTCCTTTCAGTAAATAGCGTGTAGAAATACCCAGATCAAATGTTAGCATGCCATTTTCTGGGCCGGGTTGTTTATGATTATGTTCAAGTTCTGCAGTAAGAGTATCATATGGATCAACATTGAACTGCATCCACCATATAGATAGGGAGAAGGATTATATTCTGATTGCTCTCTGGTGTGGCAGGTACTCTACTATAAAGGTCCCATGAAGGGTTAATAAGATGCCGATGAGGACAAGCATAAATGTCCTGGTTGTTGTATCCAAAGATATTAAGATACTGACAAAGCTCACCCTACTTCTAGTTTTGCTAGATCTGCAGCAACCTCTGAGCTAGAGGTGATGAGATCAGGGCTAAAGCTTTTTAGTAAAGCATTGGCACAGCTTGCATGTTTCTCCGGCATTAGTAAAATAGACTTGGCTCTTAAATAGTGGCCCTCCTACATTATCAATTCTACATTGGATATAATCAATCAAAGAAATCAGACGATTGCTTAACATAACAACATTTTCAGGGAAATTGTAATGAATGATGCATTTGGCATCTGTAATTAACAATATGAGACAATAATCTTCTGTAACCTATTATTATTTTTCAGGATTATTGGAACTTCAAATTCAAAATCGGATTTCAAATTCAATTCTGGATTAATGGGATTTAAAATTCAATTCTGGATTAATGAAACTTCTAATTCAAATCCAGATTAATAGAACAACAAACTCACTTAGGGATTAATGAAATTTAAAATTAATTTTCAGATTAATGGGTCTTCAAATTAATTTCCGAATAATGGAACTTCAAATGTTATTCTGGATTAATGGAATAGAATTTCAAATTCAATTACGGATTAATACAATTTTTAAATTGAAGTTGAAATAAATGCAATTTTAAATTCACTTCCAGATTAATAGAATTTCAAATTCAATTCCAGATTAATGGGACTTCAAATTCAAATTTCGCATTCAAATAATTCCTACATAGTATTAATAAAGCTCCATCTTTCGTCACATCATACAGATTGGGTTTAAACAAACGGACAAAAAGTGAATTCCTCCTCATCCTGATGGCTCTGTGGCACTTAGGCTATAGGCCTAAGCCAGCAAGAAATGCCTGTTGCGTGACATAGGTGGACACACTGACTTCAGCTCATCACTTCCATCACAAATTCATTCTGTAGGCTTAAAATGTCCCTGTACAATGGAGAACTTCTCTTGTTTCCATTGGAAAATTTGGCATGAGAGATGTGTTGGGTCAGTAGGCCTAATACTTTGCCAAGTGATTTCAATATTGCGGACTAAATTACATTATTTCTTGCAGCCGTGTACCTATGTCCTCTACACAGACTTCAGAAAGAGGAGTGGAGACCATGCCTACATGAAGGAACATATGGTCTTTTTTTCCAGGGGCCACCTTTCCTTTTTTTGCCATTTGTGGAGCATTGCTATTTTGACTACTGTAGGAACAGTGTTACAATATTGACTACTGTGATGACACCCTTTCTATATTGGCTACTGTGGAGACACTGGAGATACTGTATTGAACAATGAGGGACACGGCCCTCCCCTCATGGTTGGGGGGAAAGGTTGAGCCAAACCCTGCCAAGTCTCCAACTTCTAATAAAATTTGAGGGTCCGCTCATCACTACTAGTAAACAAACCATTTAGGCACCTTCTTATGGGGGTAGGTGTCCAATACAAATTGACTGATGACAGGATATATTATGGACATGTGTTAGTAGACCTACTATAGCAGAGAGAGAGATACAGGTGCAGTGAGGAGAGCCAGGTATGGGAAGCTGAATGCTATCTAGTAGTCGAGACATCTTGAAGGACAGGATGTCCATAGCCACAGACCTCAGACACTACAATATCTCAGTAATATACTAGAACAGGATTTAGTATAGTAACAGCATTCTTTGTCTCTTTTATAACATCTCTTATATTTCCCTCAAAGCTGTGATATTTCAAATGTTCTTTTTTTATATTTGTTAAATTAATTTTACAGACCTAAAATAAAGCCTAGAGCAAGATATAAAGCTCCTCCAGTCAGTGTCAGTGCAGTCCTGATCTTCTCATCAGAGATCTGTGTCTGTCATGTGTCTGGGGTCACAGAGGAGACTCTGTACTTATTACCTGATGTTCGGTTACAGTAAATCTCATCTTTTATGGAAACTCTGCTGGTTATTTCTCTTGTATCTGACTCTTAGCTCCGCACAGTCACAGACCTCAGCAGCTGGATGTCATCTCACCATGAAGGATTACACATTTGAGTACAAATATTCTCAGGATGGAGACATTATCATCGGAGGGATCTTCACTGTACATTCATGGATGTTTCCTTGGGGATATGAAAGGGAAATGTTACACAGAATGTTTTGCATATTGTAAGTACCTTAAAATGTATCAAATGTTGTACTTTTTAAGTACTACATAGTCAGATTTGTCAGAATTTCCCAATTTCCTATATTTTTGCATGCATTTAGCTGCACAAAGTTTGTGTTCATTCCTCAGTATAATATGTACTTTGTCCCCTCTGTTACGTTGGTTGGTGTCCTCTAATTAATGTCCATCTGCGTTCATGACCCTTCCTTCCCTGACATTCCCAAAGTGATGTGTGAGATGGAAAAAAATGGACAACATCAATAACTTTTCTTCTGATCTTAAGAGATCTCATGTCTACATGTCATCATACACTTTCACAAGTGTCCATGAAGATCAGGTACTAAAAGATGTGTGTTCTTTGTATGTATTGTAGTTTACATTTTTGCAGGACTGAACAGAATCCTTAAAGGGTTCACACACTTTTAATCACCATTGTCCATAGAGTGAAGCTATATTTTCTTACACATTCACTCACATTTGGTGATCTGGACTCAATTTCCGGAGGAGACCTGATCATTTTCTCTTTGATTAGAATACGGTGGCTAATATTAATACAGATAAGAAAACAAGGCAACAAGCCTCCAGAGAAGAGAAGAAGCAGAAGAGATTAGCTGGATTTTTCAATCAATAACTAATCAATATCTATTGTTCTCCACAGTGCTGGTCCTAGAGAATACATACATCTTTTGACATTTCTAGCTTCTATTTATATCATCAACAATGATCCAAATATTCTTCCTAACATCACCCTGGGATATCATATATATGATTCCTGTGGACATGAGAAGAAGGTTATAAAAGATGTTCTGCAGATCTTGTCCGGACACACAGTAACTGCTCCAAACTATTCATGTATGGACCATGGCACAGTAGCTGGATTTATAGGAGACCTCCGATCCGTCACCTCTCTACCGATGGCCCAGTTGTTGGGTATTTATGGATACACACAGGTAAGTTCTGATAAGAAAAACACTTTTTGTCATTACTGAATTCTGACCTATCCAGAAAAAACTCTCAGGTAATCAGTTTCCAGTTTACATAAGCAATTGGTGCAATCTATTACCAACCTCAATCTAATATTAATAAATCTCCGACCTGTCCTGTTAGCATAGGTTGAGATATGAGGCTTTGCAATTTTTTTTTAGGTTAGTTTTGGACCCTCTACGCTGAGATTTACAAGATCTTAACACTATTAAAGGTATAGACCCACATGGCATTGAGACCAAGATATATTGCAGAAGGAGGTTTATAATTTAATATTTAATCCCAAACAAACCATAACTCATGTAGACATGATCCAATCTAAGCTTAATAAAATCAATGTGCACAGGGTTCGTGGACCAGATGGGTTACACCCCAGAGTTTCTAAAGGACTCAGTTCCATTATTGCTGTGCCGCTGTCTAAAATATTTAGGGATTCCCTATTAACTGGCACAGTGATAAGTGACTGACGCAAAGTGAATGTTGTGCCAATATTTAGAAAAGGGCTCTAGAACTTTGCCAGTCTATTACAGGCCTGTAAGTTTAACTTCCATTGTGGGGAAAATATTGAAAGGGTTAGTAAAAGACTATATACTGGAGTATGTGACATCAAATAGAATAATAAGTGACAGCCAGCACGGGTTTACTAAGAATAGAAGTTGTCAAACTAACCTTATCTGCTTCTATGAGGAGGTGAGCAGGTGCCTGGATGGAGGAGCAGCTGTGGATATTGTGTTCTTGGATTTTGCAAAGGCATTTGACACTGTCCCTCATAGACGCCTGATGGGTAAAATTAGGGCTATTGGTTTGGCAGGAATCATTTGCAATTGGATTGAAAACTGGCTGAAGGATCGTATCCAGAGAGTTGTGGTCAATGATTCCTACTCGGAATGGTCGGCAGTTATAAGTAGTGTACCCCAGGGTTCTGTGCTTCCCCACTATTATTCAATATATTTATTAATGATATAGAGGTAGGAATTAATAGCACTGTGTCTTTTTTTTTCAGATGACACCAAGCTGTGTAGTATAAAATAGTCAAATGTTTATACGCTGCAGGGTGATTTGGACAAACTCAGTGTTTGGTCATCCACTTGGCAAATGAGGTTTAATGTGGATAAATGTAAGGTTAGGCACCTCGGTACTAATAATCCACACGCAACATATTTCCTGGTAGAGGCCTTAATTGAGAAGGACTTGTAGATCATAAAATAAATAGCAGCATGCAATGTCATTTAGTTGCCTCTAAAGCCAGTAGGATCTTGTCATGTATCAAAAGTAGTCTGGACTCTCGTGATTGCCATGTAATATTACCACTGTGCAAGGCATTGGTTTGGCCTCACCTGGAGTATGTTGTCCAGTTCTGGGCTTCAGTCCATAAAAAGGAGGCCCTGGAACTGGAGAGGGTTCAACGAAGAGCCAAAAAATTATGTGATATGGAGGGTCTGAGTTATGTGGGAAGATTTAAACAACTAGATTTATTTAGTCTGGAAAAGAAACAACTACGAGGAGACATGATTAATTTTAATGAATATGTGAATGGTCCATACAAAAATATGGTGGAAAGTTGTTCCAAATCTATTCAAAAGACAAGGGGCCACTGCCTCCAAAGCTTAATCACCAGAGGTGACAGGGCTTTTTTACTTTGAATTTTACTGTAAATTTGTGGTATAGCCTGCCTCATATGCTGGTCACAGCAGGGATAGCAGAGAGTTTCAAGAAGTGACCCATGTCCCGGGTAGCAGGTACACCGGCGTGCCTCCCTGTGCCGCTCCCACTCACCCTTCCTCGGCTCTGTAAGATTTAGAGGGCTAGTGCACTGATGATTGCTGCAGGCTAGCTCCTTCCTGTGTCCCCTGCCATATCTTTGTGCCCCATGCCTCTGAGAAAGCTTATTGTATGATTATTCTGATTATCCGTTGTGACCTTTGTGATGTTTAAATTCATTGAACCAATATCTAACTGTGGTCATAGATGGCAAAGTGTTCCCATAAACAGCATCCAACTTTGCTTTTATCTCCCCAGCATGCCTTTTAATTTTAAAGCTCTATCCCTGGCCCATTTTGAGCAGCGCAACTGTGCTGTTATTTCGATAATTCTTCAGTCCTCTAGCCCTCACTACCATCATTTTACAGACATCTTGGGTGTAAAAATTCATATCCCATTACATGAGGTTTATGTTTGGGTTCAAGCTCTTGCCAAAGTCAGGGTCCCAAACCAAATTGTTTATTTGTACTGCAGACGAGCTCGATTTTGCCCAATTCTGCCCAACATCACCATGTTACCCTCAACTAAAGTAATTACTAATGCATATAGCATAGGTTTTCTGAAACACCATCATATGGACTTGATATGGACTTGATCATATGGACAATCATATGGACTTGATGAATTTGTGTCTGTTTCTAACCTT
Source organism: Engystomops pustulosus (assembly GCF_040894005.1). NCBI lineage: Eukaryota > Metazoa > Chordata > Amphibia > Anura > Leptodactylidae > Engystomops > Engystomops pustulosus. The sequence goes on from NC_092411.1 coordinate 285,672,635, forward strand.
ATATACTATGATAATATGAAAGTGGCTGAAAATCAATTGTTAATGAAAGGTCACTTCAACTCAATTCAACATGAAGTTGCAACAGAAACAAGAAGGAGAATCATGTTTAGAACTAATCTTATTCCTTATTTACAGATTAGTTATGGGGCCAGAGACTCATCGCTCAGCGACAGACAATTATATCCGCATTTCTTCCGCACGGTTCAGGGTGATGAGACACAATATGTGGCGGTAGTGAAGTTATTGTTGTATTTCCAGTGGAACATGGTTTGTATTTTTGCCACAAATGATGACAATGGAGAACGGGAACTTCGCCTTCTTAGAAATGAGCTCACGAAATCTGGAATATGTATTGAGAAAGTAGTTTTTATTACACAAGATAAACAGCTGGATGCATCTGTCATGGAGGATTTAATAGCTGAAGTCATTATAGTTTGTGGGACAAGTAATAGACTGCTGCATAAAATTCTAGATTCTTCATCACTAAGTATCAAAGCCAAAACTTTTATATTTCCGACATCTTGGTCACACGATGGTCTTTTTCTTCTAGGGAACCAATTTAACTGTAGCCTCATATTTAGTCCTGTAAGATACACACTGATTGGATTACAGGAAATGTTTTTAAATATTATTCCATCCCAACACACACATGACCCCATCCTGGAGGATCTGTGGATAACCACATTTTACTGCTTTTCTAGAAACATTTTAAAAAACGTTGTTTTACAAGACACTATTAATGTTCCTCTTCGTAACTGCACCGGTGAGGAACGTTTCACATTCCGGTCTCACTATTATATGGATGGATTACCATTCAATGTGTACAGAGCTGTGCAGATGATGGCCCAAGCGTTAGATGACATCCATAAAACCGCACAAATAAGAAGAATAAAGAAAGATAATAATGACGTTGAAATATACAGAAAAAAGGTAAGAAACTGCTGAACATTACAAGGGGATTTTGCTTAATCTAACAATATAAGCACAAAAAGCACAAAAGAAGACCGATGTTTCAATGGCAGTAGGTCAGCGATAAAGATCACGTTCAGGCTCATGAAAAAAATAACAGTGTGTATGACAACATTTAATAACATAGAAACATGAGACAGCTGTATAAAATATGGATGTTACACGTCCATGAGACAAACCCAGATATATCATTGTGTCTGCGCCAGTTTTTTGTCCAAGTTTGCATTAGAAAATAATGTATTTGGTGCTGTACATGTGTCTATTATGTGTTTGCACCACAATTGTGTTCTGGTTGCACTTTGTCTGACACTTTTGGAAACTGCGTTACTAAAGGAGTATGGTAGTGCTTATTCGTAGTTTTATACCCATTTATGTCTAGAATCTGACATAATTGTGTTGCACAGAGTAGAATTGAACAGTGTGTGTAATGATTTGTTAATATGGCGCAAAGTGCATATTAGTGAGACAAACTGCAATAAGGCAGAATGATCCAAGGCAGATTACACCAGATCTAAAAAACCTCAATGACACCTTTGTTAGGTGTGTGGAGGCGTATTTCTGGTAAAGAGAAAATGCAAAAATGTATTTATTAGTACTAGCTCTGCAATAAACTAAATGTAATAAAATTTTATAGAAATGCATTCAAAAGTTAAAAAAAATACTCGAGTATAAGCCTAGTTTTTCAGCACAAAATTTGTGCTCAAAAACCCTAACTCGGCTTATACTCGAGTCAACTAAAAAAATAAAGACAAAACTCACCTTTCTGACGTGACCCATAGGTCCTCTTCTGTCTGAGACAGTCTGAGACAGAAGAGGACCTATGGGGGACGTCGGAAAGATGATTACAGTGTTATTTTTTTTTTTTACTACAGGGGTTGGGCAGGCTGTATGCTACAGGGGCTGGCAGACTATATACTGGGAGGCTGTAACCAATGCATTTCCCACCCTCGGCTTATACTCGAGTCAATAGGTTTTCCCAGTTTTTTGTGTTGAAATTAGGGGTCTCGGCTTATACTCGGATCGTCTTAATGCATATTATTTAGTGTTTAAAAATTTAGCACAAACTTATATCAAAAGATTAAGTTATTCCTCAGACAACAAAAGAAAAATTTTAAAAATCACCGCTCCGTTATTGTGAAAAATTTGTCAGTTGCAAAAGTTTTGTACTTAAAAAAAATAGGTTTTTTTCTACTTTTTTTTCTTCTCTGGCTTCTCAGAGAAAATGAAGCAAGTTACCTGCTTTTTGCAGCACAAAAATGTTATTGTAAAAGAGAAATAAAGACATTGCAGGGGTTTTCTTTATTCTTCCCCCAAAAAGTTAAATAAAGTCGAAAAGTTTTATGCACTCCATAATAGTGCCCTTAAAAATGTCAACATGTCATTTGTCGGCATCAGAATACACCGGTTGTTATCCGTAACTAACAGCTGACAACCCAGGGTAACAACCGTTATCAGAGAGAGCTCTGGTCGTGGGTATTTTTATCCTGTTATAGGGGTTTTCCCACAAAAGATAAATCTGAAATCTCAATCCACTAGTGATGTTTACACAATAAAGATCAGTGAAGAGAGAATGAGATGCATGAGATGCCTATTACACACTGTCAGCTCTGCTACATATCTGTTCTCACAGATATGTCCCGGTCTCCCCCTTTCCCTGAATAACTTATCTGCCTTTAGCTTGGAGCTTCTCTCTCCTGTGCTGTTTGCTGGCAGGATGTGAGTGAGTGCCTGTGACCTCCATCCTGGGCTGTTGGGTGGTGGGGCTAGAGAGGAATGCAGAGAGCAGAGAAAGAGAAATCTCAGCAACACACTGACACACAGAAATCCAAGATGGTGTCCCCGACCCTAAGTCAGAAGTTACAGGGTTGTATCTACTGGCACCTGAAATTGTGTACACCAGGACTGATAGAGACTTTTTGCAATTATATCTGTGAAATGCTGCATTTTTTGTTAATTCCTTATGGATGCAACCAGTTTGTTCATTAAGGGTCAGTCTTTTTTTATAAACTTTGACCAGTGTCTCTTCCTGTGGTAATAACTTTTCAACACTTTAAGATATCTCAGTGCTTTTCAGATTTTTTTCTCGTGAGACTTTGTAGTATATGATAGTAGTATAATTTCGGTTATCAGTTTCTTTTTTAGGAAAAATTTGAAAAAAATTACAATTTTCAAAGTTTCAAATGTTCTACTTTTTAGACAAGTGATACCACAATTTTTTTGTAGAAACCTTTTGCCATTGGTCTTCTTATTATTTCTATAATTTGTTTTATGTTCTCATTTTTTTACGGATGTGAGAAGGTTTAAAATTTTTGGGGACCAACTCAGTTTAGAAGTGCCAAGGATTATGTTCTATAAACCCCCACAAGTAACACCATTGTATGAACCTAACTTCTCAAACTATTCAAATCAGCATTTTAGAAGTCTGTTAACCCTTTCATTCTTTCTCTGCAAGCAAACAAAATGTATTGAAAATTTTGAAATTCCATATACATCCCCATATTTTTACCCTGCAATACCAGACATGTGGAGGTCAACTGTTGTTTCGTTACACAACGATGTCCTAAAAGGAGTTAGTACTATTGAGATCTTAGCAAGCCAATTTGGCTGCTAATGTTTTGCGGTGCCGCAGTGTACTTGAAGAGCCCCTGAAGTAACAGTACAATAAAAAACACCCAAAGTTGTCACCATTTAGGAAAGTACACCCCTCAAAGATTTTACCTGGGGGTGTGGTGAGCATTTCAAATCCCAACATGCTGGTCAAAATCTAATGCAAAGTAAATGGTGCAGAGTAAAAATTGCATTTTATCTCAAAAATGCCATTTTAGTTCCTAATATATTGATTGCACCCAACCCATGCCACTTTAGACAAACACCCCAAAGATCATCTTGCAGGTTGTCCCGAGTACGGCAATACACCGCATGTGCCAATAGTTGACAGGCTTGGCACACAGCAAGGCTAAGAAGGGAAAGAGCGAAATTTTGCTTTTGGAGCTCAGTTTTTATATGTTTGGATTTAGAGTGCCATGTCATTTTAACCCCCAACATGCTGGTCAAAATGTAATGCAAATTAAATAGTGAAGAGTAAAAATTTCTTTTTTATCTCAAAAATGTTATTTTAGTCTTTGAAATATTGTGCCCAACTCATGGCACTTTAGACAAACACCCCAAAAATAGTTTTTGTGCGTTGTCCCTAATATGGCAAGACCACACATGTGCATTGGCACATTGACAGGCTGGGCACACAGCAGGGCTGAGAAGGAAAGGAGCAAAATGTTGCTTTTGAAGCTCCCTTGTCGTGAGACTGGTGTTGGGGTGCCCCTGAGGTATAAGTACAATAGAAACCCACGAGTAGTTACCCATTTTAGGAAAGTGAACCCCTCAAAGAATTTATCTAGGGTTGTATGGGAATCTTACCCCTAAGATCCTGGCTAAAATGTAACACAAAGTGAAGGGGGTAGAGTAAAATTTGAAATGGAATTTCTCAAAATGTGTCATTGTAGTGTCAAAAGTATTTTGCCCAATTCATGCCACTGGAGACAAGCACCCAAAAAATCCTCATGCCGGTTGGCCAAACTTATTATTGTGGCAATAATCTACAAGATGGAGACACGGCAGGGCTCGGAAGAGAATGGCATTTGGAGCACATACATTTACATTTTTTGGCATCCTAAAATATTTGTAGATGCCCTTAGGATCAGTACACCCCTGAGAACTAATTCTATTTGAAAATGACATCCTCCATGTATTAATCTAGAGGTGTAGTGAGCAGGTGGATTCTAAGGATGATGCGTAATGAATAGAGATGAGCGAACATGCTCGTCCGAGCTTGATTCTCGTTCGAGCATTAGCGTACTCGAAACTGCTCGTTGCTCGGACGAATACTTCGCCCGCTCGAGAAAATGGCAGCTCCCGCCGTTTTGCTTTTTGGCGGCCAGAAACAGAGCCAATCACAAGCCAGGAGACTCTGCACTCCACCCAGCATGATGTGGTACCCTTTCACGTCGATAGCAGTGGTTGGCTGGCCAGATCAGGTGACCCTGGGATAGACTAGCCGCTGCCCACGCTGCTCGGATCATTCTGTGTCTGGATGCCGCTAGGGAGAGAGCTGCTGCTGGTCAGGGAAAGCGTTAGGGTGTTCTATTAGAATAGTGTTAGGCAGGAGTGATTCAACAAGAACCCAACAGCCCTTCTTAGGGCTACAATAACGTTATCCTTTTTTTTTCTTTGTTTGCTTGTGGCTGGGCTTGCTGGCACTAGTAGTGCAGCTAGTACCATATTGTGAGGAATTTGCAGGGGGACTTGCTACCGTTGTGTTTAGCTCTTAGTGACACACATATCCACCCCAAACACCAAAGTGGGAACATTTATTAGGGGTTTGATTTCAATTAGGCACAGTCTGCCATTTACTTTTTATTTTACGTTTATTTTTTCATAACTCAGCGTCATCTCATCTGGCATAGCAGTGTGCTTTCATACTTGGCTAGAAAATAGCCATAGGAGAATCCAAACGGCTTACTTACGCCTACAATAGCGTTATATATATTTTATTTCTGGTTGATCTGCTGGTGGCTGTCCTTGCTGCAGTGCATCTACTAGCCAATTGTGAGGAATTTGTAGTGAGACTTGCGACTGCTGTGTTTAGCGCTTAGTGACGCACATATCCATCGCAAAGACCGAAGTGGGAAAATTTATTAGGGGTTGGATTTCAATTAAGCACAGTCTGGCAGTTTCTTTTTATTTTACGTTTATTTTTTCATAACTCAGCGTCATCTCATCAGTGTGCTTTCATACTTGGCTAGAAAATAGCCAAAGGAGAATCCAAACGGCTTACTTACGCCTACAATAGCGTTATATATATTTTATTTCTGGTTGATCTGCTGGTGGCTGTCCTTGCTGCAGTGCATCTACTAGCCAATTGTGAGGAATTTGTAGTGAGACTTGCGACCGCTGTGTTTAGCGCTTAGTGACGCACATATCCATCGCAAAGACCGAAGTGGGAAAATTTATTAGGGGTTGGATTTCAATTAGGCACAGTCTGCCATTTCCTTTTTATTTTACGTTTATTTTTTCATAACTCAGCGTCATCTCATCTGGCATAGCAGTGTGCTTTCATACTTGGCTAGAAAATAGCCATAGCAATAGGATAGCATCGTTTGGTTTTAAAAACTAAAAAACACACAAAAAAAAAAAAAAAAAGTTAAAAAAAAATTAAAGTTATAACTTTCATTTTCAAAATGTTTAACCCGAGGGCTAGGGGTAGAGGACGAGGGCGGGGACGTGGGCGTCCAACTACTGCAGGGGTCAGAGGCCCTGGTCCTGGGCGGGTTGAGACACCACCTGCTGATGAGGGAGCAGGGGAACGCCGCAGAGCTACACTCCCTAGGTTCATGTCTGAAGTTACTGGGACTCGTGGTAGAGCACTGTTGAGGCCAGAACAGTGCGAACAGGTGATGTCGTGGATTGCTGACAATGCTTCGAGCAATTTGTCCACCAGTCAGTCTTCCACGCAGTCCACCCATGTCACCGAAATCGGCACTCCTCCAGCTCCTGCACCTCAGCCTCCTCCCCCCCAGTCTTCCCCCTCCCATGAAAATTTGGCATTTGAACCGGCATACTCTGAGGAACTGTTTTCTGGACCCTTCCCACAGTCACAAACCACTTGTCCGGTTGCTGCTGAGCAATTTTCCGATGCCCAGGTTTTCCACCAGTCGCAGTCAGTGGGTGATGATGACCTTCTTGACGTAGTGGAAGAAGTGTGTAAAGAGGTGTCCGACGATGAGGAGACACGGTTGTCAGACAGTGGTGAAGTTGTTGTCAGGGCAGGAAGTCCGAGGGGGGAGCAGACTGAGGGATCGGAGGATGATGAGGTGACAGACCCAAGCTGGGTTGAGAGGCCGGGTGAACACAGTGCTTCTGAGACGGAGGAGAGTCCTCGACCAGAACAGGTTGGAAGAGGCAGTGGTGGGGCCAGACGGAGAGGCAGGGCCAGAGCAGGTGCATCAGCGCCAAATGTGTCACGTAGTGAAGCTCCCGTGGCGAGGGCTCCCGCGGCGAGGGCTAGATTTTCAGAAGTCTGGAGGTCCTTTAAGGAAACACCGGATGACCGACGGACTGTGGTGTGCAACCTTTGCCAAACCAGGATCAGCAGGGGTTCCACCACTACTAGCTTAACTACCACCAGTATGAGCAGGCATATGAATGCTAAACACCCCACTCAGTGGCACCAAGCCCGTTCACCTCCGGCCGTGCACACCACTGCTCCTTCCCCTGTGTCAGCTGATAGTCAGCCCCCTGCCCAGGACCCTGGCACAAAAACCCCATCGCCGCCTCCACGATCCTCCACAGCATCCACCAGTGTTCAGCTCTCCATACCCCAGACGCTGGAGCGGAAACGGAAATATAGTGCAACCCACCCGCACGCCCAAGCCCTTAATGTCCACATCTCCAGATTGCTTAGCCTGGAGATGCTGCCCTATAGGCTAGTAGAGACCGAGGCCTTTCGCAACCTCATGGCAGCGGCCGCCCCTCGGTATTTGGTCCCCAGCCGCCACTACTTTTCCCGATGTGCCGTCCCAGCCCTGCACCAGCACGTGTCAGACAACATCATCCGTGCCCTGACCAACGCCGTTTCTGACAAGGTCCACCTGACCATGGACACGTGGACGAGTGCTGCCGGGCAGGGCCACTATATATCGCTGACGGCACATTGGGTTAACTTGGTGGAGGCTGGGACCGAGTCTGACCCTGCGGCTGGTCATATACTGCCGACGCCGAGGATTGCGGGGGCCTACCTCGGTCCAGGTCTTTCAGGCCTACTATGCCTCCTCCTCCTCCCACCCCTCCTCCACCTCCTCCGAACTACCATCCGTGGGCATGGCGCCATCAGTCGCTAGCTCTAGGCACAGCAGCAGTGCCGTCGCTAAGCGACAGCAGGTGGTGCTCAAACTGCTGAGCCTAGGCGATAAAAGGCACACCGCCCAAGAACTATTACAGGGCATCACGGCGCAGACTGATCTGTGGCTGGCACCGCTGAACCTGAAGCCAGGCATGGTTGTGTGTGACAACGGCCGTAACCTGGTGGCGGCTCTGCAACTCGGCAGACTGACACATGTGCCATGCCTGGCCCATGTGTTAAATCTGATAGTTCAGCGTTTCCTCAAGACATACCCCAATCTGTCTGATTTGCTCACGAAGGTGCGCCGCATCTGTGCGCATTTCAGGAAGTCCAGCACAGATGCTGCCACTCTCAGGGCAGCGCAGCGCCGCCTCCAACTGCCCGCTCACCGACTGTTGTGCGACGTGCCCACGAGGTGGAATTCAACATTAACCATGTTATCCAGAGTTTACCAGCAGCGCAGAGCGATTGTAGACTGCCAGATGTCAACTTCCACCAGAACTGGTAGTCAGGTCAGTCAGCTTCCTCAAGTCTACAATGAGGAGTGGACGTGGATGTCTGATATCTGTCAGGTGCTGAGTAGAGATGAGCGAGTATACTCGTCCGAGTATACTGCTCGGTCGAGTATTAGCATACTCGGACCGGCTCGTTACTCGGACGAGTATCTCGCCGGCTCGAGTTCGAGCATTAAATTAATAAAAGACACAGAAGAACAGTGTTTACACTGTTCTTCAACACATAACACATGTTTCCAGATGTAATTGTAAGAATACATTAATAAAACACTATTCTTCACTTTACAGGTGTTCGCGCGTGTCTCCCGCTAAGTTCGGAGATGTGCGCCGAACATCAGCAATGTAAAGAATAGTGTTATTTGAATGTGTTCTGCAATGTGCACTTAAATGCTCGTGTTTTCACTGTTTTTATTCTATTCTTCACATTGCTGATGTTAGCGCGTATCTCCAAACTTAGCGGGAGACATGCGCGAACATCTGCAAAGTGAAGAATAGAATAAAAATAGTGCAAACTGTGAAAACAAGAGCATTTAAGTGCAGAACACATTCAAATAACACTATTCTTCACATTGTTGATGTGCGCGCACATCTCCGACATTATCGGAAGACTTGTGCTAACATCTGCAAAGTGAAGAATAGAATAAAAACAGTTAAAACAGTGAAAACAGTGAACACAGGACCATTTAATTGCAGAACACATTGAAAGAACACTATTCTTCACATCCAGATGTTCGGCGCACATCTCCTAACTTAGCGGGAGACACGCGCGAACACCTATAAAGTGAAGAATAGTGTTTTTTTAATGTATTCTTACAATTAAAACATCTGGAAACATGTGGAATGTGTTATTATTTACTGTTCTTTTAATGTGTTGTGTTAGTGAAAAAATGCTCGGGTCTCCCATTGACTTTAATGGGGCTCGTTATTCGGTACGAGCACTCGAGCATCGGGAAAAGTTCGTACCGAATAACGAGCACCCGAGCATTTTAGTGCTCGCTCATCTCTAGTGCTGAGTAACTTTGAGGAGTCAACACAGATGGTCAGTGGCGATGCCGCCATCATCAGCCTCACCATCCCGCTGCTTGGCCTGTTGAAAAACTCTCTGATCAGCATGAAGTCGGAAGCTTTGCGCTCGTCACAAGAGACGGGGGAAGAAGATTTCCTTGTTGATAGCCAAAGCACCCTTAGGTCTTTTTCTCAGCGCATATCGGAGGAGGTGGAGGAGGATGAGGAGGAAGAGGAGGAGAATGTTGGCGAGACACAAGAGGGGACCATTGTTGAGTCCTTCACTGTTCAGCGTGTATGGGCAGAAGAAGAGGAGTTGGAGGAGTTGGAGGAGGAGGAAATGGACAGTCAGGCCACTGAGGGGAGTGAATTCTTACGCGTTGGTACTCTGGCGCATATGGCAGATTTCATGCTAGGCTGCCTATCCCGTGACCCTCGCGTTCAAAGAATTTATTCCAGCACCGATTACTGGGTATTCACTCTCCTGGACCCACGGTACAAGCAAAATCTTTCCACTCTCATCCCTGGAGAGGAAAGGAGTGTGAGAATGCATGAATACCAGCAGGCCCTGGTGCACAAGCTGAAACAGTATTTCCCTTCTGACAGCGCTAGCGGCAGAGTGCGTAGTTCTGCGGGACAAGTAGCGAGGGAGAGTAGGCGAGCAGGCAGCTTGTCCAGCACTGGCAAGGGTACGCTTTACAAGGCTTTTGCCAGCTTTATGTCACCCCAGCAAGACACTGTCACCTGTCCCCAGTCTCGGCAGAGTAGGGCTGATCTTTACAGAAAGATGGTGAGGGAGTACGTAGCTGACCATACCATCGTCCTAAATGATCACACAGCTCCCTACAACTACTGGGTTTCAAAGCTGGACATGTGGCACGAACTGGCGCTGTACGCCTTGGAGGTTCTTGCCTGCCCTGCCGCTAGCGTGTTGTCCGAGCGGGTTTTCAGTGCAGCTGGTGGCATCATCACCGATAAGCGTACACGCCTGTCGACTGACAGCGCTGACAGGCTGACGTATATTAAGAATAAAGCCTGGATTTCTCATAAATTCCAATCTCCACCAGGTGAAGGAAGCTCAACCTGAATAATTTATGCACTCCTCCTCCTCCTCATTTTCCTCCTTCTCCTCCTCTTTGTACACTAAAGCAGAGGAAACTGGCTATTTTTTGACAGGGCCCACTGGCTCTAGCTATAGTACTTTATGCATTTAATTTTTCTGGAGGGCCACCTACCCGGTCCTCTGTTTTAAACAATTTTTGGGAGTGCCACATACAGGCACTCAATCTATTCAATTTTTCTGGAGGGCCACCTACCAGCTCCTCTGGTTTGAAAACTTTTTTGGACTGCCACATACAGGCACTCAATCTATTTCATTTTTCTGGAGGGCCACCTACCTGCTCCTCTGGTTTGAAAACTTTTTTGGACTGCCACATACAGGCACTCAATCTATTCCATTTTTCTGGAGGGCCACCTACCTGCTCCTCTGGTTTGAAAACTTTTTTGGACTGCCACATACAGGCACTCAATCTATTCCATTTTTCTGGAGGGCCACCTACCTGCTCCTCTGGTTTGAAAACTTTTTTGGACTGCCACATACAGGCACTCAATCTATTCAATTTTTCTGGAGGGCCACCTACCTGCTCCTCTGGTTTGAAAACTTTTTTGGACTGCCACATACAGGCACTCAATCTATTCCATTTTTCTGGAGGGCCACCTACCTGCTCCTCTGGTTTGAAAACGTTTTTGGACTGCCACATATAGGCACTCAATCTATTTCATTTTTCTGGAGGGCCACCTACCTGCTCCTCTGGTTTGAAAACTTTTTTGGACTGCCACATACAGGCACTATCCAAATTAAATTGTCTCCATAGCAGCCTCCACACGTTGTCTCCATTGCTACCTCCAAAAGTCGTCCATATAGCTGCCTCCATACATCGTCCCCTTATCAAACGAGGTGTGTCAGGCAGAAATTTGGGTTGTTTTCATGGATTCCACATCAAAGTTGTTAACTTTGTCGCCACCCTGCTGTGTTATCCACAAAATATACTGGCAAACTTTTATCATTTACCAATATTATTTCAGCGTTTCTTGCGCATCTGTTTACATTCCCCTCACCCGCCATATCCCAAACTTATAAGAACGCTACTACACTTGATCTTATACAAAAGGTTCTTAGAAGTGCTGTTTGGGGAGTAGCCTAGAGACAGGGGCTTGGATTGGCGAAAGCTCGCCTGGCAGCGGAGCGCCAGCTCCATGCGCATCATGCGCTTCTTGCGCATCTGTTTACATTCCCCTCACCCGCCATATCCCAAACTTATAAGAACGCTACTACACTTAACTTGGTGCAGGCTGGGACCGAGTCTGACCCTGGGGCTGGTCATATACTGCCGACGCAGTGGATTGCGGGGCCTACCTCGGTCCAGGTCTCAAAGGCCTAGTATACCTCCTCCTCCTCCTAACCCTCCTCCACCTCCTCCTCCTCCGAATTACCATCCGTGGCCATGGCGCCATCAGTCGGTAGCTCTAGGCACATCAGCAGTGCCGTCGCTAAGCGACAGCAGGCGGTGCTCAAACTGCTGAGCCTAGGCGATAAAAGGCACACCGCCCAAGAGCTATTACAGGGCATTCCACATCAAACTTGTTAACTTTGTCGCCACCCTGCTGTGTAATCCACAAAATATACTGGCAAACTTTTATCATTTACCAATATTATTTCAGCGCTTCTTGCGCATCTGTTTACATTCCCCTAACCCGCCATATCCTAAACTTATAAGAACGCTACTACACTTGATCTTATACAAAAGGTTCTTAGAAGTGCTGTTTGGGGAGTAGCCTAGAGACAGGGGCTTGGATTGGCGAAAGCTCGCCTGGCAGCGGAGCGCCAGCTCCATGCCAAGATCCAACTAACATAGTTTTAACTGCAGCACCTTTAATCTACTACTAGTTCACTGCCTCCATACATGGTCCCCTTATCAAACGAGCTGTGTCAGGCAGAATTTTGGGTTGTTTTCATGGCTTCCATGTTAACTTTGTCGCCACCCTGCTGTGTAATCCACAAAATATACTGGCAAACTTTTATCATGTACCGATATTATTTGAGCGCTTCTTGCTCACCTCCTTTGGTTCCTCTCTGCCACCCATAGGTTTGAAGCCTGAGTCCATTTAGGGTATGTCGCCATGACACTCTCTAGCCTGCCGCTGCTGCCGCTGCCTCTGCATGCCGTCCCCTATAGTGTCAGGGTCAATTATTGGATGTTTTAGATGCTATCTAGCTTCATTCTGTCACTCTTTCATGGCCATGCTGTTGCCCATAATTTTGGCATAATGGTGCGATTAAGCAGCCTCAGAGGCATCCATGCATGCTGCCCCTGCTGTTTCCTGTCCATTTCCGTGGTGTTTCCATCCTTTTCTGAGGTTCCCAGGTGTTTGGCCAAGCTTCCCTGTGCAGAGCCTTGGTCCCCTTGAAAAATGCTCGAGTCTCCCATTGACTTCAATGGGGCTCGTTATTCGAGACGAGCACTCGAGCATCGGGAAAAGTTCGTCTCGAATAACGAGTACCCGAGCATTTTAGTGCTCGCGCATCTCTAGTAATGAATCATGCATAGTACAAAATATCCATTATGTCATCTTTTTCCTAGCACCTGACACGGGAGACAATTACCCCATGATGAAGATGTGTGAGAGGGCATCAGTCAGGGTACAATTATATATCCAGGGATGTGTGATAAATCCTGATACAATGTTTCATGCATAACCCTGGTTTCTCGGGCATGTGTCACACCAGGCATTATATGGCTGAAGTACCTAGTCTGACAAATCCACCCCTCCCATGTACCGATTGTAATCCAATATACAGTCCGGCTATTTTGGAGTCCTTCCCTTCATATTTCTTGAACTTATAAGTATACCCTGATGCACTCTCACAAAGCTTATACATATTCACGCCATACCTTGCCCTCTTATTGGGCAGGTACTGGCGAAACTGAAGTCTCCCTTTGAAAAGTACCAGGGACTCGTCTATCCATAGATGTCTCTCTGGAGTATACACTTCCATAAATCGGGTATTTTGATTTAGGCTAATATGGGCAGGATCTTTCATATCTTGAGTCATCTCTGGTTGGGCACTGTGAATTGTCGGCAAAGTGCATAATCTTATGGTTGGCTTCAAAGCGCATCCTACTCATTACCATGCAGAACATCGGGGTGTGGTACAGTATGTCTGTGCTCCAATAGTCCCTGATTTTGGGCTTCTTTACTAGTGCCATAAGAAGCACTATGGCCTAATACTTCTCTATCTCTGCTGCACTGACAGGGGTCCACCTGTGGGGTTGTGCATAAAAAGAAGTGGGGTTTTGGGCAATATATTGTGCAGCGTAGAGATTGGTCTGGGATACAAGGTCCTCACTAATTAGAACTTTAAAAAGTCCACTGGTCCGAGTCTTGCTGTTTCTCTGCATATCCCAGGACTGGCCATAAAATTTGGGACCTGAGGGGCATAGTTACTGGGGGTCACCCATATGGGGTCAGAAATCCCAGGCACTTTAGCACTACTACGAAAGCACCTTCTCGGGGGTTCCTCAGGGTCGCTTTGTGAGGACAAGGTTGACAAATAAAACGGAAACTCGTCCCTACTAGCAGACTCCGTATCGGAGGACATATAATGATATACCTCCAAGTCAGAATATGTCTTCTGAGACATGATGGGGGGATAATTCACAACCTACACAGAACAACACAGAGCAAAACAGAACAACACAGAACAGCGCCTACATCTCCACAGAACACTTACTCCACCACGTAATGCCTTCTGCTCCACAAAAGGCCTGCTCCTTCACCAAACGCCTGCACCTCCACATAACGCCTGCTCCTCCACACAACCCCTGCTCCTCCACACAACCCCTGCTCCTCTACACAACGCCTGCTCTTCCACAAAATGCCTACTCCTCCACACTACTACTACTCCTTTATGCTACTCCTACTCCTCCATGCTAGTTCTACTCTTCAATGCTACTCCTACTCCTCCACAGATTGCCTACTCCTCCACGCTACTCCTATTCCTCCATGCTGCTACTACTCCTCATAACAAATCTCACTTAAAAGTATGGTTGTAGGGATAGGAAAAAATGACAATTAGTGGGATAATCGTGTGTTTTGGGGGTACAGTAAAGGGACAGATCACTAGCACAACTCTCTCCAACACCACCAAACACAACATGGCGATGTTGGAGAGTTCAGGGATAGTAAGATTACCCCCCTCCAGTGTCACAGATCGCTGTCATTGACCAATCTGTATTGATTGGCCAAAGGCAGTGATTGACATCACAGAACCAATCATATCAGTCCTGTGATGTCATCAGAAGGGTGTTAGCTGGGAATGCTAAGGGTGTTAGTATGTGCATGGTGGAAGCTATTACAATGGAGGATAGAATTTGTACCTGTGCTTTCTCTATAGCCTTTAGTAGTAAAATTTTTGTCGACTATTTTGACCATAACATCTAGAAATTCGAGTTGCTCTTGGCTGAATTTGGATGTATATTTCATGTTCAAGGAGTTATTGTTCAGGTATACAACAAATGCACCAAAGTCTGTGGCAGTACCTGCCAAGACGATAAATACATTGGGGCTTATATACTAAGGGTCCATGGTCGCACTTTCTTTGGATATTATGCCGTTTTCGGGTTTTGCAGGGCTAGGACATATCCCAAACTTATAAGAACGCTACTACACTTGATCTTATACAAAAGGTTCTTAGAAGTGCTGTTTGGGGAGTAGCCTAGAGACAGGGGCTTGGATTGGTGAAAGCTCGCCTGGAAGCGGAGCGCCAGCTCCATCCCAAGATCCAACTAACATAGTTTTAACTGCAGCACCTTTAATCTACTACTAGTTCACTGCCTCCATAATAATAATAATAATAATCTTTATTTATATAGCGCCATCATATTCCGTAGCGCTTTACAAATCATAGGAAACAAATACAAATGTAATGTAACAGAGCACAACATTTGTATGGAACAACAGGAGTGAGGTCCCTGCTCGCCAGAGCTTACGGTTTATGAAGATGATGGGGTAACACGAGGTAAAAGAATATTTAATGGTCAAGCCATTCTTCTTAGGGAATAGAACAAAATATAATAAATGGAATTGCTGTCGCTTGAACCACTCAGCCGTCATCTTATATACCAGGTCCAGGGTGAATGGGACTGCAGAGAAGTCTGGTGCCTGTTGGTTGCTGGATAACAGATGGGAGGACGACACAGGACGGGTTAGTAGAAGAGTTAAAACTTCATGCAGTTAATGAGTGTTATAGGCTTGCCTAAAGAAATGGGTTTTAAGAGAACGTTTGAAACTTTGGAGGTTAGGTATTAGTCTGATAGTCCGGGGCAGAGCATTCCATAGAATTGGTGCAGCTCTAGAGAAGTCTTGGAGACGCGAGTGGGAGGTCCGCACTAGGGTAGAGGTTAATCTAAGATCACTGGCGGATCTAAGAGCACGGGTTGGGCGATAGACTGAGATAAGAGAGGAGAGGTAGGGGGGTGCAGCATTATACAGAGCTTTATGGATGAGGGTTATTATTTTAAACTGTATTCGAAAGGAGACTGGCAGCCAGTGCAGCGACTGGCATGAACTGTAGGCATACATGGTCCCCTTATCAAACGAGCTGTGTCAGGCAGAATTTTGGGTTGTTTTCATGGCTTCCACAACAAACTTGTTAACTTTGTCGCCACCCTGCTGTGTAATCCACAAAATATACTGGCAAACTTTTATCATTTACCAATATTATTTCAGCGCTTCTTGCGCATCTGTTTACATTCCCCTAACCCGCCATATCCTAAACTTATAAGAACGCTACTACACTTGATCTTATACAAAAGGTTCTTAGAAGTGCTGTTTGGGGAGTAGCCTAGAGACAGGGGCTTGGATTGGCGAAAGCTCGCCTGGCAGCGGAGCGCCAGCTCCATGCCAAGATCCAACTAACATAGTTTTAACTGCAGCACCTTTAATCTACTACTAGTTCACTGCCTCCATACATGGTCCCCTTATCAAACGAGCTGTGTCAGGCAGAATTTTGGGTTGTTTTCATGGCTTCCATGTTAACTTTGTCGCCACCCTGCTGTGTAATCCACAAAATATACTGGCAAACTTTTATCATGTACCGATATTATTTGAGCGCTTCTTGCTCACCTCCTTTGGTTCCTCTCTGCCACCCATAGGTTTGAAGCCTGAGTCCATTTAGGGTATGTCGCCATGACACTCTCTAGCCTGCCGCTGCTGCCGCTGCCTCTGCATGCCGTCCCCTATAGTGTCAGGGTCAATTATTGGATGTTTTAGATGCTATCTAGCTTCATTCTGTCACTCTGTCATGGCCATGCTGTTGCTCATAATTTTGGCATAATGGTGCGATTAAGCAGCCTCAGAGGCATCCATGCATGCTGCCCCTGCTGTTTCCTGTCCATTTCCGTGGTGTTTCCATCCTTTTCTGAGGTTCCCAGGTGTTTGGCCAAGCTTCCCTGTGCAGAGCCTTGGTCCCCTTGAAAAATGCTCGAGTCTCCCATTGACTTCAATGGGGCTCGTTATTCGAGACGAGCACTCGAGCATCGGGAAAAGTTCGTCTCGAATAACGAGTACACGAGCATTTTAGTGCTCGCGCATCTCTAGTAATGAATCATGCATAGTACAAAATATCCATTATGTCATCTTTTTCCTAGCACCTGACACGGGAGACAATTACCCCATGATGAAGATGTGTGAGAGGGCATCAGTCAGGGTACAATTATATATCCAGGGATGTGTGATAAATCCTGATACAATGTTTCATGCATAACCCTGGTTTCTCGGGCATGTGTCACACCAGGCATTATATGGCTGAAGTACCTAGTCTGACAAATCCACCCCTCCCATGTACCGATTGTAATCCAATATACAGTCCGGCTATTTTGGAGTCCTTCCCTTCATATTTCTTGAACTTATAAGTATACCCTGATGCACTCTCACAAAGCTTATACATATTCACGCCATACCTTGCCCTCTTATTGGGCAGGTACTGGCGAAACTGAAGTCTCCCTTTGAAAAGTACCAGGGACTCGTCTATCCATAGATGTCTCTCTGGAGTATACACTTCCATAAATCGGGTATTTTGATTTAGTCTAATATGGGCAGGATCTTTCCTATCTTGAGTCATCTCTGGTTGGGCACTGTGAATTGTCGGCAAAGTGCATAATCTTATGGTTGGCTTCAAAGCGCATCCTACTCATTACCATGCAGAACATCGGGGTGTGGTACAGTATGTCTGTGCTCCAATAGTCCCTGATTTTGGGCTTCTTTACTAGTGCCATAAGAAGCACTATGGCCTAATACTTCTCTATCTCTGCTGCACTGACAGGGGTCCACCTGTGGGGTTGTGCATAAAAAGAAGTGGGGTTTTGGGCAATATATTGTGCAGCGTAGAGATTGGTCTGGGATACAAGGTCCTCTTTAATTAGAACTTTAAAAAGTCCACTGATCCGAGTCTTGCTGTTTCTCTGCAGATCCCAGGACTGGCCATAAAATTTGGGACCTGAGGGGCATAGTTACTGGGGGTCACCCATATGGGGTCAGAAATCCCAGGCCTTTTAGCACTACTACGAAAGCACCTTCTCGGGGGTTCCTCAGGGTCGCTTTGTGAGGACAAGGTTGACAAATAAAACGGAAACTCGTCCCTACTAGCAGACTCCGTATCGGAGGACATATAATGATATACCTCCAAGTCAGAATATGTCTTCTGAGACATGATGGGGGGATAATTCACAACCTACACAGAACAACACAGAGCAAAACAGAACAACACAGTACAGCGCCTACATCTCCACAGAACACTTACTCCACCACGTAATGCCTTCTGCTCCACAAAAGGCCTGCTCCTTAACCAAACGCCTGCTCCTTTACATAACGCCTGCTCCTCCACACAACCCCTGCTCCTCCACACAACCCCTGCTCCTCTACACAACGCCTGCTCTTCCACAAAATGCCTACTCCTCCACACTACTACTACTCCTTTATGCTACTCCTACTCCTCCATGCTAGTTCTACTCTTCAATGCTACTCCTACTCCTCCACAGATTGCCTACTCCTCCACGCTACTCCTATTCCTCCATGCTGCTACTACTCCTCATAACAAATCTCACTTAAAAGTATGGTTGTAGGGATAGGAAAAAAGGACAATTGGTGGGATAATCGTGTGTTTTGGGGGTACAGTAAAGGGACAGATCACTAGCACAACTCTCTCCAACACCACCAAACACAACATGGCGATGTTGGAGAGTTCAGGGATAGTAAGATTACCCCCCTCCAGTGTCACAGATCGCTGTCATTGACCAATCTGTATTGATTGGCCAAAGGCAGTGATTGACATCACAGAACCAATCATATCAGTCCTGTGATGTCATCAGAAGGGTGTTAGCTGGGAATGCTAAGGGTGTTAGTATGTGCATGGTGGAAGCTATTACAATGGAGGATAGAATTTGTACCTGTGCTTTCTCTATAGCCTTTAGTAGTAAAATTTTTGTCGACTATTTTGACCATAACATCTAGAAATTCGAGTTGCTCTTGGCTGAATTTGGATGTATATTTCATGTTCAAGGAGTTATTGTTCAGGTATACAACAAATGCACCAAAGTCTGTGGCAGTACCTGCCAAGACGATAAATACATTGGGGCTTATATACTAAGGGTCCATGGTCGCACTTTCTTTGGATATTATGCCGTTTTCGGGTTTTGCAGGGCTAGGACATATCCCAAACTTATAAGAACGCTACTACACTTGATCTTATACAAAAGGTTCTTAGAAGTGCTGTTTGGGGAGTAGCCTAGAGACAGGGGCTTGGATTGGCGAAAGCTCGCCTGGAAGCGGAGCGCCAGCTCCATCCCAAGATCCAACTAACATAGTTTTAACTGCAGCACCTTTAATCTACTACTAGTTCACTGCCTCCATAATAATAATAATAATAATCTTTATTTATATAGCGCCATCATATTCCGTAGCGCTTTACAAATCATAGGAAACAAATACAAATGTAATGTAACAGAGCACAACATTTGTATGGAACAACAGGAGTGAGGTCCCTGCTCGCCAGAGCTTACGGTTTATGAAGATGATGGGGTAACACGAGGTAAAAGAATATTTAATGGTCAAGCCATTCTTCTTAGGGAATAGAACAAAATATAATAAATGGAATTGCTGTCGCTTGAACCACTCAGCCGTCATCTTATATACCAGGTCCAGGGTGAATGGGACTGCAGAGAAGTCTGGTGCCTGTTGGTTGCTGGATAACAGATAGGAGGATGACACAGGACGGGTTAGTGGAAGAGTTAAAACTTCATGCAGTTAATGAGTGTTATAGGCTTGCCTAAAGAAATGGGTTTTAAGAGCACGTTTGAAACTTTGGAGGTTAGGTATTAGTCTGATAGTCCGGGGCAGAGCATTCCATAGAATTGGTGCAGCTCTAGAGAAGTCTTGGAGACGCGAGTGGGAGGTCCGCACTAGGGTAGAGGTTAATCTAAGATCACTGGCGGATCTAAGAGCACGGGTTGGGCGATAGACTGAGATAAGAGAGGAGAGGTAGGGGGGTGCAGCATTATACAGAGCTTTATGGATGAGGGTTATTATTTTAAACTGTATTCGAAAGGAGACTGGCAGCCAGTGCAGCGACTGGCATGAACTGTAGGCATACATGGTCCCCTTATCAAACGAGCTGTGTCAGGCAGAATTTTGGGTTGTTTTCATGGCTTCCACAACAAACTTGTTAACTTTGTCGCCACCCTGCTGTGTAATCCACAAAATATACTGGCAAACTTTTATCATTTACCAATATTATTTCAGCGCTTCTTGCGCATCTGTTTACATTCCCCTAACCCGCCATATCCTAAACTTATAAGAACGCTACTACACTTGATCTTATACAAAAGGTTCTTAGAAGTGCTGTTTGGGGAGTAGCCTAGAGACAGGGGCTTGGATTGGCGAAAGCTCGCCTGGCAGCGGAGCGCCAGCTCCATGCCAAGATCCAACTAACATAGTTTTAACTGCAGCACCTTTAATCTACTACTAGTTCACTGCCTCCATACATGGTCCCCTTATCAAACGAGCTGTGTCAGGCAGAATTTTGGGTTGTTTTCATGGCTTCCATGTTAACTTTGTCGCCACCCTGCTGTGTAATCCACAAAATATACTGGCAAACTTTTATCATGTACCGATATTATTTGAGCGCTTCTTGCTCACCTCCTTTGGTTCCTCTCTGCCACCCATAGGTTTGAAGCCTGAGTCCATTTAGGGTATGTCGCCATGACACTCTCTAGCCTGCCGCTGCTGCCGCTGCCTCTGCATGCCGTCCCCTATAGTGTCAGGGTCAATTATTGGATGTTTTAGATGCTATCTAGCTTCATTCTGTCACTCTGTCATGGCCATGCTGTTGCTCATAATTTTGGCATAATGGTGCGATTAAGCAGCCTCAGAGGCATCCATGCATGCTGCCCCTGCTGTTTCCTGTCCATTTCCGTGGTGTTTCCATCCTTTTCTGAGGTTCCCAGGTGTTTGGCCAAGCTTCCCTGTGCAGAGCCTTGGTCCCCTTGAAAAATGCTCGAGTCTCCCATTGACTTCAATGGGGCTCGTTATTCGAGACGAGCACTCGAGCATCGGGAAAAGTTCGTCTCGAATAACGAGTACACGAGCATTTTAGTGCTCGCGCATCTCTAGTAATGAATCATGCATAGTACAAAATATCCATTATGTCATCTTTTTCCTAGCACCTGACACGGGAGACAATTACCCCATGATGAAGATGTGTGAGAGGGCATCAGTCAGGGTACAATTATATATCCAGGGATGTGTGATAAATCCTGATACAATGTTTCATGCATAACCCTGGTTTCTCGGGCATGTGTCACACCAGGCATTATATGGCTGAAGTACCTAGTCTGACAAATCCACCCCTCCCATGTACCGATTGTAATCCAATATACAGTCCGGCTATTTTGGAGTCCTTCCCTTCATATTTCCTGAACTTATAAGTATACCCTGATGCACTCTCACAAAGCTTATACATATTCACGCCATACCTTGCCCTCTTATTGGGCAGGTACTGGCGAAACTGAAGTCTCCCTTTGAAAAGTACCAGGGACTCGTCTATCCATAGATGTCTCTCTGGAGTATACACTTCCATAAATCGGGTATTTTGATTTAGTCTAATATGGGCAGGATCTTTCCTATCTTGAGTCATCTCTGGTTGGGCACTGTGAATTGTCGGCAAAGTGCATAATCTTATGGTTGGCTTCAAAGCGCATCCTACTCATTACCATGCAGAACATCGGGGTGTGGTACAGTATGTCTGTGCTCCAATAGTCCCTGATTTTGGGCTTCTTTACTAGTGCCATAAGAAGCACTATGGCCTAATACTTCTCTATCTCTGCTGCACTGACAGGGGTCCACCTGTGGGGTTGTGCATAAAAAGAAGTGGGGTTTTGGGCAATATATTGTGCAGCGTAGAGATTGGTCTGGGATACAAGGTCCTCTTTAATTAGAACTTTAAAAAGTCCACTGGTCCAAATAGAATTAGCCTTTATGCCGATGATGTAGCGTTGTATATGGCTAACCCTGCTGCCACCCTTCCCAGGGCCATCTCAATTATAAATAGGTTTGGTGACTTCTCAGGCCTCCTCATTAACTGGGATAAGTCCTTTCTTATGCCACTACGTAGGGAGGGTTATGGTTGGGGTCCTGATTTCTGCGGCCTTCAAATAGTGGAGGGATTTCATTTCCTGGGTGTACATATTGTACGGGACATCTCCCGTTCCTTCTCTCTAAATATAGCCCCTTTGGTGACTTAT
Source organism: Engystomops pustulosus (assembly GCF_040894005.1). Classification (NCBI taxonomy): domain Eukaryota; kingdom Metazoa; phylum Chordata; class Amphibia; order Anura; family Leptodactylidae; genus Engystomops; species Engystomops pustulosus. Next base: position 285,694,876 of record NC_092411.1, read on the forward strand.
CTAAAAGATAAGGTAAATACTTGGAGGCTCCTGCCTGTGTCTGTGGCTGGACGCATAAATTTACTTAAAATGATTGCATTGCCTAAATTGTTGTACACCCTAGAGCATGCGGATATCCCAGTGCCCAGACGTTTTTTTGCGCAGCTGGACTCTTTGTTCACCTCATTCATCTGGGGGAGTGGGCGTGCTAAACTCCGTCTGTCCACTTTGCGTCGCCCTAAGGCACAGGCGGGGGCTGCTTTGCCGGATCCCTTCTTGTATTACCTGGCGGGTCAGCTTCGCTATCTCCGTAGTTGGGTGTCACCTGGGCAGATGCCTGACGCTGAAAGTCACCTTGCCCGGTTCCTCCACCTACGCTCCCTGTGGCCAGTATTGGAGCCTGTTGATTATAAGCCTAACCACCTTCTTCCTTTGCATAGGCTGGCCAGACAGGTTTGGTCTCATGCCAAGAAACTATCAGCTGCACTGGGCACCCTTGTTCATGTTCCCCTCTGGTCCCACCCAGGTTTGCTCCATCTCTCAGATTTGCAAGATGGCTCATACTGGACCGCCAGGGGTCTAGTGAACATTGCTCAACTTCTTGGGGAGGATGGGGAGGCTCTCTCTGTGGAGGCAATTAGATCCGCTTTTGATGTTCCAGATAGGGAAGTCTATCATTGCCTACAGCTAAGGCACGCTTTTCTGGCTCAGTTCCCTCCGACAGAGACTGCTTTCTCCTCATTCCCACTGATTGGAATTCTACGCTCTCAGGGTCCTAGAGGCCTGGTATCTGTTATCTATACCCACCTCCTTTCTGAGCTGTTGGAGGGTCCCCCACTACCAGTCAGAGCCCGATGGGAGGCTCTCATTCCCTCACTATCGGATGAAGACTGGGGGGCGGCCCAGGAGTCTCACACCTCGGTATCACCGGCAGCCAATAATAAACTAATTCAGTTGTTCATCATCCATCAATGCTATATCACTCCAGTCAGACTGTTTCATATGCATAGATTGCCGAACTCTAGATGTCACAGATGTCATGTGGACAGGGCAGATTTCATCCACCTAATATGGACTTGCGATTACATAGCCGTATTCTGGACAGAAGTAGTTTCTCTGCTGTCTGCTATCCTGAATAAACCGGTCCCTACCTCGCCGGCCCTATGCCTGTTGGGAATTACCCGGGAGGATGACTGGTCCCATTATGAAGCTATTTTCTTGAAGGAAGCTCTGTTTTTGGCCCGTAAGGCCATTGCCATACGCTGGATGGCTGATCGCTCTCCTACTGTCTCTCAGTGGAAGAAACTAGTTAATCTGACTCTGCCTTATGAGAATATAGTGTACAAACACCGCGGCTGCCCGGATAAGTTCCGAAAGGTGTGGGGCTCTTGGTGCTCTTCCCCAGATACTCTTTTTAATATTCGCAGTCTGAGAGAGTCTCTTGTCCCTTTTCAGTGAATGCAATACTCGATGGAGGTCATATTATTATAATTTTACATATTACAGTTGGGCACCCTTCCTGCACTCCTCGGTGCACTGTCGACAGGAGGGATTCCTTGCTCTCCAGAAATAGGGTGGTGGGTTACCTTGTTGCCTAACCATTGTTACTACCTTTTCTTTAACTCCATTTATCTCTTGACACCTCTCGACCAGGTTGGTTACTGTTCTATGTATGGGTTGGGGAGGGGTTTACTGGATCGCTGTTTTTGTACAGATGTTATCACACATGACAAATGATTGTGTAAAGATATATGTTGTTATATCTGATGTACCTCAGCTAATGATCCTTGTTTTGTGATGTTGCACCGTTTCATTTCTGTGCCAATAAAGCGATTTAAAAAAAAAAAAAGTCCACTGGTCCGAGTCTTGCTGTTTCTCTGCAGATCCCAGGACTGGCCATAAAATTTGGGACCTGAGGGGCATAGTTACTGGGGGTCACCCATATGGGGTCAGAAATCCCAGGCCTTTTAGCACTACTACGAAAGCACCTTCTCGGGGGTTCCTCAGGGTCGCTTTGTGAGGACAAGGTTGACAAATAAAACGGAAACTCGTCCTTACTAGCAGACTCCGTATCGGAGGACATATAATGATATACCTCCAAGTCAGAATATGTCTTCTGAGACATGATGGGGGGATAATTCACAACCTACACAGAACAACACAGAGCAAAACAGAACAACACAGTACAGCGCCTACATCTCCACAGAACACTTACTCCACCACATAATGCCTTCTGCTCCACAAAAGGCCTGCTCCTTAACCAAACGCCTGCTCCTTTACATAACGCCTGCTCCTCCACACAACCCCTGCTCCTCCACACAACCCCTGCTCCTCTACACAACGCCTGCTCTTCCACAAAATGCCTACTCCTCCACACTACTACTACTCCTTTATGCTACTCCTACTCCTCCATGCTAGTTCTACTCTTCAATGCTACTCCTACTCCTCCACAGATTGCCTACTCCTCCACGCTACTCCTATTCCTCCATGCTGCTACTACTCCTCATAACAAATCTCACTTAAAAGTATGGTTGTAGGGATAGGAAAAAAGGACAATTGGTGGGATAATCGTGTGTTTTGGGGGTACAGTAAAGGGACAGATCACTAGCACAACTCTCTCCAACACCACCAAACACAACATGGCGATGTTGGAGAGTTCAGGGATAGTAAGATTACCCCCCTCCAGTGTCACAGATCGCTGTCATTGACCAATCTGTATTGATTGGCCAAAGGCAGTGATTGACATCACAGAACCAATCATATCAGTCCTGTGATGTCATCAGAAGGGTGTTAGCTGGGAATGCTAAGGGTGTTAGTATGTGCATGGTGGAAGCTATTACAATGGAGGATAGAATTTGTACCTGTGCTTTCTCTATAGCCTTTAGTAGTAAAATTTTTGTCGACTATTTTGACCATAACATCTAGAAATTCGAGTTGCTCTTGGCTGAATTTGGATGTATATTTCATGTTCAAGGAGTTATTGTTCAGGTATACAACAAATGCACCAAAGTCTGTGGCAGTACCTGCCAAGACGATAAATACATTGGGGCTTATATACTAAGGGTCCATGGTCGCACTTTCTTTGGATATTATGCCGTTTTCGGGTTTTGCAGGGCTAGGACATATCCCAAACTTATAAGAACGCTACTACACTTGATCTTATACAAAAGGTTCTTAGAAGTGCTGTTTGGGGAGTAGCCTAGAGACAGGGGCTTGGATTGGCGAAAGCTCGCCTGGAAGCGGAGCGCCAGCTCCATCCCAAGATCCAACTAACATAGTTTTAACTGCAGCACCTTTAATCTACTACTAGTTCACTGCCTCCATAATAATAATAATAATAATCTTTATTTATATAGCGCCATCATATTCCGTAGCGCTTTACAAATCATAGGAAACAAATACAAATGTAATGTAACAGAGCACAACATTTGTATGGAACAACAGGAGTGAGGTCCCTGCTCGCCAGAGCTTACGGTTTATGAAGATGATGGGGTAACACGAGGTAAAAGAATATTTAATGGTCAAGCCATTCTTCTTAGGGAATAGAACAAAATATAATAAATGGAATTGCTGTCGCTTGAACCACTCAGCCGTCATCTTATATACCAGGTCCAGGGTGAATGGGACTGCAGAGAAGTCTGGTGCCTGTTGGTTGCTGGATAACAGATAGGAGGACGACACAGGACGGGTTAGTGGAAGAGTTAAAACTTCATGCAGTTAATGAGTGTTATAGGCTTGCCTAAAGAAATGGGTTTTAAGAGCACGTTTGAAACTTTGGAGGTTAGGTATTAGTCTGATAGTCCGGGGCAGAGCATTCCATAGAATTGGTGCAGCTCTAGAGAAGTCTTGGAGACGCGAGTGGGAGGTCCGCACTAGGGTAGAGGTTAATCTAAGATCACTGGCGGATCTAAGAGCACGGGTTGGGCGATAGACTGAGATAAGAGAGGAGAGGTAGGGGGGTGCAGCATTATACAGAGCTTTATGGATGAGGGTTATTATTTTAAACTGTATTCGAAAGGAGACTGGCAGCCAGTGCAGCGACTGGCATGAACTGTAGGCATACATGGTCCCCTTATCAAACGAGCTGTGTCAGGCAGAATTTTGGGTTGTTTTCATGGCTTCCACAACAAACTTGTTAACTTTGTCGCCACCCTGCTGTGTAATCCACAAAATATACTGGCAAACTTTTATCATTTACCAATATTATTTCAGCGCTTCTTGCGCATCTGTTTACATTCCCCTAACCCGCCATATCCTAAACTTATAAGAACGCTACTACACTTGATCTTATACAAAAGGTTCTTAGAAGTGCTGTTTGGGGAGTAGCCTAGAGACAGGGGCTTGGATTGGCGAAAGCTCGCCTGGCAGCGGAGCGCCAGCTCCATGCCAAGATCCAACTAACATAGTTTTAACTGCAGCACCTTTAATCTACTACTAGTTCACTGCCTCCATACATGGTCCCCTTATCAAACGAGCTGTGTCAGGCAGAATTTTGGGTTGTTTTCATGGCTTCCATGTTAACTTTGTCGCCACCCTGCTGTGTAATCCACAAAATATACTGGCAAACTTTTATCATGTACCGATATTATTTGAGCGCTTCTTGCTCACCTCCTTTGGTTCCTCTCTGCCACCCATAGGTTTGAAGCCTGAGTCCATTTAGGGTATGTCGCCATGACACTCTCTAGCCTGCCGCTGCTGCCGCTGCCTCTGCATGCCGTCCCCTATAGTGTCAGGGTCAATTATTGGATGTTTTAGATGCTATCTAGCTTCATTCTGTCACTCTGTCATGGCCATGCTGTTGCCCATAATTTTGGCATAATGGTGCGATTAAGCAGCCTCAGAGGCATCCATGCATGCTGCCCCTGCTGTTTCCTGTCCATTTCCGTGGTGTTTCCATCCTTTTCTGAGGTTCCCAGGTGTTTGGCCAAGCTTCCCTGTGCAGAGCCTTGGTCCCCTTGAAAAATGCTCGAGTCTCCCATTGACTTCAATGGGGCTCGTTATTCGAGACGAGCACTCGAGCATTGGGAAAAGTTCGTCTCGAATAACGAGTACACGAGCATTTTAGTGCTCGCGCATCTCTAGTAATGAATCATGCATAGTACAAAATATCCATTATGTCATCTTTTTCCTAGCACCTGACACGGGAGACAATTACCCCATGATGAAGATGTGTGAGAGGGCATCAGTCAGGGTACAATTATATATCCAGGGATGTGTGATAAATCCTGATACAATGTTTCATGCATAACCCTGGTTTCTCGGGCATGTGTCACACCAGGCATTATATGGCTGAAGTACCTAGTCTGACAAATCCACCCCTCCCATGTACCGATTGCAATCCAATATACGGTCCGGCTATTTTGGAGTCCTTCACTTCATATTTCCTGAACTTATAAGTATACCCTGATGCACTCTCACAAAGCTTATACATATTCACGCCATACCTTGCCCTCTTATTGGGCAGGTACTGGCGAAACTGAAGTCTCCCTTTGAAAAGTACCAGGGACTCGTCTATCCATAGATGTCTCTCTGGAGTATACACTTCCATAAATCGGGTATTTTGATTTAGTCTAATATGGGCAGGATCTTTCCTATCTTGAGTCATCTCTGGTTGGGCACTGTGAATTGTCGGCAAAGTGCATAATCTTATGGTTGGCTTCAAAGCGCATCCTACTCATTACCATGCAGAACATCGGGGTGTGGTACAGTATGTCTGTGCTCCAATAGTCCCTGATTTTGGGCTTCTTTACTAGTGCCATAAGAAGCACTATGGCCTAATACTTCTCTATCTCTGCTGCACTGACAGGGGTCCACCTGTGGGGTTGTGCATAAAAAGAAGTGGGGTTTTGGGCAATATATTGTGCAGCGTAGAGATTGGTCTGGGATACAAGGTCCTCACTAATTAGAACTTTAAAAAGTCCACTGGTCCGAGTCTTGCTGTTTCTCTGCAGATCCCAGGACTGGCCATAAAATTTGGGACCTGAGGGGCATAGTTACTGGGGGTCACCCATATGGGGTCAGAAATCCCAGGCACTTTAGCACTACTACGAAAGCACCTTCTCGGGGGTTCATCAGGGTCGCTTTGTGAGGACAAGGTTGACAAATAAAACAGAAACTCGTCCCTACTAGCAGACTCCGTATCGGAGGACATATAATGATATACCTCCAAGTCAGAATATGTCTTCTGAGACATGATGGGGGGATAATTCACAACCTACACAGAACAACACAGAGCAAAACAGAACAACACAGTACAGCGCCTACATCTCCACAGAACACTTACTCCACCACGTAATGCCTTCTGCTCCACAAAAGGCCTGCTCCTTCACCAAACGCCTGCTCCTCCACATAACGCCTGCTCCTCCACACAACCCCTGCTCCTCCACACAACCCCTGCTCCTCTACACAACGCCTGCTCTTCCACAAAATGCCTACTCCTCCACACTACTACTACTCCTTTATGCTACTCCTACTCCTCCATGCTAGTTCTACTCTTCAATGCTACTCCTACTCCTCCACAGATTGCCTACTCCTCCACGCTACTCCTATTCCTCCATGCTGCTACTACTCCTCATAACAAATCTCACTTAAAAGTATGGTTGTAGGGATAGGAAAAAAGGACAATTGGTGGGATAATCGTGTGTTTTGGGGGTACAGTAAAGGGACAGATCACTAGCACAACTCTCTCCAACACCACCAAACACAACATGGCGATGTTGGAGAGTTCAGGGATAGTAAGATTACCCCCCTCCAGTGTCACAGATCGCTGTCATTGACCAATCTGTATTGATTGGCCAAAGGCAGTGATTGACATCACAGAACCAATCATATCAGTCCTGTGATGTCATCAGAAGGGTGTTAGCTGGGAATGCTAAGGGTGTTAGTATGTGCATGGTGGAAGCTATTACAATGGAGGATAGAATTTGTACCTGTGCTTTCTCTATAGCCTTTAGTAGTAAAATTTTTGTCGACTATTTTGACCATAACATCTAGAAATTCGAGTTGCTCTTGGCTGAATTTGGATGTATATTTCATGTTCAAGGAGTTATTGTTCAGGTATACAACAAATGCACCAAAGTCTGTGGCAGTACCTGCCAAGACGATAAATACATTAGGGCTTATATACTAAGGGTCCATGGTCGCACTTTCTTTGGATATTATGCCGTTTTCGGGTTTTGCAGGGCTAGGACAGGTATTTAAAAGGGGACTGTGTTGAGCGTGATCAGATTTTGACGCAATCATGCGGCAGAAATCGGGAGGCGTGCCGTCGGACAATCCGATGGATTCGGACTGAGCGCGGGAATTAACTTTAAAATTGTGCCGCAAGACACGCACTTACATGCATCATGAAGAAGAAGGTGAACTCCGCCGGACCTGATCAAGGAAGCGACACATGCAGGAAATCGGGTGCACAATCTAAGTGAATCGTGGCATTATCGGCGGACATTCCAGATTGGGGACCGTGCCAGGGACGGGTAAGTAAATGTTCCCTATTGTCTACATATCTGAAAAAGGCTTTTATATACTTGACGTAGGGATTAGTACATGTATATATGTATTGTTCTTCAAAAATTGCAAGAAAAATGTTAGCAAATGTACAGGCAACAGGGGTACCCATGGCTGACCCTAACAGTTGAACATACCGTTTATCCTTAAACTGGAATGCATTATGAGACAAAATGAACATGAGAGATTTATAGATGAAATTGATAAATGCAGTGCTCTTGTTTGTGTTATTGAGGGCCTGTCTCACGGTGGATACTCTTTGTGTACATGTTTTCCACGTCGATAGTGGCTAAAGCATAATCTGGTTGCCATTCAATTTCACGAAGTGCTCTGAGGAAGGAGTTAGTATCTCCTTGAAGTAAAGGGCATAATAGCCATAATAGTATAGGTGATTGATTATAGACTTATAAAAAGCTTCTAATAAATCCCCTAACTCTACAAATTTTCTAACATATGATTGTAAGCTATCTTTAAATCTTTGTACAGGGTTCTTTTTGTGTACCACTCTTTCTGATAACTCAAAAGTGTAAGCAAGTAAGTTCAAATGAATGAAACAAAGTAAGGTGTCATATTACCTAATGACAGGCCCCTGAGGAAGCCCGCTAGACGGGCAATACGCGTGGGGCAATTTGTGGGCTCTCCTCCTCATACATTTCATTAGGTAATATGACACCTTACTTTGTTTCATTCATTTGAACTTACTTGCTTACACTTTTTTGGCTGCTAACACTCAGCACTCAGCACTTTACCTGTGCACTTTATCTGTGCGGATTATATGTCATTATTGCTGTGTCTCTCCTACTCCATTTTTGATTTTTTTCAAATATAATTATGTATATTTATGAATTTTTTACATATGGTAAGAGGCACTGCTTTGTTTTTCGGCACTTTGCACTTTATTTGTTTCTATAGCATCAATTTAATATTAGCTGTGTGCATAAATGTTGTATTGGTAGATATCCCCCTCAGTGTCTCCATGACACCTGCTTGCTCTTGGTGCCCAAATTTTTCTATTTGCTCTCATATTTCAATTAAATACCGCTCCGGTATAGTAGTCAGCTTTGTCTCGGAGAAATTTATCATGTTTCTTTTCTATAGTTTCTATGATTTCTTTTCTAATTTCAAATAAAAATTCTGTCTGTTATCATCTGTTTTTTATATTTTTGAAAGGAAATCAAGTCTTTAAGGGGTTAATAATCATAGTATGCCATTCAGTGTTATTTGTGGTTTATAATTTATTTGAACTTAATTAAGAATTTTATGTCGTAGCTGAGACATTACATGAAGATAACGTGTATCAAGGATTTGCAGGTATCAAGATTATGCTTTAACCACAAAGGGGAAATCTCTGAACCATTAGAAATTATTAATCCTTTAAAGAAAAAAATGAATTATACTTTGGTAGGATTCACAGCTTCTATTGGTTCATTTGATGAATCACTTCCTCCAGATCAGCGGCTGAATATCTCACCTGCGGATATAATCTGGGTAAATAATAAGGTAAGTCATGATACAATTTACTTTATTTCTATATCATTGGATGCTTCAGGGTTTGTCCGCTGTGTAGCATTAATTTTTTCGGAAGGGGTGAAAAAATAATACATAGTGGAGCACATTACCATATCCCGCAAAGTTTACAAAAGTGCATTGTTCGACGATAATGCACTGTGCTGTGATTCACTGCGCCCAAGATTCTGCATATGTCGCTTCCTCTCTCCGCCGGAGTACACCTTCTTCTTCCTGGTGCATGTAAGTGCATTTTCTTGAGACACAATTTGAAAGTTAAATCCCGCGCACAGTCCAAATCAGTTGGAATCGTCCGATGGCCCGCACCCGATTTATGTTGCATGGAAGCAGTGCAGCTACGGCACAATCCAATTGCGTGCCACACAATCCCAGGGCAAACCCCTGTTAAATACCTGTCAAAGCTGTGCAATTCCTTAAAAAACTGTGAGCAGTCCAACACAAGCGTGATCCGCCACCAGTGTCAGCAGCACATTTTTATAAAAAAAAAAAAAAAAAAAGAATCACATGAATATTTGATATGATCAACATTGCCTTCCAAACAGTGCTGGAACGAGAGACTTTAGTGCCCTATACAGACAAGCAAAATACAATACAGAGTATCAACAGTAGTGCACAAATAAATGTATCTCCAAGTGCTGCATATATATGTGAAATGTATATACCAAACAAATAAATAGGTGCCTGCAATATATGAAAGTATGGGTAAGGCTGTGTTCACACATTGCGTTTTGAAATGCAACCCAGACGCAATGGAGAGGGGCTGGGGCCGATTGCCTATGTGTTTCAATATAAATACATGCGATCGATAGCAAACACCCAATATATTGCATTGTTTACATACAAAACACCAAGCACATGTGTTTCTTTTGAAAAGCATAGCTGATCAGACGAAGCCCCTCCCTTTCTTGTTTTTTTTATTATTCTGATGGAACTTGGGAACGCAGCCTCATGTTTGCCATTTTGTATAACGGATGGGTAACAGATGGCAAATTAATGAAACTGAATGTGAGTGCCCAGATGAGAATACCCCTTTAACAACTCATACTAGATATAGACATGCCGCATGTACATACAGGATTCAGACACAGTCACATATACAGTATGTCCGCATGCACATACAGTAGACAGACACAGTAATTCTTATAGAGTACACAGACACGCCTCATGCACACATAAATACAAACACAGTCTCATATACAGTATACACTCATGCACATACAGGAGGTTATTTATTGCTGAGCAGCAGTGTGTGATTCCCGAATGGCTGCTGTAGTACAGCCCGATACATCATGATCTGGCAGGGTCCTGCAGCCATTGATTACCCATATGGCTGGAGCCAATTGCTGGAAGCCAATGCAGTCAGGGAGAGGGGTTGGGCCAAAGGTGCAGTCAGGAAGAGGGGCGGGGCCAGAGGTGCAGTCAGGGAGAGGGGCGGGGCCAGAGGTGCAATCAGGGAGAGGGGCGGGGCCACATGTGCAGTCTGGGAGAGGGGCAGGGACAGAGATACAGTCAGAGATTTGTAGCTTACTGGCACTCGTCAGTTCTTTCAGCACTAAGAGTGCAGACTGCAAACAAACTGCAGCTTGGCAACTGGACATGTGCAAAGTGTGTGGGCAGCAAGGTTATTGTGCTGCTTGCATCCTCTAATCAATGTTATGTGTGCCTCAGAGATGCACTGTTTACTTCTCAGGACCTTGTACATAGTAGTCTTCCAAGTGACCCTAGTGAAGCAGAATATAGACTTCATACTTACTTTTCCTAATATTCAGATGTTCTTATGTAACTTTTTCTTTCCCAGACACCTTATAGCCGGTGCTCAGAAAAGTGTTCTCCAGGCTTCAGGAAAGCTATGAAACAAGGAGACCAAATATGCTGCTACGACTGCGTCTCATGTTCTGAAGGAGAAATTTCCAATGAAACTGGTAATAAAAACATAAACAGTCCTTCTAGGCTGAACCCCATCAGATTTCTAAACACTAGATAAATGGCACATGAAAGGAGTTTCGAAGATCAGGGATAGCTGCATAATTAGTCATGAGTAGACCTGAACCACAATGGTCCTAATGGACCTGAACAGATCCCAGAACATCAGCTAGAAACTCAGGTTTGGCTCCCTCTCTGCTGATGTCATGATCACATGACCTGCGGTGAAAAGCAGTGCACAGAGTTGCACCACCTCACTAATGAGGGGGAAACATGATTAGAGCTAAGAACATGGGGGATGTAACTGTGTGGGACATTACTAGGGGTAAATGTAAGGGGCACATTACTCACTTTATCTCCTGGAGAAAAAAACTGGGGGAAGTCTGCGTTTCCAATCAGCCTGAGTTTTTGTGTTGGTGGACGCTTGAAGTAGAGATTGACGAGTCTTTTCCCAGATGGACTTAAGGTCTTCTACCACCTCTTCCATGGAAGGAATATAGGCAGACCTGGAGAGAGGAAGAGGTGGGCATGGATGTCATCCATAAACAACAAAGAAAGGAGTAGTACTGGCAGACTCAGACTCCAGAGAGTTTTAGGAGAATTCAGCTCATGGCAGCAGAGTGGACCAGTCATCCTGTTGGGCGGGGACAAAATGAGAGGGATGGCAGCCCAGGGTCTGAATAACCCACTCAACTTGTCCATTGGACGCAGATGAAAAGTCCAGCTTCACTTGAAGTTGACCACACAAGGATCGACAGAAATGGGAAACAAACTGGCCCCCACGGTCCGAGACAATGTGCAGGGGTGGTCCTTGAAGCCGGAAGATGTGCTGGAAGAATAGACTTGCAAGGCATGGAGCTGACAGAACAAAGTGGGATATCTTGAAGAACCAGTCAGGTGGAAGGTCCGTAAAAAAATTCATAGCCACATGAGAACATCGGCAGTTGGGAAACGGCAGTGGCAGAAGAAGGAAGTCTTGGGATCAGATGGCTTGTTTCAGTCAAAAGAAGTGCAGGAGCCCACAAAACCCTGTAAAACCTCGAACAGATCAGGTCACCAGTAGAAAGAGGAAATGAGGGCGCCCAGCCACATGAGAGCAAGGTCCCCAATCCAGTATCCTCTTACAAAGAGCAGGTCAGACGTAGGTCTTGCCCTGAGGAGGCTGCCGCAGATCCACAGAAGCAGCAATTACCTGGTGTTCAGGTGGAACAATATGTCGGGGAGCAGGATCTTCCCCAACAACATCCAAGGCATGAGAGAGAGCATCAGCCTTAACATTCTCAGCAGGGCAGAAATGTATCAGGAAGTTGAAGTGGGAGAAGAAGAGAGACCAATGAGCCTGTCTTGGATTATTACCCTGGGCAGTCTGGAGGTTTTTGTTATCAGTATAGATACTGACCGGATGACGAGCACCCTCCAGAAGATAATGCCATTCTTTCAAAGCAAGTTTAATAGGCAGTTGCTCCTGAACACCAACAGAGTAGTTCCTCTCTGCATCTGAAAAGGACTTGTAGAAGAACCCACAGGTGAGAGTTTGGCCTTTGGGCACCTTCTGGTTGACAACTGCTCCTGTGCCAACGGATGAGGTGTCAACCTCTAGCTGGAATGGTTTCTCAGTATCTGGTTGGGTGAGAACAGAAGCAGATGAAAAGGCAGACTTCAGTTTAGTGAAAGCTTTTTCAGCGACTGGAGGCCAGAGCTTAGGATTGGCGTTCTTCTTGGTCAGCGTCACAATGGGAGATACCAGAGAGGAGAAATGTGGAATAAACTGCCGGTAGTAATAGGAGAAGCCCAGGAATCTCTGTAAAGCACAAAGTCCCACTAGATGCAGCCACTAGAGATGGTCGAATCGAACAAAGTGAAATTTCACAGAAAATTTGATTCGCCACAAATCCGAAGTTTATGCTGATTCATTTGAACAAAGTTTCCTCTTTTTTAACTAAATGGGAGCAAGCACGTATTACATGGGGCAGAGAAAGGAGAAAGGAACACCCTCGATGACATCTGCAGACCTGTAAGCCAATCAGCGATCGGCATGCTTATGTGATGTCGCACAGCCCTATTAAAACAGTCAGCCATTTGTAATCTCAGCATTTGACATTGCATGTGCTGTCTGTAGCGTCTAGCTGCTTTTACTGTACTGTGATGATTTCTGCTCTTCTCCCAGAGTGTGCTTTTAGGGGGATCTGTAAAACCCAAGTAGCAGTTCTTTTTTGTTACTGAAGCAAATAGGAAGAAATTTGATTTATATCCACACAGCTCCTGTAGTGATTTATGGACCTTTCCCAGGGTGTGCGTTGTGGGGAGATCTGTATACCCCAAATAGCAGTTATTTTTTGTTCCTATAGTCTTCCACCCATCTGCAAGAAATTCTAAAAATGGCCAGGAAACTGTCCATGCACTTCAGCCATTCTTACAAAGCCAAGCACACCCTCCTTGAGTTGCAGGGGCAGAACGGACTCCCCCAGCATGTGCTGATATGCAATGTTTCCACCCATTGAAATTTCAGTCCCCATATGTTAGACCATCTGTATGAACAGAGAAAAGCCATTTATGATTTTTTGATGATGCAAGAGGAACTCCCCAGTGTAGCTTTGATGTCAGCCACTGGCATCTCATGCATGACACCTGCCGTTTGCTGAGGCCCTTTGAAGAGGCCACAATATTTGTCAGTCGCCAGGATGAATAACGTCATTCCACTGCTTCATGTCCTGGAACAGATGCTGCAAAATCTGTCTGGTCACGGCAATGGAGAAGTGGTGACTACATCTCATGGCCACATGAGTCTGGTGTGGGCTGAACTGGAGGAGGAGTAGGACATTGGAGAACAAGCAGAGTTTGGGGAAATTAGTGGTTTCTGTATTCAGGTGATAGGAGAGGAGGAGCAGGAGCATCTGGAGGAGGTAGAAGATGAGGCAGATGACCCAGAAGCACCATGACAGTATACAGTAGAGATGGAGGCTGGGAGAGTCACTCAGAGTCACTGGCGCAGATGGCCCACAGCATGCTGCTTTGCATAACTAGTGACAGCCAAATAATCAACATCCGGCATACGGATGAATTTTGCCTCTCCACCCTCTTCGACCCTCGCTAAAAGTCAAAAATGAGTGACTTTTTTAAATCTGCCAAGAAGCAGGAAAACTGGTATACTATATAGATATACTGTGCATACAGTTGGCTGCTGCCTATGTGCACCATTGTCCATCCTCTGTAAGGTCTAACCAGTTGATTCCTGGCAGTCATCACTCACATACTACTGCCATGGCAGCTGTGGTGAGATTGGGGGATAGGAACAGTAGCAGTTCCATCAGCAGCAGCTTAAGTCTGGAGTCCTTAATGAGCAACTTACTTCACCTGCCTAGTGAGGAGGGTAGCCACCACCAGTAGCAGCAGAACATGGAGCAAACCCTGTGCCAGCAGGTGGTAGCCTACTTGGATAGCACTCTACCACCCCAGGTAGAGGATCCACTGGACTACTGCGCAGCCAAACTTGATGTGTGGCCGTAACGTGAGAAGTTTGCATTAGAGAAGCTGTCCGGCCAGTAGTGTGGCATCAGAGCGGGTGTTCAGTGCGGCAGGGGCCAAGGAGAACCCGCTTGTCCACCCATAATGTGGTGAGACTGACCTTTGTCAAGATGAATCAGGATTTCAACACATCAATTCCTTATGCATCAGATTAGATCAGCCATTACGCCTACCCCAAACATTGATAAATGAGTCTGGATTCTAACTACCTGCCTCAGCCACTATTCTGATGCTGCTACCTGCCTTATGCCAGTTGCTCCATCTGCCTTCCACCATCTTTACCAGGGACTGGAATTGTCAACCACCTCCTCACTCTGTCATTGTACCACTTTGTGATCTCCTGCTGCTGTCACCTCTACGCTCTATCATTTTGGCACTCTGTGGTCTACCATGTTGCTGCCACCTCCAGAATTTGTCATTGTGCCAATCTCTGACCTCCAGCTGCTGCTGCTGTCACTGCTGCATCCACGATCTAACATTGTGACACACTGTGGCCTACCATGTTGCTGCCACCTAAATAATTTGTCATCGTGCCACTCTCTGACCATATGCCGCTGCTGTCACTGCCACCTTTGAAGTCCTTTTTTGGCAAAGACATAATATTTTCTGGGAAATTGTAATGGATGATGCATGTGGCATCTCTAGTCTTCAAATTTAAATTAAAAATTTCAACTTCAAATTAATTTCAAACTTCAAATTCATTTCAAAGTTCGAAATCGTTGTTCCACTTTGTGGCTTATCATGTTGCTGCCACTTCCGGAATTTTTCATCGTGCCACTCTCTGACCTTATGCCGCTGCTGCCACTGCCACCTTTGAAGTTCTTTTTTGGCAAAGACATAATATTTTCTGGGAAATTGTAATGGATGATGCATGCAGCATCTCTAATCTTCAAATTCGAATAAAAAATGTCAACTTGAAATTCATTTCAAACTTCAAATTCATTTGCCCCTCTGTGGCCTACGACGTTGCTGCCACCTCCATAGTTTGTAAATGTGCCACTCTGCGGCCTACTCATACTGCTGCCAACTGTCTCCCTGGAACACTCTGGGATTTTCATAATGCTGTTTCCACCCTCCACCACTCTATGACAATGCCACTATCTTTGGTTTTCCCCTTCATTTCATCTGTCAGAAAGAATGAAAAGCTTCAGGATTGAAAGCCAAAAGCAGAAGTGGATACAGAACACAGAGAACATGCAAATATCGCATTTACTGGTCATCTCTGTTTTGGAATCTCTCCTGTTTGTTTTTGGCGTTAGCAATAGTGATGAAAACGGACAATGATGCATGAAAAGAAGTGACATTAGTGCAAAAATACTATGGACACTCTCTCCACTCTTTTTTTGGGGGTTTCTACATGTATCCGCCTATAACAGAACAGGTTCTGTCGTCATCTATGGAATCATCTGGAATCAACATTGTTTGAAGACCAAACCATGCTCCCTATGCATATTTAAGCATGGCACAACATTCTACAACACCATACAGGCTCTCTGCAGACAGGAAATACCAGTTTTTTTACATGATTCATCATGATTAGAGATGAGCGAACACTAAAATGCTCGGGTACTCGTTATTCGAGACGAACTTTTCCCGATGCTCGAGTGCTCGTCTCGAATAACGAACCCCATTGAAGTCAATGGGAGACTCGAGCATTTTTCAAGGGGACCAAGGCTCTGCACAGGGAAGCTTGGCCAAACACCTGGGAACCTCAGAAAAGGATGGAAACACCACGGAAATGGACAGGAAACAGCAGGGGCAGCATGCATGGATGCCTCTGAGGCTGCTTAATCGCACCATTATGCCGAAATTATGGGCAACAGCATGGCCATGACAGAGTGACAGAATGAAGCTAGATAGCATGTAAAACATCCAATAATTGACCCTGACACTATAGGGGACGGCATGCAGAGGCAGAGGCAGCGGCAGCAGGCTAGAGAGTGGCATGGCGACATACCCTAATTGGACTCAGGCTTCAAACCAATGGGTGTCAGAGAGGAACCAAAGGAGGTGAGCAAGAAGCGCTCAAATAATATCGGTACATGATAAAAGTTTGCCAGTATATTTTGTGGATTACACAGCAGGGTGGCGACAAAGTTAACATGGAAGCCATGAAAACAACCCAAAATTCTGCCTGACACAGCTCGTTTGATAAGGGGACCATGTATGCTTACAGTTCATGCCAGTCGCTGCACTGGCTGCCAGTCTCCTTTCGAATACAGTTTAAAATAATAATAACCCTCATCCATAAAGCTCTGTATAATGCTGCACCCCCCTACCTCTCCTCTCTTATCTCAGTCTATCGCCCAACCCGTGCTCTTAGATCCGCCAGTGATCTTAGATTAACCTCTACCCTAGTGCGGACCTCCCACTCGCGTCTCCAAGACTTCTCTAGAGCTGCACCAATTCTATGGAATGCTCTGCCCTGGACTATCAGACTAATACCTAACCTCCAAAGTTTCAAACGTGCTCTTAAAACCCATTTCTTTAGGCAAGCCTATAACACTCATTAACTGCATGAAGTTTTAACTCTTCTACTAACCCGTCCTGTGTCGTCCTCCCATCTGTTATCCAGCAACCAACAGGCACCAGACTTCTCTGCAGTCCCATTCACCCTGGACCTGGTATATAAGATGACGGCTGAGTGGTTCAAGCGACAGCAATTCCATTTATTATATTTTTTTCTATTCCCTAAGAAGAATGGCTTGACCATTAAATATTCTTTTACCTCGTGTTTCCCCATCATCTTCATAAACCGTAAGCTCTGGCGAGCAGGGACCTCACTCCTGTTGTTCCATACAAATGTTGTGCTCTGTTACATTACATTTGTATTTGTTTCCTATGATTTGTAAAGCGCTACAGAATATGATGACGCTATATAAATAAAGATTATTATTATTATTATTATGGAGGCAGTGAACTAGTAGTAGATTAAAGGTGCTGCAACTATGTTAGTTGGATCTTGGGATGGAGCTGGCGCTCTGCAGCCAGGCGAGCTTTTGCCAATCCAAGCCCCTGTCTCTAGGCTACTCCCCAAACAGCACTTCTAAGAACCTTTTGTATAAGATCAAGTGTAGTAGCGTTCTTATAAGTTTAGGATATGGCGGGTGAGGGGAATGTAAACAGATGCGCAAGAAGCGCTGAAATAATATCCCTAAATGGTAAAAGTTTGCAAGTATATTTTGTGGATTACACAGCAGGGTGGCGACAAAGTTAACAACTTTGATGTGGAATGCCCTGTAATAGCTCTTGGGCGGTGTGCCTTTTATCGCCTAGGCTCAGCAGTTTCAGCACCGCCTGCTGTCGCTTAGCGACGGCACTGCTGCTGTGCCTAGAGCTACCGACTGATGGCGCCATGCCCACGGATGGTAATTCGGAGGAGGAGGAGGTGGAGGAGGGGTGGGAGGAGGTATAGTAGGCCTTTGAGACCTGGACCGAGGTAGGCCCCGCAATTCTCTGCGTCGGCAGTATATGACCAGCCCCAGGGTCAGACTCGGTCCCAGCCTGCACCAAGTTAAGTGTAGTAGCGTTCTTATAAGTTTGGGATATGGCGGGTGAGGGGAATGTAAACAGATGCGCAAGAAGCGCATGATGCGCATGGAGCTGGCGCTCCGCTGCCAGGCGAGCTTTCGCCAATTCAAGCCCCTGTCTCTAGGCTACTCCCCAAACAGCACTTCTAAGAACCTTTTGTATAAGATCAAGTGTAGTAGCGTTCTTATAAGTTTAGGATATGCCGGGTGAGGGGAATGTAAACAGATGCGCAAGAAGCGCATGATGCGCATGGAGCTGGCGCTCCGCTGCCAGGCGAGCTTTCGCCAATTCAAGCCCCTGTCTCTAGGCTACTCCCCAAACAGCACTTCTAAGAACCTTTTGTATAAGATCAAGTGTAGTAGCGTTCTTATAAGTTTAGGATATGCCGGGTGAGGGGAATGTAAACAGATGCGCAAGAAGCGCATGATGCGCATGGAGCTGGCGCTCCGCTGCCAGGCGAGCTTTCGCCAATTCAAGCCCCTGTCTCTAGGCTACTCCCCAAACAGCACTTCTAAGAACCTTTTGTATAAGATCAAGTGTAGTAGCGTTCTTATAAGTTTAGGATATGCCGGGTGAGGGGAATGTAAACAGATGCGCAAGAAGCGCTGAAATAATATCCCTAAATGGTAAAAGTTTGCCAGTATATTTTGTGGATAACACAGCAGGGTGGCGACAAAGTTAACAACTTTGATGTGGAATCCATGAAAACAACCCAAATTTCTGCCTGACACACCTCGTTTGATAAAGGGACGATGTATGGAGGCAGCTATATGGACGACTTTTGGAGGTAGCAATGGAGACAACGTGTGGAGGCTGCTATGGAGACAATTTAATTTGGCGCAGTAACTGAAATAACTGAGACATGCAATACATTAATAGATGCAGTGGCAGCTTGTAGAGAAACTATCCAACAACAAGAAAAAAAAATTATAGACCTAGAAGATCGCTCAAGGCGAAACAATATAAGAATCCGTGGTATCCCAGAAACAGTAGCAGATGCAGACTTACTGAATTCTATATGGGACTTTCTGTCTTCACTTCTACCAGAAGCCACTGACTCAGACCTTAAAATTGACAGAGCACATAGATTGCGGAAACCAGCAACAGCCCCACCTGCGGCCCCAAGAGATGTAATTGTGAGGATTCATTACTTCCACATTAAAGAAGAACTCATGAAGGCAAGCAGGCAAAGAGACCAACGCACGGAACAATTTAAGGGCTTAATAGTCTTTAACGATATTTCACCGGCCACTCTAAATAAAAGAAGAGAATTCGGAAAAGTCACTACTATTTTGCAAGGGAAAAGCATACGTTATAATTGGGGCTTCCCCCTATCACTCATCTTCACAAAAGAGGAACAGCGTTACATCTGCAATAATGTAAGAAAAGCAGAAGAACTATTGATCAGATGGGGATGGATGCAAGAATCCGAAAGATCCCAAAAAAAGGACTCCGATATGCCAGGAAAAATCAAAGTGGATTGGAGATCGGCCCCAAAACCGACATCTTGACCGATGTTTATGCAGCAGGAAAAGACCCACTCATACTAAATGACTGTCGTTAACAAAACATTAATTATTAGAGATCTGTATATATTAGTGTTAACATTTATTATAGCATTTAACCTCTCTCGGTTTATATGGGAGTAACGATACCACATTGTGATCCCGTGCACGCAGGTCACCGGGGTACAAATCCTGTCGATTAGTAACCGGCTCAAGGAGAAGGGTAGAGACAAAGTGGCAAAATAAAATAATCCAGATAGGGAACATATTAAAATGAATAAACATATTTACAAGAAAATAAATAAATAAATAAAACAAATAAAAAAAAAAAAGTATCTATACATGTACATGTGTATGTATGTATATATGTGTATATGTGTGGGTACGGATGTATACCCAATTATACCCTTATATATAAAATTAAATTCCCCCGACACCTTCTAGAAAGCTGTACATTACACGTTAAACTCACTCATACTCCTCCACTAAACCGCCTAGCGTAATTAGCTGGCACTCGATGAAAATCCAAAGGAACATTCTTTGGATCACCTTCTTCTCTGCAAGTTTCACCTTTAAAGGCCACCATAACATCTGGCCGAACCAGCAGGAGCACAATCTTAGATATACGTTACAGCTGTTACCCCAAGATAACACCAAAAATAAGGCCCCACACAAGAGTGCGATATTTGTAACTCGCTCCCCACTGAAATATTATAAAGAAAACCCCCGCTACAAGATTCTTGTTAGTAAATATATGCCCCAGGTTACCTGGATAAAAAAAAAAATGGATCTATCTCCTGGTCCCCCCCTCTTTGTTTTTTTGCTAAGCAAACATATTCACTGCAATGGTATGTGTGGAAGTACTAACATTTAATGTCCGGGGCTTAAACTCCCCAGAGAAAAGATTTTCGGTTTGGCGTACTATAAAGTTTTATTCTCCAGATATAGTCATGCTACAGGAAACCCATCTTTTGGAAAAAGACCACCACAGATTTAACGATAAATCTTACACACGCATATATTTCGCCTCAGACAGACAAAAAAAAAAAGCAGGCGTAGCTATTGCGATCAAAAATACGCTCCCAGCTACACAAATTGCGGTTGTACAGGATATCAACGGAAGATATGTTGTGCTCAACTGTCTTGTTTACAACCAGGCTTTTAGCTTCATAAACGTATATGCCCCTAACCATGGCCAATTAAAATTCACCAAAAAAGTTTTTAGTAAGTGTATTGGTAGATATAATAGGAATACAATCATCGGCGGTGATTTTAATGCAATCGCCAATAGACGTATAGATACTACATCTGACAAAATAAGCCTTAAGAAAAAACCTTGTATTGGTGAAATCATACGAGCTTATGATCTACACGACGTATGGCGTTACAAACACGGCGAAAAAAGGGACTTTACGTTTTTTTCCAAACCACACTCTACTTATTCAAGGATAGATTTTTTCTTGGTAAGCAGAGGTCTGGTTAACAAGACAGTTGACGTAAACATTCTCCCAATGACCCTCTCTGATCATGCCCCGGTTAAAGTTAAAATCTCAGTTGAAGGGACCTCAATACTGGGTTTGACTTGGAGGTTAAATTTCGTGATCTTAAAACAGTTTAAAAATAAACTAACTGAAGAGTTGGAGGCTTTTTTTAAATTTAATTCAGCTGAGTGCCAATCACCAACTAAACTATGGTGTGCACACAAAGCATACTTTAGAGGCTTCCTTAAAATGCTGAACACTCATATGAGAAAAGAGGAAGATAATAAACGTAGTGAGTTATTAAACCGTATCAATTCACTAGAGAAATGGCATAAACTAAAACCAGACAAGGACATAGAAGATATAATTCTCAATTTAAGGGAACAAGTAAAAATTTTGTCGCTAAAAGAATATAGGGAAACACTCAGGAGGGACAAACTTAACAAATTTGAATTAAGTTGCAACCGATCAAAAGCTCTTTCAAATAAGCTTAAAAAGGGAAATATAACTAAACAAATAGAAAAGATCTTGGACCACGACGGGAAACTTACTTATGACCCACAAAAAATAATAGCAATTTTTCGTTCCTATTATTCAAAGCTTTATAACTTGGAGGAACACGGCGAGGTCACGAAACCAGACATCGAATCTATCAACTCTTTTTTAGACCCGCTAACTCTTCCGAAGCTAAGTTTAGAACAATCGGAGTTTTTGGTAGGCGAACTCACGTTATATGAGGTCACGTCGGCAATAAATAAACTAAAAAAAGGTAAAGCCCCAGGCCCAGACGGGCTAATAAACGAATACTATATAGAATTTAGAGACATCCTAGCTAAGTATCTGGTAGAAATGTTTAATGAGATTAAAAGGACAAATAACATACCGGAAGAAATGCTAATAACAAAAATTATAACTATCCCAAAACCGGATAAGGATGACTCCAAGGTACAAAATTATCGACCAATCTCACTCCTCAATAGCGATATCAAATTATATTCTTCAATCTTAGCCACGAGACTAGCAACAGTCATACCAAGTATAGTCTCAAAAGATCAGGTAGGGTTTATGCCAAGAAGCCAGACCCGCGATGCTACCCGCAGGGTAATTGACTTAATCCAAACAATAGAATCCAGGGGGGCCCCATGCGCACTACTGTCTATTGACGCGGAAAAAGCGTTCGACAGAGTGCACTGGGGCTTCCTGGAAACAGCATTGGTAAAATTTGGATTCCCAAAAATTTTTATAGACATGATAATGGCCATGTACAGCTCCCCGGTGGCATTTATAAGCGGCCTGGGGTTCTGTTCGGAGAAATTCAAAATCACGAACGGGGTCCGTCAAGGATGCCCGCTCTCCCCTTTGTTATTTAACATCTTTATAGAACCCCTAGCCCAAGCTGTGAAAATAAACAAACTTATTAGAGGAGTAAACATCAAGGGAGAAGGCTACCCAATTGGCCTATATGCAGACGACATCATTATCTCATGTGAGGAACCAGCCGCCTCTTTGGCAGCATTTAAAAATGTAGTCAAATCATACTCTATAGTATCATACTATAAAATAAATGAAAATAAAAGTAAAATATTATTAATAAATGGAACCATGGTATTAGAAAAAAAAATTAAGGAAAACTTTCCATATCTATGGTCCCCAGAGGGTTTTCAATACCTGGGGATTCAGCTGGCCGGCTCCCTCAAAGACATTATCAACAAAAATCTGATAGAATTAAACAATAAGTTAACCAATATAATTAGCTATTTGACAAAATGCCGTTTGACCTGGCTAAATAAAATCTCCGCCGTAAAACGAAATATTCTCCCAACGGTTCTATACTACATGAGATGTATCCCCCTAAAATTTTCAAAAGAACATATTAATAAGATACAAAAATATGTCGACAGATATATTTGGAAGGGTAAACCCCCACGGGTACCAAAAAAAACTCTATTTGCCCCGAAAAGTTTAGGTGGAGTAGGATACCCAAACATATTAAGATTCCAAGAAGCCACATTGATGGAACCATTAAAAAGCATTTGGCAAAACAAAGAGAGGGAAAAGTGGATGACTATAGAAGAAGCATTTGCAAACCAGTCATCATTGAAAGACTTAATTGTAGCAAACTGGCTTGGCTACATTAGGCACGGCCAGATGCTTGACAGCACCAAAGCCATGTTGACAGCATGGCGCAGTTACCACTCTAGCCGATCGGGAATAAATTTGGGTAGGCATGTAGTCGTAATGGACGTTCTCGATCTATGTTTGATAGACTCTACAATAGGAAAATGGAAAGCTGCCGGCATTTTGTCACTGGCTGACCTTTTTCATGGGGAAAGAATCATGTCCTTTGAGGACGTCTGCAATAAATATAGTATCCCCAAGGGTGATTTTCTCAACTATAAGAAACTGACATCTCTTTTGCAGCGAACACATAAGAACTGGCATATCAAAAATACAGACACGACACCTTTTATTAAATTCTTAGAGAGTAAAAACAAATGGAAGGGCGGTATATCGATTGCCTACGCAGAACTAAACTGCCATAGTCTGGGTAATATGAAATTGACTTATATGTTAAAATGGGAATCAGAATTAGGTAAGACGTTCTCATTGAACGACTGGCTTTCATCTTTTAATAGAACCCAAAATTGTTTGATGTGCCTAAATCATAGTGAATGTTATCTAAAGAATGTCTTAAGATGGCACTTAGCACCTAATAGACTAGCAAATATTTATAGTAATGCGCCAAAGGAATGTTGGAGAGGATGTGGGGAGCAAGCAAACCTCCTCCATCTCTGGTGGTACTGTCCGATAATTTTGAATTTTTGGGTACAAGTGAACGTGCTGTTCCAGAGAAAATGTAAGACTAAGCTTCCTGCTCTTCCCGAGATTTTCCTCCTTAATATAATCCAGAAGAATATACCCCTCTCAAATGACGCCAGGGGTATTCTCCTTAGGCTTTGCTCAATAGCCAGGCTAGTGATTCAGAATAACTGGAATACAACGTGTCCACCAAAGATGGAGAGTGTAATTTCGGGGATGAACAAATTAAAAAGCTATGAATTATTTATGTACGATGGGGGAGTCTTAAGTAACAAAAACCTTTTTTTGGGATGGGAAATATGGTCATGACACTGACTCAGTTGGGAAAGAAAGGAAAGGTAAAAAAAAAAAAAAAAAGGGGGAAACATAATATCAGGGGAAAATGTATCTATCAAAAAGTACACGATACAGGAACAAAAATTAGATGGGGAACAAAGGGGACACGACGGGAAGTTACATAGGGTATATTATAAAGGTAGACTATAGCAGCTGAATATAGATAGTTAATTAACAGAAATTTCCTTAAATTGTTTCTTTCTTGTTGGAAGGCTGACTGTTGCCTCATATAACAGATTGTAAAATTGTAATTTCTTTTTGATTGTATTTACGACTAATAAAATTTAAAAAAAAAAAAAAAAAAAAAAAAAAAAAAATGGAGACAATTTAATTTGGATAGTGCCTGTATGTGGCAGTCCCAAACATTTTTCAAACCAGAGGAGCAGGTAGGTGGCCCTCCAGTAAAATGGAATAGATTGAGTGCCTGTATGTGGCAGTCCCAAAAATGTTTCAAACCAGAGGAGCAGGTAGGTGGCCCTGCAGTAAAATGGAATAGATTGAGTGCCTGTATGTGGCAGTCCCAAAAATTTTTCAAACCAGAGGAGCAGGTAGGTGGCCCTCCAGTAAAATGGAATAGATTGAGTGCCTGTATGTGGCAGTCCCAAAAATGTTTCAAACCAGAGGAGCAGGTAGGTGGCCCTGCAGTAAAATGGAATAGATTGAGTGCCTGTATGTGGCACTCACAAAAATTGTTTCAAACAGAGGACCGGGTAGGTGGCCCTCCAGAAAAATTAAATGCATGAAGTACTATAGCAAGAGCCAGTGGGCCCTGTCAAAAAATAGCCATTTTCCTCTGCTTTACTGTACAAAGAGGAGGAGAAGGAGGAAAATGAGGAGGAGGAGGAGTGGATCAATTATTCAGGTTGAGCTTCCTTCACCTGGTGGAGATTGGAAATTCTGAGAAATCCAGCCTTTATTCATTTTAATAAGCGTCAGCCTGTCAGCGCTGTCAGTCGACAGGCGTGTACGCTTATCGGTGATGATGCCACCAGCTGCACTGAAAACCCGCTCGGACAAGACGCTAGCGGCAGGGCAGGCAAGAACCTCCAAGGCGTACAGCGCCAGTTCGTGCCACATGTCCAGCTTTGAAACCCAGTAGTTGTAGGGAGCTGTGTGATCATTTAGGACGATGGTATGGTCAGCTACGTACTCCCTCACCATCTTTCTGTAAAGATCAGCCCTACTCTGCCGAGACTGGGGACAGGTGACAGTGTCTTGCTGGGGTGACATAAAGCTGGCAAAAGCCTTGTAAAGCGTACCCTTGCCAGTGCTGGACAAGCTGCCTGCTCGCCTACTCTCCCTCGCTACTTGTCCCGCAGAACTAGCGCTGTCAGAAGGGAAATACTGTTTCAGCTTGTGCACCAGGGCCTGCTGGTATTCATGCATTCTCACACTCCTTTCCTCTGCAGGGATGAGAGTGGAAAGATTTTGCTTGTACCGTGGGTCCAGGAGAGTGAACACCCAGTAATCGGTGCTGGAATAAATTCTTTGAACGCGAGGGTCACGGGATAGGCAGCCTAGCATGAAATCTGCCATATGCGCCAGAGTACCAACGCGTAAGAATTCACTCCCCTCACTGGCCTGACTGTCCATTTCCTCCTCCTCCAACTCCTCCAACTCCTCTTCTTCTGCCCATACACGCTGAACAGTAAAGGACTCAACAATGGTCCCCTCTTGTGTCTCACCAACATTCTCCTCCTCTTCCTCCTCATCCTCCTCCACCTCCACCTCCTCCGATATGCGCTGAGAAACAGACCTGAGGGTGCTTTGGCTATCAACAAGGGAATATTCTTCCCCTGTCTCTTGTGACGAGCGCAAAGCTTCCGACTTCATGCTGACCAGAGAGTTTTTCAACAGGCCAAGCAGCGGGATGGTGAGGCTGATGATGGCGGCATCGCC
This sequence comes from Engystomops pustulosus, assembly GCF_040894005.1. Lineage (NCBI taxonomy): Eukaryota > Metazoa > Chordata > Amphibia > Anura > Leptodactylidae > Engystomops > Engystomops pustulosus. The sequence continues at coordinate 285,720,908 of NC_092411.1, forward strand.
ACTGACCATCTGTGTTGACTCCTCAAAGTTACTCAGCACCTGACAGATATCAGACATCCACGTCCACTCCTCATTGTAGACTTGAGGAAGCTGACTGACCTGACTACCAGTTCTGGTGGAAGTTGACATCTGGCAGTCTACAATCGCTCTGCGCTGCTGGTAAACTCTGGATAACATGGTCAGTGTTGAATTCCACCTCGTGGGCACGTCGCACAACAGTCGGTGAGCGGGCAGTTGGAGGCGGCGCTGCGCTGCCCTGAGAGTGGCAGCATCTGGGCTGGACTTCCTGAAATGCGCACAGATGCGGCGCACCTTCGTGAGCAAATCAGACAGATTGGGGTATGTCTTGAGGAAACGCTGAACTATCAGATTTAACACATGGGCCAGGCATGGCACATGTGTCAGTCTGCCGAGTTGCAGAGCCGCCACCAGGTTACGGCCGTTGTCACACACAACCATTCCCGGCTTGAGGTTCAGCGGTGCCAGCCACAGATCAGTCTGCGCCGTGATGCCCTGTAATAGCTCTTGGGCGGTGTGCCTTTTGTCGCCTAGGCTCAGCAGTTTGAGCACCGCCTGCTGTCGCTTAGCGACGGCACTGCTGCTGTGCCTAGAGCTACCGACTGATGGCGCCGTGCCCACGGATGGTAGTTCGGAGGAGGAGGTGGAGGAGGGGTGGGAGGAGGAGGAGGCATAGTAGGCCTGAAACACCTGGACCGAGGTAGGCCCCGCAATCCTCGGCGTCGGCAGTATATGAGCAGCCCCAGTGTCAGACTCGGTCCCAGCCTCCACCAAGTTAACCCAATGTGCCGTCAGCGATATATAGTGGCCCTGCCCGGCAGCACTCGTCCACGTGTCCGTGGTCAGGTGGACCTTGTCAGAAACGGCGTTGGTCAGGGCACGGATGATGTTGTCTGACACGTGCTGGTGCAGGGCTGGGACGGCACATCGGGAAAAGTAGTGGTGGCTGGGGACCGAATACCGAGGGGCGGCCGCCGCCATGAGGTTGCGAAAGGCCTCGGTCTCTACTAGCCTATAGGGCAGCATCTCCAGGCTAAGCAATCTGGAGATGTGCACATTAAGGGCTTGGGCGTGCGGGTGGGTTGCACTATATTTGCGTTTCCGCTCCAGCGTCTGGGGTATGGAGAGCTGAACGCTGGTGGATGCTGTGGAGGATCGTGGAGGCGACGATGGGGTTTTTGTGGCAGGGTCCTGGGCAGGGGGCTGACTAGCAGCTGACACAGGGGAAGGAGCAGTGGTGTGCACGGCCGGAGGTGAACGGGCTTGTTGCCACTGAGTGGGGTGTTTAGCATTCATATGCCTGCGCATACTGGTGGTAGTTAAGCTAGTAGTGGTGGAACCCCTGCTGAGCCTGGTTTGGCAAATGTTGCACACCACAGTCCGTCGGTCATCCGGTGTTTCCTTAAAGAACCTCCAGACTTCTGAAGATCTAGCCCTCGCCGCAGGAGCCCTCGCCACGGGAGCTTCACTAGTTGACACATTTGGCGCTGATGCACCAGCTCTGGCCCTGCCTCTCCGTCTGGCCCCACCACTGCCTCTTCCAACCTGTTCTGGTCGAGGACTCTCCTCCGTCTCAGAAGCACTGTGTTCACCCGGCCTCTCAACCCAGCTTGGGTCTGTCACCTCATCATCCTCCGATCCCTCAGTCTGCTCCCCCCTCGGACTTCCTGCCCTGACAACAACTTCCCCACTGTCTGACAACCGTGTCTCCTCATCGTCGGACACCTCTTTACACACTTCCACTACGTCAAGAAGGTCATCATCACCCACAGACTGTGACTGTTGGAAAACCTGGGCATCGGAAAATTGCTCAGCAGCAACCGGACAAGTGGTTTGTGACTGTGGGAAGGGTCCAGAAAACAGTTCCTCAGAGTATGCCGGTTCAAATGCCAAATTTTCCTGGGAGGGGGCAGACTGGGGGGGAGGAGGCTGAGGTGCAGGAGCTGGAGGAGTGGCGATTTCGGTGACATGGGTGGACTGCGTGGAAGACTGACTGGTGGTGGACAAATTGCTCGAAGCATTGTCAGCAATCCACGACATCACCTGTTCGCACTGTTCTGGCCTCAACAGTGCTCTACCACGAGTCCCAGTAACTTCAGACATGAACCTAGGGAGTGTAGCTCTGCGGCGTTCCCCTGCTCCCTCATCAGCAGGTGGTGTCTCACCCCGCCCAGGACCACGGCCTCTGACCCCTGCAGTAGTTGGACGCCCACGTCCCCGCCCTCGTCCTCTACCCCTAGCCCTCGGGTTAAACATTTTTAAAATGAGAGTTATAACTTTATTTTTTTTTTTACTTTTTTTTGTTTTTTTTTGTGTTTTTTTTTTTTTTTTTGTGTTTTTTGTTTTTTTTTGAGTTTTTAAAACCAAACAATGCTATCCTATTGCTATGGCTATTTTCTAGCCAAGTATCAAAGCACACTACTATGCCAGATGAGATGACACTGAGTTAGTGCCTAATTGAAATCCAACCCCTACTAAATTTTCCCACTTCGGTCTTTGCTATGGATATGTGCGTCACTAAGCGCAGAACACAGCGGTCGCAAGTCTCACTACAAATTGCTCAGAATTGGCTAGTACATGCACTGCAGAAAGTACAGCCACCAGCAGATCAACCAGAAATCAAATATATAGAACGCTACTGTATGCGTAAGTAAGCTCTTTGTATTCTCCTATGGCTATTTTCTAGCCAAGTATCAAAGCACACTACTATGCCAGATGAGATGACACTGAGTTAGTGCCTAATTGAAATCCAACCCCTACTAAATTTTCCCACTTCGGTCTTTGCTATGGATATGTGCGTCACTAAGCGCAGAACACAGCGGTCGCAAGTCTCACTACAAATTGCTCAGAATTGGCTAGTACATGCACTGCAGAAAGTACAGCCACCAGCAGATCAACCAGAAATCAAATATATAGAACGCTACTGTATGCGTAAGTAAGCTCTTTGTATTCTCCTATGGCTATTTTCTAGCCAAGTATCAAAGCACACTACTATGCCAGATGAGATGACACTGAGTTAGTGCCTAATTGAAATCCAACCCCTACTAAATTTTCCCACTTCGGTCTTTGCTATGGATATGTGTGCCACTAAGAGCTAAACACAACGGTAGCAAGTCCCCCTGCTAATTCCTCACAAAATGGTACTAGATGCAAATTAAAATAAAAAAAGTAGAACGTTATTGTAGCCCTAAGAAGGGCTGTTGGGTTCTTTGAGAATCACTCCTGCCTAACAGTAAGCTAATAGAACACCCTAACGCTTTCCCTGACCAGCAGCAGCTCTCTCCCTAGCGGCATCCAGACACAGAATGATCCGAGCAGCGCGGGCAGCGGCTAGTCTATCCCAGGGTCACCTGATCTGGCCAGCCAACCACTGCTATCGACGTGTAAGGGTACCACGTCATGCTGGGTGGAGTGCAGAGTCTCCTGGCTTGTGATTGGCTCTGTTTCTGGCCGCCAAAAAGCAAAACGGCGGGAGCTGCCATTTTCTCGAGCGGGCGAAGTATTCGTCCGAGCAACGAGCAGTTTCGAGTACCCTAATGCTCGACCGAGCATCAAGCTCGGACGAGCATGTTCGCTCATCTCTAATCATGATTTGATTCGGGTCGAATCAAATATTTTTGCAAAAATTCAGCGAATTGGCTTGAATCCAATTTCAACAAATTCACCCATCTCTAGCGGCCACTGAAGTACTGCAGACATCATGATTTGATTCGTGTCGAATCAAATATTTTCGCAAAAATTCAGCGAATTGGCTTGAATCCAATTTCAACAAATTCGCCCATCTCTAGCTGCCATTGAAGTACTGCAGACATCCCAGAATCCATCTGTAGTTCCTTGTCAGAGATAATATATTCTAGAAATGGGAAACTTTTCTGATGGAACCGACACTTCTCGAGCTTGGCACATATGTGATTGGCCCTCAGGCACCCGAGAACTTGCTGTACATGAGCCCGATAGAAGAACACCAGGATATTGTCTAGATACACCATGACACAGGTATGCAGTAAGTCTATGAAAATGTCGTTGACAAACTCCTGAAGCACCGCTGGTGCATTACAGAGTCCAAAGAGCTTAACCAGGTACTCAAAGTGCCCATCTCGAGTATTGAAGGCAGTCTTCTATTCATCGCTTCACAGATGGGGATGAGGTTATATGCCCCTCGCAGATCCAATTTGGTGAAAATCTTGGCACCATGTAGATGATTAAACAGTTCTGTAATCAGGGGTAGCGTTTTTTTCACTGTGACCTTATTTAAACCGTGGTAATTAATACATGCATAGAGAGAACCATCCTTCTTGGCCACGACAAAGAATCCCACACCAGTAGGAGAAGAAGACTTTCTTATAAAGCTGTTCTGCATGTTCTCCTTCACAAAGGCCGACATGGCCATGGTTTCAGGAGCAGATAGGGGATACACTCGACCCGTGGAGGAGAAGTGGACGGCATTAAGTCTATTGGGCAGTCATAGGGTCAGTGTGGGGTCTCTGCTTGCTTTTCTGAAAATACATCAGCAAAGTCTTTGTATGAAGCTGGGATTGGTGGACATCAAGGAGACCGTGATGGACACAGGATGAGGAACCATCAACCAGACTGGCACCCTGGTCCCCAGTGAAGAACCAGTTGAGCTCAGGAGCATGTCTTTACAACCACGGGAGGCCCAGTAGAACTGAAGACGTGGACCGGGGTAGGACATAGAATGACAGTCTCTCCTTATGCAAGGCCCCAACTTTCAAACATAGAAGCTCTGTGCTGTACTGGGCCGAGTTGCAGAGAACCTGCCTATTGGCAGAAGCAATTACCAGCAGCTTCTCTTAACAAATCACAGGAAACAATGCTGGGAGACCAGGGCAGCATCAAAAGAAGTTCCCGGCTGAGTCAGAGCCCAGGAAGGGTGAAGCTTGCACCGGACCGCTTGTTCCATGGCTGAGTAGGACTGGAACATTCAGGTGAGGAGAAGTTTTGTTCTCAAATAGGGTTGCTTCTCCCAGGAACCCTAGGTCTGTTTCCCGGGCGCTGAGGGCAAACAGGACACATCTTAAGAAAGTGCTTTGAGCTAGCATAATAGAGACAGAGATTCTAATGACTTTTACCAAGAACACTCTTGAATAGACAGTCAAGCTCTGCAGCTGACATGGCAGGTGGCTGAAGTGGTCTTTGGAAGGCAGGAGCCAGGTGGGGCAGACATCAGGTCTTGACTTGCACTTGCTCTGAACGCTGCTCCTCAGAACACTCAGTAAAACAGATGTCAATCTGAGTGCCTGGAGAGATGAGACCACTCACAGTAGACTGCTGGTCACATGCAGACAGAGCATCTTTATAAAATCTAGAATGTGTCTTTTTAAATGTTACGACTGCTTCATTCCATGAAAGGTCAGAAGCCAAGGTACGGAACTGAACAACGTAATTACCAAAAGACGAGTCCCCTTAATGCACGTTCGGCAGTGCGGTTTCAGCAGAAGACGCCCATGCAGGTTCCTCTAAGATGGACTCAGCAAAGAAGGAGGTAATCGTAGCTGTGACTGCGTCTTTTCTGTCCCAAGGAGGAGTATTTCATGCCAGGGCCATTCCGGAGAGGAGGCTGATAATGAAAGCCACCTTAGACCGTTCCATGACCAAACTGTTTTGGCATAGTCATAACGGTAATTCAGCAAACAGTCGCAAGGCATCAGGATGAAGCTTTCTCTATGGTTATGAGGCACAAAGATCAGGCAGGGGACACAGGAAGGGGCTGGCCACCTGCCAATTCCCGGCCAGCCCCTTCCTGTGTCCCCTGCCTGAGGCACAGGGATGCGTGCCGAGCTGCGGGACACATCACTGAAACCTGGCGGGGTAAGGGAGGCAGAGAGGGGTACACGGGTGCACCTGCAACCCGAGACATGGGACACAGGGGCACCCGTGACAACCCAGTTGGCTCCCTGCGACTTAAAGGGAAAACATACCACTGAATGGCGCAGTTCGTTCCTGGCTGTAATAAAAAGTTGGCCTCTTCCTTTAAACCCCGCTGTATCCTGGTGCTCTATGTCTCTGAGAAAGCTGTTCCCTTTTGCCTTTGTGATTTTTTTTGTGACCGCCTGCTACTTTTCTGACCCTGATCCTTTGCTATCTTTACCTTACAATTCTGCACTTTGCCTTGGCCACCATCGCGAGCAAAGTCGCGCCTGTGGAGTAACCTGGTGGTATTCCACTGCAGCAGATCCAACTCGCTTTGCAGAGGGCTCTGGTAAAAGCCAGGTGCCACTTAGACTTCTCTCCAAGGTGTCGGCTTACATGGTTGCTTGTGGTCGTTCAGTGAGTCTTCTACTGATTTTATTAAAATTATAAATTATTGATCACAGTAATTGCAGTCCTTTATTTACCCACTGGCTTTCCATCCTCTGGTTATTCCAGCTTGTCAGAGTCTAGGTGCCCTTTTTTTCTACCTTTATCTCATGCTTCAGTGTATTGAACCCTGCTAATTTATGACTTTGGCTGTTTTCTCAAACTCTCACTCTGTTATTTCCATTTTGCAAATACCACTCCTTTTGCCATTTGCCTGAATTATTAGACTCCAGGAAGGTTACACCTACCCTGCAAGGTATGTGAAATGTTACCTCCTGTCACCCCTTCTTCCTCATAATTCGGGAGCTCCTGCAGATGGAGACCTACACTCACCGGCCACTTTATTAGGTACACCTGTCCAACTGCTCGTTAACACTTAATTTCTAATCAGCCAATCACATGGTGGCAACTCAGTGCATTTAGGCATGTAGACATGGTCAAGACAATCTCCTGCAGTTCAAACCGAGCATCAGTATGGGGAAGAAAGGTGATTTGAGTGCCTTTGTTGTTGGTGCCAGAAGGGCTGGTCTGAGTATTTCATAAACTGCTGATCTACTGGGATTTTCATGCATTGCACAACCATCTCTAGGATTTACAGAGATTGGTCCGAAAAAGAAAAAAACATCCAGTGAGTGGCAGTTCTGTGGGTGGAAATGCCTTGTTGATGCCAGAGATCAGAGGTGAATGGGCAGACTGGTTCGAGCTGATAGAAAGGCAACAGTTACTCAAATCGTCAAACGTTACAACCAAGGTAGGCAGAAGAGCATTTCTGAACGCACAGTACGTCGAACTTTGAGGCAGATGGGCTACAGCAGCAGAAGACCGCACCTGGTGCCACTCTTTTCAGCTAAGAACAGGAAACTGAGGCTACAATTTGCACAAGCTCATCGAAATTGGACAGTAGAAGATTGGAAAAACGTTGCCTGGTTTGATGAGTCTCGATTTCTGCTGCGACATTCGGATGGTAGGGTCAGAATTTGGCGTCAACAACATGAAAGCATGGATCCATCCTGCCTTGTATCAATGGTTCAGGCTGGTGGTGGTGGTGGGAATATTTTCTTGGCACTCTTTGGGCCCCTTGGTACCAATTGAGCAACGTTGCAACGCCACAGCCTACCTGAGTATTGGTGCTGACCATGTTCATCCCTTTATGACCACAATGTACCCAACATCTGATGGCTACTTTCAGCAGGATAATGCGCCATGTCATAAAGCTGGAATCAGACTGGTTTCTTGAACATGACAATGAGGTCACTGGACACAAATGGCCTCCACAGTCACCAGATCTCAATCCAATAGAGCATCTTTGGGATGTGGTGGAACGGGAGATTCGCATAATGGATGTGCAGCCGACAAATCTGTGGCAACTGAGTGATGCCATCATGTCAATATGGACCAAAATCTCTGAGGAATGCTTCCAGCACCTTGTTGAATCTATGCCACGAAGAATTGAGGCAGTTCTGAAGGCAAAATGGGGTCCAACCCGTTACTAGCATGGTGTACCTAATAAACTGGCCGGTGAGTGTATATTCTATAGCTTTATTTGACAACGTTTTTGCATTTGTAATCTCTCATTGGGTTTGTATATGGACCCCGTGATCTATAAAGTGCAGACGAAATATATGGTGCTATGTATTAAAAATGTTTTTTAAATCATTAGAAACATTAGAATACATTTCGATTCAGTTGTGTAATGAAAACAGCGGCTCGCTGACACAACTACCATGAATTGTGTGTGTAGTATTTTCTATTCGTATTATTTTCCTATCGTTCATAATCTATAGATGTCCCACATGGGACATAGATCCAGCTTCCCAAAAAAAACAATATAAAGTCAAAGAGCGAGAATCCCTCTGGACAATAATTGCAATTGTTGCTCTTCTTTTCAGAACAAAGGGGCTGTTATACCTTAACAACTTACTTAGAAAACTGATGACATGGTCAATATGTCTTTCAACTGCAGAATCATGCCTTGAACATGAGGTGAAAAACATGGTAAAAGTGCTATTTTCTGCCACACACTCTAAGAATTGCTACCTTGTGACGTGTTTCATCTTGTGCGCAGAGAGAATTGTGCCTCCCCAGTGGCAAAATTGCTAAGGGGCCAAAAGCTAATAAAAAAATGCACATTATGCACCATCAGGCAGGGTGGTAGAGACGAGTGCAGAAAGATTATAAGGCCAACACCAGGGCTCAGTCTATACATACACATATATATGAGATGCAAAGAGCCCTTCTTCCGCAAAAAACAGAAGTACCCAACTGTAATCCTGATATATAGTTGTTTTTATAATACAATATTTGCATTAATATATTTCAGATGCGGAAAACTGTCGAAAGTGTTTCACCTCTGAGTGGCCAAATGAGAAAAGGGACAAGTGTATCCCAAAATCTATTGAATTTCTCTCCTATGAAGCTGATTCAATAGCTTATGTTTTCTTATTAATTTCTCTAATATCTTCTATTGTGGTTTTATTATTTATTGGAATATTTGTCTTTTTCCGGAATTCTCCTGTGGTCAGAGCTAATAATCGTAACCTCAGCTTCATCATCCTTATTTCTCTCAAGCTTAGTTTGCTTTGCACTTTCCTGTTCATTGGTAAACCAGAGGACACAACCTGTATGTTCCGCCACATCTCCTTTGGGATCATCTTCACTGTTGTCTTGTCTTCAATCTTGGCCAAGACCATTGTGGTTTGCATCGCTTTCAAGGCCACCACACCTGGCAGCCCCTGGAGAAGATGGATGGGTGTAAGACTTCCCTACTCTACAGTGATGGTCCTATCATCTCTCCAAGTCCTGAATGGAATTATATGGCTTTGCTTTTCCCCTCCTTATCAGGAGTTAGACATGGATTCCTTTCCAGGAAAGATCATTATGCAGTGCAACGAGGGATCAAAACTGGCCTTTTACCTCATGTTGGGTTATATGGGGTTTCTGGCAGCTTTGAGTTTTGTTCTGGCTTTTATGGTAAGGACATTACCAGATGTGTATAATGAGGCCAAGTACATCACCTTCAGCATGCTGGTGTTCTGTAGTGTCTGGATCGGCGCCATCCCGGCCTATCTGAGCAGTAAAGGGAAAAGTATGGTTATTGTAGAAGTGTTTGCTATATTGGCTTCAGGTAAGGGGATAATGGTTTGCATATTCTTACCTAAACTCTTGAACATCCTGAAAAACCCAGATCTAAAAACAAGATACTTACTAGAAAAATGAATCAGAAGAACATTAGGGATTGAGGTCAGTAAAATCATTGCCTTGCTCAGTCATCCTACATCTGTAGGTCCTCTACCCCTACCTTATATTTAATCATACTTTGTACTTCTTTTATGCATATTCATATTATACTAAAATTGCTTCCTGGAATTCATCCTCCTTTTTTGTTTTTGATAACATCCCACATTGAATGGGCAGAATGTCAAAGAAGAATTTCAAATGGGAAGTACCATCTGTAGCTCCTGGTGGACACTGCAATAACCTTCTCCTGAATAAGCTATAACATCAGAACTATACAGTCAGATACTGCACTATCATGTTTTCATTATACTGCAAACATTTATCAGAAACTTATCTACTCTTTTGATAACTTTGCAATAAACAATGCAACTGATTATAAGCAGCACTGTAATATAGAAAATAAGTTCTGACCGGGGCTACCGATTCTCATGCTTCCATGTGTCCTTCTTCTTCTAATATGTCACTCATAAAATAGAGTCGTTCACACACTCTTTTGTGAGTATGTTTTTAATCTAAATAAACCCTGAGTGTTAAACTGTACTACGCTATCTGTGGGTGAATTTTTTCCAATGATCTACCGCAACATATTTTGCAAATGGAGGAGGTCACAGGAGAAACGCAGAGTGTTGGTCTGAATAGCAGGATTTTAAAAATTTTTGGTTGTCATAAGAATCAGGATTAACAATAAAGCTTCATTACAGACACCTGTGATAACTGTTACAGCTGATTATTGTAGCCTAGGACAAAAGTACAATAAATTACCAACATCCAGAGGGCCATTTGTAACTAGGGGTTGTATGTAAATTGAGTGTTCTTAAGTAGGGGACCGTCTGTACTTAAATTTATTAGATTTTTCTGGATATATGTTTTTTTTGTATATTAGCACTTATTTTCTACCTTTTTCTGCCAGATTGTTTTATTATGTTGAACTTTTCAACTAATTTTTTTGTTCATGGAATGCAGAAAATTTTCATACCTTTTTCTGCATTCATTTTCCTGGTGGCAGGACCAGTTTAACTCCTATTTTGGGTAAGCCAGAGCACTCCACGTTTTAAGACACCACCTGGGGATTTTTTACCTGTGGTAAGCTGAATACTCTTTTCCATCATTCCCCTTTTTGTGCTGTAAAGGTAAACTGTACATATTACCTTAGATGCAACGTTTTGTCTTGTGTGCCTTAAGGCAATTAAATATGTAAATTTAACTTGCTTTGCTTTTTTGTCTTCTTCCACATATCACCACATTAGTGAAGGCATTCATCAATATCACAGACTGAAGATTCGGAACCGAGTGCAACATGATCGGGGCTACACGTCACTCTCAATCACCTCCAGTCTTGGTTGACAAAAAACGGTCTCTATTACCACTAGGTAGATTCATCTACCCTCCAGTATTCTTTTACGTGTTACTTCTCTCCTCATCCTATATCTAACATCCTTCTTCCACGCCATATCTTATACCCTGACTACCTGTGCCTCAACCAGGCAGACATCAACATTTCTTCTTGGAATGTCCAGGGACTAAACTCCCCACTGAAGTGCTCACATAGTTTCCAACTACTGAAAATAGCCCAATCAGACATTATAATTCAAAATGGATGACATTTCTAGCTGACCCACACACCTTCTCTTGTGCCCGCACAATTATTTCAATTGTCCTATGCCTACTTTTAACTCCCATCAGGTTGCCTAGATGATAGACACCCTAAACAAACTATACCTCTTCAGAGAGGGCATTTGCATAAATGACAGAGAAGTTAACTGCTGCTTATAGCCAACATTAGACTCCTCCTTAAATAGCATTAGTTTCCCACAAAAAAATATCAAATCTCTATACAACAATCTCCAAGACACAACATTTTGGGACACTTGGCACACCATGCACCCCGTGGACCAGAAATACACATTTTTCTCTATCCCCTGTGATATCAGCATTTAAACAACAAACTTTTCTCTGCCCCACACCTACCACTGATTTCTGCCTCTTCCATTGACAATATAACAGCGTCAGCCAATGACACTGTTTATTTTAAATTATTTCTCCCTACCCTCTCTAGACTACAGTTCACTCGAAGACTCACTGAGACATTAATAAATTAGGAGTGTTGTATATTGATTGGTGTGCTGTGCATGCCATAATTCCAGTAGAATATATATTTAATGAAGAGATGTTTTATATGTGTGTAGTGTGTGTTCAGTTGTGTTGTGAGGGGTATATATTATTTAGGAGCACAGTGTGGTTATCCAGGAGACTTTATACTGTAAGCTTTACTTTTAGGGAAATCGGATGGAGGTGCTTGACGGAGCTAAAGACATCTGGCCGTGAATTCTACATTGAAATGTCATGGATTGGAGTTCCCGGAATAAATTCCTACTGATGAAAGAGATTGTCATCTATAAGGTACTAGATGCCACTAATGACTCTCAGAACTTGTAGTCAGTCACACAGTGTCAGTGAGCCTGCTGTGGGGATGTTAATTGTTAGTAAAGTTTTCAGCATTTACTGAACAGGGTGAGGGCAATAGAAGAGGAGTAGGCTACTGAAGGGGTAGGGGCCGCAGCAGAATTGAGATTTGGAGAAAAAGTGTATGTGACAGCTGCCTTTTCAGATGACCTATTGGTCATTACTACTTTTAAAAAAAATCCCTACAATTCCTTTCAAATCTCTTCCACCAATTCGTCCACTTATCCAGCTTCAAAATCAATACAGTGAAATCAATGGCCCTTAACATTTCATGTTCTAAAAATACTATAATGAAAGATAAAAATAACTTGTTATGGGTTACATCCAATATTAAGAGCATCTTTAAAGACCACATACATTGGTTTGACCTTAATTTCCAATCCCTCCTGAATTCACTTGTTAATATACTGAAAAACTTGAGAATCCCCGTCGTCTCATGGATGGTAAGGGTTAACCTTAAATTATGTTAAAAAACAAAATTATGTTAAAACACAAAATCACCTATATGATGCATATACTTCCAATTAAACTTCCAAATTATTTTTCAACAATGTGAAGAAAGCTGAACTTTTCTATATCTGAGACAAATAGGGGCCACGGGCTAGTCTAATAATTTACCATACACCCACGTGGGAAAGGAGGTTTAGGCCTAACAGCATTAAAACAGTTCAACTAAACCATTCAACTTTCTAGATTATATGACTGAACTAAATACTAAGACACTAAAACATCTGTCCACATTCTGGAGGAAATTCTTGGCAAGTCACTGTTCCAATCATTACTATGACAGGAGGTGTCCAGGACATACCGTATATACTCATGTATAAGCTGAGTTTTTCAGCACAAAAATGTGCTGAAAAATGTCCCCTCAGCTTATACACGAGTCAATACTTGTAAAAAAAATAATTAAAAATGGACAAAAAAAAAAAAACTTATATACTCACCCTCCGGTGGCGCTGCTCCCCCGATGTCATCGCGGCTCCTCTTCTGGCTTCCCGGCTTCCCATTGTTCTTCTCCTGTGCGGCACCTAGTATGACGCGCCGCTGCTGACATCATACTAGGCGCCGCATGGGAGAAGAACAATGGCGGTGCCCTGCACGATGTTAAAGAAGACAGAAGACGGGCACAGAAGCCAGAAGAGGAGCCGCGATGACATCGGGGGAGCAGCGCTGCGCATCGGGGCCACTAGAGGGTGAGTAAATAAGTTTTTTTTTTTAATTCTGGGCTGACTGTATGCTACTGGGGGCAGGCTGTATACTACTGGGGGCAGGCTGGGTGTCTTTATACTACTGGGGGCAGGCTGGGGTGGCTGTATACTACTGGGGGCAGGCTGGAGTGGCTGTATACTACTGGGGGCAGGCTGGGGTGGCTGTATACTACTGTAGGCAGGCTGGAGTGGCTGTATACTACTGGGGGCAGGCTGGGGTGGCTGTATACTACTGGGGGCAGGCTGTATACTACTGGGGGCAGGCTGGGGCAGGCTGTATACTACTGGGGGCAGGCTGGGGTGGCTGTATACTACTGGGGGCAGGCTGGGGTGGCTGTATACTACTGTAGGCAGGCTGGAGTGGCTGTATACTACTGGGGGCAGGCTGGGGTGGCTGTATACTACTGGGGGCAGGCTGTATACTACTGGGGGCAGGCTGGGGCAGGCTGTATACTACTGGGGGCAGACTGTATACTACTGGAGGCAGGCTGTATACTACTGGGGGCAGGCTGTATACTATTGGGGGCAAGCTGTATATTATAGGGGGCTGGCTGGCTATATACTTTGCTGGGTCTGTGACCAATGCATTTCCCACTCTCGGCTTATACTCAAGTCGATGGGTTTTCCCAGTTTTTGGTGGTAAAATTAGGGGTCTCGGCTTATACTCGGGTATATGTGGTACTCTAACCTTCCACATTAGCCGAATTTTCAACCAACAAAGCTATTTTAATTTCTTTCAGATCAAAATATAATCCCATCAGTTTCTTTAGGTTCCTTCCATACTGCAAGAAGGTGATGAATTATTGCTGATTTGTAAGACGGAATTAGCAAACCCAGGATTTGAACAAAACCTCTTTCCAGAATCTAATTGGAGTTAATAAAGCCTCCTCTGTTTTTAACATTGTTGCCGGTTCTGTTCTGCACCAATCTATAAGATGTTGCAGATTTACTGCTGTATTATATAGAATTAAGTCCGGAAATCGAACCCCCCCATGATACCATGGTAAAGAAAATACTTTACTAGACACTCTTGCACCTTTCCCTCTCCACACAAATTTTAATAACAATCGCTGTATATCTTTTAATGTTTTCTAGAACGGAAGGAAAAACAGCTAATTGTATATAATATTTTCGGGAGTAACAGCATCTTCACTAGATTTATCCTTGCTATCCAGGTTACAATACCTCTACATCTTAGCATATCCTCCTTGACGCGTCTAGTCAGATTTTGAGAGTTAATCAGACAAGTATTCTCCACACCCTCCCCTAATTCTATCCACAGATATTTTATGTTTTTTTTTACATTTAAACTTACGTCTCTTAAATTATTTTGTCATGGATGTTTATTGTGCCATTAATCATGAAGAACTGACGTTTATTCTCATTTAATTTATACATCGAAACTATGTACAATTGGTCTGTAATTTGATTTATCTTTTCCATCAACGCCCTTTACTAATGTACTGTATCTGAAAGCAACAGCCAAAGTTTCTATGACCAGATTAACCGGTTCACGACCGGTCGGTCACGGTGCATGCAGAGGGCTCACGGGCTGAGCCCTCTCCATAGCTGGTAAGTCTTTGCTGCATATTGTTTTCTCGTTGATCTCAAAAAGGTGGCGCATGGATGCATCTTTCTAAGAATCGATGCTCTCCGTGACGTCATTGTGACTTTTTCCGAAGACCCGAGGCTACTTTGTTTTAACCCATTCATTACAATGTGCTATCAGTAGAGATGAGCGAGCACTCGTTATTCTAAACGAACTTTTCCCGATGCTTGAGTGCTCGTCTCGAATAACGAGCCCCATTGAAGTCAATGGGAGACTCGAGCATTTTTCAAGGGGACCAAGGCTCTGCACAGGGAAGCTTGGCCAAACACCTGGGAACCTCAGAAAAGGATGGAAACACCACGGAAATGGACAGGAAACAGCAGGGGCAGCATGCATGGATGCCTCTGAGGCTGCTTAATCGCACCATTATGCCAAAATTATGGGCAACAGCATGGCCATGACAGAGTGACAGAATGAAGCTAGATAGCATGTAAAACATCCAATAATTGACCCTGACACTATAGGGGACGGCATGCAGAGGCAGCGGCAGCAGCGGCAGGCTAGAGAGTGGCATGGCGACATACCCTAAATGGACTCAGGCTTCAAACCAATGGGTGGCAGAGAGGAACCAAAGGAGGTGAGCAAGAAGCGCTCAAATAATATCGGTACATGATAAAAGTTTGCCAGTATATTTTGTGGATTACACAGCAGGGTGGCGACAAAGTTAACATGGAAGCCATGAAAACAACCCAAAATTCAGCCTGACACAGCTCGTTTGATAAGGGGACCATGTATGGAGGCAGTGAACTAGTAGTAGATTAAAGGTGCTGCAGTTAAAACTATGTTAGTTGGATCTTGGCATGGAGCTGGCGCTCCGCTGCCAGGCGAGCTTTCGCCAATCCAAGCCCCTGTCTCTAGGCTACTCCCCAAACAGCACTTCTAAGAACCTTTTGTATAAGATCAAGTGTAGTAGCGTTCTTACAAGTTTGGAATATGGCGGGTGAGGGGAATGTAAACAGATGCACAAGAAGCGCATGATGCGCATGGAGCTGGCGCTCCGCTGCCAGGTGAGCTTTCGCCAATCCAAGCCCCTGTCTCTAGGCTACTCCCCAAACAGCACTTCTAAGAACCTTTTGTATAAGATCAAGTGTAGTAGCGTTCTTATAAGTTTAGGATATGGCGGGTGAGGGGAATGTAAACAGATGCGCAAGAAGCACTGAAATAATATTGGTAAATGATAAAAGTTTGCCAGTATATTTTGTGGATAACACAGCAGGGTGGCGACAAAGTTAACAACTTTGATGTGGAATCCATGAAAAGAACCCAAATTTCTGCCTGACACACCTCGTTTGATAAGGGGACGATGTATGGAGGCAGCTATATGGACGACTTTTGGAGGTAGCAATGGAGACAACGTGTGGAGGCTGCTATGGAGACAATTTAATTTGGATAGTGCCTGTATGTGGCAGTCCAAAACAGTTTTCAAACCAGAGGAGCAGGTAGGTGGCCCTCCAGAAAAAGGAAATAGATTGAGTGCCTGTATGTGGCAGTCCAAAAAAGTTTTCAAACCAGAGGAGCAGGTAGGTGGCCCTCCAGAAAAATGAAATAGATTGAGTGCCTGTATGTGGCAGTCCAAAAAAGTTTTCAAACCAGAGGAGCAGGTAGGTGGCCCTCCAGAAAAATGAAATAGATTGAGTGCCTGTATGTGGCAGTCCAAAAAAGTTTTCAAACCAGAGGAGCAGGTAGGTGGCCCTCCAGAAAAATGAAACAGATTGAGTGCCTGTATGTGGCAGTCCAAAAAAGTTTTCAAACCAGAGGAGCAGGTAGGTGGCCCTCCAGAAAAATGGAATAGATTGAGTGCCTGTATGTGGCAGTCCAAAAAAGTTTTCAAACCAGAGGAGCAGGTAGGTGGCCCTCCAGAAAAATGGAATAGATTGAGTGCCTGTATGTGGCAGTCCAAAAAAGTTTTCAAACCAGAGGAGCAGGTAGGTGGCCCTCCAGAAAAATTGAATAGATTGAGTGCCTGTATGTGGCACTCCCAAAAATTGTTTAAAACAGAGGACCGGGTCGGTGGCCCTCCAGAAAAATTAAATGCATAAAGTACTATAGCTAGAGCCAGTGGGCCCTGTCAAAAAATAGCCAGTTTCCTCTGCTTTACTGTACAAAGAGGAGGAGAAGGAGGAAAATGATGAGGAGGAGGAGTGGATAAATTATTCAGGTTGAGCTTCCTTCACCTGGTGGAGATTGGAAATTATGAGAAATCCAGGCTTTATTCATCTTAATAAGCGTCAGCCTGTCAGCGCTGTCAGTCGACAGGCGTGTACGCTTATCGGTGATGATGCCACCAGCTGCACTGAAAACCCGCTCGGACAAGACGCTAGCGGCAGGGCAGGCAAGAACCTCCAAGGCGTACAGCGCCAGTTCGTGCCACATGTCCAGCTTTGAAACCCAGTAGTTGTAGGGAGCTGTGTGATCATTTAGGACGATGGTATGGTCAGCTACGTACTCCCTCACCATCTTTCTGTAAAGATCAGCCCTACTCTGCCGAGACTGGGGACAGGTGACAGTGTCTTGCTGGGGTGACATAAAGCTGGCAAAAGCCTTGTAAAGCGTACCCTTGCCAGTGCTGGACAAGCTGCCTGCTCGCCTACTCTCCCTCGCTACTTGTCCCGCAGAACTACGCACTCTGCCGCTAGCGCTGTCAGAAGGGAAATACTGTTTCAGCTTGTGCACCAGGGCCTGCTGGTATTCATGCATTCTCACACTCCTTTCCTCTCCAGGGATGAGAGTGGAAAGATTTTGCTTGTACCGTGGGTCCAGGAGAGTGAACACCCAGTAATCGGTGCTGGAATAAATTCTTTGAACGCGAGGGTCACAGGATAGGCAGCCTAGCATGAAATCTGCCATATGCGCCAGAGTACCAACGCGTAAGAATTCACTCCCCTCACTGGCCTGACTGTCCATTTCCTCCTCCTCCAACTCCTCTTCTTCTGCCCATACACGCTGAACAGTGAAGGACTCAACAATGGTCCCCTCTTGTGTCTCGCTCACATTCTCCTCCTCTTCCTCCTCATCCTCCTCCACCTCCACCTCCTCCGATATGCGCTGAGAAACAGACCTAAGGGTGCTTTGGCTATCAACAAGGGAATCTTCTTCCCCCGTCTCTTGTGACGAGCGCAAAGCTTCCGACTTCATGCTGATCAGAGATTTTTTCAACAGGCCAAGCAGCGGGATGGTGAGGCTGATGATGGCGGCATCGCCACTGACCATCTGTGTTGACTCCTCAAAGTTACTCAGCACCTGACAGATATCAGACATCCACGTCCACTCCTCATTGTAGACTTGAGGAAGCTGACTGACCTGACTACCAGTTCTGGTGGAAGTTGACATCTGGCAGTCTACAATCGCTCGGCGCTGCTGGTAAACTCTGGATAACATGGTCAGTGTTGAATTCCACCTCGTGGGCACGTCGCACAACAGTCGGTGAGCGGGCAGTTGGAGGCGGCGCTGCGCTGCCCTGAGAGTGGCAGCATCTGTGCTGGACTTCCTGAAATGCGCACAGATGCGGCGCACCTTCGTGAGCAAATCAGACAGATTGGGGTATGTCTTGAGGAAACGCTGAACTATCAGATTTAACACATGGGCCAGGCATGGCACATGTGTCAGTCTGCCGAGTTGCAGAGCTGGCTTAAGGTTCAGCGGTGCCAGCCACAGATCAGTCTGCGCCGTGATGCCCTGTAATAGTTCTTGGGCGGTGTGCCTTTTATCGCCTAGGCTCAGCAGTTTGAGCACGGCCTGCTGTCGCTTAGCGACGGCACTGCTGCTGTGCCTAGAGCTACCGACTGATGGCGCGATGCCCACGGATGGTAGTTCGGAGGAGGAGGTGGAGGAGGGGTGGGAGGAGGAGGAGGCATAGTAGGCCTGAAACACCTGGACCGAGGTAGGTCCCGCAATCCTTGGCGTCGGCAGTATATGACCAGCCGCAGGGTCAGACTCGGTCCCAGCCTCCACCAAGTTAACCCAATGTGCCGTCAGCGATACATAGTGGCCCTGCCCGGCAGCACTCGTTCACGTGTCCGTGGTCAGGTGGACCTTGTCAGAAACGGCGTTGGTCAGGGCACGGATGATGTTGTCTGACATGTGCTGGTGCAGGGCTTGGACGGCACATCGGGAAAAGTAGTGGCGGCTGGGGACCGAATACCGAGGGGCGGCCGCCGCCATGAGGTTGCGAAAGGCCTCGGTCTCTACTAGCCTATAGGGCAGCATCTCCAGGATGAGCAATCTGGAGATGTGCACATTAAGGGCTTGGGCGTGCGGGTGGGTTGCACTATATTTGCGTTTCCGCTCCAGCGTCTGGGGTATGGAGAGCTGAACGCTGGTGGATGCTGTGGAGGATCGTGGAGGCGACGATGGGGTTTCTGTGGCAGGGTCCTGGGCAGGGGGCTGACTATCAGCTGACACAGGGGAAGGAGAAGTAGTGTGCACGGCCGGAGGTGAACGGGCTTGGTGCCACTGAGTGGGGTGTTTAGCATTCATATGCCTGCGCATACTGGTGGTAGTTAAGCTATTAGTGGTGGAACTCCTGCTGATCCTGGTTTGGCAAATGTTGCACACCACAGTCCGTCGGTCATCCGGTGTTTCCTTAAAGAACCTCCAGACTTCTGAAAATCTAGCCCTCGCCGCAGGAGCCCTCGCCACGGGAGCTTCACTAGTTGACACATTTGGCACTGATGCACCAGGTCTGGCCCTGCCTCTCCGTCTGGCCCCACCACTGCCTCTTCCAACCTGTTCTGGTCGAGGACTCTCCTCCGTCTCAGAAGCACTGTGTTCACCCGGCCTATCAACCCAGCTTGGGTCTGTCACCTCATCATCCTCCGATCCCTCAGTCTGCTCCCCCCTCGGACTTCCTGCCCTGACAACAACTTCCCCACTGTCTGACAACCGTGTCTCCTCATCGTCGGACACCTCTTTACACA
The DNA here is from genome assembly GCF_040894005.1 of Engystomops pustulosus. Lineage (NCBI taxonomy): Eukaryota > Metazoa > Chordata > Amphibia > Anura > Leptodactylidae > Engystomops > Engystomops pustulosus. Next base: position 285,740,677 of record NC_092411.1, read on the forward strand.
CTTCTTCCACTACGTCAAGAAGGTCATCATCACCCACAGACTGCGACTGGTGGAAAACCTGGGCATCGGAAAATTGCTCAGCAGCAACCGGACAAGTGGTTTGTGACTGTGGGAAGGGTCCAGAAAACAGTTCCTCAGAGTATGCCGGTTCAAATGCCAAATTTTCCTGGGAGGGGGCAGACTGGGGGGGAGGAGGCTGAGGTGCAGGAGCTGGAGGAGTGCCGATTTCGGTGACATGGGTGGACTGCGTGGAAGACTGACTAGTGGACAAATTGCTCGAAGCATTGTCGGCAATCCACGACATCACCTGTTCGCACTGTTCTGGCCTCAACAGTGCTCTACCACGAGTCCCAGTAACTTCAGACATGAACCTAGGGAGTGTAGCTCTGCGGCGTTCCCCTGCTCCCTCATAAGCAGGTGGTGTCTCACCCCGCCCAGGACCACGGCCTCTGACCCCTGCAGTAGTTGGACGCCCACGTCCCCGCCCTCGTCCTCTACCCCTAGCCCTCGGGTTAAACATTTTGAAAATGAGAGTTATAACTTGAATTTTTTTTTTAACTTTTTTTTGTTTTTTTTTTGTGTTTTTTAGTTTTTAAAACCAAACGATGCTATCCTATTGCTATGGCTATTTTCTAGCCAAGTATGAAAGCACACTGCTATGCCAGATGAGATGACGCTGAGTTATGAAAAAAATAAACGTAAAATAAAAAAGGAAATGGCAGACTGTGCCTAATTGAAATACAACCCCGGGCCCTAATAAATTTTCCCACTTCGGTCTTTGCGATGGATATGTGCGTCACTAAGCGCAAAACACAGTGGTTGCAAGTCTCACTCCAAATTGCTCACAATTTGCTAGTAGATGCACTGCAACAACTACAGCCACCAGCAGATCAACCAGAAATCAAATATATATAACGCTACTGTAGGCGTAAGTAAGCCGTTTGGATTCTCCTATGGCTATTTTCTAGCCAAGTATAAAAGCACACTACTATGCCAGATGAGATGACGCTGAGTTATTAAAAAAATAAACGTAAAATAAAAAAGGAAAGGGCAGACTGTGCCTAATTGAAATACAACCCCCGGGCCCTAATAAATTTTCCCACTTCGGTCTTTGCGATGGATATGTGCGTCACTAAGCGCAAAACACAGCGGTCGCAAGTCTCACTCCAAATTGCTCACAATTTGCTAGTAGATGCACTGCAGCAAGTACAGCCACCAGCAGATCAACCAGAAATCAAATATATATAACGCTACTGTAGGCGTAAGTAAGCCGTTTGGATTCTCCTATGGCTATTTTCTAGCCAAGTATGAAAGCACACTACTATGCCAGATGAGATGACGCTGAGTTATTAAAAAAATAAACGTAAAATAAAAAAGGAAATGGCAGACTGTGCCTAATTGAAATACAACCCCGGGCCCTAATAAATTTTCCCACTTCGGTCTTTGCGATGGATATGTGCGTCACTAAGCGCAAAACACAGCGGTCGCAAGTCTCACTCCAAATTGCTCACAATTTGCTAGTAGATGCACTGCAGCAAGTACAGCCACCAGCAGATCAACCAGAAATCAAATATATATAACGCTACTGTAGGCGTAAGTAAGCCGTTTGGATTCTCCTATGGCTATTTTCTAGCCAAGTATGAAAGCACACTACTATGCCAGATGAGATGACGCTGAGTTATGAAAAAAATAAACGTAAAATAAAAAGAAACTGGCAGACTGTGCCTAATTGAAATCAAACCCCTAATAAATTTTCCCACTTTGGTGTTTGAGGTGGATATGTGTGTCACTAAGAGCTAAACACAACGGTAGCAAGTCCCCCAGCAAATTCCTCACAATATGGTACTAGCTGCCAGCAAGCCCAGCCACAAGCAAATAAAAAAAAAAAGTATAACGTTATTGTAGCCCTAAGAAGGGCTGTTGGGTTGTTGTACAATCACTCCTGCCTAACAGTAAGCTAATAGAACACCCTAACGCTTTCCCTGACCAGCAGCAGCTCTCTCCCTAGCGGCATCCAGACAGAGAATGATCCGAGCAGCGCGGGCAGCGGCTAGTCTATCCCAGGGTCACCTGATCTGGCCAGCCAACCACTGCTATCGACGTGTAAGGGTACCACGTCATGGTGGGTGGAGTGCAGATTCTCCTGGCTTGTGATTGGCTCTGTTTCTGGCCGCCAAAAAGCAAAACGGCGGGAGCTGCCATTTTCTCGAGCGGGCGAAGTATTCGTCCGAGCAACGAGCAGTTACGAGTACGCTAATGCTCGATCGAGCATCAAGCTCGGACGAGTATGTTCGCTCATCTCTAGCTATCAGCACATTGTAATAAATGAGGAGGAAAATCCCCATATACTGCCATTCTGCCGTATGTCAGTATATGGTAGGATCAATCAGACAACCTTGGGTTAAAGTAAAAAGTCAAATCATCCCCTTTTCCATAGAACTGATATAAATATAAATAAACAGTAAAAATCATAAACACATCAAGCATTTCCGCGTCCAAAAATGCCCAATCTATCAAAATATAATAACGGTTTTTCACTGCGTTTAACCCCGTAACGTAAAATCGCGTCCAAAGTAAAAAATTGCACTTTTTTGCCATTAAAAAAAAAAAAAATTCTATAAAAAGTGATCAAAAGGTCCTACAGTCCAAAAATAATATCATTGAAAACATCATCAAAAGTTACAAAAAATGACACCACCCACAGCTCCGTACAACAAAGTATGAAAAAGTTATTAGCGCAAGAACAAGGCAAAATAAACAAAGATTTCTTACAGGAGGTTTTAATTTTTGTAAATGTATGAAAACGTTATAAAACCTATACAAATGTGTTATCCCTGTAATCGTATTGACCCAAAGAATAAAGTAGACATTTCATTTGGGGCGTGAAGTGAGAGCCGTAATATCCAAGCCCACAAGAAAACAGCGCAAATGCGTTTTTTCACCATTTTCACGCCGTTTGGAATTTTTTTCTGCTTTGCAGTACAATGCAGACAATACTCAATATGACCACTATGAAGTGCAATTTGTTATACAGAAAACAAGCCATCACACAGCTCTTTACGTGTAAAAATAAAAAAGTTATAGATTTTTGAAGGTGGGGAGTAAAAAATGGAAATAAAAAACAGGAAAGAGCCCGGTCCTTAACCGGTTAAAAATCTGTGGGGATATAGGGCACCCCTGTCTTGTATCATTGTTTAGATGGAACTTTTTAGAAATTTATTTATTATATATTACTGTAGCACTGGGAGAAGAATACAGTGATAGTATATATATTGGCGCTTTTTTCATTATGGGATTATACGCTGTGAAAAACCTGTTATTATATTTTGATAGGACAGATGCCACATTACCTTACATGATTATCATTTTTACTGTTTATTTATATTTATATGACTTCTAGGGAAAAGGGGGTGATTAGAATTTTTAGGGGGGGGGGGTTTATATGATTTTTTTTTACCTTTTTAATTTTTTTTTTTTTTATTATTATTCAGATCCCCCTGGGTTATTTAACCCGTGGTTGTCTTATTGATCCTACGATATACTTCCAAACTACAGTATAGCAGTATATGGGGATTTTCCTCCTCATACATTACAATATGCAGATCGCACATTGTAATGAATAGGTTAAGACCAGACAGATCTTTGGAAGACCTGAGGCTGACATGACAACCGATCGCGGCACCCCAATGACGTCACGAGGAGCAACAATTTTAACCAAACGCCACTGGCATCTTTACCATCTGTGCTGAGAGACGGGTTAACACCTGCTTACTAGCCGCTAGTAGCACCGATTGCGGATGTTACGGGTAAGTGTTTGCTGCAATATTAGATCAATTAAAACATTTTTTTTACAAAGACACAGAACATACACATAAAAAGTCCCCAAATGGTAAAATAACTAAATTTACATGCCGTATATACGCCCCCCATAAGCCGGAAATGGGCACTGCATGGAGCGGTATGGTGCACACGCTTGCAGCACCGTACCATTCCATACCCGGGAAAAGATAGGAGATGTCATATCTTTCCCCTTAAAACGGCACCGTGTTTCATGTATCTCTATGGAGAGGGGCGGGTGCGAGCAGTTCTCACCCTCTTCTCCTCTTCCTTGCACCGTTGTGTGCATGGCAGTTACAAATTAGTGTGAATGTAGCCTAACCTGCATAGAGATATAGAAGGTCTAGTCCTCAGAAAAAGTCAAACAAGGATTGCACATTACCCAGAGGAATAACAGATGACGAGGGACACATACACAAGTATATACAGACCAAGGGTGAACCGCACCTGACACAGTTTTCTCCTTGCTTCATCAGGAGAAAACCTCTATACAAGCTTATTGTAATCTATTTAGAATGTATATTTAGTTATTTGACCATCGGTGGACTTTTTCTGTCTCTTTTTAAATTAATTTGTTTTAATTAAACAAAAAAAAGTGTTATTTTCTGCTTTGTACATTTAGCTTTTTTTCCTTTTTTTGTGGTGTTACACATATAGAAACTGGTAACACAAGTATATATGAAGTGTTTGTGTTATGTATGTGACACAATACTGTTGATACAAAGACACTTTCCAGTGCACATTCACATCGGCCACCACAGTGATAACAGAAGTCCGACATAAATGTGTTTTGCGGACATTAACTGATTGCAACAGAAAAAAATCTTGCAAACTCAGTCCATGAGCCTTGGGAACATGCAGTGTGCGGCAGATTCATGAATGTGGTGCATACTGCACATTGGTGCACATTTACTAAGGACTAGAGATGAGCGAACATGCTCGTCCGAGCTTGATGCTCGGTCGAGCATTAGGGTACTCGAAACTGCTCGTTGCTCGGACGAATACTTCGCCCGCTCGAGAAAATGGCAGCTCCCGCCGTTTTGCTTTTTGGCGGCCAGAAACAGAGCCAATCACAAGCCAGGAGACTCTGCACTCCACCCAGCATGACGTGGTACCCTTACACGTCGATAGCAGTGGTTGGCTGGCCAGATCAGGTGACCCTGGGATAGACTAGCCGCTGCCCGCGCTGCTCGGATCATTCTGTGTCTGGATGCCGCTAGGGAGAGAGCTGCTGCTGGTCAGGGAAAGCGTTAGGGTGTTCTATTAGCTTACTGTTAGGCAGGAGTGATTCTCAAAGAACCCAACAGCCCTTCTTAGGGCTACAATAACGTTCTACTTTTTTTATTTTAATTTGCATCTAGTACCATTTTGTGAGGAATTAGCAGGGGGACTTGCTACCGTTGTGTTTAGCTCTTAGTGGCACACATATCCATAGCAAAGACCGAAGTGGGAAAATTTAGTAGGGGTTGGATTTCAATTAGGCACTAACTCAGTGTCATCTCATCTGGCATAGTAGTGTGCTTTGATACTTGGCTAGAAAATAGCCATAGGAGAATACAAAGAGCTTACTTACGCATACAGTAGCGTTCTATATATTTGATTTCTGGTTGATCTGCTGGTGGCTGTACTTTCTGCAGTGCATGTACTAGCCAATTCTGAGCAATTTGTAGTGAGACTTGCGACCGCTGTGTTCTGCGCTTAGTGACGCACATATCCATAGCAAAGACCGAAGTGGGAAAATTTAGTAGGGGTTGGATTTCAATTAGGCACTAACTCAGTGTCATCTCATCTGGCATAGTAGTGTGCTTTGATACTTGGCTAGAAAATAGCCATAGGAGAATACAAAGAGCTTACTTACGCATACAGTAGCGTTCTATATATTTGATTTCTGGTTGATCTGCTGGTGGCTGTACTTTCTGCAGTGCATGTACTAGCCAATTCTGAGCAATTTGTAGTGAGACTTGCGACCGCTGTGTTCTGCGCTTAGTGACGCACATATCCATAGCAAAGACCGAAGTGGGAAAATTTAGTAGGGGTTGGATTTCAATTAGGCACTAACTCAGTGTCATCTCATCTGGCATAGTAGTGTGCTTTGATACTTGGCTAGAAAATAGCCATAGGAGAATACAAAGAGCTTACTTACGCATACAGTAGCGTTCTATATATTTGATTTCTGGTTGATCTGCTGGTGGCTGTACTTTCTGCAGTGCATGTACTAGCCAATTCTGAGCAATTTGTAGTGAGACTTGCGACCGCTGTGTTCTGCGCTTAGTGACGCACATATCCATAGCAAAGACCGAAGTGGGAAAATTTAGTAGGGGTTGGATTTCAATTAGGCACTAACTCAGTGTCATCTCATCTGGCATAGTAGTGTGCTTTGATACTTGGCTAGAAAATAGCCATAGGAGAATACAAAGAGCTTACTTACGCATACAGTAGCGTTCTATATATTTGATTTCTGGTTGATCTGCTGGTGGCTGTACTTTCTGCAGTGCATGTACTAGCCAATTCTGAGCAATTTGTAGTGAGACTTGCGACCGCTGTGTTCTGCGCTTAGTGACGCACATATCCATAGCAAAGACCGAAGTGGGAAAATTTAGTAGGGGTTGGATTTCAATTAGGCACTAACTCAGTGTCATCTCATCTGGCATAGTAGTGTGCTTTGATACTTGGCTAGAAAATAGCCATAGGAGAATACAAAGAGCTTACTTACGCATACAGTAGCGTTCTATATATTTGATTTCTGGTTGATCTGCTGGTGGCTGTACTTTCTGCAGTGCATGTACTAGCCAATTCTGAGCAATTTGTAGTGAGACTTGCGACCGCTGTGTTCTGCGCTTAGTGACGCACATATCCATAGCAAAGACCGAAGTGGGAAAATTTAGTAGGGGTTGGATTTCAATTAGGCACTAACTCAGTGTCATCTCATCTGGCATAGTAGTGTGCTTTGATACTTGGCTAGAAAATAGCCATAGGAGAATACAAAGAGCTTACTTACGCATACAGTAGCGTTCTATATATTTGATTTCTGGTTGATCTGCTGGTGGCTGTACTTTCTGCAGTGCATGTACTAGCCAATTCTGAGCAATTTGTAGTGAGACTTGCGACCGCTGTGTTCTGCGCTTAGTGACGCACATATCCATAGCAAAGACCGAAGTGGGAAAATTTAGTAGGGGTTGGATTTCAATTAGGCACTAACTCAGTGTCATCTCATCTGGCATAGTAGTGTGCTTTGATACTTGGCTAGAAAATAGCCATAGGAGAATACAAAGAGCTTACTTACGCATACAGTAGCGTTCTATATATTTGATTTCTGGTTGATCTGCTGGTGGCTGTACTTTCTGCAGTGCATGTACTAGCCAATTCTGAGCAATTTGTAGTGAGACTTGCGACCGCTGTGTTCTGCGCTTAGTGACGCACATATCCATAGCAAAGACCGAAGTGGGAAAATTTAGTAGGGGTTGGATTTCAATTAGGCACTAACTCAGTGTCATCTCATCTGGCATAGTAGTGTGCTTTGATACTTGGCTAGAAAATAGCCATAGGAGAATACAAAGAGCTTACTTACGCATACAGTAGCGTTCTATATATTTGATTTCTGGTTGATCTGCTGGTGGCTGTACTTTCTGCAGTGCATGTACTAGCCAATTCTGAGCAATTTGTAGTGAGACTTGCGACCACTGTGTTCTGCGCTTAGTGACGCACATATCCATAGCAAAGACCGAAGTGGGAAAATTTAGTAGGGGTTGGATTTCAATTAGGCACTAACTCAGTGTCATCTCATCTGGCATAGTAGTGTGCTTTGATACTTGGCTAGAAAATAGCCATAGGAGAATACAAAGAGCTTACTTACGCATACAGTAGCGTTCTATATATTTGATTTCTGGTTGATCTGCTGGTGGCTGTACTTTCTGCAGTGCATGTACTAGCCAATTCTGAGCAATTTGTAGTGAGACTTGCGACCGCTGTGTTCTGCGCTTAGTGACGCACATATCCATAGCAAAGACCGAAGTGGGAAAATTTAGTAGGGGTTGGATTTCAATTAGGCACTAACTCAGTGTCATCTCATCTGGCATAGTAGTGTGCTTTGATACTTGGCTAGAAAATAGCCATAGCAATAGGATAGCATTTTTTGGTTTTAAAAACTCAAAAAAAAACAAAAAACACAATAAAAAAAAAAAAACACAAAAAAAAAAAAAAAAAGTAAAAAAAAAAATAAAGTTATAACTCTCATTTTAAAAATGTTTAACCCGAGGGCTAGGGGTAGAGGACGAGGGCGGGGACGTGGGCGTCCAACTACTGCAGGGGTCAGAGGCCGTGGTCCTGGGCGGGGTGAGACACCACCTGCTGATGAGGGAGCAGGGGAACGCCGCAGAGCTACACTCCCTAGGTTCATGTCTGAAGTTACTGGGACTCGTGGTAGAGCACTGTTGAGGCCAGAACAGTGCGAACAGGTGATGTCGTGGATTGCTGACAATGCTTCGAGCAATTTGTCCACCACCAGTCAGTCTTCCACGCAGTCCACCCATGTCACCGAAATCGCCACTCCTCCAGCTCCTGCACCTCAGCCTCCTCCCCCCCAGTCTGCCCCCTCCCAGGAAAATTTGGCATTTGAACCGGCATACTCTGAGGAACTGTTTTCTGGACCCTTCCCACAGTCACAAACCACTTGTCCGGTTGCTGCTGAGCAATTTTCCGATGCCCAGGTTTTCCAACAGTCACAGTCTGTGGGTGATGATGACCTTCTTGACGTAGTGGAAGTGTGTAAAGAGGTGTCCGACGATGAGGAGACACGGTTGTCAGACAGTGGGGAAGTTGTTGTCAGGGCAGGAAGTCCGAGGGGGGAGCAGACTGAGGGATCGGAGGATGATGAGGTGACAGACCCAAGCTGGGTTGAGAGGCCGGGTGAACACAGTGCTTCTGAGACGGAGGAGAGTCCTCGACCAGAACAGGTTGGAAGAGGCAGTGGTGGGGCCAGACGGAGAGGCAGGGCCAGAGCTGGTGCATCAGCGCCAAATGTGTCAACTAGTGAAGCTCCCGTGGCGAGGGCTCCTGCGGCGAGGGCTAGATCTTCAGAAGTCTGGAGGTTCTTTAAGGAAACACCGGATGACCGACGGACTGTGGTGTGCAACATTTGCCAAACCAGGCTCAGCAGGGGTTCCACCACTACTAGCTTAACTACCACCAGTATGCGCAGGCATATGAATGCTAAACACCCCACTCAGTGGCAACAAGCCCGTTCACCTCCGGCCGTGCACACCACTGCTCCTTCCCCTGTGTCAGCTGCTAGTCAGCCCCCTGCCCAGGACCCTGCCACAAAAACCCCATCGTCGCCTCCACGATCCTCCACAGCATCCACCAGCGTTCAGCTCTCCATACCCCAGACGCTGGAGCGGAAACGCAAATATAGTGCAACCCACCCGCACGCCCAAGCCCTTAATGTGCACATCTCCAGATTGCTTAGCCTGGAGATGCTGCCCTATAGGCTAGTAGAGACCGAGGCCTTTCGCAACCTCATGGCGGCGGCCGCCCCTCGGTATTCGGTCCCCAGCCGCCACTACTTTTCCCGATGTGCCGTCCCAGCCCTGCACCAGCACGTGTCAGACAACATCATCCGTGCCCTGACCAACGCCGTTTCTGACAAGGTCCACCTGACCACGGACACGTGGACGAGTGCTGCCGGGCAGGGCCACTATATATCGCTGACGGCACATTGGGTTAACTTGGTGGAGGCTGGGACCGAGTCTGACACTGGGGCTGCTCATATACTGCCGACGCCGAGGATTGCGGGGCCTACCTCGGTCCAGGTGTTTCAGGCCTACTATGCCTCCTCCTCCTCCCACCCCTCCTCCACCTCCTCCTCCGAACTACCATCCGTGGGCACGGCGCCATCAGTCGGTAGCTCTAGGCACAGCAGCAGTGCCGTCGCTAAGCGACAGCAGGCGGTGCTCAAACTGCTGAGCCTAGGCGACAAAAGGCACACCGCCCAAGAGCTATTACAGGGCATCACGGCGCAGACTGATCTGTGGCTGGCACCGCTGAACCTCAAGCCGGGAATGGTTGTGTGTGACAACGGCCGTAACCTGGTGGCGGCTCTGCAACTCGGCAGACTGACACATGTGCCATGCCTGGCCCATGTGTTAAATCTGATAGTTCAGCGTTTCCTCAAGACATACCCCAATCTGTCTGATTTGCTCACGAAGGTGCGCCGCATCTGTGCGCATTTCAGGAAGTCCAGCCCAGATGCTGCCACTCTCAGGGCAGCGCAGCGCCGCCTCCAACTGCCCGCTCACCGACTGTTGTGCGACGTGCCCACGAGGTGGAATTCAACACTGACCATGTTATCCAGAGTTTACCAGCAGCGCAGAGCGATTGTAGACTGCCAGATGTCAACTTCCACCAGAACTGGTAGTCAGGTCAGTCAGCTTCCTCAAGTCTACAATGAGGAGTGGACGTGGATGTCTGATATCTGTCAGGTGCTGAGTAACTTTGAGGAGTCAACACAGATGGTCAGTGGCGATGCCGCCATCATCAGCCTCACCATCCCGCTGCTTGGCCTGTTGAAAAACTCTCTGGTCAGCATGAAGTCGGAAGCTTTGCGCTCGTCACAAGAGACAGGGGAAGAATATTCCCTTGTTGATAGCCAAAGCACCCTCAGGTCTGTTTCTCAGCGCATATCGGAGGAGGTGGAGGTGGAGGAGGATGAGGAGGAAGAGGAGGAGAATGTTGGTGAGACACAAGAGGGGACCATTGTTGAGTCCTTTACTGTTCAGCGTGTATGGGCAGAAGAAGAGGAGTTGGAGGAGTTGGAGGAGGAGGAAATGGACAGTCAGGCCAGTGAGGGGAGTGAATTCTTACGCGTTGGTACTCTGGCGCATATGGCAGATTTCATGCTAGGCTGCCTATCCCGTGACCCTCGCGTTCAAAGAATTTATTCCAGCACCGATTACTGGGTGTTCACTCTCCTGGACCCACGGTACAAGCAAAATCTTTCCACTCTCATCCCTGCAGAGGAAAGGAGTGTGAGAATGCATGAATACCAGCAGGCCCTGGTGCACAAGCTGAAACAGTATTTCCCTTCTGACAGCGCTAGCGGCAGAGTGCGTAGTTCTGCGGGACAAGTAGCGAGGGAGAGTAGGCGAGCAGGCAGCTTGTCCAGCACTGGCAAGGGTACGCTTTACAAGGCTTTTGCCAGCTTTATGTCACCCCAGCAAGACACTGTCACCTGTCCCCAGTCTCGGCAGAGTAGGGCTGATCTTTACAGAAAGATGGTGAGGGAGTACGTAGCTGACCATACCATCGTCCTAAATGATCACACAGCTCCCTACAACTACTGGGTTTCAAAGCTGGACATGTGGCACGAACTGGCGCTCTACGCCTTGGAGGTTCTTGCCTGCCCTGCCGCTAGCGTCTTGTCCGAGCGGGTTTTCAGTGCAGCTGGTGGCATCATCACCGATAAGCGTACACGCCTGTCGACTGACAGCGCTGACAGGCTGACGCTTATTAAAATGAATAAAGACTGGATTTCTCAGAATTTCCAATCTCCACCAGGTGAAGGAAGCTCAACCTGAATAATTGATCCACTCCTCCTCCTCCTCATTTTCCTCCTTCTCCTCCTCTTTGTACAGTAAAGCAGAGGAAAATGGCTATTTTTTGACAGGGCCCACTGGCTCTTGCTATAGTACTTCATGCATTTAATTTTTCTGGAGGGCCACCTACCCGGTCCTCTGTTTGAAACAATTTTTGTGAGTGCCACATACAGGCACTCAATCTATTCCATTTTACTGCAGGGCCACCTACCTGCTCCTCTGGTTTGAAACATTTTTGGGACTGCCACATACAGGCACTCAATCTATTCCATTTTACTGGAGGGCCACCTACCTGCTCCTCTGGTTTGAAAAATTTTTGGGACTGCCACATACAGGCACTCAATCTATTCCATTTTACTGCAGGGCCACCTACCTGCTCCTCTGGTTTGAAACATTTTTGGGACTGCCACATACAGGCACTCAATCTATTCCATTTTACTGGAGGGCCACCTACCTGCTCCTCTGGTTTGAAAAATGTTTGGGACTGCCACATACAGGCACTATCCAAATTAAATTGTCTCCATAGCAGCCTCCACACGTTGTCTCCATTGCTACCTCCAAAAGTCGTCCATATAGCTGCCTCCATACATCGTCCCTTTATCAAACGAGGTGTGTCAGGCAGAAATTTGGGTTGTTTTCATGGATTCCACATCAAAGTTGTTAACTTTGTCGCCACCCTGCTGTGTTATCCACAAAATATACTGGCAAACTTTTACCATTTAGGGATATTATTTCAGCGCTTCTTGTGCATCTGTTTACATTCCCCTCACCCGGCATATCCTAAACTTATAAGAACGCTACTACACTTGATCTTATACAAAAGGTTCTTAGAAGTGCTGTTTGGGGAGTAGCCTAGAGACAGGGGCTTGAATTGGCGAAAGCTCGCCTGGCAGCGGAGCGCCAGCTCCATGCGCATCATGCGCTTCTTGCGCATCTGTTTACATTCCCCTCACCCGGCATATCCTAAACTTATAAGAACGCTACTACACTTGATCTTATACAAAAGGTTCTTAGAAGTGCTGTTTGGGGAGTAGCCTAGAGACAGGGGCTTGAATTGGCGAAAGCTCGCCTGGCAGCGGAGCGCCAGCTCCATGCGCATCATGCGCTTCTTGCGCATCTGTTTACATTCCCCTCACCCGGCATATCCTAAACTTATAAGAACGCTACTACACTTGATCTTATACAAAAGGTTCTTAGAAGTGCTGTTTGGGGAGTAGCCTAGAGACAGGGGCTTGAATTGGCGAAAGCTCGCCTGGCAGCGGAGCGCCAGCTCCATGCGCATCATGCGCTTCTTGCGCATCTGTTTACATTCCCCTCACCCGCCATATCCCAAACTTATAAGAACGCTACTACACTTAACTTGGTGCAGGCTGGGACCGAGTCTGACCCTGGGGCTGGTCATATACTGCCGACGCAGAGAATTGCGGGGCCTACCTCGGTCCAGGTCTCAAAGGCCTACTATACCTCCTCCCACCCCTCCTCCACCTCCTCCTCCTCCGAATTACCATCCGTGGGCATGGCGCCATCAGTCGGTAGCTCTAGGCACAGCAGCAGTGCCGTCGCTAAGCGACAGCAGGCGGTGCTGAAACTGCTGAGCCTAGGCGATAAAAGGCACACCGCCCAAGAGCTATTACAGGGCATTCCACATCAAAGTTGTTAACTTTGTCGCCACCCTGCTGTGTAATCCACAAAATATACTTGCAAACTTTTACCATTTAGGGATATTATTTCAGCGCTTCTTGCGCATCTGTTTACATTCCCCTCACCCGCCATATCCTAAACTTATAAGAACGCTACTACACTTGATCTTATACAAAAGGTTCTTAGAAGTGCTGTTTGGGGAGTAGCCTAGAGACAGGGGCTTGGATTGGCAAAAGCTCGCCTGGCTGCAGAGCGCCAGCTCCATCCCAAGATCCAACTAACATAGTTGCAGCACCTTTAATCTACTACTAGTTCACTGCCTCCATAATAATAATAATAATAATCTTTATTTATATAGCGTCATCATATTCTGTAGCGCTTTACAAATCATAGGAAACAAATACAAATGTAATGTAACAGAGCACAACATTTGTATGGAACAACAGGAGTGAGGTCCCTGCTCGCCAGAGCTTACGGTTTATGAAGATGATGGGGTAACACGAGGTAAAAGAATATTTAATGGTCAAGCCATTCTTCTTAGGGAATAGAAAAAAATATAATAAATGTAATTGCTGTCGCTTGAACCACTCAGCCGTCATCTTATATACCAGGTCCAGGGTGAATGGGACTGCAGAGAAGTCTGGTGCCTGTTGGTTGCTGGATAACAGATGGGAGGACGACACAGGACGGGTTAGTAGAAGAGTTAAAACTTCATGCAGTTAATGAGTGTTATAGGCTTGCCTAAAGAAATGGGTTTTAAGAGCACGTTTGAAACTTTGGAGGTTAGGTATTAGTCTGATAGTCCAGGGCAGAGCATTCCATAGAATTGGTGCAGCTCTAGAGAAGTCTTGGAGACGCGAGTGGGAGGTCCGCACTAGGGTAGAGGTTAATCTAAGATCACTGGCGGATCTAAGAGCACGGGTTGGGCGATAGACTGAGATAAGAGAGGAGAGGTAGGGGGGTGCAGCATTATACAGAGCTTTATGGATGAGGGTTATTATTATTTTAAACTGTATTTGTATATTGGTTCCTCTCTGACACCCATTGGTTTGAAGCCTGAGTCCAATTAGGGTATGTCGCCATGCCACTCTCTAGCCTGCTGCCGCTGCCTCTGCCTCTGCATGCCGTCCCCTATAGTGTCAGGGTCAATTATTGGATGTTTTACATGCTATCTAGCTTCATTCTGTCACTCTGTCATGGCCATGCTGTTGCCCATAATTTCGGCATAATGGTGCGATTAAGCAGCCTCAGAGGCATCCATGCATGCTGCCCCTGCTGTTTCCTGTCCATTTCCGTGGTGTTTCCATCCTTTTCTGAGGTTCCCAGGTGTTTGGCCAAGCTTCCCTGTGCAGAGCCTTGGTCCCCTTGAAAAATGCTCGAGTCTCCCATTGACTTCAATGGGGTTCGTTATTCGAGACGAGCACTCGAGCATCGGGAAAAGTTCGTCTCGAATAACGAGTACCCGAGCATTTTAGTGTTCGCTCATCTCTACTAAGGACCGTACGCCCGGACCGTACTTTCGTCAGACATCCCGATGATTTCCATTTTACACCGCCAGGACAGGGATTTCAAAGGGGTTTTAGGCGATCACGATCGGATTTTGCCGCAATTGCACAGGCATTCATGCGACACAAATTGGGGGGCAAGCAGTTGGACGATCCGACGTATTCGGACAAACCACAGAATTTAACTTAAAAATTGTGTCACAAGCCAAGCACTTACATGCACCGGGATGAAGATGGTGAACTCCGGTGGACCTGATTGGGGAAGCGACACATGCAGGATAATGGGCACACGATCTTCATGAATCGCGGCAGAGTTTATCCTTGTTGGGAAGTCCGGATCGGGAATCTCGCAGGGACTGAATAAGTAAATGTGACCCAGTGTCTCATCACATGTCCTATGTTTCGCCGTACTGATTAGAGAAGGGGTGAGTAGCTCTCACTCTACTTCTCTCCTGTACGCCTCTCAATGCTTGCTTGGGCTGCGGCCAGGGCGGCACATGTTTGTCTGCATGAGGCCTAAGGCCGAATTTACACTGCCATGTGCTTGCCGGCTCGGTTCGCAGGTGAGCACAGAGCTGGTAAGGAGAAGGAGGCTGAGCACTGCTCCCCCCTTGTCTTTTCATAGGAAGATGAGCAGTTACTCTGTTAATCTGCTAAAATATAGGACATGTTCCATATTTTGCGGTGCGGCCACCTTACTTGCCAAATGGTGTTTCAGATAAAGTTAGTACCTGCACAATGGCACACTGGCATCTGGCTGCTGGCAGCAGCAATGTTGTGTTTGTGCACTCTAAATAGGTTTTAGTGAACGATTTTTGTAAGTCTATAATGTTTATGGTTTTTATTTTTTGTATTTTTTTTATCGGATTTATGAAAAGGGTTGATTAGAACTTTTAGGGGAAGATTACAAATGGCTTGTATACCTGAAAACACGAATTGTGACTTCCTTGCTCTATTCACCAGTTGGAGGGCAAGGTGCCCGGCCATGCAGTGAGCCAGCATGGTGCGTTGCAGACCCACACCTGCACACTACCTATAGCCTACACCCACTATGGCGCAATTCTGCACCGAATCAGACCTAACCTAGATTAGCTCACTGACACAGAGCTTTGCAGTTTTTTCAGGAGGCTGAAACCATGGTCGTTGGTAGCATTGTGGGTGGTGTTTCCTGCAATATGCTGGTATGTATGGAGGGAGCTTAGCCCGTGAACCCTCTCCATACACCCTTTGCCACACACTCACATAGTGTGATGTCATTGTTGTAGATAAATGGCCAATACTTCTTAGTACTAAGTGCGACAGTCTCAAACCCCTCCAAACCCCTCAAACTATTTGTGAAAATTTAAGACTGCGCACAACTTGATTTCAAATGCAGATAACATTTTTTATTGTAATAGTGTGGACGTTTCGCCTCTCTGGGCCTTTGTCAAACACAAAATGGATGCTGGACGCTATGTGTGTGGTGCAGTTGCACGCAGGAATGTGACGACAAATTCCAGCATGCAACTGCACCTAGGATTTTTTTCATCTGTAATAGAACATAAATGTGTCTTACTGACGGCAAACAAATGTCTGGCAGACATTTCAAAATGTCCCCAAAAGGGCGTAAAAATTGCAATGAGCCAAAAAAGACAGAAAAAACTGGAAGAAAAATAAAGATAAAGACCCCCGTTGACATTGTTCCTTGCACTCTTGCACCCATGTTCACTTCATAGACTTCAGAAAGAAGAGTGGAGACAGTGCCTACATGAAGAAGGAAAGTATGGTCTTTTTTTCCAGATGCCTCCTTTACATGCCATTTGATTAATGTAGGAACACTGTTTCAATGTTGACTACTGTGATGGCACCATTTCCACAGTGGCTACTGTGGAGGCACTGTTACTATATTAGGCAATGAGGGACACTGCCCTCCCCTCATGTGGGGGGGGGGAGAGTTGAGCCAAACCCAGCTGAGTCTCAAACTTCTATTGAAATTTGCGGGTCTGCTCATCACTAGTAATCAAACAATGTAGCCATTTTCTTAAGGGGGAAGGTGTCCAAAAGGGATTGGCTGGGGAAAGGACATACTATGGACTTGTGCTGGTAGACCTGCTATGGCAGAGAGATACAGGGGCAGTGAGGAGAGCCAGGTATGGGAAGCTGAATGTTATCTAGTAGTCGTAACATTAGGAAGGACAGAATGCCATTAGCCACAGACCTCTGACACTACAATATCTCAGTAATATACTAGAACAGGATTTAGTATAGTAACAGCATTCTTTGTTCCTTTTATATTTCCCTCAATGCTGTGATATTTTAAATTTCCTTATTTATCTTTGTTAAATTCATTTTACAGATCTAAAACAAAACATAGAACAAGATATAAAGCTCCTCCAGTCAGTGTCAGTGCAGTCCTGATCTTCTCATCAGAGATCTGTGTCTGTCATGTGTCTGGGGTCACAGAGGAGACTCTGTACTTATTACCTGATGTTCGGTTACAGTAAATCTCATCTTTTATGGAAACTCTGCTGGTTATTTCTCTTGTATCTGACTCTTAGCTCCGCACAGTCACAGACCTCAGCAGCTGGATGTCATCTCACCATGAAGGATTATACATTTGAGTACAAATATTCTCAGGATGGAGACATTATCATCGGAGGGATCTTCACTGTACATTCATGGATGAATCCTTGGAGATATGAAGGAGAAATGTTCCCCAGAATGTGTTGTATATTGTAAGTACCATAACATGTACGAAGCTTTTGTCAGAATTTCAGAATTTCCCAATGTTTATGTATACATTTAGCTAAAAGAAGTTTGTGTTCATTCCTCAGTATAGTATATACAGTGTCACCTTTGTTATGTTTCTGGGTGTCCTCTAATCAATGTCCATCTGCTTTCATGCCCCTTCTTTTCTGACATGCCTGACACTTGTGTTGGAAAAACCTGGATACTGGTGGACAGAGTCCACTCTAATGTCTGACTTTGGTTTGTTGGAATCCAAACTCTTCAGAGATGGTTTTGTGACCTTTTACAGCATCAACAACTCTTACTCTGATCTTAAGAAATCTCAAGTCTACGTGTTGTAATACACTTCCACAAGTGTCCATGAAGGTCAGATGGCTGTTCTTTATATGTTTATATATTTTTATATGTTTTACATTTATGCTGAACTGAACAGAATGCTTGAAGGGTTAACAAACTTTTAAGCACCATTGGCCATAGATTGAAGTTACATATATATACAAAATTTAATTTAGTAAGTTACATAGCCATGACTATGGTGTGGTATTACTCAGTTACCAAATGGTACTGTATTATCATTTTGTGTAACAAACAGCGGGTGTGGATTCATCGTGTTACCAAGTTCCACTAATCCAACTATTGTTATCTGATGGATCTTCTGGTTCTTACTAGAGATGAGCGAGCACTAAAATGCTCGGGTACTCGTTATTCGAGACAAACTTTTCCCAATGCTCGAGTGCTCGTCTCGAATAACGAGCCCTATTGAAGTCAATGGGAGACTCGAGCATTTTTCAAGGGGACCAAGGCTCTGCACAGGGAAGCTTGGCCAAACACCTGGAAACCTTAGAAAATGATGGAAACACCACGGAAATGGACAGGAAACAGCAGGGGCAGCATGCATGGATGCCTCTGAGGCTGCTTAATCGCACTGTTATGCCAAAATTATGGGCAACAGCATGGCGATGACAGAGTGCCAGAATGAGGCTAGATAGCATCTTAAACATCCAATAATTGACCCTGACACTATAGAAGATGGCATGCAGAGGCAGCGGCAGGCTAGAGAGTAGCATGGCGACATACCCCAAATGGACACAGGCTTCAAACCAATTTAAAAAATTCCTTTTGGCGAAGATAACGTGTAGCACTGTATGTATCCATATTTTTCCTGGTTAAGGCGGCAGAGAGGAACCAAAGGAGGTGAGCAAGAAGCGATGAAATGATTTCCTATGTGAACAAAAGGTTGACGGTATATTTAGTCGGTAACACAGCATGGTGGCGACATAGTGACCAAGTTCAATAACTTATCTGGTGAAGCACCCGAAAAATGAGCCTGACACAGCTCGTTTGATAAGGGGACGACATGTGGAGGCAGCCATGGAAACGACTTCCATGATTATGGGGCATCCATATTGCGCTGCTATGATTGAAACTTCAGGTCTCCAGCATGGCGGCGACAGATGCAACGAGTTCCATTATGTATCTGGTGAAACACCCGAAAATTCTGCCTGACACAGCTCGTTTGCTAAGGGGACGATATATGGAGGCAGCAAGGTAGTAGTAGATTAAAGGTGCTGCAGTTAAAACTATGTTAGTTGGATCTTGGGATGGAGCTGGCTGTCCGCTGCCAGGCGAGCTTTCTCGTGTCCAAGCCCCTGCCTCTCGGCTCCTCCCCACCCAAAATGGGCATGGGGGCCAGAAGCGTTTACTTTGAAAAAATTATAATTTTCAAAGCAGGCGGGGGCTACAAACAGCACTTCTAAGAACCTTTTGTTCAAGAAGAAGTGTAGTACTGTTCTTATAAGTAATTGGCTTGGTTATGGCGGGTGAGGGGAATGTAAACAGATGTGCAAGAAGCGCTGAATTAATATCGGTAAATGATAAAAGTTTGGCAGTAAATTATGTGGATAACACAGCAGGGTGGTTACAAAGTTAACAAGTTTGATGTGGAAGCCATGAAAACAAACCAAAATTCTGCCTGACATCTCGTTTGCTAAGGGGACGATGTATGGAGGTAGCTATATGGAGGACTTTTGGAGGCAGCTATAAAGATGACATGTGGAGGCTGCTATGGAGACAATTAAATTTGGATAGTGCCTGTATGTGAGAGTCCGAAAAAGTTTTCAAACCGGAGGGGCAGGTAGGTGGTTTCCTCTTCTTTAGTGTGCAAAGAGGAGGAGAAGGAGGAAAATGAGGAGGAGTGCATACATTATTCAGGTTGAGCTTCTTTCACCTGGTGGAGAATGGAAATCCTGAGAAATCCAGGCTTCATTCATCTTGATAAGCGTCAGCCTGTCAGCGCTGTCAGTCGACAGGCGTGTACGCTTATTGGTGATGATGCCACCAGCTGCACTGAAAACCCGCTCAGACAACACGCTAGCGGCAGGGCAGGCAAGAACCTCCAAGGCGTACAGTGCCAGTTCGTGCCACATGTCCAGCTTGGAAACCCAGTAGTTGTAGGGAGCTGTGTGATCATTTAGGATGATGGTATGGTCAGCTACATACTCCCTCATCATCTTTCTGAAAAGATCAGCCCTACTCTGCCGAGACTGAGAACAGGTGACAGTGTCTTGCTGGGGTGACATAAAACTGGCAAAGGCCTTGTAAAGCGTACCCCTGCCAGTGCCGGACAAGCTGCCTGCTCGCCTACTCTCCCTCGCTACTTGTCCCGCAGAAGTACGCCCTCTGCCGCTAGCGCTGTCAGAAGGGAAATACTGTTTCAGCTTGTGCACCAGGGCCTGCTGGTATTCATGCATTCTCACACTCCTTTCCTCTCCAGGGATGAGCGTGGAAAGATTTTGCTTGTACCGTGGGTCCAAGAGAGTGAATACCCAGTAATCGGTGCTGGAATAAATTCTTTGAACGCAAGAGTCACGGGATAGGCAGCCTAGTATGAAATCTGCCATATGCGCCAGAGTCCCAACGGGCAAGAATTCACTCCCCTCAATGGCCTGACTCTCCAGTTCCTCCTCCTCTAACTCCTCCGACTCCTCTTCTTCTGCCCATTCACACTGAACAGTGAAGGACTGAGCAATGCTCCCCTCACTAACATTCTCCTCCTCTTCCTTCTCATCCTCCTCCACCTCCTCTGATATGCGTTGCGAAACAGACCTGAGGGTGCTTTGGCTATCAACAAGGGAATCTTCTTCCCCCGTCTCTTGTGACGAGCGCAAAGCTTCCAACTTCATGCTGACCAGAGAGTTTTTCAACAGGCCAAGCAGCGGGATGGTGAGGCTGATGATGGCGGCATCGCCAATGACCATCTGTGTTGACTCCTCAAAGTTCCTCAGCACCTGACAGATATCGGACATCCACGTCCACTCCTCATTGTAGATTTGAGGAAGCTAACTGACCTTACTACCAGTTCTGGTAGAAGTTCATGGTTAATGTTGAATTCCACCTCGTGGGCACGTCGCACGACAGTCGGTGAGCGGGCAGTTGGAGGCGGCGCTGCCCTGCCTTGAGAGTGGCAGCATCTGTGCTGAACTTCCTGAAATGCGCACAGATGCGGCACACCTTCGTGAGCAAATCAGAAAGATTGGGGTATGTCTTGAGGAACCGCTGAACTATGAGATTTAACACAAGGGCCAGGCATGGCACATGTGTCAGTCTGCCAATTTGCAGAACCGCCACCAGGTTAGGGCCGTTGTCACACACAACCATGCCTGACTTCAGGTTCAGCGGTGCCAGCCACAGATCAGTCTGCACCGTGATGCCCTGTAATAGCTCTTGGGCAGTGTGCCTTTTATCACCTAGGCTCCGCAGTTTGAGCACCGCCTGCTGTCGCTTAGCGACTGATGACGCCATGCCCACGGATGGTAATTCAGAGGAGGAGTTGGCGGAGAGGTGGGAGGAGGCATAGTAGGCCTTTGAGACCTGGACCGAGGTAGGCCCCGCAATCCTTGGCGTCGGCAGTATATGACCAGCCCCAGGGTCAGACTCGGTCCCAGCCTCCAACAAGTTAACCCAATGTGACGTCAGCGATATATAAAGGCCCTGCCCGGCAGCACTCCGTGGTCAGGTGGACCTTGTCAGAAACGGCGTTGGACAGGGCACGGATGATGTTGTCTGACACGTGCTAGTGCAGGGCTGGGACGGCACATCGGGAAAAGTAGTGGTGGCTGGGGACCAAACACCGAGGGGCGGCTGCCGCCATGAGGTTGCGAAAGGCCTCGGTCTCTACCAGCCTATAGGGCAGCATCTCCAGGCTGAGTAATTTGGAGATGTGGACGTTGAGGGCTTGTGGATGGGTTGCACTGTATTTCCTCTTGCGCTCCAGCATCTGGAGTATAGATAGCTGAACGCTGCACATGGATACATTGGTGGATGCTGTGAAGGATCGTGGAGGCGAAGGTGTGGTTTTTGCACGGGAGGTGTTTGGGCCGTGGTCCTGGGCAGGGGGCTGACTAGCAGATGCAGCAAATGACACAGGGGAAGGAGCAGTGGTGTGCCCGGCCAGAGGTGAAGGGCCTTGGTTCCATTGAGTGGGGTGTTTAGCATTCATATGCCTGCTAAAACTGGTGGTGGTTAAGCTGGTAGTGGTGGAAACCCTGCTGATCCTGGTGTGGCACAGGTTGCCCAACACAGTCCGTTGGTCATCTGGTGTTTCTTTAAAGAACCTCCAGACTATCGAAAATCTTTCCCTCGCCACGGGAGCTTCACTAAGTGAAACATTTGGCGCTGATGCACCAGCTCTGGCCCAGCCTCTACGTCTGGCCCCACCACTGCCTCTTCCAACCTGTTCTCGCCGAGGACTCTCCTCCGTCTCAGAAGCACTGTGTTCACCCGGCCTATCAACCCAGCTTGGGTCTGTCACTTCATCATCCTCCGATCCCTCAGTCTGCTCCCCCCTCGGACTTCCTGCCCTGACAACAACTTCACCACTGTCTGACAACCATGTCTCATCGTCCAACACCTCTTTACACACTTCTTCCACTACGTCAACATCACCCAGAGACTGCGACCTGGGTATCGGGACAGAGCTCAGCACATAGGTCGACTGCGTTGAAGACTGACTGCTAGACAAATGGCTAGAAGCATTGTCCGCAATCCCCACCCAGGACCACGGCCTCTGACCCTTGCAGTAGTTGGACGCCTATGCCCATGCCCTCATCCTCTACCCCTACCCCTAGCCCTCGGCTTCAACATTTTTAAAATTAAAGTATACACTGTAAATTTTTTTGTGTTTTTTTGTGTTTTTTTGTGTTTTTTTTTATTTTTGGTGTTTTTTTTTTTTTAACAAAACAATCAGAAGAAATCACACAGCAACCACAGAAGATGATGATGATTGCTATGGCTAGTTTCTAACCTACACTGACAGCACACAACAGGATTTTGTGCTGTGCCTGTGATGACTTTCAGATTTGAAAAAAAAAAAAAATTGGCAGACTGTACCTAATTCAATCAAACCCCTAATAAATTGTCCCACTTAGGTGTTTGAGATGGATATGTGTGTCACTAAGAGCTAAATAGAATGTTCGCAAGTCTCCCTACAAATTCGTCACAATATGGTACTAGCTGCACTACTAGTGCCAGCAAGGCCAGCCACATTCAAATAAAAAAAAATAAAATATATAACACTATTGTAGCCCTAAGAAGGCCTGTTGGGTTCTTGTATGGCTAGTTTCTAACCCACACTGACAGCACACAACTGGATTTTGTGCTGTGCCTGTGATGACTTTTAGTTTTGAAAGAAAAAAAAGTAAAAAAAAAAATCGGCATACTGTGCCTAATTCAATCAAACCCCTAATAAATTGTCCCACTTAGGTGTTTGAGATGGATATGTGTGTCACTTAGAGCTAAATAGAACGTTCGCAAGTCTCCCTGCAAATTCGTCACAATATGGTACTAGCTGCACTACTAGTGCCAGCAAGGCCAGCCACATTCAAATAAAAAAAAATAAAATATATAACACTATTGTAGCCCTAAGAAGGCCTGTTGGGTTCTTGTATGGCTAGTTTCTAACCCACACTGACAGCACACAACTGGATTTTGTGCTGTGCCTGTGATGACTTTTAGTTTTGAAAAAAAAAAAGTAAAAAAAAAAATCGGCATACTGTGCCTAATTCAATCAAACCCCTAATAAATTGTCCCACTTAGGTGTTTGAGATGGATATGTGTGTCACTTAGAGCTAAATAGAACGTTCGCAAGTCTCCCTGCAAATTCGTCACAATATGGTACTAGCTGCACTACTAGTGCCAGCAAGGCCAACCACAAGCAAATAAAAAAAATATATATATAAAGCTATTGTAGCCCTAACAAGGGCTGTTGGGTTCTTCTAGACTCACTCCTGCCTAACAGTAAGCTAATATAACACCCTAACGCTATCCCTGCAGCAGCAGCAGCTCTCTCCCTAACGGCATCCAGACAGAGAATGATGCGAGCAGCGCTGGCAGGGGATAGTCTATTCCAGGATCACCTGATCAGGCCAGCCAACCACTGCTATCGACGTGTAAGTGTACCACATGATACTGAGTTGAGTGCAGAGTCTCCTGGCTTGTGATTGGCTCTGTTTCTGGCCTCCAAAAATCAAAATGGCGGGAGATGCCATTTTCTCAAGCTGGCGAAATATTCATCCGAGCATCGAGCAGTTTCGAGTACGCTAATGCTCGAACGAGCATCAAGCTCGGACGAGTATGTTCGCTCATCTCTAGTTCTTACACATACACTCACATTTGGTGATTTGGACTCAATGTTAGGAGGAAACCCGGTCATTTTCTCTTCGATTAGAATATGATGGCTAATATTACTACAGAGAAGAAAACAGGCAACAAGTATCCAAAAAAAAAAAAAAAAAAAGAAAGAAGAGATTAGCTGGATTTTTCAACCAATAACTAATCAATGAGGGAAGATTTGTATTTATGCATTGTCTCCTGAATGGTTCTGAGTATGTCTTTGTCTTCCTGTATGTTCCTCCCCCCTCCTCAGTAGGGGTGTTGAGGGAGTTTATCGGGTTTATATAGGACAAAAACTGTAGTAGGACCTTGATTATGAGAGATCTGAATATGGTCTTCGACCCCAACTTTGATCGCCTTATGGGGGAAGGGAAAATAAATATAAACGAAGGGCTAAAACTGAGAAACTTCTGCCAGGACAGGGGTCTACAGGATATTTGGCGAGTTAAATATGGGGATAAAAGAGCTTTCTCCTGTCATAATAAATCTTGTAACACTAGAATAGACCATGCCCTGGCCAATTGGTAATTGGTTGGGAATATATCAAGAATGACCTATGAACCTATTGTGATCTCAGATCAAGCTCCAGTGCTGATTACACTGGGGGTACCCTCATTTATCAGGAGAAAGTTCAGACTTAACTCCCACTGGTTAACCATACTTGAACCCAGTTTGGATTTTAATTCAGCCATTTGTGAGTTCTGTGGCAGGAACATCAATACTGCATGTATACCGGTTGCATGGGACACCCTAAAATTATTTATTAGGATACCCTTTTCCATGCTATCAATGTATCAAAAAAAGATTATAAGAGAAAAGAAGAGGATTTAAGAAGGCAGGTAAAGGAGACAGTTAAGAACCTACTCAACCCCAGAGAGAGAAGACATATTCAGGCTTACAAAGAAGCAGGGAAAGATATAATAACTTCTTCATAGACAAAGCCCAAAATAGAGTATTTTTTGCAGGACAATGACAATTTACGGAAAAGGGGAAACCAGGAAATTTGTTAACCAACATGATCAATAACAATAAATATGGGAGTAGAAATATATTAGCTATAAGAGGACATAAAGGACAAATCTGTAGATAAGATCCATCAAGAATTCAGAATGTTTTACCAAAAATTATATGAATCTTTAGGGGACAAAGATCCAATGGACAATAAAAGATTCTTACAGGATATTAATTTCCCCCGGCTGTCTGGGAGTCAGGTAGAAATGTTGGTCTCCCCCATCAATTAAGGTGAGTTGGAGGAATCCGCCCCAGGCCCAGTTGAACTCCCTTTTGGCCCGTACTGGAGGTATAGGGAGGTACTAGCGCCTATGTTGCTGGACATGATCCAAGAAATCGAAAGAAAAGGGAATGTAACAGATTCAATGGCAGAGGCCAGCATTATTCTTTTTCCCAAAAAAGGATTTGTTAGATTCGGGCTCATTTAGACCAATATCACTTATAAACACTGATGCTAAAATTATAGCAAAAGTGCTCGCCAGGCGGCTTCAGGGCGTTATTACTAGCATCATCCATAGGGATCAGAGAGGGTGTATACCAGGTAGAAAGGTAAGTGATTGTCTGGATAGACTGTTTGTTTCCATAGAGAAGGGTAACGGGGACCTCCACTCGATCCTGTCCTTGGATGCGACCAAAGCCTTTGACAGGGTCGAGTGGGGATTCCTATGGGAAGTGATGGAGAAATTTGGATTTGGAGGAAAATTTTTGAACTGGGTAGAGTGCCTGTACGGATCCCTAAAAGCCAGACTTAATATTAATGGCTGAGAACCTGAGTGTTTCCCCCTTTTTAGGGGTACGAGACAGGGTTGTTGATGGAAGCCCCAAAAGCTGGCAATATTGTGTGTTGTCAATACTCTTCGAAATACCTTGGCACTCTGATCTCAGCGCAAGTACAAGATTATGACGTTGGGAAAATTCGATAGGACAGATATCGAGAGAGGGGTGGGGGGAGATTTATAGGAAGGTAAAGTTAGGATCAATTAATGAAAACCACAGAATCATTCAGGTCAAAATTCTATATATGCTGTGTTACTCTCTGACTGTCCTGTGTAAGATGAAAGTAAGTGAGTCCTCCAAATGTTTTAAAAAAGAACTAGAGGCTGATTTCATTCATATTATTTGGTCATGCCCTAGAATAAAAGTTTTTTGGGACAAAGTATTTTGGTGGATAAACAAAGTCTTAGAGGTATCCCTGACCCCCTTAATTAAAGTGGCGGTTATGGGAATGCTTGGGTCTAGTGATAACATTGGCCAAAGGACACTTTTGATAATAGCTAAGGTCCTCATAACTCGGGCTTGGGGGAGCTGTACAATTCCTAATGTAGAACACTGGTATAGTTGCTCGCAGAAGATCAAAAGGTTTGGTCAAATCAATGCTCATAAAAGAGGTATAACTCGAAAATGGGCTGAGATTTTGAAAAAATGGAAATAAGTAAGGAGACAGGGAAGTTAGCCAAAATGCTGGAAGTGGTAGTTGTTGGTTATATATTAGGTGTATGCGCAATTTTTTTCCCCTGTTAGTAGGGAGGGAATGTAAGGTGGGGGGAAGTTTGACTAAATATACTATGATTTATTAATATGCGTAATATATGAACGGGTGAAGTTATGTATTTATATGAAATTGATGTTCACAATTTGTTTGGTTTTCCTTCCCCGATGGTTAAAACTTTGTAAGTTTTTTCATTTATTATTTCATTTTTATAATACAAAAAAACAAAATATTTAAATTAAAAAAGTAACTAATCAATATCTATTGTTCTCACACAGTGCTGGTCCTAGAGAATACATACATCTTTTGATATTTCTATCTTCTATTTATATCATTAACAATGATCCAAATATTCTTCCTAACATCACCCTGGGATATCATATATATGATTCCTGTGGAAATGAGAATAAAGTTATTAAAGATGTTCTGCAGATCTTGTCTGGACACACAGTAACTGCTCCAAACTATTCTTGTATGGACCATGGCAAAGTAGCTGGATTTATAGGAGACCTCAGATCAGTCACCTCTCTACCGATGGCCCAGTTGTTGGGTATTTATGGATACACACAGGTAAGTTTTGATAAGAAGAACACTTTTTGTCATTACTGAATTCTGACCTCTCCAGATATTCAGGTATTCATTTCTTAGTTTCCATAAGCAATTGGTGCAATCTATTCCCAACCTCAATCTACGGTTAATAAATCTCCGATCTATCCTTTTAGCAAAGGTTGAGGCTTTCCACTTTTTTAAATTTAGCATTGGACCCTCTACACTAAATTTTACAAGATCTTAACTCTATTAAAGGTATAGACCTATATGGCATTGAGACCAAGATATTGGCATGCGCAGATGGAGAATTATATATTGTATTCACAATTAATAATTTGCTTTCACATTTTCCTGCTTTTGAACACAATATTGCCCCCTTATGTCAGTCATTGCACCCGTATAGCTACTTCTGACCAACTCCCCTGGACCAGGACACATTTAGATGTCAGTAGCCATCACGGGGCCCCGACCAGACATAGGTTTACTGCTATTGGCTTGGACCTCCTACCAGGCCAGGATTTAACTTTATTTACAAAATTAAACACATATGATATTCATATAAATTGATCTTCTTCTTTGGAGCCAGTCATCAGAAGTTCTTCTGGTTTCAGCAATTCAAATGACTTCCCCTTGGGTTATATCTGGTTTGCACCACACAGACTTGTACTGGCTTGGCATCCTTCTTACATGATTTTCGAAACCTTTTAACTTCAAAGAATAAAGTTTTAATGCCAAAATAAAGAAGGATCACACATATGTAATATCACATGTATTATTCCTAAAATACATCCCCCCCCCCAGGCCCTTAAACCAGTTGACTGGATTCAGCCAGGTAAGCCAACTTGGCCACTGGAAATTCCAGTCCTCTAAAGAGTTAAACTTTCTAAACTCTTCTTTTAACATTTTTGCTTGGTCGATATCATGTTTGACCAGCAAAACACCTGAGGGATTTATGTAATGTCAACAAGCAGGAACCAGCACCTGGCGCTGCTAACAAATAGTCAAGAACGAAAGTATGCTGATTATCAGCTGCCCTATACGGGGTTGATGTTACATTCAGAGCATCAAATATATATTTTGTAAAATGATCAAATAGCTCAGCTAGTTTCTCAATGTTATGAGCATTTACACTGGCAGGCCCATAAGTGTTAATGATAGGACGAGGGTATATGCATAAGTTTTTTTGCCTTACTTTTTCAGTTTTCAGTTTTTCAGTTATACAGCATGTGCTTGAGTACAGTACCATATGAGAAGTCCTTACTCTCCCATACCTAGGTACCAGGAGTTAATCTAGCCAGGGTATAGGATCCTTCTGCTCCCAAAGGTATCCACTTGTATACATTATGACCACACACAATATAGGCATTCTTGGGTAGCTCAAAGGCACTGCTTCTGTAATGCACCAAAATATCAGCAAATTGTGAAAAATTGTGAATAAGGCATCAAGGTTTACCTGTCTTTTTTCCCATGGGGCTATGATATCTTTCCATTGTACATGCTGAACCATCATCTGCTTATACCCAGCCCCAGGATCAGCAATGGCTCCTTTCTGGACACAAATTATATTATCCCCACCTAAAATTAGGGGCACATGCCCAAGCTGGATCATGCACAATCCTTTGAATATGGTATGTTAGAACCCAGCGGATCTTGAGCCTTTTGGAAGCTAATTTTAAGATTTCTACTGGTTATTTCTCCTAATTTTAATGCAGGAACCACAACCCTTTTCCAAGATCCTGGGATCCTTTGCCTATAATCCATCATTTTTGAATTATCCCTTTTAGATAGGTTGGCCACCCACCAAGGATCAAAAACATGCCCCACTATTGGTAGTGGAACACCAACATCTTTCCACTTATTATAATCATACAATTCTAATTCCCAACAATCTGACTTAAGGAGCTCCTTCTCTGTCAGTCAATACACTATTGGCCACTATTGGTGAGTGTGTACGTATCCAAAAATCTGTCAAATTAGATACTTTTGCTATGGCCACATGATGTCCAACAAGCTTATTGTCCCATTCATGCTTTAGAACATGATTAAGAGATGTTACACAAACAATTGCACAACAACAGAGCAGGATGTCCCTCTTGATTGGTCCTCCTGGTTTAAAACCTTTTTACAATGACTGGCATGTATTCAAGAGAACTTTTCTTCCAGCTTCACTGATGTGGGGGTGGTTAACTCGATCAGGTACGGTCCGTCAAATCTGGCATCCAGTGCCTTCCAAAAATGTCTTTTCATGCCTACAAAATCTCCTCGCTGTAATGAATGCCCACCTTCCACTGATTCAGTATCTGGAATAGAATCAAAAACCCATTTATGTCAGATGTTTCTGAAGTGCCCCTACATATGCAGTTAAATCGGAGTGTTTAAATTGTGCCTGCTGAGGAAAATATAACCCCATCCATGGTGCCTGTCCAAACAATGACTGAATCCCTCCTTTCCATGAAGAGATCTTCGCACAGAATACAAGGCAAAAGCGAGACACTCTACCCATCATTTCCCAGATACCCTCTGTAGCTGCTCCTAAGGCTGCCCACTGTTTCTTCTCAGATTGCGGGGCCTGTTTCTGCAACTTTTCCAGCATTACCAAGTCTACTTGGCGCTTATCCTCAACATTGACATTAAGGACATCTTTTTGTGGCAGAGGGAGTAGGGCTGCAGCCTTAGCTGCCTCATCAGCAAGAGAGCGATGGATGAATAGAAGAATGACGACACACTGTGATAGGATTGACGGGCGACTTTCCCAGAAATCCCCAGCGGGATGAAATTTATGTCAACATCCTGCCTCAAGGTATATTGGGATGGGGCTTATTAGCCTATCCGATCACTAGTAACGGTACTATATTTAGTTTCTCCTCTAAGAACCACCCCTACAGGGGCTCTTTCTCCCCGCTGGAAGGCGCACAATGATGAGTGGAGGATTAATAGTTTATATAAGCTTAAGATGTATACAAACCACGTTGCAGTCAGCCCTAAACCCCTGATGTCGCCATGACCGGTGAAACATGTCGGCTGGGCTAGGTTGAGCAGAATATGTGTGTTTTAATTAGCCGCAGACAGTTTGTAGGGAAGTGCTGTATACTAAATACCTATACAGGGAGATGCAAATGAGCAGCCTGGTAGAGACCTTAACATTAAGGGATACAATATGCTGGTATTAACTAGGCGGCTTCTATCAACAAATTTCAATTATTTACAGTAGCCAGCTCAGCTACCATTAATCTCTAGGGAGAACTGATCAACGCCCCCTCGAGTATCCACAATTTTCCTACTGTTGAACTCTTAAACTCCTTAGCCCTAGCTAATTTACTCCCTCCCGTACATTGTCTGCTTGTATACTTTTAAATTTGTCTTTTGTGGTCGTTTCTTATAAATAAAATAATAAAAGATACATTTTAATTTCAACCCTGGTGGATAAAGGGTATTTTTGGTCGGAAGCCGTGCGACTATTGGTGTAAAAAATATCAAACAGTTCTTACACACTTTCGGCATTCTTAATAGGTTTCCCTGTGGACCCAACAAAGTCCCTGCTCTTCCAGATAGGCCCATAACCATGTGCTATACCAAAGTCATATCGTGAATCTGTGTAAACATTATCAGTTTTACCTTTTACCAGCTTACATGCCACAGTGAGTGCCTTCAGCTCCGCCTCTTGTGCTGACATAGAGGACAGGAGTGGTTCTTTCTTTATTTATTACCTCTGTCAGGGTGGTAATTACATATCCGGTCTTGTAGATCCCATCATGGTGGTATCTGGAACCATCTAAAAAAAATCAAAATCTGGCATAGGCAATGGATCTTCAGTTACATTCTCAAGTGTCTCTGTCTCTATTTTCATCAATTCAGCACAATCATGCTATTCCCTTGAGTACTGTGGGATAAAATGTTCAGGAAATTTGTCCTCCAAAAGAAAGGGGATCACACAATGGTGATCAAGTCTCAAGTACTTCACTTGATAACAACCCCAAAATCTGCCTAATTTTAAGGCTGTCCTTCTATCTGGTGTATCTATTTAAAGAGTTGGAAGGGACACAGGGGTCACAGAGTTTGTAGTATCACTAACACTATCTAGGGTTATCATACAAGACACACTAGGGAGTGTGGAAAGCCTGATCTATTCCGAGGGCTTTTAGAACCTCTTTTAGCACCTCTCCTGTAAAGTGGATACCACTATCGCTCTCAATAGTTTCTGGCACACCGTATCTGCAGACAAATTCTGAGAGGATTTTCTTTGCTGTATTTTTGGAAGTTGCTCTATCAACTGACCAAGCCTCTGGCCACCCTAAAAATAGATCTACACAGACCAAGATATGCCCATAATTACCCAGTTGAGTATAATTAATTTGCATTTGCTGAAATGGATAAGCTGCTCTAACCATATGCCTTCTTGTAACTTGCACAGTTTTTTCAGGATTATGGCAGGCACATATCATACAGCCTTGCACAAATCTGGCAACAGCATTGCTGAATCCTGGGGCCACTGTCCCACATATTCCCTCTCTTGACACATGTGTCCCCCCATGTACCGACTGAGCCATCATAGGAAACAAGGTTCTAGGCAGGCAACAATTTCTTTCTGATTGCCAAATTCCATCCTCTGGAGCTGCTCCTAAGGCTTCCCACTGTTTCTTCTCAGATTGTGGGGCCTGTTTCCACAACTTTTCCAGCATTACCAAGTTTTCATGGCGCTTATCCTCAACAATTAAGTTAAGGACATCTTTTTGTGGGAGAGGGAGTAGGGCTGCAGACTTAGCTGCCTCATCGGCCATTCTATTTCCTTAGCCTCAGGAGTGTATTCTCTAGTGTGTGCCTGAACCTTGACAATACCTACCTTCGAGGGAAGTGTCAGAGCCTCAAACAGTTCTTTCACACTTTTCGGCATTCTTAATAGGTTTCCCTGTGGACCCAACAAAGTCCCTGTTCTTCCTAATATTGCCATAATCGTGTGCAGTAACAAAGGCATATTGTAAATCTGTTTTACCTTTTACCAGCTTACATGACTCAGTGAGTGCCTTCAGCTCAGCCTCTTGTGCTGACATAAAGGGCGGTAGTGGTTCTTTCTCTATTACCTCTGTCAGGGTGGTAATTTCATATCCGGTCTTGTAGATCCCATCATGGTGGTATCTGGAACCATCTACAAAAAACTCAACATCTGGCTTAGGCAATGGATCTTCAGTTACATTCTCAAGTGTCTGTGTCTCTATTTTTATCAATTCACAACAGTCATGTTGTTCTTTTGAGTACTTTGGGATCATATGTTTAGGAAATTTTCTACCAGATCTCTCACTTTATGCTTTTCTATACAGGGGCCTTTTGTCCTAAGAAAATCCTTCCAAAGTGTTAAACTCACGCAACCATTTGGAGGCATTTGAGCCTTATTAGTTCTTTTTACTAAATCTTTAACTGCCTTCTCCTCACATTGTCTATTAACTACTTCTGCTGCCGCAGCTCCCCACTCTCCTGTGGTCATCCCTGCACTAGCTCTAGATCCTGATATTCCCATAAATTCAGTCGGCACCTCACCTTAATACAGTTGCAAAAACAAAAAAGGTGATCAACCCCCCCTCCATCTTCAGCCTTCCCGCAATCCTACAATTAGAAATCAGTCACAAGGAGCAGCAAAAACAATCTGTAACTTACCTTCACAAGTCAACCTGATTTGCACTTGATCAAGCGTCTAGCATCAACTTGCATACTGCAGCTGATTAAACTACCACCAGAATCCACTAGGCTCCATGCAGAATGGCATTAAACAATGTCAATTACTTATCAAATGAAGGAGCACTAAACCTTACTTTTCTAAACTACAATGGCCCCTAGATACTTTCCTAATTACTACTCAAAACTAGTTTTTAACAACCTGAATCACTTTCACAATTACACAAAAAGTATATTTTTCCCCCAGCTGGGTGCACATGGGTCCATGGTCCAGATACTGCAAGGGAAAAAACCTGACTCATGGGGCAAACCTGTGTATTTTCCCTTTACTCTCAACACAGGGGAAGATAAACTACCAACAGGTTCCTGTCACTTCTACAAGGATCAACTTGCCTTCTGATCTCAACACACATGTAAAGGCACTAGATTCACTGTGCCTGAAAGTGCTGCATGGAAGTGAATAAAGAAACTTTTCAGGGGTGTATTTCTTGAGGTCACAACTCAAGCACTCCCTTATCTCAATCACACATCACTCACTCACTCACTCACTCACTCACTCATTCACTTACTTACACAGTCAGCTTTCCTAGTAGTTATACATACAGACAAAACCCACAGACAATGGGGTTCCTTAATCCCACAAAATCAGCAAGAAAACAATAGCTGGACAGTAGCTAATACAAGTGGGTCCAAGTCAGTAGCTGTGTCTCACAGTGACCATACATGTCTATTTACATCTGAAGGTGACTGAAGAACTGCTGAAATGGTATAATTGGCAATGTTGTATTCACAATTCAAAATTTGCTTTCACATATTTTTATATTTAATCCCAAACAAGCCATAACTCATGTCTACATGATCCAATCTAAGCTTCATAAAATCAATGTGTACAAGGCTCCTGGACCAGATAAGTTACACCTCAGAGTTCTTAAAGAACTCAGTTCTGTTATTGCTCTGCCGCAGTTTTAAATCTGCAGAGATTCTCTAATGACTGGTATGGTGACAAGTAACTGGCGCTAGGCGATTGTTGTGCCAATATTTAAAAAAGGCTCTAGTACTTCGCCAGGGAAAATGTTGGAAGGGTTAGTAAAAGACTATATACTGGAGTATGTGCGCCTGTTGGGTAAAATAAGGTCTATTGGTTTGGCAGGAATAATTTGCAATTGAATTAAAAACTGTCTGAAGAATAATTTCTTAGAGTTATGGTCAATGATTTCTACAGTCTATGGTCACCAGTTATGAGTGGTGTATCCCAGGGTTGTGTGCTTGGCCCAATATTATTTCCCAGGGTGACTGGGAAAAACTGAGTGTATGGTCATCCACTTGGCAAATGAGGTTTAATGTGGGTAAATGTAAGGTTATGCACCTGGGTGCTAGCAATCCATGTGCAACATGTGTCCTGGGAAAGTCCCTAATTGAGAAGGACCTGGCCATACTAGTAGATCATAAAATAAATAACAGCATGCAATGTCAATCAAAATGACCAAATAACCAAAATAACATTGATGGCTATGTTATACAGAATTGTTTCCCCTAAATCACTTCCTCATGCGATCCCTTCTCTTCCTTGTTTAAACTTTGATGGACATGTGGTTTTTTTCAACAGTATAAATTATGATACTATGATAACTGAATTTGGAAGAATTTCAATTGAATATTGATAAATCTGAAGTTCTGCCAATATTTTGTTCTGCTAAGAAAATTTGGGGATCCTTTGCAACTAAGTGGTTTGCAATGGCTCTTAAATACTTAGGACTATTACACATGAGCAAATGTGATGTGATTTATTTGCATGACACTTGCATTCTGTGCTGGCCAAAATGTCCATCGCGACTTAGGCAAGCACACTCAATTGTGGGCAATAGGCTCAATATATTCACAAAACATTTCTCCAATTGTTTTTTTTTTTTCCCCCTTATAACAGTTGTTGAAGAACTGGAAACATTTTGGCTTGTAATATTCCAGACAGTAAAAATTAAATGTAACCTCTAATATGATCATTAAAATGAAAACAAAAACAACCAGTAGAATAAGAAACAAAAGAGAGTGCTTACGTCACAGTCTTCTCTCATGGATGCCGATGTGACAATCTATAAGGCATCCAAAGACAAGAATTGATGAATATTAGTATAAAGTGCTTTTATCACTGGGCAGGGAAAGGGTTTGGGCAGGAGAATTTGCACTGGATTTGTTGGTATAAGAAAAGCATATGGAACACCCTAGTTAGTATGCCCCAACAATGACAACTACACTTGCTAAATGTCAGTGTCTTCAGTGAATGATGAGTCTGGGGGTGACAAAATGGCTCAGATCCCATGGCTAACGCTAAAAAGGAAAATTAAAACCTTATATTAATCTCTCTTAGGTAACCCAAAATTTAGAGAAAGGAGGCAATTTCTAGCTAGATTTTGTAGACTGTAAATAGAAGGTCCTATCTTTTGATGAGGCACCAGAAAAATTCCCACAGCTGTTTGGACCTCACTTTATTATTAACACCTTAAATAGACTTAGCATAGACTGGGTCAGGTTATATCTCTTTTTGAAAAGAGCTTGAAGCAGGGTAACATCTATTAGCTCTATTGGAAGATTACTGTGACAGATATACATACATAAGGCAACCCTAAGGTTGCAGAAAAGAAAACATTTCAGCTAGAAGCAATCAGGATATATCTATAATAATATTTCACCTTTTATTCAAAATAAGATGTCACTAATGATTATTCTTTCTTAAAATGTGCGGAAGTTGGTACTGGCATCTATCACCATTAATGGGATTGTAGCTGTATACAAGGGGTCTGGAGGGAAATCCAAGAGCAGCAGCAACTAGAAAATATATCTTACAGTGTTGGTTGAAAAAAATCTACCATCAAATTGCTACAAGATAAACCAGGGAAACTTAGATTACATAAACATAAATGTATGCCTCCCCCTCCTCCTGTAGTAGCTGGAGGGGCAATGAAGAGGAGGAGAGGTGAGCACTGCTCCATAGAAATGAATGCTGCAGGGCCGTTTTTATGATCAAAGATAAAGCATGCTCTATCTTTTTGTGTCCATGCCACGGTATGGTGGGTACTTGTTGTGCTCACTACACTGAGCTGGGGCGCCAAAGCCGCCTATGGGGGATGTATATCCCGCCTCAAATTTGTGGCTGGCAGACTGTCTCACCCTCAGCCGTGCTCCCTCCGTCTGCCTGTTATATTACCAAAACACAGATATTTCTAGCAGTGGGAGGGGGGAAGTGAGTCTTGCACACTGTAACTGCAAGTGAATCAACAACATGGAAGAGGAGCCCTTCAGATATATTACCATGATTTTAGAAGTAGAATTTTAGAAGGTAGGAAATTGACAAATATAAAATATAACAAATATGGAAGATTACCGCCATCACTATGCTTGTCCATGCCATTCATTCAGCTTCTATCCCTCAAATAATGTAGAAAAAGAGGAAACTTGGGCCATGTCATGCAGGAGTCCTGGTCCTGAACCAGAGCATATCCAAATTCCTGGCCTTTGAAATGCTCCCATTCAGGTTGGTGTAGACAGACAGATCTGATGGCAGAGGCTGTCCCACAGTATGAAGTTCCCAGCCACCACTACTTATTCGGTCAGGCCATTCCCAACCTGCACAAACATGTCATGGACTAAGTCAGATGTGACTATGCAATGCCATTAGTCCCATGCTGCACCTCATAAGTGATACATGGACAAGTAAGTATGGGCAGGGACGTTACATCTCCTTAAGTGTCCCCTGCACTAATGTAGTGACATTTGGTCCCAAAGCAGGAAGTGCTTTGGCTCACATTCCGCCCTCACTCAGGATTGCCAGACAACACTCCTCGCCTCCAGTTGCCCTTCAGTACAGCAATGCTTACTTCATCCACCAATATGGTCACAGCTGAGGAGGCCATTGTCAGCACAGCCACCCCTATCTATTTCATTTTCGAATAAGCGTGTGTGATGAAGGATGTACTGGTGGTGCAGGACACAGAAGAGGAACATGTGTCAGGCTGCTCTACACACGCCTCACAGGGTGGATAACAGGATCATTGGTCAAGTACTGTATAGCATAGCATTCTTAATACCACTAATCACCAACAAAACAGAGACACTAGCACTAACTCAGAGAGATTGAACATAACCACAATATGTAATGCCATGTTCAATTTTCCTTAATCTTCACCACCACTGAATATGGCATGAAATATCCAGTAGGCAGAATTTGACTCCCAAATCAAAATGTTTCTCGGTAATGCGGACGAGCTGGATGAACACAAATTTTGCCCAACCTGCTCATCATCATGTTAGCCTCGAATAAATTAATGGCTAATGCATATAGGATAGTTTTTCTGATGTATTTGGGTCTTTTTCTGACCTTATATACCATGATACTATGAAAATGGCTGAAAATCAAATGTTAATGAGAGGTCAATTCAACATGATGTAAGAGAAACAAGAAGGAGAATCATGTTTAGAACTAATCCAATTCTATTTTTCCAGCTCAGTTACGGGGCCAGAGACGCCTCGCTCAGCGACAGAAGATTATATCCACATTTCTTCCGCACGGTTCAGGGGGATGAGACACAATATGTGGCTTTAGTGAAGTTATTCTCACATTTCCAATGGAACATGGTTTGTATTTTTGCTACAAATGACGACAATGGAGAACGGGAACTTCGTCTTCTTACCAAAGAGCTCACGAATTCTGGAATATGTGTTGAGAAAGTAGTTTTTATTACACAAGATAAACAGCTGGATGCATCTGTCATGGAAGATTTAAAAGCTGAAGTCATAATATTTTGTGGGACAAGTAATAGACTGCTGCATACAATTCTTGATCTTTCATCGATAAGTATGAAAACCAAAACTTTTATATTTCTGACATCTTGGTCACATGATGGTCTTTTTCTTGAAGGGAATCAATTTAACTGTAGCCTCATATTTAGTCCGGTAAGATATACACTGATTGGATTACAGGACATGTTTCTAAGTGTTAATCCATCCCAATACACACATGACCCCATCCTTGAGGATCTGTGGATAACCAAATTTTATTGCTTTTCTACAAATAATTTAAAAAATTCTGTTTTACAAGAAACTATTAATGTTCCTCTACAAAACTGCACCGGTGAGGAACGTTTCATAAACCATTATCAAGATGGATTACCATTTAATGTATACAGAGCTGTGCAGATGATGGCCCAAGCATTAGATGACATCCATAAAACTGCACAAATAAGCAGAATAAAGAAAAATAATAATGAAGTTGATATATACAGAAGAAAGGTAAAAAAATGCTAAATATTACAAGGTGATTTTTAGAGATGGGCGAATTCAACCCGAATCGAATCGTAACAAATCATGTTAAAAGACAGGAATTTCCTGGCTGCAGAGAGCCTGTAGGGTGTTTTAGAACATTGTGCCATGCTTAAATATGCATAGGGAGCAGGGTTTGGTCTTCAAACAATTCTGTGTTTTAGTATGACACACACATGACAGCCGCCGCTCTTAGAATCACTTCTATTTCATTGGCACTTACAGGGGTCAACTAAACCAAATAAGTGAAGCTGGAACACATCCTGACAAGGTATAATCTTTGCCAGCTCGAAAGGACTGAGCTGAAGGCCAAGATC
The DNA here is from genome assembly GCF_040894005.1 of Engystomops pustulosus. Taxonomy (NCBI): domain Eukaryota; kingdom Metazoa; phylum Chordata; class Amphibia; order Anura; family Leptodactylidae; genus Engystomops; species Engystomops pustulosus. The sequence goes on from NC_092411.1 coordinate 285,778,991, forward strand.
CCACTTGGCCACACTACCGCCATACGGTGAGGAACACTACCCCAATACAGTGAGGAACACTACCTCCATACAGTTAGGGACACTACCCCCATACAGTGAGGAACACTACCCTCATACAGTGAGGAACACTACCGCCATACAGTGAGGAACACTACCGCCAATCAGTGAGGAATACTACCTCTATACAGTGAGAAATGCTACCGCCATATAGTGTGGGACACTACCGCATTACAATAAGTAACACTACCCCCATACATTGAGGAACACTACTCACAACAGTGAGGAACACTACCTCCATGCAGTGAGGAACACTACCTTCATACAGTGAAGGACACTACCCCCATACAGTGAGGAACACTACCCCCATACAGTGAGGAATACTACCGCCATACAATGAGAAACACTACCGCCATGCAGTGAGGGGCAGTACCCCCATACAGTGAGGAACACTATCGGTATACAGTGAGGGCCACTACCCCAATAAAGTGAGGGACACTACCCCCATACATTGAGGAGCACTATCCCCATACAGTGAGGAACACTACCAACATATAGGGAAAGACACTACCCCCATACAGTAAGGGACACTACCCGCAAAGAGTAAAGAACGCTACCCCCATAAAGTGAGGGAAACTACCCCAATACAGTGAGGGACACTACCCCCATACAGTGAGGAACACTACCCCCATACAGTGAGGGACACTACTCCCACACAGTGAGGAACACTACCGCCATACAGTAAGGAACACTACACACATATGTTGATGGACACTACCCACATAAACTAAAGGACACAAACCCGATACAGTGAAGGACTCTACCCCCATACAGTGAGGGACAGAACCCCCATACAATGAGGAATGCTACCCCCATACATGTAGGAATGCTACCCCCATACAGTGAGGAACACTAGCCACATACAGTGAGGAACACTACTGCCACACAGTGAGGAACAGTACCGACATACAGTGAGGAACACTACCCCCACACTGTGAGGAATACTACCACCATGCAGTGAGGAACGCTACCTCCATACAGTGAGGAACACTACCTCCATACAGTCAGGAACACTTCCCCTTTTCATTGAGGAACAATACCACCATACAGTGAGGAATACTACCCCCATGCAGTGAGGGACACTACCCACATACACTTAGGAACACTACCGCCATACAGTGAGCAACACTGCGGCCATACAGTGAGGGAAACTACCCCCATACAATGAGGAACACTACCACCATACAGTGAGGAACACTATCGCCATACAGTAAGAAACACTACAGGTATATATTGAGAAACACTACCCCTATACAATGAGGAACACTACGCTCATACAGTGAGGAATGCTACCGCCATACAGCGAGGAATACTACCTTTATACAGTGAGGCCTACTACCCCCATTTAGTGAGAAATACTACCACCATACATTGAGGAGCACTACCTCCATACAGTGAGGAATCCTACCCCCATACAGTGAGGAATACTAGCGCCATACAGTGAGGAACACTGCTGCCATACAGCGAGGAACACTACCCCCATACAGTGAGGAACACTACCGCCATACAGCGAGGAACACTACCCCCATACAGTGAGGAACACTACCGCCATACAGAGAGGAACACTACCCCCATACAGTGAGGAACACTACCGCCATACAGTGAGGAATACTACCCCCATACAGGAGGAACACTACCCCATACAGTGAGGAACAGTACCGTCATACAGTGAGAAATACTACCCCCATACTGTGAGGAACACTACCCCCAAACAGTGAGGAATACTAACCCCATACAGGAGGAACACTACCCCATACAGTGAGGAACAGTACCGTCATACAGTGAGGAACATTACCTCCATACAATGAAGAACACTACCGTCATACACTGAGGAACACTACCGCCATACAGTGAGGGACACTACCAACATACACTGAGGAACACTACCACCATTCAGTATGGAACACTACCACCATACAGTGAGGGACACTACTGACATACAGTGAGGAACAGTACCGCCAAGTTCCTGTCTTCTTCCCAGAGTTCTCTGCTAATGAAGGGGAATAAAAATAAATTAGTAATTCTTTCCCATGAATCACAATAAACTTCGGATTCATTAAAATCCAAGTTTTCCTGAAATATGGAATGAATTCTGATTTGTTAGAATCAATTAGCCTATATCTAGTGATTTTACTTAATCTAACAATATAAGCACAATGTGAAAAAAGGTTTGCACCAAAAAGCACAAAAGAAGACCAGTGTTTGCATGCTCCTCAATGTATGGTGGTAGTATTTCTCACTAAATGGTAGTAGTATGCCTCACTGTATAAAGGTAGCATTCCTCACTGTATGGTGGTAGTGTTCCTTCCTGTATGGCGGTAGCATTCCTCACTGTATGAGCGTAGTGTTCTTTGTTGTATAGGGGTAGTGTTTCTCAATATATGCCTGTAGTGTTTCTCACTGTATGGCGATAGTGAGATATGTAGATTACTTACAGTTCTGTGGACTTCTCTTTTTCAAACTCCGCTTTTTTCAACTCCACTTAAGTTCACTAGCCACTTGGAATCACAAGCCAAAACTGAGCGAGTTAATTGGTATATCCTGTAGGGTAATTTAATTCATCTGTTTTGTTTTTGTCAAATAAACCGACCAGCTCCTATCTGAGGCTTGTACTGTGTGCACATCAGTCTGGGACGGCTTCAAGTTTCAAGTCTATTCCTTAACAATGTAGAATTTGTAAGGGCTAGTTCTATCCTAATCCAGGCTTTCTCTAAGTTTGAGTTCTACCAGTGCGATAGCGGATCTACAATGCAAGCAGTGTGGTAGTCCTCTAGGCTGGGAACCCCTAAACCTCCTGCTAGTCTATGCTTTGTTAAGAGGGACAGAGCTGTTCTTGGTTTTTTTGCCTTGCCGGATAAACTTGGACATGTGTTTCTTGGCCTGTGTGAAAAAGAATTTTGACATGTTGATAGGAGGGTGCGGAAGAGATCTGGGTATTTGGGTAGAATCATCATCTTATACAGTGCAATTCTCCCAAACCATGAAGTAACATGTCTGGAAAAATCGTCTTACTCGAGGGCCGTCTTTGCCAGGAGGGCAGCAAAGTTATGTTTGAAGAGGTTTATCATAGGAGATGCCAATTTAATGCCTATATAGTCTATTGTGTCTGTCCTTCAGTCTAAATCAAATTTTTGTTTTAATGAATTAATATCTGTGGCAGGCATAGAGATGGGGAGATTCTGTGTCTTGGTAGGGTTAAGTTTGTAAAATGAAACCTGTCCAAAGGCCTTTAACCTGCCTAGCAGTGTTGTAAGGATGAAATGGGATTTGTATGCATTACGATAACGTCATCTGTGAATAAAGCATGTTTGTGTGATTCTTTTCCCATCTCTACACCCGCTGTCCGATCATTGGATCTGATTGCTCAGCTAGTAGTTCAATTGATAAATTGAAAAGGGTAGGGGAGAGTGGACACCCCTGTCTTATTCCATTTTTCAAATAAACAGAGTCTGACAAGACCCCATTATCCAGCACTTTGATGGTAAAAATATAACACTTTAATAGCAGAGTAGATTCAACCAGAGAAGCCAAATTTACCAAGGGTCGAAAAGGCATAGGACCAATTTACTCGGGCAAAACGCCTTTTCTGCGTCAATCATCACAAACACTGATGGTGTCTGTTTCTTTTCACAGTGTTGCATTCAGGAGATAACTCTGCGTGTATTGTCAGGAGCTTGCCTCTTTGGGGTGAAGCCCGTCTGATCATCTTTTATGAGATATGTGGTGACCTTCATCAAGCGACTAGCTAATATTTTGAAATACAGTTTGATATCTGCATTAAGGAGTGAGATAGGCCTGTAGTATGAAGTTTCATTCGGATCTTTACCTGCTTTGGGAATGGTAGTGATTATGTCGTTCATCATATCCGATGGGAAGCTGCTGTCAGGCATTGCTCTGCTATTCCCCATCTAGTTTGCCTTGCCCTTAAGTTTTCCCTCAGTTAAGATGGTGGATGTTGTCTCAACCAGGTGCCATCTTACTTCCTGTTTGATATATATTTCCTGTCCTGCCCTGGACATGTCCTTGCTCAGCTGGCCTTTGCTTGTTGTAGAACTACTGCTCCCAGTCTGCACGCTGCACCTCCTGTGTCCACCCTTGGTGCTACCATTGTCCTGTCTTGTCCCTGCTTGTGTAACAAAAATAAGTCAATTTTCGAGTATGTTTGATGTCGGGAGGAAAAATATGTGAAATCTTTTTAATATGAGTGGTAAACTCTCCAGACATCAAACAACGAGTTGGCTGAAATGACCTGATCCAGTCTGTGTATTGAGTTTGGGGTTTTGAGAGGTCATGTCAATTGTGGTTGTCAGAGGGGCATTAAAGTCCCCGCAGAATAGAAGGTTGCCCCTTTGCACTTTGGTTGCTATCTTCATCACCTTTCGTGCAAATCTTAGTTGATGTCTGTGAGGAGTGTAGAGATTCAGTAACGTGGTTAAAGGCTGAAGGACTCTTCTGGCCTGCAATGTAGCCGCAGATAAGTCCACTTATAGCTTGATCACATTGTAAGGAGTCGGAAGAGTTGAGTGTTTTCTGTAATAGGCCAGCAGTTGGTCTTTGGTGTTGTGGTTCTCATAATCGATCAACTTTGCTTGCATCTGGGACACTTTTTCTTCCAGTGTTTGATGACCATCAGCTAAGTTATTAAATTCAGAAATGTATTCGGCCATTTTGGACTCCACATGGGAAACTTGTTCTTTAATTTCAGATATGGAGAGGGCTTATTAGTTTAAGTAGGTTAGAAGTTAGAGAGGAACGTAGAGCTTCTAATATGTCTTTAAGTAGGTGCTCTGTCACAGCCTTATAGGAAGTTTGGAACGCTCCAAAGGCATCTGTCTCATCAGCCTCTGTGTCTCCCTCCATGTGCTTTGTCTCAGTTTCCCAGGGTTCCGCTTGCGGGTTAAGGTGTAACCTTTGCCACTGTTGGCTTGGCTCTTCAGGAGTTTTAGGGGTTCTGCTGTAGAGACGATTTTATGGGGCGGGCGTTCTTACCCTGCTTTGGCATGTCTCACCACCTGATAGGTATGTTGAGTGTGTTGTCTGAGGTTGTCTTGGGGATTCCCCCTGATGTGATCGCTTTCTGGGAGATTTGTTGTACCGTGCTTGGTGTAGCTGCGCTGGCAAATTGGTCTTCCTGCCGGCTTCTTACCTTCAGCCTCGTGGTGCTGGCGCCATGTTTGCTGTGACTGGGGGTAGCTGGAAAATACTGTGGAATGCGCTTGGTTACCAGGTTGGCATCTTCACCCCTCTTGCCCATAGGCTTAGGGAGGTAAGCAAAGCACTTGTGAGGGTGCTTGGAGTCGCTGGCGAAGGGTGATTATGGTGAGTTGGCTAAACCACGCCCCCTGCACCATATAATTGAACAGTGTGTGCAATGATTTGTTAATATGGTGCAAAGTGCCATTAACCACTTGGAAATTGCAGCTGCACTGGTATCAGTATACAACGGGTGTCAGCTGTAACTAAAAGCTGACACCCAGTTTAACACCCACAGTCGGAATGAGCTTCGATCGTGGGTGTTTAAACTTTTAAATACCGCAATCAGCACCATTTAAATCGCCTGCCAGTGGTTTCACCCCCATGATCACCCCTCCCACCCTGCGCAATCTTCAGGGGGGCCTGATCATTTCTATGGCAGCCCCAGGGGCACATTTACTCCACCAGATTTCTGGCACCTGTTCTTCATGAATCTTTCACTCTCTGCACTACCCTAACAGAGGGCACCACTTGCTACACCTTTAACGTAGGGCGTGCAACACAATTCTTTCGGACTTTGCATTTTAAATGTAGGGCACGGTGCGACTGAGCACCAGAATTCCCCCTAATTTATGTTACATGATGCTTAGTGCGGCTGCTCCACAAAAGTGTCATGTGTGACACAAATGTGATGGTGACACTTTTTAAATACCTGTGCAAGCAGTTTGTACTAATTGATTGTACTATGATTTTTTTGTTTCATTTGTTTTTATTGAAGTTTTTTCAAACATATTTTCACAAAGGAACAATTGCAGTAACATGACATATTATACATCAATTACCTCTGTCTTACTCTGAAAAACAGTATTGCCAGTTTAAATACTTGCTGTATATGCAAAATAAACTTGCCTTACATAAAATGTGCTGTCTTTCGTTATTTTCTTCCAATATATGTTACTCGCATATTGTCTAAACATTTATAACTAAAACAACATAACTGGATAACAGGTCTCACATGCATCAAGTTACTATTCCCACCTCATTTCCCGGATCTTCTAGGGAACGTGCCTTATTATTTCCAGTACCAGTACCTTATTATCTTTTTCCCTTCTACTTTGCACTAGAGCTAAAGGGTTGTGCAGCCCACGGAGCCCATATTTGTTGGATAGGTTGTGATTTGAGCCATCCGTATGCCAGGATTTTTTCTAGTTCGTATACTCTATTTACCTCCTTTGTATATTCCGTCAGAGACGGGGGATTCAATTGTTTCCAATGTCTGCACATTATTAGCCTAGCCACTGAGAATAGTTTACACAGGAGTGCTCTGTTGCCCTTTTCTAGATGGGGTAAATTCAGGTGTAAAAGCGCTTGGGCCGGGTCTTTGGGCACTTTTTGCATAAATATCTGCTCCATTAACTTATATACCTGGCTCCAAAAGCCACTTATGTATAGACAATCCCACAATATGTGAAAAAGTGTACCCTTTCCTCCGTAATTCCTCCAGCAGTAAGGAGATGCCCCAGGGTATGCTATATGAATTTGATCAGGGGTGAAATACCAATGTAGTACTGTTTTTAAGGCATTTTCCACCTGGGCACTGCATTTCAGGGATTTGTGTGTCTCCCTGAGGGCGTCCTTCCATTCTGCCTCAGAAAATTCTTTAGCTAGGATCTTTTCCTATTTTGAGAATGGCTGAGATTTTTTAAAATCCCATGCTCCTGTCAATTGGCTATAAAACGGGAACAAGCCCTTTTTTGTCGCTACTAGGAGTGTAAGGAGGCTTTCATCGAATTTACATTTCCGTGCTAATAACACGGAATGTTATATGTTTTACTCTTAAGTACAAGAAAATATCTCTTGATATTAGGCCAAATGTTTGAATTAAATTCGTCAAAGGGGATTACCTTTTGGTCCTTGAGAATTTGTGATATTTTGGTTATACCTCTTTCTTTCCATTTTTTAACATAGGTTCCCCCTAAAGCTATATCTAGTATCTCTATTGGAAGTTCCCTGATATTCATGGTAGAAAAAGATCCTTTAGACTGCAAATTTTCCCAACACGGTATGATTGCCTTAGTAATCGGAGATAACAATAATACTTTCTCTGGCATTAAGCTACTAGCATATAGAATCTCTTTAATATGGAAATCTCCTGCTACTGTTTGTTTAATTTGCATCCAAGGCATATGTGTTTCTGCGGTTGGAGAATCCCACCATTTGGCTGCATTGGCTAGTATTGACGCTTGATAATAAGCTTTTATGTCCGGTATACCCATACCCCCTGAGAATTTATGCTTAGACATGATAGCTCTGGCAATTCTAGGTCTGCAACCTCCCCAAATACACTGAGACGCCATCTTCTGAGCCTCTGTAAAGAAACCGTTTGGTACTGGTACTGGTAATCTGTGGAATAAATATAGCATCCTAGGTAGCAACATTTTAAATGCTGCTATTCTTCCTATCCACGCCACTTCTGCTTTTTGTATTTGTGCAGCTTCTTGTTTCAGTTTTGTTAGGAGCTTTTGGTGATTATGTTTGTATAATTGGCTATGTGTCTTGGTTACCATTATCCCTAGACACTGTATCTGTTCCATTTGCCAGTCAAATGGGTACCTTTGTTTTAAAATTTCTATAGAGGACTGAGGAATGAAAAGGGGCATTGCTTGCTTTTTTTTGCGTATTTAATTTATAATACAACAATTTGCTGAATGCGGAGATCACTTCCATTGATTTTTCTAGGGAAGTTTTTGGTTGTGACATGGATAATATAATGTCGTCCGCGTAAAGCGAAATAAGATGTGATTTGCCACCCACCTTGATTCCTTGTATGTCGGGGTGATGTCTGAGCATAGCTGCCAGAGGTTCTAGAGAAAGAATAAAAACTAAAGGGGACAATGGACACCCTTGACGGGTTCCATTTGTAATTTGGAAAGATTCTGATAAGGTGCCATTGGTAAACAGCCTGGCTGATGGTTTAGAGTATAGGGCTTTAATAGCCCTCAGGAAGTTCCCGGTGATACCCATGGTCTGTAATGCCGAGAAGGCGTACGACCAGTGAATTTGGTTGAACGCCTTCTTGGCGTTCAAGGCTAACAAAATTGCAGGCGTCCTACGGGAGTCAATGATTTGTGTTAGATTTAGGATTAGAGATGAGCGAACATGCTCGTCCGAGCTTGATGCTCGGTCGAGCATTAGGGTACTCGAAACTGCTCGTTACTCGGACGAATACTTCGCCCGCTCGAGAAAATGGCAGCTCCCGCCGTTTTGCTTTTTGCCGGCCAGAAACAGAGCCAATCACAAGCCAGGAGACTCTGCACTCCACCCAGCATGACGTGGTACCCTTACACGTCGATAGCAGTGGTTGGCTGGCCAGATCAGGTGACCCTGGGATAGACTAGCCGCTGGCCGCGCTGCTCGGATCATTCTGTCTCTGGATGCCGCTAGGGAGAGAGCTGCTGCTGCTCAGGGAAAGCGTTAGGGTGTTCTATTAGCTTACTGTTAGGCAGGAGTGATTCTCAAAGAACCCAACAGCCCTTCTTAGGGCTACAATAACGTTCTACTTTTTTTATTTTAATTTGCATCTTTTACCATTTTGTGAGGAATTAGCAGGGGGACTTGCTACCGTTGTGTTTAGCTCTTAGTGGCACACATATCCATAGCAAAGACCGAAGTGGGAAAATTCAGTAGGGGTTGGATTTCTATTAGGCAATAACTCAGTGTCATCTCATCTGGCATAGTACTGTGCTTCCTTTGATACTTGGCTAGAAAATAGCCATAGGAGAATACAAACAGCTTCTTGAAGCCTACAGTAGCGTTCTATATATTTGATTTCTGGTTGATCTGCTGGTGGCTGTAGTTTCTGCAGTGCATGTACTTGCCAATTCTGAGCAATTTGTAGTGAGACTTGCGACCGCTGTGTTCTGCGCTTAGTGGCGCACATATCCATAGCAAAGGCTGAAGTGGCAAAATTCAGTAGGGGTTGGATTTCTATTAGGCAATAACTCAGTGTCATCTCATCTGGCATAGTACTGTGCTTCCTTTGATACTTGGCTAGAAAATAGCCATAGGAGAATACAAACAGCTTCTTGAAGCCTACAGTAGCGTTCTATATATTTGATTTCTGGTTGATCTGCTGGTGGCTGTAGTTTCTGCAGTGCATGTACTTGCCAATTCTGAGCAATTTGTAGTGAGACTTGCGACCGCTGTGTTCTGCGCTTAGTGGCGCACATATCCATAGCAAAGGCTGAAGTGGCAAAATTAAGTAGGGGTTGGATTTCTATTAGGCAATAACTCAGTGTCATCTCATCTGGCATAGTACTGTGCTTCCTTTGATACTTGGCTAGAAAATAGCCATAGGAGAATACAAACAGCTTCTTGAAGCCTACAGTAGCGTTCTATATATTTGATTTCTGGTTGATCTGCTGGTGGCTGTAGTTTCTGCAGTGCATGTACTTGCCAATTCTGAGCAATTTGTAGTGGGACTTGCGACCGCTGTGTTCTGCGCTTAGTGGCGCACATATCCATAGCAAAGGCTGAAGTGGCAAAATTCAGTAGGGGTTGGATTTCTATTAGGCAATAACTCAGTGTCATCTCATCTGGCATAGTACTGTGCTTCCTTTGATACTTGGCTAGAAAATAGCCATAGGAGAATACAAACAGCTTCTTGAAGCCTACAGTAGCGTTCTATATATTTGATTTCTGGTTGATCTGCTGGTGGCTGTAGTTTCTGCAGTGCATGTACTTGCCAATTCTGAGCAATTTGTAGTGAGACTTGCGACCGCTGTGTTCTGCGCTTAGTGGCGCACATATCCATAGCAAAGGCTGAAGTGGCAAAATTAAGTAGGGGTTGGATTTCTATTAGGCAATAACTCAGTGTCATCTCATCTGGCATAGTACTGTGCTTCCTTTGATACTTGGCTAGAAAATAGCCATAGGAGAATACAAACAGCTTCTTGAAGCCTACAGTAGCGTTCTATATATTTGATTTCTGGTTGATCTGCTGGTGGCTGTAGTTTCTGCAGTGCATGTACTTGCCAATTCTGAGCAATTTGTAGTGAGACTTGCGACCGCTGTGTTCTGCGCTTAGTGGCGCACATATCCATAGCAAAGGCCGAAGTGGCAAAATTCAGTAGGGGTTGGATTTCTATTAGGCAATAACTCAGTGTCATCTCATCTGGCATAGTACTGTGCTTCCTTTGATACTTGGCTAGAAAATAGCCATAGGAGAATACAAACAGCTTCTTGAAGCCTACAGTAGCGTTCTATATATTTGATTTCTGGTTGATCTGCTGGTGGCTGTAGTTTCTGCAGTGCATGTACTTGCCAATTCTGAGCAATTTGTAGTGGGACTTGCGACCGCTGTGTTCTGCGCTTAGTGGCGCACATATCCATAGCAAAGGCCGAAGTGGCAAAATTCAGTAGGGGTTGGATTTCTATTAGGCAATAACTCAGTGTCATCTCATCCGGCATAGTACTGTGCTTCCTTTGATACTTGGCTAGAAAATAGCCATAGGAGAATACAAACAGCTTCTTGATCTTGAAGCCTACAGTAGCGTTCTATATATTTGATTTCTGGTTGATCTGCTGGTGGCTGTAGTTTCTGCAGTGCATGTACTTGCCAATTCTGAGCAATTTGTAGTGGGACTTGCGACCGCTGTGTTCTGCGCTTAGTGGCGCACATATCCATAGCAAAGGCCGAAGTGGCAAAATTCAGTAGGGGTTGGATTTCTATTAGGCAATAACTCAGTGTCATCTCATCTGGCATAGTACTGTGCTTCCTTTGATACTTGGCTAGAAAATAGCCATAGCAATAGGATAGCATTGTTTGGTTTTAAAAACTCAAAAAAAAACAAAAAACACAAAAAAAAAAAAAAAAACACAAAAAAAACAAAAAAAAGTAAAAAAAAAAATAAAGTTATAACTCTCATTTTAAAAATGTTTAACCCGAGGGCTAGGGGTAGAGGACGAGGGCGGGGACGTGGGCGTCCAACTACTGCAGGGGTCAGAGGCCGTGGTCCTGGGCGGGGTGAGACACCACCTGCTGATGAGGGAGCAGGGGAACGCCGCAGAGCTACACTCCCTAGGTTCATGTCTGAAGTTACTGGGACTCGTGGTAGAGCACTGTTGAGGCCAGAACAGTGCGAACAGGTGATGTCGTGGATTGCTGACAATGCTTCGAGCAATTTGTCCACCACCAGTCAGTCTTCCACGCAGTCCACCCATGTCACCGAAATCGCCACTCCTCCAGCTCCTGCACCTCAGCCTCCTCCCCCCCAGTCTGCCCCCTCCCAGGAAAATTTGGCATTTGAACCGGCATACTCTGAGGAACTGTTTTCTGGACCCTTCCCACAGTCACAAACCACTTGTCCGGTTGCTGCTGAGCAATTTTCCGATGCCCAGGTTTTCCACCAGTCACAGTCTGTGGGTGATGATGACCTTCTTGACGTAGTGAAAGTGTGTAAAGAGGTGTCCGACGATGAGGAGACACGGTTGTCAGACAGTGGGGAAGTTGTTGTCAGGGCAGGAAGTCCGAGGGGGGAGCAGACTGAGGGATCGGAGGATGATGAGGTGACAGACCCAAGCTGGGTTGAGAGGCCGGGTGAACACAGTGCTTCTGAGACGGAGGAGAGTCCTCGACCTGAACAGGTTGGAAGAGGCAGTGGTGGGGCCAGACGGAGAGGCAGGGCCAGAGCTGGTGCATCAGCGCCACTGTCAACTAGTGAAGCTCCCGTGGTGAGGGCTCTTGCGGCGAGGGCTAGATCTTCAGAAGTGTGGAGGTTCTTTAAGGAAACACCGGATGACCGACGGACTGTGGTGTGCAACATTTGCCAAACCAGGCTCAGCAGGGGTTCCACCACTACTAGCTTAACTACCACCAGTATGCGCAGGCATATGAATGCTAAGCACCCCACTCAGTGGCAACAAGCCCGTTCACCTCCGGCCGTGCACACCACTGCTCCTTCCCCTGTGTCAGCTGCTAGTCAGCCCCCTGCCCAGGACCCTGCCACAAAAACCCCATCGTCGCCTCCACGATCCTCCACAGCATCCACCAGCGTTCAGCTCTCCATACCCCAGACGCTGGAGCGGAAACGCAAATATAGTGCAACCCACCCGCACGCCCAAGCCCTTAATGTGCACATCTCCAGATTGCTTAGCCTGGAGATGCTGCCCTATAGGCTAGTAGAGACCGAGGCCTTTCGCAACCTCATGGCGGCGGCCGCCCCTCGGTATTCGGTCCCCAGCCGCCACTACTTTTCCCGATGTGCCGTCCCAGCCCTGCACCAGCACGTGTCAGACAACATCATCCGTGCCCTGACCAACGCCGTTTCTGACAAGGTCCACCTGACCACGGACACGTGGACGAGTGCTGCCGGGCAGGGCCACTATATATCGCTGACGGCACATTGGGTTAACTTGGTGGAGGCTGGGACCGAGTCTGACCCTGGGGCTGCTCATATACTGCCGACGCCGAGGATTGCGGGGCCTACCTCGGTCCAGGTGTTTCAGGCCTACTATGCCTCCTCCTCCTCCCACCCCTCCTCCACCTCCTCCTCCGAACTACCATCCGTGGGCACGGCGCCATCAGTCGGTAGCTCTAGGCACAGCAGCAGTGCCGTCGCTAAGCGACAGCAGGCGGTGCTCAAACTGCTGAGCCTAGGCGACAAAAGGCACACCGCCCAAGAGCTATTACAGGGCATCACGGCGCAGACTGATCTGTGGCTGGCACCGCTGAACCTCAAGCCGGGAATGGTTGTGTGTGACAACGGCCGTAACCTGGTGGCGGCTCTGCAACTCGGCAGACTGACACATGTGCCATGCCTGGCCCATGTGTTAAATCTGATAGTGCAGCGTTTCCTCAAGACATACCCCAATCTGTCTGATTTGCTCACGAAGGTGCGCCGCATCTGTGCGCATTTCAGGAAGTCCAGCCCAGATGCTGCCACTCTCAGGGCAGCGCAGCGCCGCCTCCAACTGCCCGCTCACCGACTGTTGTGCGACGTGCCCACGAGGTGGAATTCAACACTGACCATGTTATCCAGAGTTTACCAGCAGCGCAGAGCGATTGTAGACTGCCAGATGTCAACTTCCACCAGAACTGGTAGTCAGGTCAGTCAGCTTCCTCAAGTCTACAATGAGGAGTGGACGTGGATGTCTGATATCTGTCAGGTGCTGAGTAACTTTGAGGAGTCAACACAGATGGTCAGTGGCGATGCCGCCATCATCAGCCTCACCATCCCGCTGCTTGGCCTGTTGAAAAACTCTCTGGTCAGCATGAAGTCGGAAGCTTTGCGCTCGTCACAAGAGACGGGGGAAGAATATTCCCTTGTTGATAGCCAAAGCACCCTGAGGTCTGTTTCTCAGCGCATATCGGAGGAGGTGGAGGTGGAGGAGGATGAGGAGGAAGAGGAGGAGAATGTTGGCGAGACACAAGAGGGGACCATTGTTGAGTCCTTCACTGTTCAGCGTGTATGGGCAGAAGAAGAGGAGTTGGAGGAGTTGGAGGAGGAGGAAATGGACAGTCAGGCCAGTGAGGGGAGTGAATTCTTACGCGTTGGTACTCTGGCGCATATGGCAGATTTCATGCTAGGCTGCCTATCCCGTGACCCTCGCGTTCAAAGAATTTATTCCAGCACCGATTACTGGGTGTTCACTCTCCTGGACCCACGGTACAAGCAAAATCTTCCCACTCTCATCCCTGGAGAGGAAAGGAGTGTGAGAATGCATGAATACCAGCAGGCCCTGGTGCACAAGCTGAAACAGTATTTCCCTTCTGACAGCGCTAGCGGCAGAGTGCGTAGTTCTGCGGGACAAGTAGCGAGGGAGAGTAGGCGAGCAGGCAGCTTGTCCAGCACTGGCAAGGGTACGCTTTACAAGGCTTTTGCCAGCTTTATGTCACCCCAGCAAGACACTGTCACCTGTCCCCAGTCTCGGCAGAGTAGGGCTGATCTTTACAGAAAGATGGTGAGGGAGTACGTAGCTGACCATACCATCGTCCTAAATGATCACACAGCTCCCTACAACTACTGGGTTTCAAAGCTGGACATGTGGCACGAACTGGCGCTCTACGCCTTGGAGGTTCTTGCCTGCCCTGCCGCTAGCGTCTTGTCCGAGCGGGTTTTCAGTGCAGCTGGTGGCATCATCACCGATAAGCGTACACGCCTGTCGACTGACAGCGCTGACAGGCTGACGCTTATCAAGATGAATAAAGCATGGATTTCTCCTAATTTCCAATCTCCAGCAGGTGAAGGAAGCTCAACCTGAATAATTTATCCACTCCTCCTCCTCCTCCTCATTTTCCTCCTTCTCCTGCTCTTTGTACAGTAAAGCAGAGGAAACTGGCTATTTTTTGACAGGGCCCACTGGCTCTACCTATAGTACTTTATGCATTTAATTTTTCTGGAGGGCCACCTACCCGGTCCTCTGTTTGAAACAATTTTTGTGAGTGCCACATACAGGCACTCAATCTATTCCATTTTTCTGGAGGGCCACCTACCCGGTCCTCTGTTTTAAAAAATTTTTGGGACTGCCACATACAGGCACTCAATCTATTCCATTTTACTGCAGGGCCACCTACCTGCTCCTCTGGTTTGAACAATTTTTGGGACTGCCACATACAGGCACTCAATCTATTCCATTTTACTGCAGGGCCACCTACCTGCTCCTCTGGTTTGAACAATTTTTGGGACTGCCACATACAGGCACTCAATCTATTCCATTTTACTGGAGGGCCACCTACCTGCTCCTCTGGTTTGAAACATTTTTGGGACTGCCACATACAGGCACTCAATCTATTCCATTTTACTGCAGGGCCACCTACCTGCTCCTCTGGTTTGAACAATTTTTGGGACTGCCACATACAGGCACTCAATCTATTCCATTTTACTGGAGGGCCACCTACCTGCTCCTCTGGTTTGAAACATTTTTGGGACTGCCACATACAGGCACTCAATCTATTCCATTTTACTGCAGGGCCACCTACCTGCTCCTCTGGTTTGAACAATTTTTGGGACTGCCACATACAGGCACTCAATCTATTCCATTTTACTGCAGGGCCACCTACCTGCTCCTCTGGTTTGAACAATTTTTGGGACTGCCACATACAGGCACTCAATCTATTCCATTTTACTGCAGGGCCACCTACCTGCTCCTCTGGTTTGAACAATTTTTGGGACTGCCACATACAGGCACTCAATCTATTCCATTTTACTGCAGGGCCACCTACCTGCTCCTCTGGTTTGAACAATTTTTGGGACTGCCACATACAGGCACTCAATCTATTCCATTTTACTGGAGGGCCACCTACCTGCTCCTCTGGTTTGAAACATTTTTGGGACTGCCACATACAGGCACTCAATCTATTCCATTTTACTGCAGGGCCACCTACCTGCTCCTCTGGTTTGAACAATTTTTGTGAGTGCCACATACAGGCACTCAATCTATTCCATTTTTCTGGAGGGCCACCTACCCGGTCCTCTGTTTTAAAAAATTTTTGGGACTGCCACATACAGGCACTCAATCTATTCCATTTTACTGCAGGGCCACCTACCTGCTCCTCTGGTTTGAACAATTTTTGGGACTGCCACATACAGGCACTCAATCTATTCCATTTTACTGCAGGGCCACCTACCTGCTCCTCTGGTTTGAACAATTTTTGGGACTGCCACATACAGGCACTCAATCTATTCCATTTTACTGGAGGGCCACCTACCTGCTCCTCTGGTTTGAAACATTTTTGGAACTGCCACATACAGGCACTCAATCTATTCCATTTTACTGCAGGGCCACCTACCTGCTCCTCTGGTTTGAACAATTTTTGGGACTGCCACATACAGGCACTCAATCTATTCCATTTTACTGCAGGGCCACCTACCTGCTCCTCTGGTTTGAACAATTTTTGGGACTGCCACATACAGGCACTCAATCTATTCCATTTTACTGCAGGGCCACCTACCTGCTCCTCTGGTTTGAACAATTTTTGGGACTGCCACATACAGGCACTCAATCTATTCCATTTTACTGGAGGGCCACCTACCTGCTCCTCTGGTTTGAAACATTTTTGGGACTGCCACATACAGGCACTCAATCTATCCCATTTTACTGGAGGGCCACCTACCTGCTCCTCTGGTTTGAAAAATGTTTGGGACTGCCACATACAGGCACTATCCAAATTAAATTGTCTCCATAGCAGCCTCCACACGTTGTCTCCATTGCTACCTCCAAAAGTCGTCCATATAGCTGCCTCCATACATCGTCCCTTTATCAAACGAGGTGTGTCAGGCAGAAATTTGGGTTGTTTTCATGGATTCCACATCAAAGTTGTTAACTTTGTCGCCACCCTGCTGTGTAATCCCCAAAATATACTGGCAAACTTTTACCATTTAGGGATATTATTTCAGCGCTTCTTGCGCATCTGTTTACATTCCCCTCACCCGGCATATCCTAAACTTATAAGAACGCTACTACACTTGATCTTATACAAAAGGTTCTTAGAAGTGCTGTTTGGGGAGTAGCCTAGAGACAGGGGCTTGGATTGGCGAAAGCTCGCCTGGCAGCGGAGCGCCAGCTCCATGCCAAGATCCAACTAACATAGTTTTAACTGCAGCACCTTTAATCTACTACTAGTTCACTGCCTCCATACATCGTCCCCTTATCAAACGAGCTGTGTCAGGCAGAATTTTGGGTTGTTTTCATGGCTTCCATGTTAACTTTGTCGCCACCCTGCTGTGTAATCCACAAAATATACTGGCAAACTTTTATCATGTACCGATATTATTTGAGCGCTTCTTGCTCACCTCCTTTGGTTCCTCTCTGCCACCCATTGGTTTGAAGCCTGAGTCCATTTAGGGTATGTCGCCATGACACTCTCTAGCCTGCTGCCGCTGCCTCTGCATGCCGTCCCCTATAGTGTCAGGGTCAATTATTGGATGTTTTAGATGCTATCTAGCTTCATTCTGTCACTCTGTCATGGCCATGCTGTTGCCCATAATTTTGGCATAATGGTGCGATTATGCAGCCTCAGAGGCATCCATGCATGCTGCCCCTGCTGTTTCCTGTCCATTTCCGTGGTGTTTCCATCCTTTTCTGAGGTTCCCAGGTGTTTGGCCAAGCTTCCCTGTGCAGAGCCTTGGTCCCCTTGAAAAATGCTCGAGTCTCCCATTGACTTCAATGGGGTTCGTTATTCGAGACGAGCACTCGAGCATCGGGAAAAGTTTGTCTCGAATAACGAGTACCCGAGCATTTTAGTGTTCGCTCATCTCTATTTAGGATCCTTCTCGTGTTGTCTGCACCCTGTCTACCTTTGATAAACCCTGTCTGGTCTGTTGTTATTAAGGAGGGGAGGAATTTCATTAATCTGGCTGCTAGAATTTTTGCGTAAATCTTAATCTCTACATTGAGTAACAAAATCGGCCGGAAGTTTTGTGGTTGATCTGGCTTTTTGCCTGGTTTAGGCAATGTTATTATTAATGCTTGCTGGTTTTCAGCTGGGAACACTCCTGTGGACATTGCAGACGCATACATCTGTGTCATAAGTGGAGTTAATACACAGATGATAAATAAATGCAAAACATGTCAACCAAAGTTTACCAATAACATGAGGTACAATGGGGGGATTTATCAACGCACTTGTGCCACAATTCTGGTGCCAAAATCAGAGGTATCAAGGCATTTAGACCTTTTTTGGGCACTTTCCTGTCTTCTCCGATTATGGGTGCATGGCCTTCAGGAGATGGGTGTGGCCTCACATGAAAGTGGCTTGACTTGAGGGAAATCTTCTGTGCGCCCAAAAGTAGGAACAGACAGTCTTATCCTGCACCAGAATTAAACATCACAGTAATAAATCTGGTGCAGCAAAAGACAAGACAACCTGAGACATATTGGGGCACATTTACTTAGATGGAAAATGCCCTAAAAGTGCTATTTCCACGTCTAATGCTATGTCCGGCAATTCACTAAGATTGTGCACCAGAAATCATGAATCTGTTGCTTCTATGCACTATGCACTATGTTTTTGCGTTAATTTATGAAAAAATGGATATTTGGTAAAAAGTTTAAAAAAATTGCAATTATTGAAATTCTACTTTTTCCACACTAAGTCAGAACAGCAAAAATAACTTGATAACTAACATTTACCTGTTTTATGTTGAAATGTTTTTTTTTTTAACTTGTCCTCACATTTTTGTAGGATGTTATGTGGCTTAGAACTTTAAGTGCGATTTTTCACATAGCACTTCAGATAAAACAGATACACTACACAAAGGTTTTTTTAGTTGTTTATGTTGTAAATTGTAAAAGGTTTTTAATTTTTCTTAAATACATTGGTAGAACGATAATTGTGGTTACTGATCTGGAACATCTCCTCGGCCACACTCAGATTACCTTGCATGGTGGATGAATATAGACATTTAGTTAGAATACTATTCAGACATTGTGGGAACTGCAAGTATATCTCTACTACTAAAGATCTGAATCAGATACCTACAGGTACTGTTCCCTTATTTTGCTCTGTGTGCAATTCTCTGCCTGAAAGAAACCTCTGAGGATTGTAGAAGCAGAGGGCAATATACCTTTATCTGTGGAATAGCCTGCCTCAGGATCTGGTCACAGCAGGGACAGCAGAGAGCTTCAAGAAGGGTCTAGATGCCTTTTTACACCTAAATAACATTGATGGTTATGTTATATAGGATTGTTTCCCCTAAATCCCTTCCTCATTGAATCCCTTCCATTCCTTGGTTGAACTTGATGGACAAGTGTCTTTTTTCAACCGTATAAACTATGATACTATGATACCTGGATAGGTTGATGTAAGTGTTTAAGTGTTCTCTTTATTTTTGAGCAGTATTCTCACTATATATTAAAGAAATAAAGGTAGATATGCTATTGATATAAAAAGAGTTAGTAACTTCTTTATCTGCTTGAGGTGGACTGAGCTCTCAATTCTTTTAGAAACACTGCTCACTGCAGGAGAAAGAGCAGAAATAATACATATAACAATACTAATTATTGTCTGTTATTATCTGCTTTTTATATTTGTGAAAGGAAAGCGAGACTTTAAGGGGTTAATAATCATAGTTTGCCATGCAGTGTTATCTGTGGTTTATAATTTACTTGAACTTAACCAAGAGTTTTATGTTGTAGCTGAGACATTACATGAAGATAACGTGTATCAAGGATCTGCAGGTATCAAGATTATGCTTTAACCATAAAGGGGAAATCTCTGAACCGTTAGAGATTATTAATTCATTAAATAAAGACATTAATGATACTTGGATGCAAGGACTCGCAGCTTCTATTGGTTCATTTGATGAATCACTTCCTCCAGATCAGCAGCTGAACATTTCTCCTGCGGATATAATCTGGATAAATAATAAGGTAGGTCATTATACAATTTACTTTATTTCTATACCATTGGAGGCTCTGTCCGCTGTGTAGCAATGGGGTCATGGTTCTGAGCATTAACCCCTTAAAGAGGCAGCCAGTTTATAGCTTAGGGCTCCGCCCCATTTTTTGGATCTGACTTGCGTCACTTTAAATGGTTATAATTTTGAACATTGTTACTTATCAAAACCATTCTGAGATAGTTATTCTCCCCACATGTTGTACTTCAGTATAGTTGTAAATTTTGGCTGATAAGTTTTGTGCTTATGTACAAAAAAAAAGAAAAAATGAAGAATTTTTTTGAAAAATGTGCCATTTTTGAAATTCGAAATCATCACATTTTCAGGCAGATAGATTTATCACCTAAATAAGTTGCTGAATAACATTTCCCATGTGTCTAGTTTACATTTTCATAATTTTTGAAATGTCTGGATAATTTATTCTGATGTCACGCGGCTTACAAATCGAATATCAATTTTCCGTATTTTCGGAATTGACTATACTGTTTTGAATGAAATTTTACAAATTTAACATAAAAAACCCTATATAATCAACCCATTTTCAAATCTGCACCCCTCAAGCTATCAGAAACTGCTTTTAGGAGGATTGTTAACTCCTTAAGTTTTTCATAGTAATTGCATCAATATGGAGGTAAAATTTAGAATAGTAAAATTTTGCCGGTTATACTTTAATTTAGCCGTAAAATTTACACATTTCCAAAAGATGAAAAGAGAAAAACCACCTTTCAATTTGTTATGCAATTTCTCCCGAGTAAAGTGACCCCCCAAATTTGGCTATTACTTGTTTTATGGGCGCAGAGTACTGCACAGGAGGGAAGGAGGGACCTGCCAGGATTTTAGTTTCCTTATTCCCCCCTTTTGTAGGCTATAAAATTTTAGCTTTTTCGTTATTGGGGCCATGTGACTGCATTTATGTTGCAGGATGAGATTCTTTTTCCAGTGTTACTATTTTGGGGTTGGTATTCCCTATTGTTGAAAATATAGGAACTTTTTTTGAGGGAAGGAGCAGAAAAGCATTAAATCTGTACTGGATGTTTTCCAGTTTTTTGGTGTTCACCATATACCCTAATAATCATGTTATCTTTATTCTTTGGGTCGATACAATTATGGGGATACCAGACTTGAATATTTTTTCTTATGTTTTACTATATTTGCCAAATAAAACACTAATGTGGTGAAAAATCTATTATTTGTGTATCGCCTCCTTCCAAGTGGCATAACATTTTTACTTTTTTGGCTACGGAGCTGGTTGAGGCTTGTTTTTTTGCGGGACATGTTATACTTTGCAACAGTATTATTCTGGAGTACATATATTTTTTGTTCACTTTTTATTGCATTTTTGTGGGTTTCAATAGGTAACAATCATAATTTTTTCCGTTTTTTAGAATTATTTTCTTTTATTCTACGGGTTGTTACGGGCGCGGTGATATATATATGTGGGGTTTGTGTTATGATTTAGAGTGTTTTTTGCGTTTTCACCATGGGACATGAACAATCAATCATCTGTTGTACTCTGATGTATTGCAGGATATTAGCAGGGGCAGATAAAAAAGGTCAGTGCTCAACTCTTCTAAGTCACAATTCACATTCAGTAGGCAATCTCACCACCTTTTCTTCAGTTAGAAATTGAGTATCTCCTAGGTTTCCTGCCTTTTCTTCAATCTCCCAAAAACTGGATTCCAATGCACCCCTGAACCACTGCCGCGTCCTGTGCCAGAAGATAAACGAACAAATAGTGCAGAATCCCAAGGTTCAAGAGGGATATCAGAAAGAATATAGCTATCATTCCACAAAATACCCAAGGATACCCGTTATAGATTACCTCCCAAAAATACACAAGAGTTTGAACAAACCCCCGGGACAACCCATAGTCTCGGGGATCTGTTCTCTTACTAGTCGACTATCAGAGTATATTGATTTTTTTTCTACAGAGACATGTGGTTAATATGAATTCTTATTTGAGGGATTCTCAGCAGGTTATTGAGGCGATCGCATATGTATTAATCATTCATTTTATTATTAAAAAAAAAAAAAAAAAAAAAACCTGATAGGTCCGCTGTTTTAGGGCATCTGATTGGTTGCAACTACGTGTGGCATATTTTGAACTGTTTTTTTTCCTTTTGGGATAATTTTACCCTTGAGAGAAACTATCTGCCTTCTGTGTATAGGTCCTTTTTGCATAGAAGTGCAATTGCTAATTGTGGACACATCGGCATTATGCACAGACTGTTTATCCACAAATCCTAAAAAAGGAATGTAGCACTGCTACTTTTGCCATTTTGAAGTGCCCTCAGTATGCGCTGCCCACTGACACCTGCCACACTGATTCTAGACAAGAGAAGTTGGGAGGGAGCTCACACAGTCAGATGGAAATTTAACAATTGATTCAAATGAGTTGGGTTTAGCATGGGGGTGCAAATCTGATTTCACTGGCCCCAACCAACCACAAGCCTCAACTATCCCAAGAAACAGAATTTCACCTGTATGAACTGGACCTAATGCCATTTTTATAATTCCTTCTGGGAATGTATAATTTAACAATTCATACAGGATACAGACACACAGTATGTACATGCAGTCATGGCCATAAGTTTTGAGAATGATACAAATGTTAATTTTTACAAAGTCTACTGAATCAGGTTTTGAAATGGCAAAATGTTATAAAGAGGGATCAGCTTAACAGCAATTAATTGTAAAGTTGAACTTTTTTCCCCAAAACACATTTCAACTTCATTGCAGGCCTGCCTTAAAAGGAGCAGCAGACAATGTTTCAGTGGTTGCTCCAGTAACACAGCTGTGGGTGTTGATGAGGACAGGGCTGGAGATCAATATGTCTTGATTAAGTAAATATCACACCACTGGACACTTTAACAGGAGGCTTTTGCTTGGCATAATTGATTCTCTTCTGTTAACCATGGTTATCTCTAAATAAACATGTGCAGTCGTCATTACACTGCACAAAACTGGCCTAACAGGGAAGAGTATCGCAGCTAGAAAGATTGCACCTCAGTCACCAATCTATCATTTTATCAAGGAATTCAAGGAGAAAGGTTCCAATGTTGTCAAAACGGCTCCAGGGCGCCCAAGAAGGACCAGCAAGCGCCACGAGCGTCTCTTACAAGTGTTTTAGCTTGGGGATTGGGCTACCAGCAGTGCAGAGCTTGCTCAGGTATGGCAGCAGGAAGGTGTGAGTGCATCTGCATCCACTGTGAGGAAGAGACTCTTGGAGCAGGGCAGCAAAGCAGTCAATTCTCTCTAGAAAAAACATCAGGGACAGACTGATATTCTTCAAAATGTACAGAGAGTGGACTGCTGAGGACTGGGGGAAAGTCATTTTCTATGCCGAATCCCCTTTCCGATTGTTTGGAACATCTGGAAAACAGCTTTTTCAGAGAAAATAAGGTGAGCGATACCACCAGACTTGTCTCATGCCAACTGTAAAGCATCCTGCAACCATTCATGTGTGGGGTTGTTTCTCAGCCAAGGGAATCGGCTCTCTCACAGTCTTGCCTAAAAACACATCCATGAATAAAGAATGGGACAAGAATGTCCTCCAAGAGCAACTTCTCCGAACGGTCCAAGAGCAGTTTGGTGATCAACAATGCCTTTTCCTGCATGATGGAGCACCTTGCCATAAATAAATGGCTCAGGAAACAAAACATCGAGATTTTGGGTCCATGCCCTGGAAACTCCCCAGATCTTAATCCCATTGCAAACTTGTGGTCAATCATCAAGAGACGGGTGGACTAACAAAAACCAACAAATTGTGACAAAATTCAAGCATTGATTGTGCAAGAATGGACGGTTATCAGTCAGGATTTGGTCCAGAAGTTGATTGAGCGCTGCCAGGGAGAATTGCAGAGGTCCTGAAGAAGAGGGGCAACACTGCAAATATTGACTTGCTGCAGTAACTCATTCTAACTGTCAATAAAAGCTTCTGTTCCTCATAATATGATTGCACTTGTATCTATGTATGTGATAAAAACATCTGACAAACCAGAGGGCGACAGATCATATGAAAATATAATATTTGTGTAATTCTCAAAACTTAGGGCCATAACTGTACTGGATACAGACACAGTTTCATATACAGTATAACTGCATGTACATATAGTATACAGACACGCCGCATGTACATACAGGATACAGACACATTCACAAATACAGTATAACCACATGTACATACAGTATAGAGACATAGTAATTCTCATACAGTATTCCCTGATGCACATACATTATTCAGACACAGTCACATATACATTATACACTCATGCACATGCAGGATACAGAAACAGTCATTCCCATACAGTACACAGAATCACCTCATGCACATACATATATAGACACATATACAGTATACATTCATTCACATGTTGTATACAGGCACAGTCACATATACAGTGTACACTCATGGACATACAGGGGGTTATTTATCACTGAGCGCCATTATCTGATTGCCCCATCTCTGCTCTAGTGCAGTCCGATACATCCGTTCCCTTAATGTATCTGGCAGGGTCTTGCCGCCATTATTTACCAATATGGCAGGAGACGACTAGTGGAAGCCAATGTACTCAGGGAGTCAGGTGGGGCCAGAGGTGCAGGCACGGAGAGGGGCGGGTCCAGAAGTGCAGTCAGGGAGAGAGGAGAGGCCAGAGGTGCAGTAAATGAGATGGGCAGGGCCAGAGGTGCAGGCAGGGAGAGGGGAGTGGCCAGAGGTGCAGTCAGAGATTTGCAACTTTCTGACACTTGTCTGGTATTTCAGCACTGATATAGTGTGGACTCTATAGTGTGAACAAACTACAGGCTGGCACCTGGATATGTGCATAGGGCATGGGCAGCAGGGCTATTGTGCTGGCTGCATCCTGTAATCCTGGTATATGTGCCCCAGAGATGTACATACCATTGTTTACTTTTCAGAGCCAGAACAACACCCCCTCAGTCAGTCAGCACCTTAGGCGATCGCTTACCCTCACCTACCCATCGTCCCGGACCTGCCTCCAAACATCACTATTCAATATCTCTAGTCATTCTTCCACAGGGTTTTTCAGAAAAAAAAAAAAATATTAGTTGTCAACTATATTAATGAAGTGATGATGATCATTTTATATGTAGGGTGAAATATATCCATTAACTGAAACACAAAGATGTGTGCTCAATGTATAAAACAGGATGAGAAAGAGCTAAACTCATCCGCCATGGGAAGTGCAGCAACCAGACAGGAAAAGATTTCTAACCAAACAAACGGCACTGAGGACCTTGGACACAGTAGTCATCCAAGCGAACCTAGTGTAGCAGAATATAGACATCATACTTATTTTTCCTAATATTCAGATGTTCTTATGTAACTTTTTTCTTTCCTAGACGCCTTATAGCCGGTGCTCAGAAAAGTGTTCTCCAGGCTTCAGGAAAGCTGTGAAACAAGGAGACCAAATCTGCTGCTATGACTGCATCTCATGTTCTGAAGGAGAAATTTCCAATGAAACTGGTAATAAAACATCTAACTGAGGAAAGAGCAGTACTTCTAGGCTGAAACCAATCAGATTTCTAAACAATAGATAAAGGGAACATGTAAGGAGATCAGGGATGGATGCGTAATTAGTGATGTGTAGACCTGAACCACAATATTCCTTATGGAGCTGAAAGGATCCCTGAACCAAAACATCAGCTTAGGTCTGACGCCCTCTCTGCTGGTAACACCCCTTTTTTTTGGCACCTGTTATGGTATAAAAATTTCAAATTCCACCAGCAAAGCCACCAGATTTGACTCCGGCATTTGATATTCCTGTAAGCACCAATGGATTATTACTAGAGATGAGCGAGCACTAAAATGCTCGGGTGCTCGTTACTCGAACCGAACATTTCCCGATGCTCGAGTGCTCGTTTCGAGTAACGAGCCCCATTGAAATCAATGGGAGACCCGAGCATTTTTCAGTAAAATGACAAACTGACCGAGCACAGTGAAATAACACAGTGCAGAACAGATTGCAGATGTTCGGGAACATCTGCGATCTGTTCCGGAGACACGCGTGCAGAACGGTGTTCTCCACAATAGTATTTGAAGAACAATATGTGTAGAGAACAACTTGCAGATGTTTGGAAACATCTGCAAGTTGTTCTTCACACATATTGTTCTTCAAATACTATTGCGGAGAACACCGTTCTGCACGCGTGTCTCCGGGACATCTGCGATCTGCTCCGGAGACACCCGTGCAGAACGGTGTTCTCCGCAATAGTATTTGAAGAACAATATGTGTAGAGAACAACTTGCAGATGTTGCCAAACATCTGCAAGTTGTTCTCTACACATATTGTTCTTCAAATACTATTGTGGAGAACACCGTTCTGCACGCGTGTCTCCGGAACAGATCGCAGATGTTCGCGAACATCTGCAATCTATTCTGCACTGTGTTATTTCACTGTTTTCTTCAATTAAACGATTAAATTAAATGTTTTAATTGTATTTTTTTATTGTTCTTCACTTCTTTTTTTTTAATTAAATGCTCGTTATCGAGCAGGGCAAATACTCGTCCGAGCAACGAGCCGGTCCGAGTATGCTAATACTCGACCGAGCATCAAGCTCGGACGAGTATACTCGCTCATCACTAATTATTACTACCCAGATGCTGCAGGACCAGTGATGATATCATTATCACATGACCTGCAGGGAAAAGCAGTGCACAGAGCTGCACTACCTCACCAGTGAGGCAGAAACATTGTAGGAGCTAAGATAGGGAGACGAACATGCGGGGGGGGGGTAACTGTGTGGGACATTAATAGGGGTAACTGTATGGGGCACATTACTGGAGGTAACTGTGTGGGGCACATTACTGGGTGATGTAACTGTGTGCGACACCTTTCTGGAGGAGTAACTGCATGGGGCACATTACTTGGGGTGTAATTGAGTGGTGAATGAGGCACATTACTTGGGGAAACTGTGTGGAACACATTACTGGAAGTAACTGTGTGGAACACATTGCTGGGGGTAACTGTGTGGGGCATATTACTGGTGGTGACTCTGTTTGGCATATTATGGGAGGTAACTGTGTGGGGCACACTTCCTCGGGTGCATTCATGTTTGGCACTAGGATGGGCCTCGGTTTGATCTCATATGAGTTTCCAGTGAAATGCATGTGATCGGTAATGAGCACCCGGTTTCTTGTATTGTTTAAAGCCAAGGCAAAGGTGTGAACCCAGACTTACAGTATAT
Organism: Engystomops pustulosus; assembly: GCF_040894005.1. Taxonomy (NCBI): domain Eukaryota; kingdom Metazoa; phylum Chordata; class Amphibia; order Anura; family Leptodactylidae; genus Engystomops; species Engystomops pustulosus. Next base: position 285,805,843 of record NC_092411.1, read on the forward strand.
GGGGGAGAGTGTTACGGGCAACACCAGGATAACACTGTCAGGGAACCCAGTTGTAGGAACAATGAGGAACATAAGGCATGGTGAAATTTGATTTTTATATACAGTTTTATATTCCTGACTGTAACTTTAACAGTGGATATTTCATGTTTCCAAATACAGAGATTCGTCTATTAAATATAACACCAGAATTGTGTTTCTAGGTGCCAGGGTTAAGAAGATACATGTGTTTGAAGTGTGCCCCCTGCAGACTTTCAGCTGAAACTGCAGGAACAATTTAGATTACAGTCTGCAAAAGTACATGCACCCTCTGAACCTGGGATGGAATTAGGCTGTATTTATACTGGTAAAGGTTTATTGACTTTTACTAATATTACAAAAATGACATAAAAGGTTATTTGTTATCGTTTGAAGTCATACATTGGCTGATTTTATAAATAAATAAAATAAAAGTCTCCCACATCATGTAAAGAAACAAATGCAAAAACTGTTATGATATTTAAATTGCAGGACTGCAAAAATTGAACTGGTCATTGGGGTACCAATGAAGGGGTTAAACATTTAATCATTAACAGATGAATTTCTTTTACACAGACATCTTAATTTTAAACCAGGAGTGTAGAAAACCCCTTGCAGCTCAGAGGGTGGATGGTAGAATGGATGAGGTGATAAGATGATGGTGGATGTAGTGACAGGGAGGCTCATGAAATTGAACCTCTCTAACCAGCTCTGATGTTCTTCTGTCATCCTTGGTGCTGAGCGACCGCACTGATGTTGGTGGCAGTAGTTGTTCCCCATGCCCTATCATGTAATGTCCTTGGCCTGATAGTGTTTGGGAGGGCCCTTGACATACTGGTGAGGTATACTGCAGCAAGGACACATAGAAGATGAATGGATTGAGGTAGGAGGCAGTGAAGTGAAGTAAAAGAGAACTAACTTTATTGAAGAATGTTAACTTACAAAATGGAGGCACAGAATCTGGCTATATGATGGTTGTCTGGCTGGCTGATACCTGAAGGGGTTGATGGTAGTGATAATTCTTTATTCTTGTCCTTCTCATTTCTTTGGAAGCTGCTTTTCTTTGTCACTCTCCTGCACGTGCAGCATCCCTGCCAATGCAGTGTGTTGCGAAACTAAACTCCCCATAGATTTAATAGGAATCTTTTTGACTGAAAAAATCAGTGAGACCTCCAATGTCTATAATGGTATTGCAGCTGCTTACTATCCACCTGAGTGTTAATTATTGTGACCAATAAGATGTCTTGTTAATCTTACATTGTACCTGGCGTGGCCAAGGCCTGATCTCCAGTACCATGTTACCGTGCTAGGCCAAGTTCAGCCAGATACCAAACTGAATCTAGCTGCCGCAAACCCAAAAAGGCTATGCCCAATTGGGGAGATGTTGCACATATAATCTTATAGTTTATAGCTGGGAATCTTCAGCTGGACATATGTGGCGGAGAGCCACACTTTAGTCTGTGTTTCAAATCAGCCTGATTTTTGGTGTGGTCGGATGCCTGAAGTAGAGATTGATGAGTTTGTTCCCAGATGGACTTAAGGTTTTCTACCAACTCTTCCATGGAAGGAAGACATGGAGAGAGGAAGAGGTGGGCGTGGATGTCATCCATAAACACCAAAGAAAGGAGTGGCACTGGCAGACTCAGACTCAAGAGGGTTTTAGGAGAATTGAGCCCATGGCAGCAGAGTGAACCAGTCATCTTGACAGACAGAGACAAAATGACGGAGATAGCAGCCCATGGTCTGATTAACCCTCTCAACTTGTCCATTGGACTGCAGATGGTACGCAGATGAGGAAGTCCAGCTTCACTTGAAGTTGACCACACGGGGATCGTCAGAAACTGGAAACAAACTGAACCCCATTGTCCGAGACAATGTGCAAGGGAAGTCGTTGAAGCCGGAATGTGCAGGAAAAACAGACTGGCAAGGCGTGGAGCTGACGGAGAAAAGTGGGACATCTTGGAGAACTGGTCAGTTACCACCAAGATGACAGTATTATCAGAAGAAGATGGAAGGTCCTTAATAAAATCCATGACCACGTGAGAACATGGGCAGCTGGGACTTGGCAGCGGCAGAATAAGACCGGCAGGCTTGAGATGAGATGGCTTGTTTAGGGCACAAGAAGTGCAGGAGCCCAAAAAATTGTGCAAATCCTTGACATCAGGCCACCAGTAGAAACAGGAAATGAGGGTGACAGAGTGTTGCACTCCAGGGTGCCCAGCCACATGAGAGCAAGGTCCCCAATTCAGCATCCTCTTACAAAGAGCAGGTCAGACGTAGGTGACCTAATGGCTTGTGCCGAACCAAGGTGGAGATTTCCGAACCAAAATTTATTTTCCAAAAAGGCAGTAACAGCCCTTCACCAATATGTACAACAGAAGATGGGCCAGTCCTTGAGCTTATCGGCTTCTTCCAAGGTGCACGGCAGCGCGGACGTGTGGAGCTGTAACTACGGTCAGGCCCAGTACATGTCCTTTACAGCCCACTGGGGGAATGTGCTTCCCTCCCAGCCAACAACTTGAACAGAAGACGCCACTTTCTCCTCCATGCTGTCAAACTGCTGCTCCTACACCAGTGTCCACCTCCTCTTTCTCCACCACCTCAGCCTCCACAAGTCTAAGTACTGCTCCATCATATCACATGTGCAGGGCACAGTGGTGTCTCGCAGTTCTACACCTAGTTTGCCTGGATGAACGAAGTCACACAGGTAAGGAACTGCTCTGCATCATGCAAGAAGAAATCAATCTGTGTCTCTCTACGCAACAACTTCAAATAGGAAACAGGGTGACAGACAATGTGAGGAACACGGTGTCCGCGCTGCACTTAGGAGGGATGGTCCCTGCATTCTTGAAGTCTTCCACCCATCTGCAAGACATTCTAAAAATGGCCAGGAAATTGTGAATGCACTTCAGCCATTCTTACGAAGCCAAGTCCACCCTCCACGAGTTGCATCGGCAGAACGGCTTACCCCAGCAGAGGCTGATATGCAATGTTTCCACCTGTTGGAATTCCAGCCTCCATATGTTAGATCGCCTGTATGAACAGAGAAAAGCCATTAATGATTGTTTGATGATGCAAGCGGATAGGAGTAATCCCCTGTGTAACCTTGATGTCAGCCACTGGCAGCTCATGTGTGACACCTGCCATTTACTCAGGCCCTTTAAAGAGGCCACGTTATTTGTCAGTTGCCAGGACATCGGGATGAATAACATCATTCCATTGCTTCTTGTCCTGGAACAGATGCTGCAAAATCTGTCTGGTCAGGGCACTGGAGAAGTGACGATTACTTGTGACGATAATGGTCAAATGAGGACATTGAAGTAAAAGCAGAGCCTGTTGAAATTAGGGGTTTTTGTACTCGGGTGACAGGAGAGGAGGAGCAGGAGCATCCGGAGGAGGTAGAACACGAGGCAGATGACCCAGAAGCACCGAGGCAGTATACAGTGGAGATGGAGGCCTGGAGTCCCTCAGAGTAATTGCGCAGATGGCCCACAGCATGCTGCTTTGCCTAACTAGTGACAGCCGAATAGTCAACATCCGGCATAGGGATGAATTTTGGCTCTCCACCCTCTGGGACCCTTGCTACCAGTCAAAAATGGGTGCCTCTTTTCCAGCTGCTAAGAGGGAGGAACAACTGGTATACTATAGAGAAATACTGTGCGTCATTGTCCATCCTCTGTCAGGTCTGACCAGGAGATTCCTGGCAGTCATCGCTCATGTATTACTGCCATGGCATCTGTGGGAAGTTTAGTGGTAGGTTCAGTAGCTGTTCCATCAGCAGCAGCTTAAGTCTGTAGTCCTTAATGAGCAGCTTCCTTCACCTGTCTAGTGAGGAGGGTAGCCACCAGCAGCAGCAGCAGCAGGACATGGAGCAGACCATGCACCAGCAGGTGGTAGCCTACTTGGATATCTGCTGCTGCTACCACTGCTGCCTCCTCGCATTGCGGCCTACCATGTTGCAGCCACCTAAATAATGTGTCATCACGCCATTTTCTGACATCATGCCAAACTTTCAACTTCAAATTCATTTCAGACTTCAAATTCATTTCAAACTTCAAATTCATTGTGCCACTCTGCGGCCTACCATCTGACCGCATGCTGCTGCTGCCTCTAAGCACTAACATTGTGCCAGACTGTGGCCTACCATGTTGCTGCCACCTAAAGAATGTGTATCGTACCAATCTCTGACCTCATGCCGCTGCTGCCACTGCCACCTTTGAAGTTTTTTTGGCAAAGACATAATATTTTCTTTGAAATTGTAATGGATGATACAAGTGGTATCTCTAATCTTCAAATTTAAATTAAAAATTTCAACTTCAAATTAATTTAAAACTTCAAATTCATTTTGCCACTCTGTGGCCTACGATGTTTCTGCTTCCTCCATAATTTGCCAATGTGCCACTCTGCCGCTTACTCATGCTGACAACTGACTGCTTTTTCCCTGGACCACTTCCATAATGCTGTTTTCATCCTCCACCACTCTATGACGTTGCCACTATGTTTGGTTTTCCCATTCATTTCATCTGTCAGAAGCAGGAGTGAATACAGAACACAGAGGACATGCAAATATTGCATTTTCTGGTCATCTCTGTTCTGGATCCACCCCTGTTAGTCTATGGCTTTAGCAATACTGATGGATTAATGATCGATTGAAATCGGACACTGATGGATGAAAAGCAGGGTAAAATGATCAGTAACATTGGTGCAAAATTACTGTGGACACTCTCTCCACTCTTTTTGGGGGTTTCTACATGTATCTGCATTTTAACAGAACAGGTTCAGTCATCATCTATGGAATCATCTGATGTCAGTGTAAAAAAACCGCACTCTTTGGTGTTATAGTGGGATCTTGGACCTCAGCTTAGTCGTTTTAAGCTGGAAAAGACGTTACATTGTCAGGCTGCGTTCCTGCTTAACTTATTTGGTGAAGTTGGCCCCCAGTAAGGGTCCATGGAATTGAAGACTGAAGCGATTCTAAGAGTGGCGGCTGTCATGTTCGTGTCATACTAAAACACAGCATTGTTTGAAGACCAAACTGAGCTCCCTATGCATATTTGAGCAAGGCACAACATTCTACAACACCCTACAGGCTCTCTGCAGCCAGGAAATACCTGTTTTTTTACATGATTCATCATGATTCGATTCAGGTCGATTTGAATATTTTCCCAAAATTTCAGTGAATCGGGTTGAATCAAAATCCCTCTGGACAATAATTGCAAATTTTGCACTTATTTTCAGAACATAGGGGCTGTAGGGTAAGATAAGTATTTAGGACCTTAACAAGTTACTTAGAAAACTGGTGACATGGTCAATATGTCTTTCACCTGCAAAATCATGCTTTAAACATGAGGTTACTTTTGTGGAAGATATGAAAAAAGTGCCATTTTCTGACGCACACCCTAAGAATTGCTACTTTGTGACGTGCTTCCTTTGCTTGCGGAGATAATTATTGTGCATCCCCAGTGGCAAAATTGTTAAGGCCAAAAGCTGATAAAAAATTACACATTATGCACCATCAGGCATGGTGGTAGCGACCAGTGCAGAAAGATTATAAGGCCAACACCAGTGCTCAGTCTATACATATAAATGAGATGCAAGGAGTCCCTTATTCCGCAAAAAAACAGAAATACCCAACTGTAATCATTATTATCATTTATAGTTGTTTTTTTTTTAATACAATATTTGCATTAATATATTTCAGATGCCGAAAACTGTCAAAAGTGTTTCACCTCTGAGTGGCCAAATGAGAAAAGGGACAAGTGTATCCCAAAATCTATTGAATTTCTCTCCTATGAAGCTGATGTAATAGCTTATGTTTTCTTATTAATTTCTCTAATATCTTCTATTGTGGTTTTAATAATCATTGGAATATTTGTCTTTTTCCGGAATTCTCCGGTGGTCAGAGCTAATAATCGTAACCTCAGCTTCATCATCCTTATTTCTCTCAAGCTTAGTTTGCTTTGCACTTTCCTCTTCATTGGTAAACCAGAGGACACAACCTGTATGTTCCGCCACATCTCCTTTGGGATCATCTTCACTGTTGTCTTGTCTTCAATCTTTGCCAAGACCATTGTTGTTTGCATCGCTTTCAAGGCCACCACTCCGGACAGTTACTGGAGAAGATGGATGGGTGTAAGACTTCCCTACTCTACAATGATGATCCTATCATCTATCCAAGTCCTGAATGGAATAATCTGGATGTCATTTTCCACTCCTTTCCAGGAGTTAGACATGGATTCTTTTCCCGGAAAGATAATTTTGCAGTGCAACGAGGGCTCAAAACTGTCCTTTTACCTTACGTTGGGTTACATGGGGTTTCTGGCAGCTTTGAGTTTTCTTCTGGCTTTTATGGTAAGGACATTACCAGATGTGTATAATGAGGCCAAGCACATCACCTTCAGCATGCTGGTGTTCTGTAGTGTCTGGATCGGCACCATCCCGGCCTATCTGAGCAGTAAGGGGAAAAGTATGGTTATTGTAGAAGTGTTTGCTATATTGGCTTCAGGTAATGGGATAATGGTTTGCATATTCTTACCTAAACTGTGGAAAATCCTAAAAAACCCAGATCTAAAAACAAGATACTTACTAGAAAAATGAATCAGAAGAACATAAGTGACCTTAGGGATTGAGCTCATTTTGAAAACTTCTACTGTATTTGTAATCAGTCATGTTGTAATATCATTGCCTTGCTCAGTCATCCTACATCTGTAGATCCTCTGCCCCCACCTAATATTTAATCATATGTTGTGCTTCTTTTATGCATATTTATTTTATACTAAAATTGCTTCCTGGAATTCATCCTCCTGTATGTTTCTGATAACATCCCACATTGAAAGTGTTATGATTGGGCAGAATGTCAAAAAAGAATTTCAAGTGGGAAGTACCATATCTAGCTGTACCATATCTACACTGTAATAACCTTCTCTTGAATAAGCTATAACATCAGAACTATACAGTCAGATACTGCACTATCATGTTTTCATTATACTGCAAACATTTATAAGAAACCTATCTACTCTTTAGATAACTTTGCAATGAACAATGCAACTGATTAAATGCAACACTGTAATATATCTAGAGAGAAACTTAACTTCTAAGATACTTTTTGGACTAGGCATATTTAGATTTCATGTTTTCCAGTTTCACAAAAGAAACACGGCATTGACCATACTGTAGATACCAATGTAGAATTTGTCAAGTTGACAGCAGCAATATTCTACACTTGTGGAATTGAAGGTTTTATTCACAGTTATTGGCCGATGCTAGTATAATAGCTTGAATTTTAGTTGTTTCTGCATATTGGCAGGGCTTAAGAAAGGGGGCATATCCTCCAAAATATTGCAGTATGTGTTACTGTGATTAATATACAGCAAGTATGTACATCAGTGCCAGTACACATGTCACCACTGTGCCTCACTTCCCCCAGCCTAATCTTGAATGGCTTAAATAACTCTCAGGAAGGAATAGCTTCAAAGTCCCACAGCAGACAAATCATTGACAGTGTCTACAAAGTTTGCTCTAAAATAACACATAAAATGTGCCCTATAATATGTTTTTGTCATCCAAATGGCAGGTTAATTTCTCAGATTAGGGTAGTGAGGGGAACACATGCCCGAGTCTTAATATACTCTGGAGATTGGGATGAGGATAACTCTCAATGGGAGCATAGTAAGTGGCTCATTTTTGGTCTCAAAAGATAGTGTATGGACAGATAGGTCTCAAAAAAACAGAACCATAAAAACCTATGACTTCCCATTGTCCAAGAGGTTTTCTAGAGCCCACCTAGGGGTAGGAGGGATGTGTCTATACCTTCAACTAAAGTCGGCATTCCACATGGCCATTCTTCTGGGTAGGCAACAGTACCTTCACAGATCACAACATCAAAGAAGAAAGACTTCATTTGCGGGTCATATTTCTCCATTGGTTGTGGCACAAGGTATTGCCAATGGACTCTTAGGGGCAGATTTATCAAGCTGTCTGAAAGTCAGAATATTTCTAGTTGCCCATGGCAACCAATCACAGCTCTCCTTTAAAATATTCATGAGCACTGGTAAAATGAAAGCCGAGCTGTGATTGGTTGCCATGGGCAACTAGAAATATTCTGACTTTCAGACAGCTTGATAAATCTGCCCCTTAATGTAAAAGTCTAAAACCTAATACTTAAATTCATGATTGTTCTGGATTCATGTTTTTATTTTATTTTTTTGTACATGTGCATATATTTTCTACCTTTTTCTGCCAGATTGTTTTATCATGTTGAACTTTTCAACAAATTTTTCTGTTCGTAGAATGCAGAAAAAATTTTATACGCTTTTCTGCATTCATTTTCCTGGTGGCTGGACCAGTTTAACTCCTATTTTGAGTAAGCCCGAACACTCCACGTTTCTAGACACCACCTGGGGATTTCTACCTGCGGTAAGCTGAATACTCTTTTTCATCATTCCCCTTTTTGTGCTGTAAAGGTAAACTGTACATATTACCTTAGATGTAATGTTTTGTCTTGTGTGCCTTAAGGCAATTAAATATGTAAATTTAACTTGGTTTGTTTTTTTTTTTTCTTCCACATATCACCACATTAGTGAAGATATTCATCAATTATTGGGCATGATGTGGGTTACTCACAAGAAAGCAGGGCACATATCCTCAGAGCCCCCGTGCAAATAATTGAATCCCCTTCCATGTAGGGATAAGTGAACAATCAGAGTGCCACTGATAAACAGCAACAGCCCTCTACCATTGCGGAATAAAGATTCGGAACCGATTGCAGCATGATCAGGGATAGACACACCTCCAGCTTTGGTTGACAAAAACGGTCTCTATTACCACTAGGTAATATCATCTATCCTTTTACGTGTTACCCCTCTGCTCAGCCTACCCCTAACATCCTTCTTCCACACCATATCTCATACCCTGACTACCTGTGCCTCAACATGGCAGACAACAACATTTCTTCCTGGAATGTCCAGGAAGACACTATAATTCTAAAAGGATGACATTTCTAGCTGACCCAGGCACCTTCTCTTCCACCCGCACAATTCTTGCAATGGTCCCATGCCTACCATCACTCCTCCAAAAGCAAGGGATTCACAATAGGCATTAAAAAGAAGGTAGATTTCTTGTAGGTTTCTGTTCATAAAAATTCACATCGCCCACACCCAGGTGCAGAAGAGGCCCTATCTGCTTGATAGACACCCTAAACAAATTATACCCCTTCAGAGAGGGCATTTGCATAAATGGCAGAGAATTTAAATGCTGCATATAGCCAACATTAGACTCCTCCTCAAATTGCATTAGTTCCCCACAAAAAAACTCAAATCCCCAGACAACAATCTCCAAGACATTTTGGGACACTTGGCACACCATGCACCCCTTTGGCCAGAAATACACAATTTTCTCTATACCCTGTGATATCAGCATTTAAACAACATAATTTTCTCTGCCCCACACCTTCCACTGATTTCTGCCTCCTCCAGTGAGAAAACAACAGCGTCAGCCCATGACACTGTTTATTTTAAATTATTTCTCCCTACCCTCTCTAGACTACAGTACACTCGAAGACTCACTGAGACATTGCTGGCACCAGAAACCTACAAAAAAAGGATAGCCAAAAGAGTCAAACATACACTCCCCTACCTTGTAAGTGGGAAACACACAAATAGGTCATCAGGGGGAAATTATGTCATTACATGCATATGTCAAGAAAAAGAAATAGGCAACACAATGAACTGCTACAGGAGATCTTGGACTTAGAACATAAGCATAGGCTGACGCAATCTCCATAAATGTTCTCTGAGCTTACTGTGTAAAGGTTTAAAGAACATTCCACTAACGCTACTCTCTGCAGATGCCAGGAAGGCCTTACATCGGTCGGACTAGTCAGGGCTGCATCTGCCATGAGGCGAGATAAAATTACTTTGCGTCAAATTACTTTACATCGTGCATGGGGGGTCTGTATTAATAAATTAGGAGTGTTGTATATTGATTGGTGTTTTGTGCATGCAATAATTCTAAGAGAATATTTATTCAATGAAGGGATGTTTTATATGTGTGTAGAGTATGGTCAGTTGTGTTGTGAGGGGTATATATTATTTAGGAGCACAGTGTGGTTATCCAGGAGACTTTATTCTGTAAGTTTTGTTTTTAGGGATGGAGGTGCTTGCTGGAACTAAAAACATATGGCTGTGAATTCAGCATTTGATATGTCATGGATTGGAGATCCTGGAATAAAGGCCTACTGATGGAAGAGATTGTCATGTATAAGGTATTAGATGCCACTAATGACTCTCAGAACTTGTAGTCAGTCACACAATGTCAGTGAGCCTGCTGTGGGGATGCTTATTGTTAGTAAAGTTTTCAGCATTTACTGAACAGGGTGAGGGCAATAGAACCGGAGTAGGCTACTGAAGGGGTAGGGGCTGCAACAGAGTTGAGATTAGGAGAAAAAGTCCATGTCACAGCTGCCTTTGCAGAAGACCTATTAGTCATTACTACTATTTCAAAAAATCCCTACAATTCCTCTCAAATCTCTTCCGCCAATTCCTCCTCTTACCCAGCTTCAAAATCAATACAGTGAAATCAATGGCCTTTAACATTTCATGTTCTAAAAACACCAAAATGAAAGATAAAAATAACTTGTTATGGGTTACATCCAATATTAAGAGCATTTCTAAAGACCACAGACATTGGTTTGACCTTAATTCCCTTGTTGATATACTGAAAAACTTGAGAATCCCCTTAATCTGGGTATTAAGGGTCAACCTTTCCAAAATTATGTTAAAACACAAAATCACCTATATGATGCATATACTTCCCATTAAACTTCCCAATTATTTTTCAACAATGTGAAGAAAGCTGAACTTTTCTATATCTTAGACAAAAAGGGTCCACGGGCTAATCTACTAGATCACAATACACACACGTGCGAAAGGATGTTTAGGCCTAACAGAATTAAAACATTCTTCTAAAACATTCTTCTAAACCATTCAACTTTCTAGATTACGTGACTGAACTAAACACTAAGACACTAAAATATATGTCCACATTCTGGAGGAAATTCTTGGCAAGTCACTGCTCCAATCATGACAGGAGATGTCCAGGACATACTCCAACCTTCTCACCCAACAGTCATCAGTGCATGGCTGAGCTCAACTAAACACCCTGACATAGGGAAGTCACCATCTCCTATCACCAAAGTACACAATTCACTAGGCCCATTAGACCATCAGTCCTCAAAATGTGACATTTTACAGGAGTACAGTGTCCATTTTAGGAAATATTTAGAAGTCACAAATCATGTAATGACATATTTGATACCTAACACTGACATCTGACATCTGAGTCTGACACCTACTGCCTGCCTAGCAAACATGCTCAAATGATGGGTGAAAATGAGACCTTTTAAAAAAAAATTAAATAATTTGGAAAACATAGAAAAAAAAGAAAAGAGTTAAAGAGTTGAATTTTTTACATGGCCAATAAAGGAATACCTTACCATATCATAACATGGGGCCATTAAACATATCCATGGATTATCTTTTAGCGCATATATACTTTATAACATAGTATCCATAATAACATTCCAGTATCAACATCTACGTTATAGTCCAACATTCCCCCAAAGGGGTAAGAAAGAAGAAGGAAGAAAAAAAAAAGAAAAGAGAAGAAAAAATTAAAAAAGAGTAAAAAAGACGGAAAGAGAACACTATTTATTATATATCCGAATTTTCCTATATATCATTACCCCTAAAGAGATCTGGCTTGGAGCTCCATGATTCCCATCTCTCGGTAAAAAGTGGAAATTTTCGCTTCTGTAGCTTTTAAAGAGGGACCTTGTACTTCTTTCCAGTGCCGAACTATTTCCATTCTTGCTGCACACAATATATGGGACACCAAATATCTTAATATTTTTGGTAGTAAATCCAAATTCATTGTTAAGAGAGCCGATTCCACTGATGGGGCTACCTCTTTCCCAACAACTTTAGAGATGATCGTAAATATGTCCTTCCAAAATTCTTGAACCAATGTGCATCCCCACCAGGAGTGTAGAAAGCTTCCTGCTAAGCCACATCCCTTCCAACAAAGATCACTCTTTTTACTAGCACTGAATTTGTTTGCCAATTCCAAACTATGGCATCTATATTGAATTTGTTTTGCTTATGCTATATGATTTATACAAATAGAGTATTCTGAGATTGATTTCCAAGACCTTTCGCAGTCTCTCCGGCTAAAATTTCTACCTAATCCTTTTCCAATTTTGTTATATAATTAGCTGTACTATTATCTTTTTTTTATCTGAGATATTTTTATAGATACCCAAAAGCAGTTTATCCTGGTCCTGAGTTTTTCTTGCCACTTTATTTATGAATTGAAAGGGGCATCTTTGCAAGGTCAGCCTATGATGTTATGTCGTTTTATAGAGCTACAAATTCTCACATAAATCAGGAACTCTTACAAAGATACCAGCCTCCCTTGCTTCATCAAAATGAATTATTCTGTTACCTATTGTTAGATTTTTACATGTAAACTTATCGGATCTTTGCTGAAAACGTCTAAGCACGTTAGCCGAATTTTCAACCAACCAAGCTATTTTAATTTCTTTCATATCAAAATATATCCAATTAGTTTCTTTAGGTTCCTTCCATACTGATGAATTAAAGCTGATTTGTAAGACGGAATTAGCAAACACAGGATTTGAACAAAACCTCTTTCCGGAATCTACTTGGAGTAAATAAAGCCTCCTCTGTTTTTAACATTGTTGCCGGTTCTGTTCTGTACCAATCTATAACATGTTGCAGACTTACTGCTTTATTATATAGAATTACGTTCTCAAATCCACCCCCCCCCCCATAATACCATGGTAAAGAAAATAGTTTATTAGACACTCTTTCACCTTTCCCTCTCCATATAAATTTTAACCCCTATGGGACTCAGCCTCTTTTGGCCTTAAAGGGGTATTCCCATCTGGGCATTTACATTTAATTAAATTCATTTTCCTTATGTAAAGATTTCTTCAATTGGATGTTAATTAAAAAAATGTTCCTGTGTGAAGATAATTTCTCATAAATGTAGTCATGTTGTCCCTTAGAAACGAGATAGCTTCCTCGGTTACGACCACGTCACACTCTGGCTGCGGTGGCCAGACATGCACTATAGAGTCCTGACGGACCACCAGGATTCAGCAATCATTACCACAGGGTTGCTGTGCGACAAGTAGTAACTCCAGGACATTTTATATACAAAAACCTTTTGTTTCTTTGTGCACTCAGTCCATCAGAGGTGGCCGTATCCGAGGAAGAAATCTCCTTTCTAAGGGACAACATGGCTACATTTATCTTCACACAGGAACATTTTGTTTAATAACATCTAATTGAAGAAATGTTTATATATGTCAGATTAATGAAACTGAATGTGAGTGCCCAGATGAGAATACCCCTTTAAGGAAGCAGCCCCATTTTTCAAATCTGGCCTGTGTCACTATAAGTAGTTATAGCTTTGGAACGCTATGAGATATCCAGGGGATTTTGAGATTGTTTTCTCGTGACACATTGTACTTCAAATTAGTTTAAAAATTTGGATGATATCTTTTGTGTTTAGTAATGAAAACAAAACAAAATTTGGCAAAAATGTGGAAAAATTCTTTATTTTCAACATTCTAATTTCTCTACTTTTGATGCAGATAGTCATAGCACTCAAATAAATTCATAACTTACATTTCCCAAATGTCTGCTTTATGTTGGCATGGTTTTTTAAGATTCCACATATTTTACTAGAATGTTATGAGGCTCAGAATTTGGGTGCCATTTTTCTAATTTTTTGTAAAATCACCAAAACCCGTATTTAGATGGACCTGCACAAATTCTAATTGACACCGAGAGGCCTAAATAATAGCGAGATTCGTAAATTACCCCATTATGGAAACTACACCCCTCAATGTATGAAAAACCTCTTTTAAGAAGTTTGTTAACCCTTTAGGTGTTCTATAGGGGTTAAAACAAAATGGAGGTGCAGTCTGCAAATTGTAATATTTTTTCACAATACACTCATTTTGGGTGGAAAATTTTACATTTACAATGGATTAAATAAAGAAAGGCTCCACAAAGTTTGATACCCAATTTCTCCCGAGTACACCGATTTCCCATATGTGGTAGTAAACTGTTGTATGGGCGCACGGCCGGGCATATAATGGATGGAGGCGCCATGCAGATCAGATTTGCTATGTCACATTATACAGGCTATATTTTGTTGTTTGTTTTTTTATTGTGTACCCATAGGGTCTTATTTCTTTTGCCACATGAGGTGCACTTTTCTGGTAGGTAATTTTGGGGCATCTATAGCTAATTGGTGAGATTTTCTTAACACGTTGTTAGTGGAGGAAATGAAAATCATCAATTTTTAGGAACATTTTTAAGTGGTTTTTTTTGCCGTTAACCATACCATAAAAATAGTATATTATTTTTATTCTATGGGTCGCCATGATTACGAAAAGACCTCATTTATATAGATTTTTTATTTTTTCCCATTTTTACTGAATAAAAAGTAATTTGGCAAAAATGTTGTTAATTTTAGCATTACCGTCTTTCATATGCATAACTTTTTTATTTTTCACCTCACAAATCTGTTTAAGGGCTTATTGTTTGCAAGAGGGATTGTTCGTTTTAATGGTTTTATTTCAGAGTGCATAACATTTTTTAAATCACTTTATAGAGCATTTTTTATAGGGTATTAATTAAAAATCATCTTTTGTGGAGCTTTTTTGAGGGTTTTTATTTTCGGGGTTCACTTTACGGATCTAATAATAATTCTTTTTTATTATGCAGATTGCTACAGAGGTAGCGATACCAAATATGTGGGGGGTTTTTGTATTTTATTCAATTGTACTGAATAAAAACTAATTTGGAGAAAATCTTGTTCATTTTAGCATCACCATCTTTTTATAAGCATAATTTTTTAAATTTTCGGCTGACAAATTTGTTTAGGGGCTTATTTTTTGCGAGAAAAGTTGTTCTTTTTAGTGGGCTTATTTTACAGTGCATAACATTTTTTAAATCACTTTTTAGAGCATTTATCTTTTTTCTGAACGTTTTTAGCGTTTTTTTTCTCCGGCCTTTACCGTGCGGGTCCAATAACAATTCTGTTTTATTATACAGAATGTTATGGACGTGGCAATTCCAAATATGCAGGGTTTTTTTTGTGTGTTTTTTATACTTTATTAAATATTTGTATGGGAAAGTGACATTTTAGGGCTTATATTTTAATGTATTTATCTTTTATTTATTCCAATGTGGAGTTTTTAGTGTTTTTACATGTTTATACTTATACATACTTGAACTTGAACCAGCGATGCTCTGATCGGAACTCTAATCGGAATCCCTGGATTCCCACCCATGATCCAGGGATGCCAATATACACCTCAGGGGTTCTCCCATGGAGAAACATATTTTATCAGCCCCTCCCTCCATTTTTCTTGCACAATCCACTTGCTGGAGACCCAGGCTGTAGGCCCGACCTCCGGTCTCAATACCAAGCACCATGACTATAGCGTGCCTAAGGCTGCATAAAGCAGCCACTCCCATATTCTGGGCCCGGCTGCCTCCAGCCAATGAAAAAAGGCCAGGCCCCAGTGGGAGATGTTGCAAACAGATCCCTTATCACTGAAAATAAGCTACTGCGCAGTCCGTTACTGCCACTTTCTATTTGTACACAGACACCAACAGGTCAGCACCAGCCTCTTAATACTGAAAGAGCCAGCCTGTATATACTAACAAAAACCAAATGGGCAGTGCCAGCGTATATATATTAAGAGAGACTTGGCAGAGATAGGCAGCACAACAGCTTGGCGACACCCTGTATCATGTATAACCATAATGTTAGGAATATCATCACTTTAAAGACCACAAAGATACTAAAAAATGCCTAGGATGTGAGCAAAAGTGATCAGGGTAGATATCAGCATAATACCAGAAACGACATATGTACAAACAAACCGAGTTAAGAAATTGAAGAAATCCTGCCCATTCGAGAAGTCACAGGGAAGAACAGCAGATCCAGCCATATTATGTATTATAGGATTAAGTCACAAATCAGATCCTTTCTTACCCAGTACATATGGCACTACTGAAGTTCCCTGTGTGCGCCCAAAACATGAGTTTCGTCAGTGTCTCATCAGGAAGCGTTCAGGTGTCAGATGCAGACTCAGGTATCAGACTAAGACTCAGGTGTCAGGCTCAGATTCAGGTGTCAGACTCAGGTGTCAGAATCAGCCTCAGATGTTAGTGTTAGATATCAAATATGCCATTATATATGATCTATGACTCTGACTTCTGACCATGTCCTAAAATTGACACTGTACTAGTCCTTTGCTTTGTGTACACATTGGGGCAGATTTACTTACCCGGTCCATTCGCGATCCAGCGGGGCGTTCTCTGCGCTGGATTCGGGTCCGGCCGGGATTCATTAAGGTAGTTCCTCCGCTGTCCACCAGGTGGCGCTGTTGCGCTGAAAAGCATCAGAAACGCGCTGGAGTTCACCGAGCCGGGCTAAGTGAAGTTAAGTGCAAGCTCTGCGACAGAATTTTTGTTTTAAATCCGTCGGGTTTTTGTTTGGCACGCCCCCCTGATTTCCATCATATGCATGCCAGCACCGATGCGCCACAATCCAATCGCGTGCACCAAAATCCCGGGGCAATTCAGGGGAAATTGGCGCAAATCAGAAATATTCGGGTAACACGTCGGGAAAACGTGAATCGGGCCCTTAGTAAATGACCCCCATTGGGGTTATTTATATAACCTCTGTGTTAAATGAGGGTTTTTTTTTCAGTTCTCTGTTTGAGACATTTGTTACAAAATCTCAAAAGTCTCAAAAATGTTGCACAGAAGTCGCATGTCACTTCTTTCCATTTTCTAAGTTTTCTTTAAGTATGGTTTCAGATGGAGGTTTTTACACCATAAAATGTTGCAAATTTTAGACAATTTGAAATGATATATGTCATTTACAACATTTGGTACATCTCTAATAGAGCATAAAGGTGTCTTACTAACAACAAAAAATGTCTGGCAGTCATTTCAAAATGTCCCCAAAAAGGTGCAAAAAATTGCAATGCTACACTCAGCTGAGGCACTTTTATAATCTACATAAGGTACAACTCAACCTTCACCGAGAACTCCGACCCATTGAACTCCTGTGCCCCGCCTCCAGTGCCACCTCTCATGCAATATCAGCATTATATGTTCTTTTCCAAGATGAGTGGGCTAAAAAGTCCTCCCCTTATGTAAGGGCTTGGGAGGGGGAACTGGGGAGGACATTCTTACAAGATGATTGGTCTAAGGCCTACGAACTTTGCCATAAGGTATCTATCTCAGGGAAGGCACAGGAAACCAACTTTAAAATCTTATCCAGGTGGTACTGGACACCTGCCAAACTACATTCAATGTACCCTTCATGTCCGGCTGAGTGTTGGAGATGCCGACAGGCTGTAGGCAATATGGTACGCATCTGGTGGAAATGCCCGGTATTACAGCCCTTCTGGAAACGAGTCGTGAATTTAACTAATAACCTGACTGGTCACACATTGAAAAATGACCCTGCACGTCTTTTGCTGTCTATACTTCCGATCTCCCTGCCCAAGATTAAAAGATCTCTGATTGGCTTTCTACTGATCGCAGCACGCTCTCTGATCCCGAGGCTGTGGAAGTCCACCGGGGTTCCATCCATGACCGATTGGTTTACAGAAATCCTTTATTTACAGAGAATGGAGGAACTATCTGCGGAACTGCACCGATCAGGAGAAAGCCATAGTCAGACGTGAAGTCCCTCTGATTACACCACACTAGTAGACTAAACTATCCTTCCCTAACCTTCCCTCCCCCGCTTCTCCTCACCCTCCACCCGCCCCTCTCCACCATTTTGGAGTCTGAGTCTGTTCTGTTTTATTGTTCTTGGAACATGAACATGATTTTTTTTCATATCAATGCGATGTTATCAGCAAATATGTATCTATTGTATAACTGCTAAGCTCTACACACTTTTAAGCTTCGATTACTGTTATATGCAGTGAATGTTGTACAATTATATGCCTATTGTTGTTGAAACGCATGTATATTCCTCTTTTATCGTTTAATAAAGGAATTTTTTTAAAAAATTGCAATGCGCCAAAAAAGACAGAAAAAACTGGAAGAAAAATTTTAAAAAATGACCCCCATTGACATTATTCCTTGCTCTCTTGCACCCACTTCATAGACTTCAGAAAGAGGAGTGGAGACAGTGCCTATATGAAGAAGGAAAGAATGGTCTTTTTTTCCAGGTGCCTCCTTTACATACCATTTGATTAATGTAGGAACACTGTTTCAATGTTGGCTACTGTGATGGCACATTTCTACATTGGCTACTTTGGAGGCACTGTTGGAGACAATGATCAAAAGAACAAGTTGGTGTGTAAAGGCTAAGAAGTATACAAATTTGGGGGGAACAAGTAGAGAAGAGAGAGACAAGTGGCCTTCGGCCTTCGGCCACTTGTCTCTCTCTTCTCTACTTGTTCCCCCCATAGTCTACCTTGAATTTTTCTAGTTGTTCATTTTTTGCTGGCTTTTTGACTTTTTTACTGGGTGACTCCTTTTTGATCATTAATCGGGTTTTACCGTTTTTGCTTATTTATTTTTCTATCTAGGAGTTTGCCCATACCCTTATCACCTGACAGATCAATAGGCCAGCAATTTGTGCATACTGTTGTTAACATGTATTTCTTATTGTACATGGGGGTGATTTCTTCTACCTGATATTGACTAGTGGCCGTGTGTGGATAGGTTGAATTGGCTCCACCGGTTATGTGTATTTTGTACACTTTTTAAATGTTTTTATGAAATGTGATGCATGACATCATTTATGTGTGTCTTCCATATTTTGAAATTAAATTTGTATACTTCTTAGCCTTTACACACCAACTTGTTCTTTGGTTTTGATCATATGTTATATGGTGTGCTGGTTTTACGATTTACAGTACGACATATCTCATATCAAATTTCCTCGTTTTTGTATACAATATTAGACAATGAGGGACACTGCCCTCCCCTCATATCGGGGGGAGAGTTGAGTCAAACCCGGCTGAGTCTCAAACTTCTATTGAAATTCGAGGGTCTGCTCATCACTAGTAATCAAACCATTTAGCCATCTTCTTATGGGGGAAGTTGTCCAATAGGGATTGGCTGGGGAAAGAACATACTATGGACATGTGCTGGTAGACCTGCTATGGTAGAAAGATACAGGGGTAGTGAAGAGAGCCAGGTATGAGTAGCTGAATGTTGCCTAGTAATCGTAACATTAGGCATAACAGGATGCCAGTAGCCACAGACCTCGGACACTACAATATCTCAGTAATGTACTAGAACAGGATTTAGTATAGCAACAGCATTCTTTCTATCTTTTATAACACCTCTAATATTTCCCTCAATGCTGTGATATTTCAAATTTTCTTTTTTTACCTTTGTTAAATAAATTTTACAGATCGAAAACAAAACCTAGAACAAGATATAAAGCTCCTCCAGTCAGTGTCGGTGCAGTCCTGATCTTCTCATCAGAGATCTGTGTCTGTCATGTGTCTGGGGTCACAGAGGAGACTCTGTACTTATTACCTGATGTTCGGTTACAGTAAATCTCATCTTTTATGGAAACTCTGCTGGTTATTTCTCTTGTATCTGACTCTTAGCTCCGCACAGTCACAGACCTCAGCAGCTGGATGTCATCTCACCATGAAGGATTACACATTTGAGTACAAATATTCTCAGGATGGAGACATTATCATCGGAGGGATCTTTACTGTACATTCATTGATTAATCCTTGGAGATATAGAGGAGAAATGTTCCCCAGAACGTGTTGCATATTGTAAGTACCATAACATGTACCAAGCTTTTGTCAGAATTTCACAATTTCCCATTTTTATGTATACATTTAGCTAAAAGAAGTCTGTGTTCATTCCTCAGTATAGTATATACAGTGTCACCTCTGTTGGTGGGCGTCCTCAAATCAATGCCTATCTGTGTTCATGCCCCTTCCTTTCTGTAATGCCTAAAGTGACGCGTGTGTTGGAAAAACCTAAATACTGGTGGACATGGAGCTTCACTCCAATGTCTGACTTTGGTTTGGTGGAATCCAAACTTTTTAGAGATGGTTTTGTGACCTTTTACAGCATCAACAACTCTTCTTCTGATATTAAGAAATCTCAAGTCTACATGTCATAATGCTCCTCCACAAGTGTCGATGAAGATCAGGTATTAATCAATGGCTGTTGTTTGTATGTATTGTAGTTTACATGTATGCAGAACTGAACAGAATCCTTGAAGGGTTCACAAACTTTTAAGCACCATTGTCTATAGATTGAAGCTCTCTCTCTCTCTCTCTCTCTCTCGCTCTCTCTATACATATATATATATATATATATATATATATATATATATACAAAATTTAATTTAGTAAGTTACATAGAGATTACTATGGTGTGGTATTAATCAGTTACCTTATGGTACTCTATTATCCTTTTGTGTAACAGGCAGAGGGTGTGGACCCATTGTGTCAACATGTCAACAACCAGTTATACTAATCCAACCATTGTTATCCGAGTGATCTTCTGGTTCTTACTAGAGGTGAGCGAGTATACTCGTCCGAGTATACTGCTTGGTCGAGTATTAGCATACTCGGACCGGCTCGTTACTCGGACGAGTATCTCGCCGACTCAACATCAGTAAATGAATAATATAAATTGAATAAAAGTATTTTAATTGTAAAAAAAAATATTCCAGATTTTTGCAGATGTTTTACTCGTTAGAACACATAGAAATAACATTATTCTTCACTTTGCAGGTGTGCGCGCGTGTCTCCCACTAAGTTCGGATATGTGCACGAACATCTGGAATGTGAAGAATGGTGTTCTTTCAATGTGTTGTTCACTTAAATGGTCCTGTATTCACTGTTTTTAAGGTTTTAATTATAATCTTCACATTGCAGGTGTGCGCGAGTGTCTCCTGATAGGTTCGTAGATACGTGCGCACAGCTGCAAAGTGAAGAATAGAATTAAAACATTAAAAACAGTGAATACAGGACCATTTAAATGCTGAACACATTGAAAGAACTCTATTCTTCACATTCCAGATGTTCGTGCACATCTCCTAACTTAGCGGGATACACGCGCGCACACCTGGAAAGTGAAGAATAGTGTTATTTCAATGTGTTCTTACAAGTAAAATATCTGCAAACATCTGGAATATTTTTTTTGCACTGTTCTTTTAATGTTCTGTTTTATTAAAAAAATGTCTCCCTTAGACTTCAATGGGGCTCGTTATTCAAGAGGAGCGCTCGAGCATCGGGAAAAGTTTGTCTCGAAAAACGAGCACCTGAGCATTTTAGTGCTCGTTCATCTCTAGTTCTTACACATTCAATCACATTTGATGATCTGGACTCAATTTCAGGAGGAAACCCGGTGATTTTCGCTTTGATTGGAATACTGTGGCTAATATTGATACAGAGAAGAAAATAAGGCAACAAGTATCCAAAACAAGAAACAGAAGAGATTAGCTGGATTTTTCAATCAATAACTAATCAATATCTATTGTTCTCCACAGTGCTGGTCCTAGAGAATACATACATCTTTTGACATTTCTATCTTCTATTTATATCATTAACAAGGATCCAAATATTTTTCCTAACATCACCCTGGGATATCATATATATGATTCCTGTGGAAATGAGAATAAAGTTATTAAAGATGTTCTGCAGATCTTGTCTGGACACACAGTAACTGCTCCAAACTATTCATGTATGGACCATGGCAAAGTAGCTGGATTTATAGGAGACCTCCGATCCCTCACCTCTCTACCAATGGCCCAGTTGTTGGGTATATATGGATACACACAGGTAAGTTATGATAAGAAAAACACTTTTTATCATTACTGAATTCTGACTTATCCAGACAAATCTTCCTCGGTATTTAGTTCTCAGTTTACAAAAGCAATTGGGGAAATCTATTCCTAAATCTATTCCTAACCTCAATCTAATGTTAATAAATCTCCGACCTGTCCTGTTAGCATAGGTTGAGTATGAGGCTTTCCACTTTTTTTTTACTTTAGCATTGGACCCTCTACGCTGAGTTTTACAAGACTTTAACTCTATTAAAGGTATAGACCTACATGGCATTGATACCAAGATATTGGCATGTGCAGGTGGAGAAATATATATTGTATTAGTTTTTGATTCATTTTAACCCCTTGATGTGGGTTTTTTCTAGCCATACTTATCATCAGGACTGCATAGTCCACTACATTACTTTATTCTCCTAATGAGTGCATCACATGACGTATGAAACATTACATATCAGGGACTAACAGGGTCTGTAAGGGACAGTAATGGGACTGTCCTTGTCAGGGTGGAAGCAATATTGCAGGGTCAGGATACAAACCGATCGTAGGGCTTAATAGGTCCTGTACCTCCGGACCAGTACCTATCGACCAGGAGACAGTGCATCAAAGACTGGTGAGATCCACCCTATTACTCACTGTCCAGATCAATGTTGGTCCTTGGTTTTGAGACGCACCGTGTCATATGCTATACAGGAATGCACTAAGGCACGGTGAGGTATTGATGGGGACCGTGTCACATGAGACTTATTGGAGGTCTGAACGAGATCCCTTTCTGAT
Organism: Engystomops pustulosus; assembly: GCF_040894005.1. Taxonomy (NCBI): domain Eukaryota; kingdom Metazoa; phylum Chordata; class Amphibia; order Anura; family Leptodactylidae; genus Engystomops; species Engystomops pustulosus. Next base: position 285,828,535 of record NC_092411.1, read on the forward strand.
GTGTTTTTGCTGACAAGATGGTTGATGTGCATACTATTGTGGTTCACTTTGAACTTATTTTATCAGTAATTATTAAAAGTTACATTTGACTTATGGTACTAGTACATTCTGCTGGGTTTCTTACCGATTTTTGGATGTATTTTTCTTTACTTGAAAAGTGAGTTAGCCAACTAGGCAACCTTTTTCTGTCTTGTTCGGATTTAGTATTTGATGTTACATTCAGGGCATCAAATATAAATTTTATAAAATTATCAAATAACTCAGCTACTTTCTCAATGTTATGAGCATTCCACACTGGCAGGTCCATACATCTTTATAATAGGCCAAATTTATCATGCTAGGGTGTATGCATAAGTTCTTTGCCTTACTTTTTCATTTACACAGCATATGCTTAGGTACAGTATCATATGGGAAGTCCATACTCTCCCATACCCAGGTAGCAGGAGTTAATCTAGCTAGGGCACAGGATCCTTAAGCTCCCAAAGGTATCCACTTGTATGCATCATGACCACACACAATATAGACATCTTTGGGTAGCTGTAATGCCCCAATGCCCCAACATATCTGCAAGTTCTACTAACCTCAGGGAATTGTGAAAAAGGCACCAAGGTTTACCCATCTTATTTCCCATGGGGCTATGATATCTTTCCCTTCTAGATGCTGAACCATCACTCTGATTATACTCAGTCCCAGGATCAGCAATGGCTCCTTTCTGGACACAAGTTATATTATCCCCACCTATAAAATTAGGGGCCTGTGCCCACATATCGACCTAAACAATCCTTTGAATATGGTATGTTACAACTCAACGGATCTTGAGCCTTTTGAAAACAAATTTAACGTTTTCCACTGGTTATTTCTCCTGATTTTAATGCAGGAACCTCAACCCTTTTCCAATTCCCTGGGATCCCTTGCCTGTAATCCATCATTTTTGAATTATCCCTTATAGTTAGGTTGGCCACCCACTAAGGATCAAAAACATGCCCCACTACTGGTAGAGAGACACCAACATCTGTCCACTTATAATAATTATACAATGCTAATTCACAACAATGTGACTAAAGGAGATCCTCCGCTGTCAGTGAACATACTTTTGGCCGCTTCTGGTGAGTGTGCATATCCAACAATCTGTCAAATTTGTTACTTTTGCTATGGCCACATGATCTCCAACAAGCTTATTGTCCCATTCATCCTTTAGCATATGGTTAAAAGATGTTTCACAAACAATCAGGCAACAGCAGACCAGGAGGCCCCTCATGACTGGTCCTCCTCGTTTAAAATCTTTTTACAATGACTGGTGTGTATCCAAGAGGACTTTCTTCCAGCTTCACTGATGTGGGGGTGGTTAACTGGATCAGGTACGGTCCATCAAATCAGGGATCCAGTGCCTTCCAAACATGTCTTTTCAAGCACACCCAAACTCCTGGCTGTAATGAATGCCCACCTTCACTGATTCAGGATCTGGAATATAATAAAAAACCCATTTATGCAGACATGGCAGATGTTTCTGTAGTGCCCCTTCATATGCAGTTAAATCAGAGTTTCATTTGTGCCTGCTGAGGAAAATATAACCCTGTCCTTGGTGACTGCCCAAACAATATCTCATAGGGACTCATAGGGACTCCTTTCCATGAGGAGTTGTTCATACAGAATACAAGGCCAAAGGGAGACACTCAACCCATAATTTCCCAGTTTCTCTCATTGCTTTTTAAATTTTTAACTTTATGGTGCCATTGAGTCTTTCCACCTTCCCACTACTCTGTGGCCTCTAGGGAGTGTGATCTATCCCCAGGTATTTTAGAAACTCTCTGGACACATGTGTCCCTCCATGTACCAATTGAGACACCATAGGAAACAAGTTTCTAGTCAGGCACTACTTTCTTTCTGATTGCCAAGTTCCATCCTCTGGAGCTGCTCCTAAGGCTTCGCACTGTTTCTTCTCAGGTTGCGGGGGCCTGTTTCTGCAACTTTTCTAGCATTACCAAGTCTACAGGAACCTTATCCTCAACAATTATGCTGAGGACATATTTTTGTGGGAGAGGGAGTAGGGCTGCAGCCTTAGATGCCTCATCAGTCATTCTATTTCCCTTAGCTTCAGGAGTATTTTCTCTAGTGTGTGACTGTACCTTGCTAATACCTCCCTTCGAGGAAAGTGTCAGAGCCTCAAACAGTTCTTTCACACTTTCGGCATTCTTAATAGGTTTCCCTGTGGACCCAACAAAGTCCCTGCTCTTCCAGATAGGGCCATAATCGTGTGAAACACCAAAGGCATATGTTGAATCTGTGTAAATGCTATCAGTTTTACATTTTACCCGATTACATGCCACAGTGAGTGCCTTCAGCTCCGCCTCTTGAGCTGCCTTAGAGTGCGGAAGTGATTCTTTATTATTTACCTCTGTCAGGGTGATAATTGCATATCCGGTCTTGTAGATTCCATCTTGGTGGTATCTGGAACCATCTACAAAAAACACAAATCTAGGTTTGGCAATGGAACTTTAGTTACATTCTCGAGTGTCTGTGTCCCTATTTTCATCAATTCAGCACAATTAAGTTGTTCCCTTGAGTAATGTAGGATCATGTATTCAGGAAATTTGTCCTCCCACAGAAAGAGTATCACACAATGATGATCAAGTCTCAAGTACTTAAATTGATAACAACCTCTACATCTGCCTAATTTTCATTCTTCCCTTCTATGTGTTATATTATATAAGGAGGTGGAAGGGACACAGTGGTCACAGAGGTTGTAGTATAACTATCACTACAATCTACATTTATCATACAAGACTGACTAGAGAGGGAGGAAAGCCTGATCTATCCCCAGAACTTTTAGAACCTATTGTAGCTCCAATCAAAAAAGAAAAAAATCGGAACCCTCACCCAATCACCTAGATACCCTCCTGCACTAATGTCACGCATTCTTTTTATCAATATCCATATACTTCCAGCAATCTCACACGTTCTTTTTATCCATATACTTATGCTCCGCTAAAGCCAAATAAAGAGGAATCGTTTTTGCACCAATTCTGTTGTGGATTCCATGAGTGCCGCTGACTGTAAATTTGTTCTATTGTAGCACCACAACTATAAGGTTGGTACCTCTATTGCTCTCAATAGTTTCTGGCCTCAGGAGTTTTTTCTCTAGTGTGTGCCTGTACCTTGATAATACCTATCTTGAGGGAGGTGTCAGAGCCTCAAAAAGTTCTTTCACACTTTCAGCATTCTTAATAGGTTTCCCTGTGGACCAAACAAAATCCTTGCTCTTCCAGATGGGGCCATAATCATGTGCAATGCCAAAGAAATATTGTGAATCTGTATAAATGTTATCAGCTTTACCTTTTACCAGCTTACATGCCACAGTGAGTGCCTTCGGCTCCATATCTGGAGGAAAATTTAAGAGCAGCAGCAATTAGAAAAATTTATCTTACAGTGTTGGTTAAAGAAAATCTAACATAAAAATGCTACATGATAAACCAGGGAAACTAAGGTTACATAAACATGAATGTATGACTCCTCCCCACCCGCCGTAGTACCTGGAGGCACAATGAAGTGGAGGAGAGGAGAGAACTGCAAGGCTGTCCCAACAATCGAAGATAGAGCATGCTCTATCTTTTTTGCGTCCATGCCAAGGTACGGTGGGTACTCGTTGTGCTCACCACACTGAGCTGGGCTGCCACTGCTGCCTATGGGGGATGTATATCCCGCCAAAAATTTGTGGCAGAGATTTCAAGCAGCGGGAGGGGGGAAGTGGCTCTTGCGTGCTGTATTAGCCAGTGAATCAACAACATGGAAGAAGAGCCCTTCAGGCATATTACCATAATTTTAAAAGTTGATTTTTAGAAGGTAGGAAATTAACAAATAAAAATTATAAAAAATATTGAAAGATTACCACTAGAGATGAGCGAGCACTAAAATGCTTGTTACTCGAGTTGAACTTTTTCCGATGCTCGAGTGCTCATTGGGAATAACGAACCCCATTGAAGTCAATAAGAGACTTGAGCATTTTTCAAGGGGACCAATAAAATGTGTCATTTTATTGAGAAATAAGGAAGTCAGTCCTGTTTCTTCATTTTTTTTAATTCAATGGAATATTCGTGGAACTTCAAAAAGGAGAATGACCCGTGTTAAACATCTGCAATGTGTTCTTCACACATATTGTTCTTCACATACTATTGTGAAAAAAACCTTTCTGTACTCATGTCTTCTGATAATTTACCAGATGTATGGAAACATCTGCAATGTGTTCTTCACTGAAGAACACATTGCAGATGTTTCTGTACATCTGATAACCTATCATAAGACATTAGTGCAGAACGGTGTTCTTCACAATAGTATGTGAAGAACAATATGTGTGAAGAATCTTCACAAATATTGTTCACACATATTGTTTTTCACATACTATTGTGAAGAACACCGTTCTGCACTAATGTTTTCTGATAAGTTAGCAGATGTTTCTGTACATCTGCTAACCTATCATAAGACTTTAGTGCAGAACGGTGTTCTTCACAATAGTATGTGAAGAACAATATGTGTGAAGAATCTTCACACGTATTGTTCACACATATTGTTCTTCACATACTATTGTGAAGAAAACCGTTCTGCACTAATGTCTCCTCTCCTCCACTAATGGAGGAGAGGAGAGAACTGCAAGGCTGTCCCAACAATCGAAGATAGAGCATGCTCTATCTTTTTTGCGTCCATGCCAAGGTACGGTGGGTACTCGTTGTGCTCACCACACTGAGCTGGGCTGCCACTGCTGCCTATGGGGGATGTATATCCCGCCAAAAATTTGTGGCAGAGATTTCAAGCAGCGGGAGGGGCGAAGTGGCTCTTGCGTGCTGTTTTAGCCAGTGAATCAACAACATGGAAGAAGAGCCCTTCAGGCATATTACCATAATTTTAAAAGTTGATTTTTAGAAGGTAGGAAATTAACAAATAAAAATTATAAAAAATATTGAAAGATTACCACTAGAGATGAGCGAGCACTAAAATGCTCGTTACTCGAGTTGAACTTTTTCCGATGCTCGAGTGCTCATTGGGAATAACGAACCCCATTGAAGTCAATAAGAGACTTGAGCATTTTTCAAGGGGACCAATAAAATGTGTCATTTTATTGAGAAATAAGGAAGTCAGTCCTGTTTCTTCATTTTTTTTTAATTCAATGGAATATTCGTGGAACTTCAAAAAGGAGAATGACCCGTGTTAAACATCTGCAATGTGTTCTTCACACATATTGTTCTTCACATACTATTGTGAAAAAAACCTTTCTGTACTCATGTCTTCTGATAATTTACCAGATGTATGGAAACATCTGCAATGTGTTCTTCACTGAAGAACACATTGCAGATGTTTCTGTACATCTGATAACCTATCATAAGACATTAGTGCAGAACGGTGTTCTTCACAATAGTATGTGAAGAACAATATGTGTGAAGAATCTTCACAAATATTGTTCACACATATTGTTTTTCACATACTATTGTGAAGAACACCGTTCTGCACTAATGTTTTCTGATAAGTTAGCAGATGTTTCTGTACATCTGCTAACCTATCATAAGACTTTAGTGCAGAACGGTGTTCTTCACAATAGTATGTGAAGAACAATATGTGTGAAGAATCTTCACACATATTGTTCACACATATTGTTCTTCACATACTATTGTGAAGAAAACCGTTCTGCACTAATGTCTTCTGATAAGTTAGCAGATGTACGGAAACATCTGCAATGTGTTCTTCACTGTGTTCTTCACTTAAATTATCCTTAATGATCCTTAAATTTCACTGTTCTTCACTGTGTTTCCTTAAGCGAAAGCTTGTTCTTGAGCAGGCGAAATACTCGTCCGAGCAACGAGCATCTGACTAAGTTGGAAGAGATTGATATACTGCATAAGGTAATATCTTACTTGAAATGATCAGATTCCACAATAACAGAATTTGAAATTGAAATTGTCAAATTCTGCAGAACCCAAATTTAATAATAAAATTGGCAAATTCTGCATTAATGGAATTTAAATTTGAAACTGTCGAATTTTTCAGTATCTGAATTTAAACTTAAAATTCTCAAACTCTGCATTAAATTAATTTTAACTTGTAATTGTCCACTTCTGTAGAAACCTGAATTTAAAATTTAAATTGTCCCACAGGGAGAGGAAGGTTGTGTGATTTTTTTAATTGCTTTTTTAATCTTCTACATTTTAAGCACTTTCCCTAGTCCATTTTGAGAATCATGTTTAGAACTAATCCTATTGTATTTTTCCAGATTAGTTATGGGGCCAGGGACTCTTCGCTCAGCGACAGAAGATTATACCCACATTTCTTCCGCACGGTTCAGGGCGATGAGACACAATATGTGGCTTTAGTGAAGTTATTGTTGTATTTCCAGTGGAACATGGTTTGTATTTTTGCTACAAATGATGATGCTGGAGAACGGGAACTTCGTCTTCTTACCAAAGAGCTCACGAAATCTGGAATATGCATTGAGAAAGTAGTTTTTATTACACAAGAAAAGCAGCTGGATGCATCTGTCATGGAGGATTTAAAAGCTGAAGTCATTATATTTTGTGGGACAAGTAATAGACTGTTGTATACAATTATAGATCTTTCGTCATTAAGTATCAAAGTCAAAACTTTTATATTTCCGACATCTTGGTCACATGATGGTCTTTTTCTTATAGGGAATCAGTTTAACTGTAGCCTTATATTTAGTCCTATAAGTTACACACTGATTGGATTACAGGAAATGTTTCTAAATATTAATCCATCCCAACACAAACATGACCCCATCCTGGAGGATCTGTGGATAAGCACATTTTACTGCCTTTCTAGAAACAATTTAAAAAACGTTGTTTTACAAGACACTATTAATGTTCCTCTACGGAACTGCACCGGTGAGGAACGTTTCACAAGCCATTATCTGGATGGATTACCATTCAATGTGTACAGAGCTGTGCAGATGATGGCCCAAGCGTTAGATGACATCCATAAAACTGCACAAATAAGCAGAATAAAGAAAGATAATAATGAAGTTGATATATACAGAAAAAAGGTAAGAAACTGCTTAACATTACAAGGTGATTTTGCTTAATCTAACAATATAAGAACAACTTGAAAAAATATTTGCAACAAAAAGTGCAAAAGAAGACCAGTGGTTGAATGACAGTAGGTTAGCGATAAAGATCACATTCCGACTAATAAAAAAAGACCAACAGTGTGTATGGCTACATTGAATAACATGCTGTATAAATTATGGATATGACACATCCATGAGACAAACCCAAATTTATAATTGTGTCTGCGCCAACTTTGCATTAGGCAAAAGTGTCTTTGGTGTTGTTCATGTGTCTATTATGTCACCAATATATTTTGTCCTACTATTGTCTGCTTTATGATAGTCCTCCTTGTATAACAAATACTACCAAAACATAAAGACTGAATCCATTTCACTTAATAAAACTTTGAAAACATTTTTATTGCACAAATTTCTTAAAAAATCTCATATCATGCGAAAAAAATAAATGCACTTTTGCTACAATTCTGGTGATTTTGTTCCAAAATAACTGTCTAAAATGACTTGCACCAATGCTATTAAGGCCTTTAGACCTTCTTCTGGCACTTTCTCGATTTGTTTGAATAAGGGATCGTAGCCGTCAGGAGATGGACGTGGCCTCACAACAAAGGGGCGTGACTTGAGGGAAATCATCTGTGCAGCTAAAAGTAGGTCTAAAGTAGAAACCGACAGTCTTATCCTGCACTAGAATTCATCATCACAATGATAAATCTGGAGCAGCAAAAGACAAGACCTGAGACATATTGGGGAATATTTACTTAGATGGAAATGCCCTAAAAGTGCTATTTTCTCGTATAAGGCTGGGTGCAGCGATTTACTAAGATTGTGCGCAAGAAATCATGAATCTGTCACTTCCCGCTTGGGTCTTCGGAAGACCTGAGGCTTTCATGGCAACGGATCACCACTCTCTGATGACGTCACAGGGAGCAACGATCTTGCCAAAATGACGGTACCATTTTTTTTAAGCCACCAGCATATTTGCCGCTGGCGATCAGCTAGCACAAACCCCGGATGTTACAGGTAAGCCTTTTCTGCAATATGCAGCAAAGACTTACCAGTCTATGGAGAGAGCTCGGCCCTTGAGCCCTCTCCATTCACCCGCACCCAGCATGTGACATACTATTACATTATGATTATGTTGGTATGTCCACTTTTATTCCAACCTTGTCCAATAATCACTGTGTGAATACCTTTAAATGGATAGTAATGGAGGGCTTAGAAAAAAAATCTGTTTAAAAAACAAAATACTAACCTAACGAACAGGGAAAAAAATGCACTACATATTTACATAGTAGTTAAACCTACTGACAAGGGGGGATTGTCATTATGTACAGAGATTATTATTTGTGAGAATTTAATAGATTATTATCAGACCAAGTCACTTATTGGAGATTAAAAGGTAAAATTCTCTTAGATTCTAACAATTTAAGTTTTACCAAAATTACAAAAAAGTAAATAAAAAACAGGACTCCCTATTGTGGCAGGGGTTCATTCTGTATCTAGTGGAATATCTCAATATATTGATACATTTCTTCAGCCTTCTGTGTGTGATACCCCGGCCTATTTGAAAGACTCAGGAGTTTTACTAGAGACTATAAGGAATTGTATTGTGGATGAGAATTTGATGTTTCATCATTATCCACATGCACCACATCAGCTTGGAATTGCAGCAATAGAGGAATTTTTCAGAAATGATCCACAGGTCCCAGTAAAACAAAACCAATTCATGATAGATCTCATAACCTTTGGATTGGAAAAGAATCCCTTTTGGTGTGAAAGGACATTTTCTTTCAAACTGTGGACACAGCAATAGGGGCAAAATTTGCCCCATGCTACGCCGATATGTATATGGAAAGTTGGGAAAATTGGTTTATTTTTAATAATAATACAGTTATTGAATATCTAAACTTGTATAAGCGTCATATAGATGATGTGGTGATACTGTGGAAGGGTACTTCAGGACAGCTGGAGGAATTCAAATAATATATGAATAGGAATTATTTCAACTTGGTGTTTACTTTTAATTCAAGTAAATAAATATTCATTTTCTTGATTTAGAAATAAATAGGAAGGGAATAAATTGTACATTAAAAGAATCAGACTGTAATTACTTCAGTGAATATGGGAGCTGTCATTTCACCCCTTGGTTGAAAAACATCCCAAAAGGGCAGTTCAAAAGGATTAAAAGAAATTGCACGAAAGAGGAGGATTACAATAAACAAGCACTAATACTAAGAGATAGGTTTTTAGAAAGGAATTATGGGATAGATGATATCACAAACGCTGAGAGGGAAATAAGAGAACTAAATTTAGGGACAATTGGTGGAAAAGTAACAGGGGATAAAGAAAGCTCTATAATTCCATCCATCACATATTCCATAAAGGATTTGTATTTAGTGGGGAGGATTATAAAAAAAAACACTGAAACAATGGAGCAGATTTACTTACCCGCGATTCACTAAGATCGTGCGTCCGAGTTTCTGCATCTGTCGCTTCTATGCTGAGGTCCGCCGGAGTTCACCTTCTTCTTCCTGGTGCAGTGAGTGCTTGATCTTGCAACACAAATCCTTTTTTAAATTCCGCGGTTTGTCCAAATCTGTCGGGTTGTCCGACGGCCACAACCCCTGATTTCTGTCGCATACAAGCCAGCGCTGATTCGTCACAATCCGATCGCGTGCGCCAAAAATCCGGGGCAATTCAGGGCAAAAGAAACATTTTTCGGAAACCCGACAAAAGTGCGGTGTTCGGACCCTTAGTAAATGAGCCCCATTGTGCAGCACAATCTAGTGATAGGAGATGCACTAACAGCGCAACCAAAAATTGTTCACAGAAGGATTGCAAGTCTTAAAGATTATATTTTACATAGAAGTATAAATAGCATAACAGTTAAAACAAATACACTACACAAAGGGTTTTCACGTTGTAAAGAATGTAAGAGTGTAAAAGGGTTTTTTTTTTCAATAAATGTCTTTAATTTTTGTTCATCCAATGGAAAACATTTATTTAATATTAAACATTTTGCTACTTGTGATGCTTGCAAAGTATTATACATGATCGAATGCCCCTGTGGTCTTATGTACATTGGTAGAACCATAATTGTGGTTACTGATCTGATCTCCTCACCCACACTCAGATTACCTTGCATGGTGGATGAAAATGGTCATTTTGTTAGAACACTATTTAGATATCGTGGGAACTGCAAGTATATCTCTACTACTAAAGATTTTAATCGGATACCTACAGGTACTGTTTTTCTCTGTGTGGGATTCTCTGCCAGAAAGAAACCTGTGAGGAACATGGAAGCAGAGGGCAATATATTTTCTATTTTGGATTCTGTGAAAATGTTGGACTTTTTTCATTTTCTCTCCAGTGCCGTTGTCCTCTTTTTTTGGTATTTAAGGGTTCATTTTTAGAGATGAGCGAGCACTAAAATGCTCGAGTGCTCGTTATTCGAGACGAACTTTTCCAGATGCTCGAGTGCTCGTCTCGAATAACGAGCCCCATTGAAGTCAATGGGAGACTCGAGCATTTTTCAAAGGGACCATGGTTCGGGAATAAAATGTGTTAATTAATTGAAAAAGAATGTCTTCTGATAAGTTATCAGATGTATACAAACATCTGCAATCTATTCTTCACTGTTCCGCGCGTATATTATCTCCCGAAAAGTTAGCAGATGTGAAGAACAGTGAAGAATAGAATAAAAACAGTGACCACAGGATCATTTAAGTGAAAAACACAGTGAAGAATAGATTGCAGATGTTCGGCACATCTGCTTACTTGTCGGGAGATACGATGTCCTGGGATCCGCTGCTTTTCTTTCACTGAAGTCTCCCCGATCTCTCCGTGCTGCCCCATGTCTCCGTGCTGCCCCATGTCTCCGTGCTGCCCCATGTCTCCCTGCTGCCCGATGTCTCCGTGCTGCCCCATGTCTCCGTGCTGCCCCATGTCTCTGTGCTGCCCCATGTCTCCGTGCTGCCCCATGTCTCCGTGCTACCCCATGTCTCCGTGCTGCCCCATGTCTCTCTGCTGCCCCATGTCTCCCTGCTGCCCCATGTCTCCGTGCTTCCCCATGTCTCCGTGCTGCCCCATGTCTCCGTGCTGCCCCATGTCTCCGTGCTACCCCATGTCTCTGTGCTGCCCCATGTCTCCGTGCTGCCGCCCCATGTCTCCGTTCTGCTGCTCCCCTATGTCTCCATTCTGCTGCTCCCCTATGTCTCCGTTCTGCTGCTCCCCGATGTCTCCGTGCTGCCGCCCCATGTCTCCGTTCTGCTGCTCCCCTATGTCTCCGTTCTGCTGCCGCCCCATGTCTCCGTGCTGCCGCCCCATGTCTCCGTTCTGCCGCCCCGTGTCTCCGTTCTACTGCTCCCCTATGTCTCCGTTCTGCTGTTCCCCGATGTCTCCGTGCTGCCGCCCCATGTATCCGTTCTGCTGCTCCCCTATGTCTCTGTTCTGCTGCTGCCCCATGTCTCCATGCTGCCGCCCCATGTCTCCGTTCTGCTGCTCCCCTATGTCTCCATTCTGCTGCTCCCCTATGTCTCCGTTCTGCTGCTCCCCGATGTCTCCGTTCTGCTGCTCCCCTATGTCTCCGTTCTGCTGCCGCCCCATGTCTCCGTGCTGCCGCCCCATATCTCCATTCTGCGGCTCCACCATGTCTCCGTTCTGCTGCTCCCCGATGTCTCCATTCTGCTGCTCCCCTATGTCTCCGTTCTGCTGCTCCCCGATGTCTCCGTTCTGCTGCTCCCCGATGTCTCCGTGCTGCCGCCCCATGTCTCCGTTCTGCTGCTCCCCTATGTCTCCGTTCTGCTGCTCTCCGATGTCTCCGTTCTGCTGCTCCCCTATGTCTCCGTTCTGCTGCCGCCCCATGTCTCCGTGCTGCCGCCCCATGTCTCCGTTCTGCTGCTCCCCTATGTCTCCGTTCTGCTGCTCCCCTATGTCTCCGTTCTGCTGCTCCCCGATGTCTCCGTTCTGCTGCTCCCCGATGTCTCCGTTCTGCTGCTCCCCGATGTCTCCATTCTGCTGCTCCCCAATGTATCTGTGCTGCTCACCGTGTTCTTCAATGTGTTCTTCACACATATATATTGTTCTTCACATGCTATTTTGTTCGCTTTGTTCCGCGCGTATCTCCCGACAAGTAAGCAGATGTGCCGCACATCTGTAATCTATTCTTCACTCTGTTTTTCACTGTGTTTTTCACTTAAATGATCCAGTGTTCACTGTGTTCAATGTTTTTATTCTATTATTCATTGTTCTTCACTGTGTTTTTTTAATTAAATGCTCGATCTCGAGCAGGAGAAATACTCGTCCGAGCAACGAGCCGTTTCGAGTACCTTAATACTCGAACGAGCATCAAGCTCGGACGAGTATACTCGCTCATCTCTATTCATTTTTCATATATTTGACATTGGTTGATGTTAAATGACATAATGTCCCAGATGTGCTCGATTGGATTCAGGTCCGAGGAACAGGCAAGTCGGTACATAGCAATAATGCCTTCATCACCCAGTAACTGCTGACACTACAGCCATTTGAAGCCTAGAATTGTCATGGATTATTAGAAACCAAGGACCCACTGCACAATGGCCTCACAATGGGTTTGAGGATTTCATCCTGGTACCTAATGGCAGATTACCTCAGGCTAGCACATGGAGGCATGTGTGGATCTCTAAATAAATGCCTCCCTACACCATTACTGGCCCACTGCCAAAACTGTAATGCTGGAAGATGTTGCAGACAGCAGAACATTATCCATGGTGTCTCCCTCACCTACCAAACCACTACTTTGTAGTCATTGCCTTGCTGTTTGGGTATGATTTTTGCCTGTTGTCTGTTCAATTTTCACAAAAATAGGAGAACTTGATTCACAATCAGTGATGATTCAACCTGGATAGGTTGATTTTACACAAGTGTGATTGAGATAGACTGCATTGTTTAAGTGTTCTCTATATTTTTGAGCAGTATTCCCAGTATATATTAAAGAAATAAAGGTAGATATACTATTGATATAAAAAGAGTTAATAACTTCTTTATCTGCTTGATGTGGACTGAGCTCTCAATTCTTTCAGAAACACTGCTCCATGCAGGAGAAAGAGAAGAAATAATACACATAACAATACTAATTATTGTCTGTAATCATCTGCTTTTATATTTCTGAAAGGAAAGTGAGTCTTTAAGGAGTTAATAATCATAGTATGCCATTCATTGTTATCTGTGGTTTATAATTTACTTGAACTTAACCAAGAGTTTTATGTTGTAGCTGAGACATTACATGAAGATAACGTGTATCAAGGATCTGCAGGTATCAAGATTATGCTTTAACCATAAAGGGGAAATCTCTGAACCATTAGAGATTATTAATTCATTAAATAAAGAAATTGATGAAACTTTGCTTGGGCTCACAGCATCTGTTGGTTCATTTGATGAATCACTTCCTCCAGGGCAGCAGCTGAATATTTCACCTGCAGATATAATCTGGATAAATAATAAGGTAAGTCATGATACAATTTACTTTATTTCTTCCCCATTGGAGGCTTCAGGGTCTGTCTGCAGTGTAGCAATGGGGTCACGGTACTGAGCGTTAATATTTTAGGTCGGTGATAAAAAATAATACATAGTGTGAATAGCACATCTTTGTAAATTTAAAGAAAAAAAGTCACATGAATATTTTATATGACCCACATTACCTTCCAAACAGTGCAGAGAGGAGAGACTATGGTGCCCCAGACAGACAAGCAAAATACAATACGGATAATGTGGGCAGTGATACTTTTGCCATTTTGAATAATGAATTGGTAACAGAATTGCCCTCCGTATGCGCTGACACCTGCCACACTGATTCTAGACAAGAGAAGTGGGGAGGGAGCTTACACATTCAGATGGAAATTTAACAATTGGTTCAAATGAGTTGGGTTCAGTAGGGGGCGCAAATCTGATTTCACTGGGCCCCAACCCCCACCTACAGACACAATCACATATACAGACACAGTTACATAAACAGTATACCCTGTATCTTCTCATACAGTCATTCCTATACAGTACACAGACACACCTCATGCACATACATATATAGGCACAGTCACATGTACAGTATACACTCATATACCTACAGTATAAAGACACAGTCTCATACACAATATTCCGCTCATGCATGTACAGGATACAGACACAGTCATTTCCATGCAGTACACAGACCCACCTCATGCACATACATATATAGACATAGTCATATATACAGTATATACTCATTCACATCTAGTATACAGACAGAGTCACATATACAGTGTACACTCGTGGACATACAGGGGGCAATTTATCATTGAGCGCTAGTGTGTGATTGCCCCATCGCTGCTGTAGCACAGCCCGATACATCAAGATCTGGCGGGGTCCTGCGGCCATTATTTACCCATATGGCAGGAGCGACTGCTAGAAGCCAATGCAGTCAGGGAGAGGGACAGGGCCAGAGGTGCAGTCAGGGAGAGGGGCCAGAGGTGCAGTCAGGGTTAGGGGCGGGGCCAGAGTTGCAATCAGGGAGAGGGGCGAGGCCAGAGGTGCAATCAGGGAGAGGGGCGGGAATAGAGGTGCAATCAGGGAGAGGGGTGGGGGCAGAGGTGCAGTCAGGGAGAGGGACAGGGCCAGAGTTGCAGTCAGGGAGAGGGACCGGACCAGTGCTGTTGTCAGGGAAAGAGGTATATCCAGAGGTGCAGTCAGAGATTTGTAGCTTTCTGACACTCATCAGGTCTTTCAACACTAAGAGTGCAGACTGCAAACACACTACAGGCTGGCACCTGGATATGTGCAAAGGGTAAGGTTATTGTACTGCCTGAATCCTCTAATCCTGGTATGTGTGACTCAGAGATGTACATACCATTGATTACTTTTCAGAGCCAGGACAAAACCCCCTCAGTCGGGTAGCAGGGTAGCACCTTAGGCAATTGCCTACCCTCACATACTCGACGCCACGGCCCTGCTACCAAACATCCCTACTCAATATCACCAGTCTTTCTTTCACAGGGAATTTAAGGATAAAATGTATCTCTGGTCAACTATTGCAATGAAGTGATGATGATAATTTTATATGTGCGGTGAAAGATATCCATTAGCTGAAATACAAAGATATGTGCTCAATCTATAAAACAGGATGAGAAAGAGCTAAACTCATCCAACATGGGAAGACTGAGTGCAGCACCCAGACAGGCAAAGCTTTCTAACCAAATAAACGGCACTGAGGACCTTGGACTAGTAGTCATCCAAGTGACCCTAGTGAAGCAGAATATAGACATCATACTTACTATTTCTAATATTCAGATGTTCTTATGTAACTTTTTCTTTCCCAGACACCTTATAGCCGGTGCTCAGAAAAGTGTTCTCCAGGCTTCAGGAAAGCTGGGAAACAAGGAAACCAAATCTGCTGCTATGACTGCGTCTCATGTTCTGAAGGAGAAATTTCCAATGAAACTGGTAATAAAAACTCAAACTGAGGAAAGAACAGTCCTTCCAGTCTGTACCCCATCACATTTCTAAACATCAGGAATGGCTGCATAATTATTGATGAGTAGACCTGAACCACAATGGTCTTTAGGGACCTGAAAGGATCCCTGAACCTGAACATCAGCTAGAAGCTCAGGTTTGGCTCCCTCTCTGCTGGTAACACCCCTGATTGTTTTTGACACCTGTTTTGGTATAAAAACTTCAAATGCCACCAGCAAAGCCATCAACTTTGCCCCGGCATTTGCTATTCATGTAACCACCAACTGAATTTTACTACCCAGAGGCTGCAGCACCTGCGATGATGTCATGATCACATGACCTGCTTGGAAAAGCAGTGCACAGAGCTGCACTACCTCACTAGTGAGGGGGAAACATGATAGGAGCTAAGTTAGGGGAAAGAACATGGGGAGGTGACTGTGAAGACATTACTAGGGGTAAATGTATGGGGCACATTACTGGGGGTAAATGTGTGGGGCACATTATTGGGGGATGTAACTGTGTGTGACACATTTCTGGAGGAGTAACTGCGTTGGACACATTACTGGGGGTGTAACTGAGTGGAGAATGGGGCACATTACTGGGGTAACTGGGTGGGACACATTAATGGGTCTAGCTGTGTGGGGCACATTACTTAGGGGGGTAACTGTGTGGGGCATATTACTGGGCATGACTGTGTTGGGCATATTACTGGGGGTAACTGTGTGGGGCACACTTCCTGGGGCGTGTTCACACGTGGCACTATGATGGGCCTTGTTTTGATCTCATATGAGTTTCCAGTGAAACAAATCTGATCGGTAATGAGCACCCGGTTTCTTGTATATTTTAAATCCAAGGCATACGTGTGAATGCAGCCTTACATTCTATGGGGAGAGTGTTAGGGGCAGCACCATGATAACACTGTCAGGGACAATGAGGAACATAAGACATGGTGAAATTTGATTTTTATATACAGCTTTATATTCCTGACTGTAACTTTAAGAGTGGATATCTCATGTTTCCAAATACAGAAATTCGTCTGTTAAATATGACACCATAATTGTGTTTCCAGGTGCCAGGTTTCAGAAGATAAAAGTGTTAGAAGTGTGCTACCTGCAGACTTTCAGCTGAAGCTGCAGGAAAGATTTATATTACAGTCTGCAAAAGTACATGCACCCTCTGAACCTGGAATGGAATTAGGCTGTATATATACTGGTAGAGCGTCAGGGGCACCACCTGGGTCCATGTCACGGATCGCGGGTGTGCCCGAGTTTCCTGTCCTGGTCCCAGCCCTGAACTTACCTCTTCATGCTTTTGTTATTCTTGTCCAGACTAGGCCCCGCACACTCCCCCGCTCCCTAGGGCATGCGCAAGATGGAGCACAGATATTAAAAGGGCCAGCGCACAGGTGATTGGTGCTGGCCACGTCCGGGATGGTACTTAGTGCAGTGGCTCCCATCATTCCCCACCGGATCTTCTAACCATTTCCCTGATGAGAAAGCCCTCCTATGTATCCTGAGTTATTGTTTATCCTGCGTTCCTGTGTATTCTGCTTACCTGTGTATCCTGAGTTGCTGTGTATCCTGTGTTCCTGTATTTCCTGAATTCCTGCGTATCTTACACTCCTATACTGTGTGCCAGTCCGTTCCTGTGTTCCTAATTCATGTGCCAGCTTCTGTGTTTCCTGACGTGAGTCCTAGTGTGCCCTCCTGTGCTGTTCTCTCGCTATCACCCCGGTTAAAGACTGTCTCCTGCATTACTACCTTGGCTTGCCACCGTGGGCTTGTTGCACCTGTGGAACGACCAAGTGGCAGCAAGATCATCCCCTTTTGCGGCGGCTCTGGTAAAGACCATGTTCCACTTAGACTCCGGTACCAGGTGTTGGCTAGTACCATCTCCCGTGGTGGTCCAGAGGGTCCACAGACTCACAGCCCGTAAAGGTTGTTTGAGTTTCACTACTGTTTCAAAAATGACAAAAAGGATATGTTTTAACGTTTGTAGTCATTCATTGGCTAATTTGATAAATAAAATAAAAGTCTTCCATGTCATAAAAAAAAAAAAAAAAACAAATATGAAAACTGTTATGATATTTAAATATTTTCCAAAGATATTGTCATTAAAAGAAGTGACTGCAAAAATTGACCTGGTCATTGGGGCACAAATTAAGTGGTTAATCATTTAATCATTAGCAGATTAATTTTTTCTACACGGATAACTTAATTTTCAGTCAGCTGTGTACAATACCTCTTGCAGCTCAGAGGGTGGATGGTAGAATGAATGAGGTGATGAGATGATGGTGGATTTATTTACAGGGAGACTGGTGGAATTGAACCACTGTAGCCAGCTCTGATGTTCTTCTGTCACTCTTGGCCAGTGATGAGGGGCCACACTGATGTTAGTGGCAGTAGTTGTTCCCCATGCCCTATCATGTAATGTCCTTGGCCTGATAGTGTTTGGGAGGTCCCTTGACATACTTGTGAGGTATAAAGCAGCAGGGACACAGAGAAGGTGGATGGATTGAGGTAGGACGCAGTGAAGTAAAGGTGCTTACATTAATTTTTGAATCTAAGAGAGAGTTATTGTTATCCTTGTACTGACCATAGGGAACTGAGACAAAAACCTGTCTTGGTTACTTATCCACTGCCATATTCTTTAATTACTTGAGAGAGCAATTACTTAATTGTAACTAAGAGGAACGTATAAACATTAAAATACATTTTAATTCAGCTGTGGGATGATAACAGCGGCTCTCTGACACAACCACCATAGATTGTGTGTGTGTGTAGTATTTTTTATTTTTCAGGAAATTTGATAGTGACCAGTGCAGAAAAATGATAAGGCCAACAGCAGGGCTCAGTGTAAACATAAAACTGAGAGGTGAGGAGTCCCTTCTTCTGCACAAAACAGCAGTACCCAACTGTAATCCTGATTATCATTTATAGTTGTTTTGTAATACAATATTTGCATTAATATATTTCAGATGCCGAAAACTGTCAAAAGTGTTTGACCACAAAGTGGCCAAATGAGAAAAGGGACAAGTGTATCCCAAAATCTATTGAATTTCTCTCTTATGAAGTGGATGTTGTAACTTATGTTTTCTTACTAATTTCTCTAATATCTTCTATTATGGTTTTATTAATTATTGGAATATTTGTCTTTTTCCGGAATTCTCCGGTGGTCAGAGCTAATAATCGTAGCCTCAGCTTCATCATCC
Organism: Engystomops pustulosus; assembly: GCF_040894005.1. Classification (NCBI taxonomy): domain Eukaryota; kingdom Metazoa; phylum Chordata; class Amphibia; order Anura; family Leptodactylidae; genus Engystomops; species Engystomops pustulosus. The sequence goes on from NC_092411.1 coordinate 285,847,272, forward strand.
TTATTTCTCTCAAGCTTAGTTTGCTTTGCACTTTCCTCTTCATTGGTAAACCAGAGGACACAACCTGCATGTTCCGCCACATCTCCTTTGGGATCATCTTCACTGTTGTCTTGTCTTCAATCTTGGCCAAGACCATCGTGGTTTGCATTGCTTTCCAGGCCACTACTCCGAACAGCTACTGGAGAAGATGGATGGGTGTAAGACTTCCCTACTCTACAGTGATGATCCTATCATCTCTCCAAGTCCTGAATGGAATAATCTGGATGTCATTTTCCCCTCCTTATCAGGAGTTAGACATGGATTCTTATCCAGGAAAGATCATTGTGCAGTGCAACGAGGGTTCAAAACTGGCCTTTAGCCTCATGTTGGGTTATATGGGGTTCCTGGCAGCTTTGAGTTTTGTTCTGGCTTTTATGGTAAGGACATTACCAGATGTGTATAATGAGGCCAAGTACATCACCTTCAGCATGCTGGTGTTCTGCAGTGTCTGGATCGGCACCATTCCGGCTTATCTGAGCAGTAAGGGGAAAAGTATGGTTATTGTAGAAGTGTTTGCTATATTGGCTTCAGGTAATGGGATAATGGTTTGCATATTCTTACCGAAACTGTGGAACATCCTGAAAAACCCAGATCTAAAAACAAGATATTTACTAGAAAAATGAATTAGAAGTACATAAGTGACATAAGTGACAACTTCTACTTTATTTGTAGTCAGTTGGGTGGTGAAACCATTGCCTTTCTTTTACTGTTGCTCAAAAACCCCTTAGTCATCCTACATCTCTATGTCCTTTATCCCCAATCTTATATTTAATCATACTTTGTACTTCTTTTATGCATATTTATATTATACTAAAATTGCTTCCTGAAATTCATCCTCCTGTTTGTTTGTGACAACATCCCATATTGAAAATGTTCAGATAACTTTGCACTGAACAATTCAACTGATTATAAGCAACACTGTAATATATCTAGAGAGAAGCTAAACTTTTAACATACTTTTTGGACTAGGCATATTTCGATTCCATTCCTTCCGCTTTCACAAAAGAAACACAGGATTGACCATGACAGTCACAATAATATATATACTGTAGATACCAATGTAGCATTTGTCAAGTTGACAGCAGCAATATTCTACACTTGTGGAATTGAAGGGTTTAATCACAGTTATTGGCTGATGCAAAGTACATCAGTGCCTGTACACATGTCACCACAATACCTCACTTCCCCCAGCCTGATCTTGAATGGCTCAAATAACTCCAGGAAAGAACAGCTACAAAGGTCCAGAGCAGCCAAATCATTGACAGTGTCTACAAAGTTTGCTGTAAAATTAGACAAAAATTTGCCCTATAATATGGCCTTGGCAAACCAAATGGCAGGTTCATTTCTGAGATCAACGCAGGGTGGGGGGGGGGAGTGGGGGAGGGGGGTGACACATGCCTGAGTCTTAATCTGTTCTGGAGGCCTTGGTTGAGAAGACCTCTCAATGGGAGCATAATAGTAATTTTTGGTATCAAAAGACACTGTATGGCAAGATGGGTTTTTGAAAAACAGAAACATAATCCTATGACCTCCCATTTTCCAGGAGGCTTTCCAGAGCCCAACTAGGGTTAAGAGGTATGTGTTTGTACCTCCAATTAAAGCCAGTCATTCTACATGTGTGCGGGTCATATTTCCCCATATTTAACCCCTCTTCTACGTCATATATCATACCCTGACTGACTATGCGTCATCAAGGCAGACATCTTTCTTCCTGGAATGTCCAGGCACTAAACTCCCCAATGAAGTGCTGAACTAAACTCCAACTACTGAAAATATCCCAATCAGAAATTATGATTTTAATAGAAACACATTTCTAGCACATTCTAATACACATTATTTTCCGATCATATAGGTCATCTACATAATTGTAATTATTAACTGCTGCTTAGAGCCAACATTAGACTCCTCCTCAAATAGGAATAGATTCCCACACAAAGAGCCCAAATCTGTACACAAAACTCTTGGCACACCATGCTCTCCTTGGACCAAGAATACACATTTTTCTCTATCCATTGCAAGTCATATCAGAATTTAGACAACATTTTTTTCCCTGCCCCACACTTACCACTGATTTCTGCCTCCTCCATTGACGGTATAACAGTGTTGGAATACAAGCGCCAGACAATGCCGCTATTCATTTTAAATATTTTCTCACTACCCTCTCGAGACCACAGTACGTGAGACATTGGGGCTCATTTACTTACTCGGTCAATTCGCGAACTGCGGTGCATTGTCTGACGTGGAATCAGGTTCACTTGTGCGCCCGATATCCAGTAGTTGTCGCTGCTGCACCGAGGTCTGCCGTAGTTCACCTGCTTCTTCTCGTTGCATGTAAGTGCGTGTCGAGCGATACAAATTCTTTTTTAAATAACACTTTGTTTCCAAATCCGTCAGGTTTTCCAATGGCCAGGCCCCCCCCCCCCCCATTTACATTGCATGCAAAAAACTGGGGAAATTCAGGGACAAATGGCGCAAAATGGTAATAATCGGGAAACCGGGCGATTCGGCCCCTTAGTAAATCAGCCCCATTGTTGGCACCAGAAGCCTACAAAAAAAAGATAGCTGAAAGAGTCAGACAAACTCTCACCTACCTACTAAGTGGGAAACACACAAAGAGGTCATTAGGGGGAATTTATGTTAAGAAACTGAAAAATAGGCAACACAACATGGGTTACATTCAATATTCAGAGCATCTCTAAAGACCACACACATTGGTTTGATCTCAATTTCAAACCCATTCTGAATTTACTTGTTGATATACTGAAAAACCTGAGAATCCCCTTCATCTGATGGGTAGTAAGGGTCAACCTTTACAAAATTATGTTAAACCACAAAAAGTCTATATAATACAGGTACTTCCTATTAAACTTCCCAATTATTTTTCAACAATGTGAAGAAAGCTGAACTTTTCTATAACTGGACAAAAAGGGGCCACCAGTTAGTCTACTCAGTTACAATACGCCCACGTGTAAAGGAGGTTTAGGCCTAGTCGAATTAAAACACTTCTACTAAACCATTCAACTTTCTAGATTAAGTGACTGAACTAAACACTAAGACACTTAACATATGTCCACATTCTGGAGGAAATTCTTTGCAAATCACTGTTCCAATCATTACTATGACAGGAGGTTTCCAGGACATACTCCAACCTTCTCACCTGGTAGTCATAAGTGCTTGGCAGAGCTCAACTAAAACCCTGACATAGTGAATGCCCCATCTCCTATCACCAAAGTACACAATTTACTAGGTCTATAAGAGCATCAGTCATATATGTGACATTTTACACAAGTACAGTGTCCATTTTAGGAAATGATCAAAAGTCACAGATCACATGACATATTTGATACCTAACACTGACACCTGAGCCTGACACCTGAGTCACTGCCTGCCTAGCAAACATGCTCAAATGATAGGTGAAAATGAGATTTGACAATCTTTCAAGCTAATATCTTAGGCTCATTGATTTACATTCCTTATAACACTGTATATATTTCCTGCCTAGCACACCTGCTCAAATAACGGTTGAAAATTAGATCTGACAATCTTACCTAATGTATATGCAATACATTGCATATATTTACAAACTGTGGCAGCCAATGAGCGAGAGAGCAGGAGGAGAGGAAAAAAAACATTTAATGGGGCAGATTTACTTACCCGGTCCATTCGCGATCCTGTGCCGTGTTCTCCGACGCTTGTTCGCGTCTTCCAGCGATTCAGTAAGGTATTTCCCCTGATGTCCACTAGGTTTCACTGCTGCACTGAATTCCGTCAGAGTTCACTGAAGTTGACCAAGCCAGACCCGGTGCAGCTAAGCGCGCATCAAGCGCCAAAATTGTGCGCCAAAATTCCGGGGCAATTCAGGGAAAATCAGCGCAAAACAGTAAAATTCGTGTAACCCAATGTAAAAACACGATTCGGGCCCTTAGTAAATGACCCCCAATGTGTTAGTTTGTCACACTTGCAGAAGCTGCTTCTAGAGACTTTTTAGCTAAAGGCAGATAATTAATACATGACTTATAGCGAATGTATACGACCCAGCAATTTTTTGCATTTCCTTTTTATCTATCATGTTTATGATTTTTACTTTTTATTTATATATATTTGACTTCTAGGGAAAAGGTGATTTGAATTTTTAGGTATTTTAATAGCATTTTTTGAAATTTATTTTACATTTTTTTTTAACTTTTTTTCAGACCCCTAGGTTGATTTAACGTTAAGTTGTCTGATTGATCCTACAATATACTGCCAAACTACAGTATGGCAGTATATGGGAATTTTCCTCCTCATACATTACAATTTGCAAATCGCACATTGTAATAAATAGGTTAAGACCAGACAGCCTTTGGTCTTGGAATACCTGAAGCTGTCATGGCAACCAATCGCCAAGCACCACAATCTTTTTGAAGTTGCAGACAGCTTTGACATTGACAATGGATGGGTTAACAGATGCTTAATAGCCGCTACTAGCACCAATCACGGTTGTTATCGGTAAGTGTTTTCTTCAATATTAGATCAATTAAAACAAATTCATTTAAAAAACCACGAAACATACACATAAAAAGTCTACCAATGATCAAATAACTTAATTTACATGATTACAGTTTGGCTACATTCACACGACTGTTGGAAGACATATATACGGCTGCCGTATAGCTGCCCCCCATAGGCCGGCAATGGGCGCATGGACCCAATAGGTCGGCAATGGATGCCCGAAAAAAGATGGCGCCATCGCCACGTATCTCTCTGGAGAGGGGCGGGCAGCTCTCATCCCCTCCTCCTCCCTCCTTCCTCCTCTCTCGTGCACCGAAGTGTGTATGGCGGGCACATGTTAATGTAGCCTCACCTGTATAGAGGTATAGACGGTCTAGTCCTCAGAACAACACAAGGTATTTGCTTACAAACAAGCATTGCACATTACCCAGAGGAATAACAGAGGACAAGGGACACATACTCAGGTGTATAGAGACCAAGGGTGAACCCGACCTGACACAGTTTTCTCCTTGCTTCATCATCAGAAAACAGGGGGAGCAAATGTTCGTCTGCATGAAGGCTGAATTCATACTGGCATGTGCTTGCCCGGTTGGATCACAGGTGAGCACATGGCTGGGAGGAGATTGAGGCTGAGCACTGCTCGTCCCTTGTCCTTTCATAGTAGGATTAGCAGTCACTGTGCAAATCTGCTAAAATATTAGACACGTCGGCGGTGCAGTTTTTGTCCCCATCCTCTATCATCCACTGATCCCAATATACACCTCAGGGAATTCCCCCAGGAAGAAACATATTCCATAAGTCTATCCCTCCATTTCTCTTGCAAATCCACCTTCTGGAGAACTGCCAGGCCATAGGCATGACCTTCGGTCCGAATACCGAGCACCATGACCACAGCGTGCCCGAAGCTGTGCCAGCCGGCCACTGTCTTACTCTGGGCCCTGGCTGCCTCCAGCCAATGAAGAAATAACAGGCCCTGGTGATAGCATGTTGCACACATATCCCTTATCACTAAAACTATTGTGCAGTCCATTATTGCCACTGTCTATTTATACACAGAGACCAATAGGGCTACACCAGCCTCTATACACTGGCAGAGACCAACAGGGCAGTGCCAGCCTGAACATACTAACACACACCAACAGAGAAATGCCAGCATGTATATATTAAGAGAGACTTGGCAGAAACAACATATGTAAAAACAATCCGAGTTAAGAATTCGAAGAAATCCTTCCCTTTAGAAAAGCCTGGGAAAGAACAGCAGATCCAGCCATATTATTTATTGTAGGATTAAGTCACAAATCAGATCCTTTCTTACCCAGTACATGTGGCAATAGTGGAGTACCTGTTTGGGCCCCAGACATGAGTTTCATCAGTGTCTCATCAGGAGGCGTGCAGGTGTCAGACACAGACTCAGGTTTCAGACTCAGGTGACAGACTTATAATCATGTGTCAGACTCAGGTGTCCCACTAAGACTCAGGTTTCAGAATCAGATTCATGTGTCAGACTCACGTGTCAGAATTAGCCTCAGAAGTTAGTGTTAGGTATCAAATGTGCCATTATATCATCTATGACTCTGACTTCTAACCATGTCCTAAAATTGACACTGTACTAGTACTTTGCTTTGTGTTTACAATATGGGGGAACACATTGGGGGTCATTTATATTATCTCTGTTTGTTTTGGCAAGTTTTGCATGTCGTTATTCCTTCTACTTCTTTGGTAATTTATCAATCTCACTTTTTCCTTGTGTTAAATTAGGTATTTTTTCAGATCTCTATTTGAGACATTTGTTACAAAATCTCATAAGTTTCAAAAGTCTCAAAAATGTTACACAAAAGTTGCAAGTCACTTCTTTCCATTTTCTAAGTATTCCTTAAGTCTGGTTTCAGCTTGAGTTTTTTGCGCCATAAAATGTTGCAAATTTTAGACAATTTGAAATGATAAATGACATTTGCAACATTTAGCACATCTGGAATAGAAGATAAATGTGTCTTACTAATTACAAACAAATGTCTGGCGGACATTTCAAAATGTCCCCAAAAAGGCACAACAATTGGAATGCACAACAAAAAACAGGATGATAAATGACCCCCATTGAAATTATTCCTTGCACCCATGTCCACTTCACAGACTTCAGAAAGAGGAGTGCAGACAGTGCCTACATGAAGAAGGAAAGTATGGTCTTTGTTTCCTGGTTTTTACTTTATTGCCATTTGACTAATGTAGGAAGAGTGTTACAATGTTGGCTACTGTGAAGGCACTATTACTATATTAGGCAATGAGGGACACTGCCCTCCCCCCATGTGGGTGGGAGAGTTGAGCCAAAACCGGATGAGTCTCAAACTTCTATTGAAATTTACGGGTCCGCACATCACTATTGGTAGTAAAACCATGTAGCCACCTTCTTTTGAGGAAAGGTGTCTTATAGGGATTGACTGGGGACAGAACATACGATGGACATGTGCTGGTAGACATGCAATGGGGAGAGAGATACAGGGGCAGTGAGGAGAGCCAGGTATGGGAAACTGGTTGTTACCTAGTAATCATAACATTAGGAAGGACAGAATGCCAGTAGCCACAGACTTCTGACACTAAAATATCTCAGTAATAAACTAGAACAGGATTTAGTATAGTAACAGCATACTTTGTCTATTTTATAAAATCTCTTATATTTCCCTCAATGCTGTGATATTTCAAATTTTCTTTTTTTATCTTTGTTAAATAAATGTTACAGATCTAAAACAAAACCTAGAACAAGATATAAAGCTCCTCCAGTCAGTGTCAGTGCAGTCCTGATCTTCTCAACAGAGATCTGTGTCTGTCATGTGTCTGGGGTCACAGAGGAGACTCTGTACTAATTACCTGATGTTCTGTTACAGTAAATCTCATCTTTTATGGAAACTCTGCTGGTTATTTCTCTTGTATCTGACTCTTAGCTCCGCACAGTCACAGACCTCAGCAGCTGGATGTCATCTCACCATGAAGGATTACACATTTGAGTACAAATATTCTCAGGATGGAGACATTATCATCGGAGGGATCTTCACTGTACATTCATGGATGTATCCTTGGAGATATGAAGGAGAAATGTTCCCCAGAATGTGTTGCATATTGTAAGTACCATAACACGTACCAAACTTTTGTCAGAATTTCACAATTTCACATTTTTTTGTATACATTTAGCTAAAAGAAGTTTGTGTTCATTCCTCAGTATAGTATATACAGTGTCACCTTTGTTATGTTTTGGGTGTCCTCTAATCAATGTCCATCTGCTTTCATGCCCCTTCTTTTCTGTCATGCCTGCAATGTGTTTTGGAAAAACATGGATACTGGTGGACATGGGGCTTCACTCCAATGTATGACTTTGGTTTGGTAAAATGGTTTTATGACCTTTTGCAGCATCAACAACTCTTCCTCTGGTCTTAAGAAATCTCATGTCTACATGTCATAATACACCTTCACAAGTGTCCATGAAGATCAGGTATTAATAGATGGCTGTTTTTTGTATGTATTGTAGTTTACATGTATGCAGAACTGAATAGAATCCTTGAAGGGTTCACAAACTTTTAGGCACCATTGTCCATAGATTGAAACTATATTATGTAAGTTACAAAATGTTATTTAGTAAGTTACGTAGAGATTACTATGGTGTGGTAATACTCAGTTACCATGTGGTACTGTATTATCATTTTGTGTAGCCATTGTGTCACCAACAAGTGCCACTAATCCAACCATTGTAATCCGATTGATCTTCTGGTTCCTACACATTCACTCACATTTGGTGATCTAGACTCAATTTCAGGAAGAAACCCGGTCATTTTCTCTTTGAATAAAATACAATGGCTAAGATTAATACACAGAGGAAAACAGGCAACAAGTATACAAAAATAAGAAACAGAAGAGATTAGCTGGATTTTTCAATCAATAACTTATCAATATCTATTGTTCTCCACAGTGCTGGTCCTAGAGAATACATACATCTTTTGACATTTTTATCTTCTATTTATATCATCAACAATGATCCAAATATTCTTCCTAACATCACCCTGGGATATCATGTATATGATTCCTGTGGAAATGAGAATAAAGTTATTAAAGATGTTCTGCAGATCTTGTCTGGACACAGAGTAACTGCTCCAAACTATTCATGTATGGACCATGGCACAGTAGCTGGATTTATAGGAGACCTCCGATCCGTCACCTCTCTACCGATGGCCCAGTTGTTGGGTATATATGGATACACACAGGTAAGTTCCGATAAGAAAAACACTTTTTGTCATTACTGAATTCTGACCTATCCAGACAAACTCTCAGATAATCAGTTTCCAGTTTACATGAGCAATTGGTGCAATCTATTCCCAACCTCAATCGAATGTTAATAAATCTCCGACCTGTCCTGTTAGCATAGGTTGAGCAATGAGGCTTTCCACTTTTTTTAGTTTAACCTTGGACCCTCTATGCTGAGTTTTACAAGATCTTAACTCTACTAAAGGCATAGACCTACATGGCATTGAGATCAAGATATTGACATGTGCATATGCAGGATTATATATTGTATTAATTAATAATTTGCTTTAACATTTTCCCCTTTTGAACACAATATTGCCCCCTTATGTCAGTCATTGCACCCATATAGCTACTTCTGACCAGCTTCCCTGGAACAGGACACATTTGGATGTCGTTCTCCATCAGGTGGCCCTGACCAGACACAGGTTTGCTGCTAGTGGCTTGGACCTCCTACGAAACCAGGATTTCACTTTATTCACACAATTAAACTTATATGATATTCATATAAATTGATCTTTTTCTTTGGAGCCAGACATCAGAAGTTCTTCTGGTTTCAGAAATTCAGAAGATTTCCCTCTAGATCAGTGATGGCAAACCTTTTAGGGTCCGAGTACCCAAAATACAACAAAGATCTGCTTATTTATCGCCATCACAGAAATTTAATTTGTGATTTATACTCCCTTCTCTGTCACAGTTTTCATTGATACAAGCAGAAAATAGTCCCTGGTAGAGCTGTCACTTTAAAATACTTCTGTACACAGCAAGTCCTGGGCTGTCTGGGACTGCAGGAAGATACCTGGAGTCATCTCTGGTGATGGCCTGAGTGCCCACAGAAAGGCCTCTGAGTGCCACCTCTGGTACCAGTGCCATAGGTTAGCCATCACTGCTCTAGATTATATCTGGTTTGAACCATACAGACTTGTACTGGCTTTGAAACCTTCTTACAGGATTTTTGAAAACTTTTAACTAAAAAAAATTATGTTTTAATGCCAAAATAAAGAACAATCACACATATTAAGACTTGTAATATCACATGTATTATTCCTTAAATACTTAAATACATCCCCCCCAGGCTTTTACACGAGTTGGTTAGGTTCAGCCAGGTAAGCCAACTTTGCCACTAAAATTCCAGTCCTCTAAAGAGTTAACCTTCCTTCAACCTTTTAGCTTATTCGATATCATGTTTGACCTGCAAAACACCTGAGGGATAAATATATTGGCAAAAAGCAGGACCCACCACCTGGCACATACCACCTTGTGCTGCTGTCAAAAAGTCCGGAACTAAATTCTCCTGATTACTTACCAATGCCAGCTGCCCTGTAGGTGCTGATGTTACATTCAGGGCATCAAATATATATTTTGTAAATTTATCAATCAACTATTTTCTCAATGTTATGAGCATTCTGCACTGGCAGGCCCATAAGTGTTAATGATAGGCCAAATTTCTCATGCCTGGGTATATGAATAAGTTCTTTTGCCTTACTTTTTCGTTTATATAGCATGTGCTTAGGTACAGTACCATATGGGAAGTGCATACCCCCCATACCAAGGTAGCAGGAGTTAATGTAGCCAGATTACAGGATCCTTAAGCTTCTAAAGGTATTCCACTTGTATGCATTATGACCACACACAATATAGACATCTTTTGGTAGCTCAAAGGCACTGCCGTAATACACCAACATATCTGCAAGTTCTACTTACCACAGGGAATTGTGAAAAAGACACCAAGGTTTACCCGTCTTATTTCCGTGGGGCTATGATATCTTTCTCTTCTACATGCTGAACCATCACTCTGATTATACTCAGGATCAACAATGGCTCCTTTCTGGACACAAATTATATTGTCCCCACCAGTAAAATTAGGGGCCCATGCCCAAGCAGGATCATGCACATATCCTTTGAAAACGGTATGTTACAACCCAGCCATGAGCCTTTTGGAAACAAATTTAAATTTTCCACTGGTTATTTCTCCTAATTTTAATGCAGGAACCTCAACCCTTTTCCAATTCCCTGAGATCCCTTGCCTATAATCCATCATTTTTTAATTATCTCTTTTAGTTAGGTTGGCCACCCACAAAGGATCAAAAACATGCCTCACTATTGGTAGTGGGACACCAACATCTGTCCACTTAGAATAATCATACAATTCTAATTTCCAAACAATCTGGCCACAGATATGGCCACATGATGCCCAACAAGCTTATTGTCTCTTTCATCCTTTAGGACATGGTTAAAAGATGTTACTCAAACAATCACAATCAGGAGGCTCCTCATGACTGGTCCTCTTGGTTTAAAACCTTTTTACAATGACTAGCGTGTATCCAAGAGGACTTTCCTTCCAACTTCACTGATGTGGGGGTGGTTAAGTGGATCAGGTACGGTCCATCAAATCTGGCATCCAATGCTTTACGAGCATGTCTTTTACGGCACACCCAATCTCCTGGCTGAAATGAATGCCGTCCTTCCACTGAATCAGGATCTGAAATACAATCAAAACCCCATTTATGCAGATGTTTCTGAAGTGCCCTTACATATGCAGTTAAATCAGAGTTTCAATTGTGCCTGATGAGGAAAATATAACCCTGTCCTTGGTGCGTGTCCAAACAATATCTCATAGGGACTTAATCCCTCCTGTCCACGACGAGTTGTTCGCATAGAATACAAGGCCAAAGAGAGACAGTCTACCCATGATTTCCCAGTTTCTCTCATTTGTGGCCTGTGAATGCCTTTCATCTATCCCCACGGCTTTTAGAACCTCTGGTAGCACCTTTTCTATAAAGTGGGTACCTCTATCACTCTCAATAGTTTTTGGCACTCCATATCTGCATTAAAGTTCTGAGAAGATTTTCTTTACTGTATTTTTGGCAGTTGCCCAAGCAACTGGCCAAGCCTCTGGTCACCCTGAAAAGAGATCTACACAGACCAAGATATTCTCATACTTACCCAGTTGAATGTAATTAATTTGCAGTCTCTAAAATGGATAAGCTGCTCTAACCATTTGTCTTCTTGTAACTAAGACCAGAATTACGGCAGGCACATATCATACAGCCTTGCACATATCTGGCAGCAGCATTGCTCAATCTCAGAGCCTCCCACCATTGTGCCAGTGTCTCACACATTCCATATCTAGACACATGTGTCCCTTCATGTACCAACTGAGCCATCATCGGAAACAAGGCTATAGGCAGGCACCACTTTCTTTGTGATTGCCAAATTCCATCCTCTGAAGATGCTCCTAAGGCTTTCCACTGTTTCTTATCAGATTCTGGGGCCTTTTTCTGCAACTTTTCCAGCATTATTAAGTTTGCAGGGGCCTTATCCTCAAAAATTACATTAAGAACCTATTTTTGTGGGAGAAGGAGTCGCGCTTCAGCCTTAGATGACTCGTCAGCCATTCTATTTCGCTTATACTCAGGAGTGTTTTCTCTAGTGTGTGCCTGTACCTTGAGGGAATACGTACCTTCGAGAGAAGTGTAAATAGGTAGATAGTGTAGATTGGGCCATAATCCTGTGCAATTCCAAAGGCATATTGTGATTCTTTGTAAGTGTTATAAGTTTTAACTTTTATCAGCTTGCATGCCACAATGAGTGCCTTCAGCTCCTCCTCTTGAACTGACATAGAGGGTGGGGGTTGGTTCCTTCTTTATTACCTTTATCAGGGTGGTAATTGCATACTCGATCTTGTAGATCCCATCATGGTGGTATCTGGAACCATCTACAAAAAACTCAAAATCTGGGTTAGGCAATGGATCTTCAGTTACATTCTCAAGTGTCTGTGTCTCTATTTTCATTAATTCAGCACAATCATGTTGTTCCCCTGAGTACTGTGGGATCATATGTTCAGGAAACATTGTCCTCCCACCGAAAGGAGATCTCACAATGGTGATCAGGTCTCAAGTATTTAACTTGATAACAACCTCTACATCTGCCTAATTTTAAGGCTACCCTTCTATGTGGTGTATCTACATAAGGAGGAGGAAAGGAATCAGGGGTTACAGAGTTTGCAGTAACACTAATACTATCTAGGGTTATTATTCTCGACTGACTCAAAGGTATTTCAGGATACAGGTTAGATGTGGGAACAGATGGAATTTGAGATGTAATAGGAGCTGAAGTGGGGGGAGGTGAGGGTGGAGTACTAGAGACCTCCACGTGCTGGGTGGTTGGAGCTAGGTTTACCATCTGTCTCCCAACAATCCCAGAAGCTGTATGTTCCTCATCTTCTAGTAGATTATAATAGAACACTTGCTGACCTTTCATCTCAACTAGTCTCTCTTTATACCCAATTTCCTGAACTTGTTCACAAACTTTAACCCACACTTCTACCTGATCTCTCACTCCATGCTTTTCTATCCAGAGGCCTTCTGTCCTAATAAAATCCTTTCAAAGTTTTAAGCTCAGGCAACCATTTTGAGGCATCTGAGTCTTTTTAGTTATTTTTACTAAATCTTTAACTGCCTTCTCCCCACATTGTCTAGTAACTATTTCTGCTGCTGTAGCTCCCCACCCTCCTGTATTAGCTCCAGATCCTGACATTACCATGCTATCAGTCGTAACCTAATCTTAATACAGGTGCAAAAACAAAATAGGCTGATCAGACACCCCCCTCCCCCCCTATCGACAGCCTTCCCGTGATCCTACACTTAGAAATCAGTAACTGTCACCAGGTGCAGCAAAACCAATCTGCACCTTACCTTCACAGGTCAACCTGATTTCCACTGGATCAAGCTTCTTGCATCATCAACTTGCATACTGCAGCTGGTTAAACTACCACCGAATCTGGTAGGATCCATGCAGAATGGCCTTAACAACATCAATTAGTTTCTTATTAAATAAAGGAGCACTGAACCTTACTTTTCTAAACTAGAATGGCCCCTAGATACTATCCCAATTACTACTCAATACTAGTTCTTAAAACCTGTATCACTTTTACAATTACGCACAAAGTCTATCTTTCCCCCGGATGGGCGCACCGCACATGGGTCACGGTCCAGATACCGCGAGGGAACTAACCCAACTCATGGGGCAGAAAACCTGTGTCATTTCCCTTTACTCTCAACACAGGGAAAGATAGACTATCAACAGGTTCCTGTCACCTGTAAAAGGATCAAGATGCTTTCTGATCTCAACACACATGAAAAGGCATTAGACTGCGCCCGAATGTGCTGCATGGAAGTGAGTAAAGAATCTTTTCAGGGGTGTGTTTCTTGAAATCACAACTCAAGCGCTCTCTTATCTCAATCACAAGTCACTCACTCATGCACATAGTCACATAGTCAGCTTTCCTAGTAGTTATACATACACACAAAACCCACAGACAATGGAGTTCCTTAATCCCACAAAATCAGCAAGAAAACAATAGCTGGACAGTAGCTAATATGGGGGGGGGTCTTACTCAACGATGTATTTGTGCGATTCCCTGTTGTCCTGTTAACCACTGCCCTCTGAGGATTGTTGCCTTGTATTGTTGTGTTCTCGGACGATGCCCCCAGGAAATGTTTCTGCAATTATTTTGGTATCTTTACAGTTAGTATAATTATCATTGACTGTGGGCAACAAATCAAAGTTATGTCATCCCTTAAAGGGGACAGCAGGGAGAGTGAATGGTCAGAAAGAGAAACAAAAAGCACACACGTAGCAGGTGTTCAAAAGGGTCTCTTAGCCCTGTCTTTCAGATTTCTTTATTTATAGAAATTTCCTGGTCTCTCCCCCTTACAGGCTAAGTATAGTGTTCCATGCACACATTCCCTTGTTTGTCTAGCAAAATGTGTTAAGAGCAAGATACAAACCATAACTCATGTAGACATGATCCAATCTAAGCTTTATAAAATCAAGGCTGCTGGACCAGATCTGTTACACTGGAGTATGTGACATCAAATAGTATAATCAAATAATATAACATCCAGCATGGGATTACTAAGGATAGAACTAGGTCAGACTAAACTGATCTGCTTCTATGAAGAGGAGCTGCTGTGGATATTGTGTTATTGTGTTTTACAAAGGCATTTGACACTGTCCTTCACAGATGCCTGTTGGGTAAAATAAGGTCTATTGGTTTGTCAGGAATCACTTGCAATTGGATTGAAAACTGTCTGAAGAATTATTTCCCTAGAGTTGTGGTCAATGATTTCTACTTAGAATGGTCACCAGTTATGAGTGGTTCTGTGCTTGGTCCACTATTATTTAATATAATTATTAATGTTATAGATATAGGAATTGAGAGCACTGTGTCTATTTTTGCAGATAACACCAAGCTGTGTAGTGTAATACAGTCTATGGAGGATCCACTTGGCAACTGAGGTTTAATGTGGGTAAATGTAAGGTTATGCACCTGGACGCTAATAATCCACATGCAACATATGACCTGGAAAAGTCCCTAATTGAGAAGCACCTGGGCATACTTGTAGATCTTTAATTAAATAACAGCATGCAATGTCAATCAAAATTACCAAATAACCAAAATAACATTGATGGCTATGTTATACAGAATTGTTTTCCCTAAATCGCTTCCTTAATCGCTTCCTTATCCAATCATTCTCTTCCTTGTTTAAACTTTATGGACATTTGCATTTTTTCAACAGTATACATTATGATACTATGATTTTGGAAGAATTTCAATTGAATATTGATAAATCTGATGTTTTTCCAAAATTTTGTTCTGCTAAGAAAATTTGGGGATCCTTTGTAACTAAGTGGTGTGCAGGGTCTCTTAAATACTAATGACTAATACTAATGACATTCTATGCTTGCCGAAATGTCCATCTCGAATGAGAACACTCACTCATGGGCAATAGGCTGAATATATTCGCAAAACATTTCTCCAATTGTTTGTTTTTTCCTTATAACAGTTGCTGAAGTCCTGGAAACATTTTTGATTGGAATATTCCAGACAAAAATATTAAACTTAATCTCTAATGTGATCATTAAAATGGAATCAAAAACAGCCAGTAGAATATGAACCAAAGGAGAGCTGTGACCTCACAGTCTTTTCTCAAGGATGTCGATGTGATAATCTATAACGCATCCAAGGGCAAAAATTGATGAATCTTAGTGTAGGGCGCTTTTATCACTGAGCAGGGTAAGGGTTCGGCAGGAGAATTCACACTGGATTTATCGGTAGAAGAAACGCATATAGAACACCCTAGTTATTATGCCCCAACACTGACAACTACTGCCCTTCAAGAGAGGTTCCAAATTGGCATAGCCTGACGTGTTTCCACTTGCTAAATGTCAGTGTCTTCAGTGAATTATGGGTCTGAAGGTGACAAAATGGCTCAGGTCCTATGACTGACGCTAAAAAGGAAAATTAAAACCTTATATCAATCTCCCTTAGGCAACCCAACATTTAGAGAAAGGAGACAATTTCTAGCTACATTTTTATTTTAACTGGAAATACTTGTTCCTCTCTTTTCATAAGGCACCTGAAAAATTCCCAGTGCTGGAGGGACCTCAATTTGAATATTAACATATTAATATTTTTTGTGTCCATGCCACGGTATGGTGGGAACTGGCTGTGCTCACCAAACCAAGCTGGGGCACCATAACCACCTACGGGGGATGTATATCCCTCCACAAAATTGTGGCTTGACTGTCTCACCCTCCACCCTGTTCTCTCCCTCTGCCTGTAATTTTACCAAAACACAGAGATTTCTAGCAGTGGGAGAGGGGGAAGTGCTTCTTGCACACTGTAACAGCCAGTGAATCAACAACATGGAAGAGAAGCCCTTCAGGTATATTACCATAATTTTAAAAGTAGATTTTTAGAAGGTAGGAAATTAACAAATATAAAATATAACAATTATTGAAAGATTACCACCATCCCCATGCTTATCCATGCCATTCATTCAGCTTCTATCCCCCAAATAATGGAGAAAAAGAGGAAGCTTGGGCCATGTCATGCAGGAGTGCAGGAGTCCAGGTCCTGAACCAGAGCATTTCCAAATTCCTGGCCTTGGAAATGCTCCCATTCAGGCTGATGGAGACAGACAGATCTGATGGCAGAGGCTGTCCCACAGTATGAAGTTCCCAGCCGCCACTACTTATTCGGTCAGGCCATTCCCACCCTGTACCAACAGGTAGTGGACTAAATCAGGTGTGACCATGCAATGCCATTAGTCCCACATTGCACCTCACAACTGATACATGGACAAGTAAGTATGGGCAGTGCTCCCTGCACTAATGTAGTGACATTTAGTCCCAAGGCAGGAAGTGCTTTGTCTCACATTCTGTCCTCACCCAGAATTGCCAGACATCACTCCCCGCCTCCATTTGCCCTTCAGTACTGCAATGCTTACTTCATCCACAGATGTCAATGGAGCATGGCTAGTGAGATGCATTGGAGGATAAGACACCTTCCACCAAGAACAGCTTGACTTTGGGCAACTTTGCCCTCATGAGCCCTAGTACCACCGCAATGGGACCCAAGTTGTCCATATAATCACTAGTTCTGATTACTGGGTAGCCTGCTGGATCTGTATAGCAGAGCATTCTTAATACCACTAATCACCAACACAAAAGAGACCAGAAGAGAGATTTAACATGACCACGACCACAATATGCAATACCATGTTCAATTCTCCTCAACCTTCACCACCATTGAATAAGGCATGAAATACCAGTAGGCAAAATGTGACTCAAATGTGTCCTCTTTTACTAAACGATGGGTCCTTCCTGTCCTACTCCACAGCAAGTGTACTGTCAAAATGCATGTTCAGCACAGCTAGTGGTATCATCACCAACATGAGGCTCTGCCTATCCACTGCCAATGGGGACATCTTCATATTTATTATGATCCACCAGGCAAGGATCCCATGCAACTAGGCCATGTCAGCAGCTGAATAAGTAGGTAGAGAGTGAAATACTGTATTATGTAATATCTTACTTGAACTGATCAAATTCCACAATAAGAATTTGAACTTATGATGATGATGGATGATGTCAAATTCTGCAGAATCCGAATTAGATATTAAAATTGGCAAATTCTGCAGTAATGGAATTTAAATTTGAAACTGTCAATTGTTTTAGTATCTGAAGTTTAACTTTAAATTCTTAAACTCTACATTAAATAATTTTTAACTTGAAATTGTTCACTTCTGAAGAACCTGAACTTAAAATTAAAATTTTCCCTGAGTGAGAGGAAGATTGTGTGATTTTTTTGCTTTTTTAATCCTCTAAGTTTTAAGCACTTTCCCTAGTCCATTTTGAGCAGGGCAACCACGATGTTATTCCCACAATTCTTCAGCCCTCTACCTTATAGCCATTTCTGGGTGTTAAAGTTCAGATCCCATTACATGATGTTCATGTTTTTGTTATTGCCATAGTCTGTGTCCCAAACCAAAATGTTTCTCGGTAGTGGGGACGAGCTGGATAAACACAAATTTTGCCAAACCTGCTCAAAACCATGTTACCCTCAACTAAATTAATGATTAATGCATATTAACCATTGTAAAAGGTTGGATTTATCTGCGTCTTTTTCAGAACCTATATACCATGATACTATGAAAATGGCTGAAAATCAAATGTTAATGAAAGGTCAATTCAACATGAAGTTGAAACAGAAGCTGGAAGGAGAATCGTGTTTAGAGCTAATCCTGTTCCTTAATTCCAGGTCAGTTACGGGGCCAGAGACTCCTCGCTCAGTGACAGAAGATTATATCCACATTTCTTCCGCACGGTCCAGGGTGACGAGACACAATATGTGGCATTAATGAAGTTATTGTTGTATTTCCAGTGGAACATGGTTTGTATTTTTGCTACAAATGACGACACTGGAGAACGGGAACTTCGCCTTCTTACCAAGGAGCTCACAAAATCTGTAGTGTGTATTGAGAAAGTAGTTTTTATTACACAAGATAAGCAGCTGGATGCATCTGTCATGGAGGATTTAAAAGCTGAAGTCATTATAGTTTGTGGGACAAGTAATAGACTGCTGCATACAATTCTAGATTCTTCATCACTAAGTATCAAAGCCAAAACTTTTATATTTCCGACATCTTGGTCACATGATGGTATTTTTCTTGAAGGGAATCAATTTAACTGTAGCCTCATATTTAGTCCAGTAAGATACACATTGAGTGGATTACAGGAAATGTTTCTAAGTGTTAATCCATCCCAACACACACATGACCCCATCCTGGAGGATCTGTGGATCACCACATTTTACTGCTTATCTAGAAACAATTTTAAAAACGTTGTTTTACAAGAAACTATTCATGTTCCTCTACGGAACTGCACTGCTGAGGAACGTTTCACAAGCCATTATCTGGATGGATTACCATTCAATGTATACAGAGCTGTGCAGATGATGGCCCAAGCGTTAGATGACATCCATAAAACCGCACAAATAAGCAGAATAAAGAAAGATAATAATGAAGTTGATATATACAGAAAAAAGGTAAGAAACTGCTGAGCATTACAAGGTAATTTTACTTAATCTAACATAATAACAACAACTTGAAAAAAATTGTTTGCAACAAAAAACGCAAAAGAATGACAATAGGTTAACGATAAAACACAGACCTCTAGACTCTATGGAGTCTGTTTTTGACATTTTCAATTCATTCTTGCACTGCAGAGGAGACAGTGGTCCTGCTGCTGGGTTTTTGTACTCCTACAGTCCCCATTCCACGTCCCCGGGCATGCTGTGCTTACTGGCCTTCCTCCGGGTTACTGCTTCATGGTATGGACACTGTGCTGATAAAGACAACTAACTTTCTTGTCACTGCTTACATTGATGTGCCATCCTGTATTAGCACTGTGAAATGGTCTGTGATCACAACATGCAGAATCTAAAAGATGTCTACAGAGAAATGGTCTGTTGTTACCACCAACCAAACCACTACTATATAGTCATTAGTTTTCTATTTGAGTATGATTTTTTCCACAATCAGCGCTGATTCATGCCAGGATAGATTGATTTTACACAAGTGTGATTGACTTGGAGTTACACTGCCTTGTTTAAGTGTTCTCTATATTTTTGAGCAGTGTAATTATTAAATAAATATAGGTAGATATACTATTGATATAAAAAGAGTTAGTAACATCTTTTGACTTCTTGAGGTGGACTGAGCTCTCAATTCTTTCATATACACTGCTCACTGCAGGAGAAAAAGCAGAAATAATACATATAACAATACTAATTATTGTCTGTAATCATCTGCTTTTTATATTTCTGAAAGGAAAGCGAGTCTTTAAGGGGGTTAATAATCATAGTTTGCCATGCAGTGTTATCCGTGGTTTATAATTTACTTGAAGTTAATTAAGAATTTTATGTTGTAGCTGAGACATTACATGAAGATAACGTGCATTAAGGATCTTCAGTTATCAAGATTATGCTTTAACCATAAAGGTGAAATCTCTGAACCATTAGAAATTATTAATTCTTTATATAAAGAAATTGATGAATCTTTGCTGGGACTCACAGCATCTATTGGTTCATTTGATGAATCACTTCCTCCAGGTCAGCAGCTGAATATTTCACCTGAAGATATAATCTGGATAAATAATAAGGTAAGTCATTATACAATTTACTTTATTTATTCCTCATTGGAGGCTTCAGGGTCTGTCTGCTGTGTCACAATGTGGTCACGGTACTAAATGATAATATTTTAGGCAGATGTGAAAGATTAATACATGGGGGCTTTTTTACTAAGGTTCGGACTGTTCATGGTATTCAGGATTTGCGCCGCTGTGACAGGAATGTAAAATGGGATTTTGTCGCATGTAATCGAATTTTTGTGCAACGGCGACGGCTTTCATGTAACAGAAATAGGGGGCGGACTGTATCGCGGACTTGCGAGACAATTTCAATCTTAAAATCCTGTGCTCAGTCTGAATCAGTCGGATCGTCTCATTCGGACTGAGCGCAGGATTTTAAGTTTAAAATTGTACTTACATGCACCCGAAAGTAGATGGTGAACTTCGGCGGACCTGAGCAGGTAAGTCTATGCAGGATATCGGGCGCAAGATCTTAGTGAATCGCGGCACAGGGCATTATGGTCGGACAATGTACTTTCTGAAACTCCTCCGGACGGATAATTGAATGTTCCCCATAGTATGAATAGCGCATTATTATAAATAAAAAAAAAGAGACATGAATATTTGATATGACCAACATTGCTTTCCAAGCAGTACCTAAACAGTAGACTTTGGTACCCCATGCAGACAAGCAAAATACAATACACAGTATCAACAGTATATATAGAGTACAAAAAAATGGACCTTCAAGATTCTGCATATATACCTGAAATGTATATTCCAAACAAATAAATGGGGGCCTGCAATAGAGGAAAGTAAGGGTAATGCTGTGTTCACACATTGGGGCACATTTACTTACCCGTCTGCTTTCCAAGTTCATGATGATAATCCACTGTGCTGCGATTCACAAGTTTGTGCGCCTGATATCCTGCATGAGTCGCTTCACCGCTCAGGTCCGCCGGAGTTCACCTTCTTCTTCCTGGTGCATGTAAGCGCATGTCTGTCTACACAATTTGAATCTTAAATCCCATGCTCAGTATGAATCTGTTGTATTGTCCGACCGCACGCCCCCCTATATACGTTGCACAAAAGCCATAAGCTTTGTCTCAAACCAATGGGGTGCGACACAATCCCAGCGCAAACCCCTGTTAAAAACCGGTCAAAGCTGCACAAATCCTAAAAACGTCAAACAGTCCAATAGATGGGAGCAGTGCAACTGTTAGTGTGTTTTGAAATGCAATCCAGACACAATCCCACCATTAGTGGTGCTCTGTTTATCTTTAACAGCATAAATTATGTGGGGAGCAGCGCTACTTTTGCCATTTTGAATAACGGATAGGTAACAGAATTGCCCTCAGTATGCACTGACACCTGTCACACTGATTCAAGACAAGAGAAGTGGGGAGGGAGCTCACACAGTCAGATGGAAATTTAACAATTTGTTCAAGGGGAGTTGGGTATAGCACAGGGGCACAAATCTACCCCCCAACCAACCACCTCATCTATCCCAAGAAACAGAATTTCACCTGTATGAACTGGACCTAATGCAGTTTTTACAATTCCTCAGTTATTCCTTCTGGGAATGTATAACTTAACAACTCATACAGGACACAGACACAGTCACATATACAGTATAACCGCAGTCACAAATATGGTATATCCGCATGCATATACAGGATACAGATGCACCGCATGTACATACAGAATACATACAAAGTAATTCTTATATAGTATTCCTCCATGCACATACATTATAGAGATACAGTCACATACACAGTGTACACTCATGGACATACAGGGGGTTATTTATCACTGAGCGTCGATGTTTGATTGCCCCATCGCTGCTCTACCTCATCCTGCTACATCAAGAGACTCAGGTCTCTTAATGTATCTGGCAGGGTTCAGCAACCATTATTTACCCACATGGCAGGAGCCGACTGTTGGAAGCCAATGTAGTCAGGGAGAGGGGAGGGGCCAGAGGGGCGTTCAGGGATAGGGGCGGGGCTAGAGGTGCAGTCAGGGAGAGGAGCAGGGCCAAAGGGGCAATCAGGGAGAGGGGCAGGGATAGAACTGCTGTCAGGGAGAGAGGCGGGACCAGAGCTGCAGTCAGAGATTTACAACATACTGACACTTGTCAAGTCTTTCAGCATTGAGATGTACATACCATTGATTACTTTTCAGAGCAAACACAATACCCCCTAGGATGGGTAGCAGGGTAGCACCTTAGGGGATCACCAACCCCACCTACTCGCCACCATCAATACTAAATATCTGTAGTCATTCTTTCACATGGATTTTAGGATAAGATGTATTACTGATCAAGTATCCCAATGAAGTGATGATGATCACTTTATATGTAAGGTGAAACATGTCCATTAACTGAAACACAAAGATATGTGCTCAATGTATAAAACAGGATGCGAAAGAACTAAACTTATCCACCATGGGCAAACTGTGGACCTTGGACATAGTAGTCATCCAAGTGACCCTAGTGAAGCAGAATATAGACATAATACTTATTTTCCCTAATATTCAGATGTTCTTATGTAGGGAAGAGTTGTAGGGAGTCCTGATCTGGTGCACCCCAATAAGTTTGCCAGGCTGGCGGATGAGGGGGATATCAGCTCTGGAGTAGTAGTGCTGCAGCAAGACGTGGCCTCTAGCAACCAGGGGACTGTCTGCTCCGGTAAGAAGGGTAATGGGAGCACAGGCAAGGTCAGACAGGTGCTGGTAGTGGGAGATTCAATTATTAGGGGAACATACAGGGCAATCTGTCACAAAGACCATGCATACCGAACAGTGTGTTGTTTGCCGGGTGCTCGGGTTCGGCATGTTGCGGATCGGGTTGACAGATTACTGGGAGGGGCTGGTGAGGAACCAGCAGTCATGGTCCACATTGGCACTAATGACAAAGTAACAGGTAGGTGGAAGGTCCTTAAAAATGATTTCAGGGATTTAGGCCATAAGCTCAGGGCAAGGACCTCAAAGGTAGTTTTCTCCGAAATACTGCCTGTACCACGTGCCACACCAGAAAGGCAGCGGGAGATCAGGGAGGTAAATAAGTGGCTCAAAGTTGATGTAGGAAGGAGGGTTTTGGGTTCATGGAGAACTGGGCTGACTTTTCTGTCGGCTACAGGCTCTACAGTAGGGATGGGCTGCACCTCAATGGGGAGGGTGCAGCTGTTTTGGGGGAAAAAATAGCTAGAAGGTTGGAGGAGTGTTTAAACTAGAGACCTGGGAGGAGGGCAACTACACTTGTGCAGGGCAAATAGACAGTGTAGATAGAGAGCTGGGAAGAGTCATAGTCCATGGGGGAGGAAGGGGGGCTGGAATGAGATTGGGGAATAAGAACAAAAGGAATACGGACAGGGAAAACCATATAAAGTGTATGTACACAAATGCCAGAAGCCTTACAAACAAAATGGAGGAACTGGAACTCTTGACGTTGGAGCAGAAATATGATATAGTGGGTATCAGCGAGACATGGCTGGACAGTAGCTATGACTGGGCTGTTGCTATAGATGGTTATAGTCTTTTTTAGAAAGGATTGTATAAATAAAAAAGGGGAGGGGTTTGTTTATATGTGAATTCATGCCTCAAGCCTGTCTTGTGAGATGACATCAGTAACGCAAATGCAAATGTGGAGTCCCTATGGGTGGGGATAAGGGGAGGGAAAAAGAATAATAAAATATTACTAGGGGTTTGTTATAAGGCTCCAAATATAATGGAGGCAATAGAGGAAATGCTGATAAGTGAAATGGATGCGGCTTCAAAGCATGGTGAAGTACTTATCATGGGGGACTTCACTTACCCAGATATTGACTGGGGGGCAGAAACATGCAGGTCCTTCAAAGGTAGCAGGTTCTTGTCAACAACAAAAGACAATTACTTGTCGCAAATAGTCCTGGAGCCAACAAGAGGGGGGGCACTGCTGGACCTTATCCTAACCAACAGACCTGATAGGGTATCAAAACTACAGGTTGGTGGGGACCGGGGGAATAGTGATCATAATATCATTGATTTTGTACTACGGTTTACTAAGAACGTTAGGGAAGGGGCATCCAACACTCTAAACTTCAGGAGGGCAAATTTTCAGCAACTAAGGGAAGACCTTAAAGGCATAGACTGGGATAATGTTCTCAAAGACAAAAGCCCCCCCCCAAAAATGGGAATTTTTCTCATATATTCTGAAAAAGTAATATCAAAAAACAGTGGAAACGGCACTCACCAATCTTCTTCCTTTAAAATGTTGCTTTATTAATGCATACTCACGAAAATTCTCTTAAAAACAGTTGACCAAATGGCAGGGGTAGGGGAGGACACAAATGGACTCACGAGACAACCAAACACATGACAGCTGTTTCGCGCTAACAGCGCTTCATCTGACTTGTCAACAAGTCAGATGAAGCGCTGTTAGCGCGAAACAGCTGTCATGTGTTTGGTTGTCTCGTGAGTCCATTTGTGTCCTCCCCTACCCCTGCCATTTGGTCAACTGTTTTTAAGAGAATTTTCGTGAGTATGCATTAATAAAGCAACATTTTAAAGGAAGAAGATTGGTGAGTGCCGTTTCCACTGTTTTTTGATATTACTATTGGGACTCAACCACATTTTTTGGAACCAGAGCACCACCTCACCTTTCATGTCAGATTTATGCCTTGATGAAAAGTATGTCTTCACACCAAAACATGACAATGGAATAGTGCCACCCTACTTTCTTATCTACTAAGCCTCGCATATTCTGAAAAAGTCCTGTGAGAAACACATACCTTATGGGAAAAAGCATAAGAGGAACAAGAAACAGCCAATGTGGCTAACTAGTCTTGTAAGGAAAGCAATAAGCGAGAAAGATAAGACGTTTAAGGTGCTAAAACGTGAAGGTAGCGATGAGGCATTACAGGATTATAGAGAGAAAAATAAATCCTGTAAAAAGCAGATAAAGGCTGCAAAAATAGAGACTGAGAGAAAAATTGCCAGAGAGAGCAAAAATAATCCCAAATTATTTTTCAAGTACATAAATGATAAGAAACTAAAAACAGAGAGTGTGGGTCCCCTTAGAAATAACATGGGGGTCATGGTGGAGGAGATGAGGAAAGGGCCAGTCTACTGAATGTCGCCTTCTCAACTGTCTTTACCCAGGAAAATCCCCTGGTGGAACACACAATGAGGAATAATGTAAATTCTTTTTGGAATGTCAACAGTTTAACCCAGGAAGAGGTACGGCGCCGCCTCGCAACCACTAAGATAGATAAATCACCGGGGCCAGATGGCATACACCCCCGGGTTCTGCATGAACTATATACCGTGATAGACAGACCGTTATTTTTAATATTTGAAGATTCACTGAGGACTGGTTATGTTCCACAGGACTGGCGCATAGCAAATGTGGTACCAATATACAAAAACAGATCAAATAGCGATCCTGGAAACTACAGACCCGTGAGTCTAACTTCTGTGGTGGGGAAAATATTTGAGGGGTTTGTTAGAGATGCTATCCTGGAGAATCTCACTGTGTACAACCTTATAACCCAGCATCAGCATGGGTTTATGAGAGATCGGTCCTGTCAGACTAATCTGATTGGTTTCTACGAGGAGCTAAGTTCAAGACTGGATCTGGGGGACGCTATGGATGTTGTATATCTGGACTTTTCAAAGGCATTTGACACCGTGCCACATAAAAGGTTGGTATATAAAATGAGACTGCTGGGAATAGGAGAAAATCTGTGTATTTGGGTAAGTAATTGGCTTAGTGATAGAAAACAGAGGGTCGTCATTAATGGCACATTCTCAGATTGGGTTGAGGTTACTAGTGGAGTGCCACAGGGGTCAGTATTGGGGCCACTTCTTTTTAATATTTTTATTAATGACCTTGTAGTGGGTTTACACAGTCAAGTTTCAATATTTGCAGATGATACTAAGCTGTATAAAGTAATAAATACTGAGGTCGATAGTTTAGCATTACAGAGGGATTTGTGGAAGCTTGAGGAGTGGGCAGATAAATGGTTGATGAGGTTTAATGTAGATAAATGTAAAGTTATGCACTTGGGCCATGGAAACAAAAAGTATAATTATGTTCTAAACGGTCAATTACTTGGTAAAACTGGAGCTGAAAAGGACTTGGGGGTATTGGTGGATGGTAAACTTAATTTTAGTGACCAGAGCCAGGCAGCTGCTGCCAAAGCAAATAAAATTATGGGATGTATCAAGAGAGGAATAGATTCTCATGATAAAGACATAGTTTTGCCCTTATACAAATCGCTGCTCAGACCACACATGGAATATTGTGTACAGTTTTGGGCACCAGTGTATAAAAAGGATATAGTAGAGCTGGAACGGGTGCAAAGGAGAGCAACCAGGATTATTAGGGGAATGGGGGGATTAGAATACAATGACAGATTACAAAATTTGGGATTATTCAGTTTAGAAAAAAGACGACTGAGGGGAGACCTCATTACAATGTACAAATACCTGAACGGACAGTACAAGGATCTCTCCAAAGATCTTTTTATACCTCGGCCTGTGACCAGGACAAGGGGGCATCCTCTGCGACTAGAGGAGAGGCGATTCTACCATCAACATAGACAAAGGTTCTTTACTGCAAGAGCAGTGAGACTATGGAACTCTCTGCCGCAGGAGGTTGTTATGGTGGACTCTATGTACATGTTCAAGAGAGGCCTGGATGCCTTTTTGGAGAGCAAAAATATTACAAGTTATGGGGATAAAACATTTATTTAATTCTTAAAGGTTGGACTTGATGGACTTGTGTCTTTTTCCAGCCTTATATACTATACTATACTATGATTTTAACTTTTTTCTTTCCTAGACACCTTATAGCCGGTGCTCAGTAAAGTGTTCTCCAGGCTTCAGGAAAGCTGTGAAACAAGGAGACCAAATCTGCTGCTATGACTGCGTCTCATGTTCTGAAGGAGAAATTTCCAATGAAACTGGTAATAAAACATCAAACTGAGGAAAGAACAGTCCTTCTAGGCTGAAACCAATCAGATTTCTAAATAATAGATAAAGGGCACATGGAAAGAGTTTCTAAGATCAGGAATGGCTGCATAATTATTGATGAGTAGACCTGAACCACAATGTTCCTTATGGACCTGAAAGGATCCTTGAACCTGAACATCAGCTAGAAGCTCAGGTTTGGCTCCCTCTCTGCTGGTAACACCTCTGATTAGTTTTGGCACCTGTTATGGTATAAAAACTTCAAATGCCACCAGATTCATCCTCAGCATTTGCTATTGAGTGTAATGATAAATCATGGGGTGCTCAGCTCCTTGCTCCATTATTAGGTCCCATTAGCCCATCAAATATACAATAACATAAGAAAACACAAGAACACAAGAAATGTGTCACACAAAACTCAAAAACAAAGACTAGATACACATATAAATTCTGCATCTCTTAGTCAGTATAACATGTATCCTGTATTTAGTATCAAGGGAACATTTGCTAAAACCTGATTTAATAAGAGTCTACAACAAACTCTGAGATAAGGGTGGTGGTGGCTAAAAACCAGGACTCTTACTGATTATTTTACTATACACCAAAAAGGGACACAGAGGAAGATACAATATGTGTGTAAGGGACATATACAGTCAAATAGGGCAGAATAAGACGCAGTAAAGAAAATTGGGAGTCCAAGTAACCATTAGAAACCGGTAGATTTCAGTGGGGGTTAATATGAAAATACCATCATATTTCAGAGAGTTACACCAACTATTACTTGATGTACCACAAAAGGGGTATCTGGTTCCAGGCGGCACTATAAAGTGATGGGGGGGGGGGGTAGTCACAGCACAGGGGACTTAGTGTCAGAAAATGACTTGATCCTTTGTCTCCCCAGTGTTACCTTGCAGCCTCCACTATGAACTTAGATTCTTGTCTGATTATTCGGGCTCATCGGTGTCTAGATACCCATGACGTTACCTAAATTTCCTCTCCTGGTGTTTCTAACCTAATGTTAGACCTTGGCTGATCTATCAAACTGCATGTGGCCTCTTTACTCCTGAGGTAGCATATGATCTGTTATTGCCTTTTAATACTGCAGAATTACGTCAGAAATATGTGTGGATGCCAGGGGCATTGCTAGGTCAAAAGATCTCGGGCCCCTTCCCCGGATCTTTTGGCCAGAGTCCCCGATCTCCCACGGTCAACATTGTCCCTACCGAGATGTAGGGACAAAGAGGAACATAAGACATGGTGATGCCTAATGAAGAAGATGGAGGACGTGTCACCTGGATATAACAGTTAGGGATTTCTCCTGTGTTGTCTGTAGCTGTATATACCCTCAGTAAGGTTGCTATCAGCACAACCAAATGTAAGATAAAGCTGCAGAAAAGATTTAGATTACAGTCTGCAAAAGTACATGCACCCCCTGCACCTGTGGCAGAACCTGGGATGGAATTAGGCTGCCTATATACTAGTAAAGGTTTATTGAGTTTTACTACTATTGCAAAAATAAAAAAAAGGATACTTTTTTCACATCTGTCATATATCGGCCAATTTTATAAATAAAAAAAATATAATTAATAAATCCATCCTATCAAGCTAAAGCCTCCCATGTCATGAGACTTGAGAAAAAAACATATTGGGGTACATTTACTTACCTGGTCCTATCGCAATACTCGCTGTTTGTTGTCCGATGATCATGGACTCCAGCGCTATTCACTAAGATCGTGTGCCTGATTTCCTGCTTGTGTCGCTTCCCCGCTGAGGTCCGCTGGAGTTCACCATCTTTTACCAGGTGTATGTAAGTGCATTGTATTGCGATACAATTTAAATGTTAAATCCCATGCGTTATTCGAATTCATCGGCTTGTCCAGCCACAAGCCCCCAGATTTGTGTTGCGTGAAAGCTGGTGACATTGCAGCAAAATCCGATCACGTGCGACACAATCCCTGGCGTGATCCTTGAAAAAGTCGAGAAACAGTGCAGCTGTGGGACCCTTAGTAAATAAGTCCCATTGTCATTTAAAGAAGTTCGGGACTGCAAAAATTTACCTGGTCATTGGGACACAAATGAAGGGGTTAATCATGTAATCATTGGCAGATTAATTTCTTCTACACAGACATCTTAATTTTCAACCAGTAGTGTAGAAAAGCCCTTGCAGCTCAGAGGGTGGATGGTATAATGGATGAGGTGAAGAGATGATGGTGGATGTAGTGACAGGGAGGCTGGTGGAATTAAACCTCTCTAACCAGCTCTGATTTTCTTTTGGTGCTGAGCTGGCCAGTGATGAGGGGGCCGCACTGATGTTGGTGGCAGTAGTTGTTCCCCCAGGATGTCTTTTTCCTTGGCTTGATAGAGTTCGGGACAGGGCCGGTTCCAGGTATAATTAAGCCCCTGGACAACAGAGCCTTAGTGGGTCCCTTTTTCATAAAACTGACATCCCAGCGGCACACTCTCTCCCCATAGCCACTCTGTCACCCCATAGCCACACTGTCCCCCTACAAGTTCTACTTTCCCCCCTTATAAGGAACACTGTACCCCCACTGCCCCCCCCCCCCAGTAAACTACTGGAAATGGAAGGTGATTATTTGTACCAGTGTCTTAAAGTGACACTGTTACAATTGAAACAGGCGCCAAATTTTTTTTTCGGCACCCGAGTGGGCCCCTCCAGCACCCTTTGGCCCCGGCTGGCACTGGACCTGATTTGGGAGGAGTAGTGGAGGAGGAACACAGAAAAGATGGATGGATTGAGGTAGGAGGCAGTAAAATGAAGTAAACGAGAACTTAATTTATTGAAGAATTTCATCCTTACAAAAGGGAGGCACAAAACCTGGTCATAGGATGGTTGGTTGTCTGGCTAGCTGAGACCTAAAGAGCATGATAGTAGTGATAATGCTTTATTATTGTCCTTCTCATCTGTTTGGAAGCTGCTTTTCCTAGTGACTTGCCTGCACAAGCATCACCCCTGCCAACCCAGTGAGTTGCAAAACTAAACTCGCCATAGATTTAATAGGAATTTTTGTGCCTGATCATTTAAGTTAGACCTCCAGTGTCAATAAATGGTAATGCAGCCTCTTACATTCTGGTTGTGTGTTATTTATTGTGACCAATAAGATGTCGTGTTAATCCTACATCGTACAGGTGCTGGTTGGATAACACATTTGGGCTGAACACTTCCAAAAGTTATATAAATCCTTAGGGTGGAAAGTTCTGGTCTCTTTCTCCTGAGGTCTCCCCAGGAAGAGTCCAGAGAGTGCTGAGGCACAGCACTACCCACCACATGACTTGTATCCATCAGGCATCTGCAGGACTCTGAGCCCAAACCAGAGCCTGCCTTAGAGCACTGCATTGCAGCTCCTCGTCTCCAGCCTGAAGCTACCTTTCCCAGGCTGTGAACAACCTTTGCTGAACACTAGAGATGGGTGAATTTTTCAAAAATTCCATGGTGAATCACGTTAAAATACAGGTATTTTCTGGCTGCAGAGAGCCTGTAGTCTGTTGTAGAATGTTGTGCCATGCTCAAATATGCATAGAGAGTGTGGTTTGGTCTTTAAACAATGCTGTGTTTTAGTATGGCACGCACATGACAGCCGCCACTCTGTCGCTTCACTTTTCAATTCCATAGGCAATTACAGAGGCCAACTTCACCAAATAAGTGTAGCGGGAAAGCAACCATGACAAGGTAACGTCTGTGCCAGCTCCAAAGGAGTGAACTCTTTTTACACTGACATCATATGATTCCATAGATTATGACAGAAACTGTTGTTAAATGCGGATACATGTAGAAACCCCCCAAAAGAGTGGAGAGGGTGTCGGCAGTAATTCTTCATTGACGTCACTAATCATTTTGCCCTTCTTTTCATCCGTCAGTGTCTACTTTCAATCAGTCAATAATCCATCAGTATAGCTAAAGCCAAAAACAAACAGGAGTTGATCCAAAACAGAGATGACCAGTAAATGGGATATTTTCCTGTCCTCTGTGTTCTGTATCCACTCCTGCTTTTGCCCATCAATCCTGAGGCTTTTCATTCCTTCTGATAGATGAAATGAAGGGGAAAACAAAAAATAGTGGCAACATCATAGAGAGGTGGAGGGTAAAAACAGCATTATGGAATTCACAGGGTGTTCCAGGGAAACAGAAGTCAGTTGGGAGCAGTAGGCCACAGAGTAGCACAATGACAAAGTGTGGAGGCGGCGGCAGCAGCAGCAGCAGGAGGTCAGAGAATGGCACAACGACAAATTCTGGTGGTGGCAGAAACATGGTAGGCCACTGTGTGGCACAATGACAGAGTGTGGAGTTGCCGGGAGCAGCAGCGAGAGGTCAGAAAGTGGCACAAAGACAGAGTGTGGAAAATCTAGGGCAGTGATGGTGAACCTTTTAGAGATCGGGTGCCAAAACTACAACCAAAACACACTTATTTCTTGCAAAGTGCGAGCACGGCAATTAAAGTAGTAATTTATTGCTACCTGTTCTACTACAACTTTAAATCATATTGGCCTCTTGATGACAACAAAACAGTTGAAAGAAGAATGGCAAATTTTGACTAATGTTTGACTAATGTTAGTCGCTATGGTCCCCCTGTACAGGAAGAAATGTGGGGCCTAGAGGAGCTCTAAAGATAATCCTCCCTTTTTGGCATGTTCTACCTCTTCCTGCAGTCCCAAGCAATGAAGAATGTGTTGCTTTAAAATAGCACTGAGAATATCATTTCTCGAGTCTCCTGGTACTGCAGGATAATTCTTTGAGTTCTATGTCGAGTGCTATGTTGATGGCCTGGGTGCCCAAAAAGAGGGCTCAAAGTGCCACCTCTGGCACTCGTGGCATAGGTTCGCCACCACTGATCAAGGGAGAAGAAATATGGCGGGTACTACCTCATGTGGAACTGTCCCCCCTCTTCCACATACAGTAGGTCCTGCCTCAGACCTGAGACCAAGATCCACGGGAAAGGACTGGAAGGTGGTGCTCAATCAACAAGTGAGATAGCCCAAGTCGGAAGTGTAGAAGAAAGCAACGGCTTTCACCCATATAATCAGAGAAGCTGGAACGTCATTTTTTCAAATAGAAAACGTGCAGGGGGGAGCAGACTGTGGCAAAGGGGCTTTCTTCTACACTTTTGACAGAGTGTGGAGGTGGGTGACAATTCCAGTACCTGGTAAAGATGGTGGGAGGCAGATGGAGCAACTGGCAGCAGATGTGTGTCATCAGGTGGTGGCAGCCAATGGGGCATGAAGGGGCGTGAAGGGGGGCATGAACGGCAGAACAGAGGGCGTGGAGTGGGTGGCTTTTGGCAATATTTCACATGTGAAAAGTTGCTGGCTGCGTTTATTTCTACTCCAAGCCCGAAGCCTCTTGATGTATCACACTGCGAAAATGCAGCAGCAGGGCATGAGCGCCAACTTATGATAAATATCCCCCACAGAGAGAGAATCCCACTGGACAATAATTGCAAATGTTTCTTTTCAGCACACAGGGGCTGATATATAGTGTGTGTGTGTGCATAGTGATAGGGCGAGATAAGTATTATGGAACTTAACAAGTCACTTAGAAAAGTGTTGACATGTTCAATATGTCTTTCACCTGCAGAATCATGCCTTGAACATGAGGTAACTTTTGTGGAGGACAAGGAAAAGTTACATTTTCTGCCGGACACCGTTAGAATCGTTATCTTGTGATGTGGTTCACCTTGCTCGCAGAGACAATTGTGGTGCATAGCTGGGGGCAAAAATGCTAAGAGGCCAAAAGCTGATAAAAAACAACACATTATGCTCCAGCAGGCAAGGTGGTAGAAACCAGTGCAGAAAGATTATGAGGCCGACACCAGGGCTCATTCTTTACATATATATCAGATGCAAGGAGTCCCTTATTCCACAAAAAACAGAAGTACCCAACTGTACTCATCATTATCATTTATAGTTGTTTTTTTAATACAATATTTGCATTAATATATTTCAGATGCCGAAAACTGTCAAAAATGCTTGACCTCTGAATGGTCAAATGAAAAAAGGGACAAGTGTATCCCAAAATCTATCGAATTTCTCTCTTATGAAGCAGATGTTGTAGCTTATGTTTTCTTACTAATTTCTCTAATATCTTCTATTATGGTTTTATTAATCATTGGAATATTTGTATTTTTCCGGAATTCTCCTGTGGTCAGAGCTAATAATCGTAACCTCAGCTTCATCATCCTTATTTCTCTCAAGCTCAGTTTGCTTTGCACTTTCCTCTTCATTGGTAAACCAGAGGACACAACCTGTATTCTCCGCCATATCTCCTTTGGGATCATCTTCACTGTTGTGTTGTCTTCAATCTTGGCCAAGACCATTGTGGTTTGCATCGCTTTCAAGGCCACTACTCCGGACAGCTCCTGGAGAAGATGGATGGGTGTAAGACTTCCGAACTCTACAGTGATGATTCTATTGTCTCTCCAAATCCTGAATGGAATAATCTGGATGTCATTTTCCCCTCCTTATCAGGAGTTAGACATGGATTCTTTCCCAGGAAAAATCATCATACAATGCAACGAGGGCTCAAAACTGTCCTTTTACCTCATGTTGGGTTATATGGGGTTCCTGGCAGCTTTGAGTTTTGTTCTGGCTTTTATGGTAAGGACATTACCTGATATCTATAATGAGGCCAAGTACATCACCTTCAGCATGCTGGTGTTCTGTAGTGTCTGGATCGGCGCCATCCCGGCCTATCTGAGCAGTAAGGGGAAAAGTATGGTTATTGTAGAAGTGTTTGCTATATTGGCTTCAGGTAATGGGATAATGGTTTGCATATTCTTACCTAAACTGTGGAACATCCGGAAAAACCCAGATCTAAAAACAAGATATTTATTAGAAAAATGAACAGAAGAACATAAGTGACATTAAGGCCCCTTCCACACTTGCGTTTTTCAAGCGCGTGTTCTGCGCGTGCTTTTGACGCGCAGAACTTGCATTCCACTCTGACCCATTGTAATCAATGGGCTTTTTCAGACTTGCATTTTTTTTTCACGCACACGAGCATTTTTTTAATACGCGTTTAAAAATGCACCATTCAAGTCTATGGAGATGCATCAAAAACGCATTTCACTCTGAGACACATGCAAGTCCAATGCAAGTGCAATGCGTTTTTCATGCATCAATTGCCATAGAAAAGATAGAGCTCAGTCCTGATTCTTTTTCATGCGCATTAACTGCGCGTGAAAAACGCATTGAAAATGCGTGTGAAAAACTTAGACACTGAACAAACTCTGACTGAAAACTGATTGCACTCTGATGCAAAATGTCAGTTTTTCACTGACCAAACCCTGATCGCACCCTGATCAAACTCTGACGTGATCTGCAATGCAAGTGTGGAAGAGGCCTAAGGATTAAGATCATTTTGACAACTTCTACTGTATTTGTAGTCAGTTGGATGGTGAAATCATTGCCTTGCTTTTACTTTTGCTCAAGAAACACTCAGTCATCTGTATGTCCTTTACCCCCCATCTTATATTTAATCATACTTTGTGCTTCTTTTATGCATATTCATATTATACTAAAATTGCTTCCTTAAGTTCAACTTAAGTTAAGTTCATCCTCCTGTTTGTTCTGATAACATTCCATATTGAAAGCGTTATGAATGGGCAGAATGTTAAAGAAGAATTTCAAATGGAAAGTACCATCTCTAGCTGCTGGGGGACACTGTAATAACCTTCTCCTGAATAAGCTATGAGACCAGAATTATACAGTCAGTAGGCATTCAGGTGTCAGACTCAGGTGTCAGATTCATGTGTCAGACTCAGGTGTCAGAATCAGCCTCAAATATTAGTTT
The DNA here is from genome assembly GCF_040894005.1 of Engystomops pustulosus. Taxonomy (NCBI): domain Eukaryota; kingdom Metazoa; phylum Chordata; class Amphibia; order Anura; family Leptodactylidae; genus Engystomops; species Engystomops pustulosus. Next base: position 285,882,316 of record NC_092411.1, read on the forward strand.
TAGTTTTTCTTACTGTGTCCGACAGACATTTCCAAATGTCCCAAAAGAGGCTGAAAAATTGCAATGCGCCAAAAAATTAAAAAACAGGAAGAAAAATAAATGACCCATTTTGACATTATTCCGTGCACTCTTGCACCCATATCCACTTCATAGACTTCAGAAAGAGGAGTGGAGACAGTGCCTACATGAAGAAGGAAAGTATGGTCATTTTTTTCAGGTACCACCTTTACTTTATTGTCATTTGACTAATGTAGGAACAGTGTAACAATGCTGGCTACTGTGATGGCACCATTTCTACATTGGCTACTGTGGAAGTGTCGCAGGTGTTCCTGCGACCCATATCCCTGGTCACAGGTCCACCCTTTTACCTCTGTGTGCCCCAGCAAGGAACTCACCTTTCCTGGTCCCAGCGGCGGTCCCCATGATGCCCGCACTCCGGCGCATGCATTCCCATCTTCTAGGGCGCGTCTGAACCTGCTATGGGAAGTTTAAAGAGGACCTGTCACCTAAATTTTCAGCACCAGGAACTGCTTACTAAAGTAAGCAGCTCCTTTTGCTTGAACAAACGCCGCAGTGTTAGAGTGATAGTTACCTCCGGTAACGCTATCAAACACTGTGGTGGAGTACAATGTAGTCATCAGACAGCTCGCAAAGCTGTCCGATGTATTCATGAGGGGGCGGTCCGAGACGCTGCCTCTTCCCCCGACCGCCCGCTCGCTCCATAGGCCGACAGTGACTGCCGCGCGCTAGGTGGCAGTCAATGCCCCTAGCCACGCCCCAACCCCGCCCCCTCAAGAATAGATCGGACAGCTTTGCGAGCTGTCCGACAATTACACTGTACCCCGCTGCAGTGTTTGATAGCGTTACCAGAGGTTTCCGGTAACGCTATCACTTTAAAACTGCGGCGTTTGATTAAGCATTAGGAGCTGCTTACTTTAGTAAGCAGATCCTAGTGCCGATAAATTGGGTGACAGGTCCTCTTTAAAGGGATAGCGTATCGGTAATTGGTGCGGGCCAGCCGTCTGCCCTGATAAATTCCATCCCCTTCCTGTCTCCACTGCCGTAATCTTTGTGCCTCATAGCCTTAAGCTGCCATGAGTAATTATCCTGATTTACTGATGTGACCTCAATTCCATTCCTGACTATGCTTCTGTGCTGCCCGTCCTAACCTTCTGCTATGTCCCGACTCTGATCCAGACCTGTCCATCTCGACCTTCTGCCTGTTGCTGACTAGGATCTTGCCTTATGATTCTGTACTTTTCTTGGTCGCCACCGCAGAAAAAATTGTGCCTGTAAAATCACCTGGTGGTACCACACCGCAGCAAGTCCAACCCGCTAGGCGGCGGGCTCTGGTGAAAACCGAGTGCCACTTAGACTCTGGTCCCAGGTGTAAGCTTATGTCATCATCTGCAGTGGCCCAGAGGATCCACTACCACTGATCCTGACAGGAAGCACTGTTACTATATCAGGCAATGAGGGACACTGCCCTCCCCTCATGTAGGGGGAGAGTTGAGCCAAACCTGTCTGAGTCTCAAACTTTTATTGAAATTTGCGGGTCTGCTCATCACTTGTAGCAATCAAACCATTTAGGCACCTTCTTATGGGGGTAGGTGTAATATGAGGATTGGCTGGGGACAGGACATACTATTGACATGTGATGGTAGACCTCCTATGGCAGAGAGATACAGGGGCAGTGAGGAGAGCCAGGTATGGGAAGCTGAATGTTATCTAGTAGTCGTAACATCAGGAAGGACAGGATGTCCATAGCCACAGACCTCTGACACTACAATATCTCAGTAATATACTAGAACAGGATTTAGTATAGTAACAACATTTTTTGTCTCTTTTATAACATCTATTATATTTCCCTCAAAGCTGTGATATTTCAAATGTTCTTTTTTTATCTTTGTTAAATAAATTTTACAGATCTAAAACAAAACCTAGGACAAGATATAAAGCTCCTCCAGTCAGTGTCAGAGCAGTCCTGATCTTCTCATCAGAGATCTGTGTCTGTCATGTGTCTGGGGTCACAGAGGAGACTCTGTACTTATTACCTGATGTTCTCTTACAGTAAATCTCATCTTTTATGGAAACTCTGCTGGTTATTTCTCTTGTATCTGACTCTTAGCTCCGCACAGTCACAGACCTCAGCAGCTGGATGTCATCTCACCATGAAGGATTATACATTTGAGTACAAATATTCTCAGGATGGAGACATTATCATCGGAGGGATCTTCACTGTACATTCATGGATGAATCCTTGGAGATATAAAGGAGAAATGTTCCCCAGAATGTATTGCATATTGTAAGTACCATATTACTTACCAAACTTTTGTCACGGTCATGCCCCTGCCTTCCCTGTCATGCCCAAAGTGACACGTGGGGGGGGGGGGGACCTGGTTCTGGTGGACATGGGGCTTTGTAAGTTCCCTCCAAAGTCTGACTTTAGTTTGGAGGAATCCAAACTCTTCAGAGCACCATTGTCCATACAGTAAAGTTACATTACGTAGATTGCTAAATTTAATTTAGTAAGTTATGTAGCAATGACTATGGTGTGATATTATCAGTTAACATACAGTTATGTGCTATCCTTTTGTGTATCAAACAGCGGGTGTGGACCCATTGTGTCAACAACAAGTCAACTATTGTTCTCTGGGTGATCTTCTAGTTCTTACACATTCACTCACATTTGGTGATCTGGACTCAATTGCAGGAGGAAACCCAGTAATTTTCTCTTTGATTAGAATTATGGCTAATATCAAAACAGGCAACAAGTATCCAAAAGCAAGAAACAGAAGAGATTAGCTTGATTTTTCAATAATAAGTGTCTTATGGCGTTGACAATAACACCAATAACTAATCAATATCTATTGTTCTCCACAGTGCAGGCCCTAGAGAATACATACATCTTTTGACATTTCTATTTTCCATTTATTTCATTAACAATGATCCAGATATTCTTCCTAACATCACCCTGGGATATCATCTGTATGACTCCTGTGGACATGAGAAGAAGGTTATAAAAGATGTTCTGCAGATCTTGTCCGGACACACAGTAACTGCTCCAAACTATTCATGTATGGACCATGGCACAGTGGCTGGATTTATAGGAGACCTCCGATCCGTCACCTCTCTACCAATGGCCCAGTTGTTGGGTATATATGGATATACACAGGTAAGAAAGAATTTTTGTCATTACTGAATTCTGACCTATCCAGATAAACCTCTCAGGTATTTCAGTTCCAAATTTCCATAAACAATTTGTGCAATCTATTCCCAACATCAATCTTCTGTGTGAGTTAATAACGACCTGTCCTGTTAGCATAGCTCGAGTTATGAGGCTTTCCATTTCTTTAAAATTCAGCCTTAGTCCCTCTACAATGGGTTTGACATACATGACATTGAGACCAAGATACAGGCAGTCCCTACAAGACAGGTTCTGTAGGTGTAGGATTGTTCTTACGTTGAATTTGTATGCAATTCGGAACTGTAAAATTTATAATTGTAACACCAATCAAATTTATTTTTGCTCTCTTTGTCAATTGGACATAAAACCTTTTGGGTTGGCATAAGAACCAGGATTAACAATTAATATCAATTTCAGACACCTTTGATAACTCTTACAGCTTATAATTCTAGCTTAAGTCTAAAGTATAATGAATTGCCAATATCCAGAGGGCCGTTTGCAACTAGGGGTCATCTGTAAGTCAGGTGTTCTATGTCATTATTATTAATCTTTAATCCCAAAAAACCATAACTGAATCTGGAAGAATTTCAATTGAATATTGATAAATCTGAGGTTCTGCCAATATTTTCTTCTGTTAAGAGAAGCTGGGGTCCTTTACACTTAAGTGGCGTTCAGGGGCTCTTAAATACTTAGGCCTATTACTCATGAGCTAGTGTAATGTAATTTATTCGCATGACACTCGCATTGTGTGCTTGTCTGAATATCTGACCTAAACGCTCAGAGACGCGAACTGAACTGGCACACTGGGGCTCATTTACTTTTGTCGGGTTTCTCAAATATTTCCATTTTGCGGCGAATTGCCCTGGGATTTTGGCGCATGTGATCGGATTTTGGCACATCGGCGCTGGCGTGCACAGAGGACAGAGAACTCTGAGGATGCACGATCTTAGTGAATGGCGCCGGACTTGAATCCTCGTTGGACAACGCACCGCGGGATCACGACAGGACCTGGTAAGTAAACCTGCCCCATTGAGTTCATTTCCAATCTCTTAGTGTTTTGGACAGTCATTCAGGCAAGCATACTCACTTGTGGACAATAGACTAATTATATTTGCAAAACATTTCTCCGCTGTTTTTTTTTTTTTTTTCATTACAGTCGTGGAAGTCCTGGAAACATTGTTTCTTGTAATATTCCAAAAAATCGTATACCTTATACAAATGTTACTGGTTTTTACCACGAAACTGGATACTACATTGCTTTCTAAGGTCTTTATTCTGGGAAGTCAGTGGAGGAAGAAGTGCATTTAAAAGTTCTGCAACAAAAACCTAAAAGGGGGCTGAATAAGCCAGAATGACAGACAAGTTAGCAAAAATGACAAAATGTGAAAAATCATAACTTAACCTTTAATAAGATTTTTAAATAGACACAAAAGTAGCCAGCAGAACAAGAACCAAATAAGAGCGGTCATCTTACAATCTTCTGTCATGGGTGCCTATAAGACAATCTGTAAAGCATGGATAAATCTTATCGTAAGGTGCTTTTTATCGCCGGGCAGGAGAATCAGAATTGGATTAAATATGATCTGTTGGTACCATAAAATTGGATGGAACAGCCTAGTATTGTCGTGGTTTATGCGGAAGCAGGATACCATGTAGAGAGAGCAGCAAGAATTAGGAAAAAAGGGAAAACTACCCCTTACCCTAAGGCTAAGCTAGTCCATGTCTGTGGGTGATAGTCAGCTTACCAGGGCTAGCTCCCGACCCAACAACTTCTCTCTTCTTGAACACCAAGATCTATCCAGAAAGTAAGTAATAAAGGATACTAGGGTCTGGTGTACTCAATTTGGGCTACCCTAATTAAAAGATTGCTGCAAGTAAAAATTGGAAAACTAGCAATGCATGCATAAAAACACACAACCGAGACAGATTACATGGAGGAGGGCAATATGAAGGACAGGAATAACAGGTAATAACCAGAGCAGGTCCTGAAAACACTCACTAATAAATAAACACAGAGAAATGGGAACAGACAGGAAAGTTGTGAGTGAATACAAGAGAACACACAAACCACCATCATAGAAACAAGCTACTAGAAAGTCAAGCTGTTGAAACATCATAGTAAAAGGTTGAACTTGATGGACTTGTTGGTCTTTTTCTGACCTTATATACTATGATACTATGAAAATGGTTGAAAAATCTAATTTTAAACAGAAACAGGAAGGAGAATTGTGTTCCTGTCCCGTGATCCTGTTCTATTTTTCCAGGTCAGTTACGGGGCCAGAGACACTTCGCTCAGCGACAGACAATTATATCCGCATTTCTTCCGCGCAGTTCAGGGTGATGAGACACAATATGTGGCTGTAGTGAAGTTATTGTCGTATTTCCAGTGGAACATGGTTTGTATTTTTGCTACAAATGACGACACTGGAGAACGGGAACTTCGTCTTCTTAGAAATGAGCTCACGAAATCTGGAATATGTGTTGAGAAAGCAGTTTTTATTACGCAAGATAAGCAGCTGGATGTATCTGTTTTCGAGGATTTAAAAGCAGAAGTCATTATATTTTGTGGGACAAGTAATAGAATTTTGAATAAAATTCTAGATCTCTCATCATTAAGTATCAAAACCAAAACTTTTATATTTCCGACATCTTGGTCACACGATGGTCTTTTTCTTCTAGGGAATCAATTTAACTGTAGCCTCATATTTAGTCCTGTAAGATACACACTGATTGGATTACAGGAAATGTTTCTAAGTATTGATCCATCCCAACACACACATGACCCCATCCTGGAGGATCTGTGGATAACCACATTTTACTGCTTTTCTAAAAACAATTTAAAAAACCTTGTTTTTCAAGAAACTATTAATGTTCATCTTCTGAATTGCACTGGTGAGGAACGTTTCACAAACTGGTCTCACTATTATCTGGATGGATTACCATTCAATGTGTACAGAGCTGTGCAGATGATGGCCCAAGCCTTAGATGACATCCATAAAACCGCACAAATAAGCAGAATAAAGAAAGATAATAATGAAGTTGATATTTACAGAAAAAAGGTAAGAAACTTTACTTGAGAAAAAAGCGTCTTTGGTGCTGTACATGTGTCTATTATGTTTCAACCATAAATTGTGTTCTGGTTGCACTTTGTCTAACACTTTAGAAAACTGCGTAACTACAGGGGTCTGGCAGTGCTTATTCGCAGTTTGAGCCACATTTATGTCTAGAATCTGATACAATTGTGTTGCACAAAGTAGGTTAAAAGTGCACCTAGGAATAAAAGGTTCTTCTGTGTGCACACTTTCCCAAATCAGCACCTTTTGCGACATATAATTGAACAATGGGGCCGATTTACTTACCCGGTCCCGTCGCGATCCCGCGGTGCATTGTCCGATGAGGATTCGGGTCTGGCGCAATTCACTAACATTGTGCGTCCAAGTTCCTACATGTGGCGCTGCTGTGCCGAGGTCCGCCAGAGTTCCCCTGCTTCTTCCCGGTGCATGTGAGTGCTTGATCTTGCGACACATATCCTTTTTTAAATTCAGTGATTTGTCCGAATCCGTCGGGTTGTCCGACGGCCACGCCCCCTGATTTCTGTCATGTGTAAGCCGGCGCCGATGCGCCAAAATCCTATCACGTGCGGCAAAATCCTGGGGCAATTTGGCGCAAAAAGGAAAGATTCGGGAAACATGACGAAAGTGCGGCGTTCGGACCCTTAGTAAATGAGCCCCAATGTGTGCAAAAATTCCTTAATATAGTACAAAATGCACAAAGTGCACTAAGGCAGTTTACATATTTCTGGGCCATAGGGTCCATTTAACCTCAGACTGAGAGTTCAGAAAATCCTCAATTACACCTTTGTGAGGTGAGTGGACTCACCTGCCCCCCCCCCCCCCACAAAAAAAAAGTTAAATAAAGGCAAGTCAAAAAGTTATATGCGCTCCATAATAGTGCCCTGCAAAATGTCAACACAAATATACCATAAAGTCACCATTCTAGGATTACAAACAAATGAAAAAAAATAGGGTTATTGGACCCCATTAACCACTTGGTGCTAAGCGGCTGATATATCTACTGCCAGATCAGCTCGAAATTGGAGCTAGGCTGGCATCAGTATACACCAGGTGTCAGCTGTGAACCCTGATCAGGTATATAACCTGTTAAATACCGCAGTCGGCACCATTTAAATCACCTGCCAAGGGTCTCCCCCCACGATCGCCCTCCGCGCTCTCTTTGGGGGAGCTGATAGTTTCTATGGCACATTAACTAAGAAATAAACAATTCTTAATTAATTAAATAGTGGACTGCATTGAAAACAAAAAAATAAATGTGATCAATGAAAATAAAAATTAATATTTGATTGCGGTCTGGATTTAGAATGATTTTAGGCTTTTGCGGAAATCCTGACCTCCGTGTCAGGATCAGTGATAGTGGATCCTCTGTACCACTATGGATGATGATGTAAGCTGACACCTGGGACCCGTGTCTAAGTGGTGTCTGGTTTTTACCAAAGCAGCAAAGCAGGTTGGACTTGTTTTGGCATGGTACCACCAGGTCGTTCCACAGGCGTGACTTTGTCCGTGGTGGCGGCCAAGACTAATTACGGAATCATAAGGCAAGGTCATAGTCGGGGACAGGCAGGAGGTCGAGACAGTCATAAAAGGATCAGAGTCAGGGATGTAGCAGAAGGTCAGGACAGGCAGCAAAGGAGAGAGGTCAGGATTGGAATCAAGGTCACATCAGGAAACAGGGTAACCGCACAGGGCATCAGACAAGCTTTCTCTAAGGCTATGATGCACAAAGATCTGGCAGGGTGTGCAGGAAGAGGCTGGAATTTAAAGGATTCTGGGAAGCGTCCAATTAACAGTGGCATGCGACATGGCTCGCGGGATTGCCCATGGCATTCAGTAGTTTCTGAATCCTCCATGTGTCTCTTCAACCTCCCTACAACCTCCCTTGCGCATGTTCCTTGTAAGGTGATAGATTTTCTTCTGAGTGATCTTCTTCTAGACTTGGATTAAAGCATCATTCAACTCTAGGACAGTCTGTTGTGCAATATGACATTGTATGATGTCCCAGATCAGGTCAGTCAGTACATAGCATAAGTGCTGACACTACAGCCATGAATTGTCAGGAATAATTAGGAACCCAGGAACCACTGCACCAGCATATGGTCTTTACTTTGAGAAAGGCAGGTTTCCTCAGGTTATCACATGAAGGCATGTGCGGGTCCCAAAATAAATGCCTTCCTACACCACTGGTGTCTTCATACTCATTTCAGTGGGAACCAATTCTTATCCTTGAGAGTAGACCCAAAATGTATCTCCCCAAAATGTAAACATGTTGCTTGATGGGCTGAGAGCAGCCAATCAGTCAGCTTTATACCCCTGGCACTTTGGCATGGCTGTGATTGACCAGATTGCTACCTATTGGACACACCCAGCTAATCACAGCCATAACTAATTGCTAAGGACATGCGGTGGTGTGATTGGCTGCTCTGCAACATGTTCAGGTTAGGTGGAGATGCCAAACCTAAATTTCTGGACCACTCATCACTGTTGATAGCACCAATGTTGAATCTGCCAATCTTGATGTTCTCTGGAACATACCATTCACCCTGCATGGTGTTAGGCTATAAACCCAATACCGACCTGTGGACACCATGAAGTCTGTTTCTGATATTTTAAATTCATTATTGCACAACATAGGAGACAGTGGTCCTGCTGCAGGGTTTTTGTTCTCTTACAGCCCCCATCCCTTGTCTCCTGACATACTGGCCTGCCTCTGGTTCACTTCTTCATGCTGTGAACACTGTGAGACATCTAACCTTCTTGCCACAGCTTACCATGACGGGCCAACCTGGGTTAAGACAGAGAAGTGGTTTGTTATGACCACCTACAGAGCCTAAAAGATGTGTACAGATAAATGGTCTGTGGTCACCACCTACCAAACCACTCCTTTATAGTCATTGCTTTACTATGATTTTTGCAGTTGTATGATCCATTTTCACAACAACAGGAAAAATCGATTCACAATCAGTGTTGATTTATAACAGGATTGGTTGATTTTACACAAGTGTGATTGACTTGGAGTTACACTGCCTTGTTTAAGAGTTCTCTATATTTGTGAGCAGTGTACTTTATTAAAGAAATCAAGGTAGATATACTATTGATATGCAAAGAGTTAATAACCTTTTAATCTTTTTAAGGTGGAGTGAAATTCTTTCAGATACACTGCTCACTGCAGGAGAAAGAGCAGCAATAATGCATATAACAACATGGATTATTATAATCTGTTCTTTCTATTTCTGCAAGAAAGAGCAAATGTTTAGGGGGTTAATAATCTTAGTATGCCATCCAGTGTTATCCGTGGTTAATAAATTATTTAAACTATTGGAACTTTATGTTGTAGCTGAGACATTACATGAAGATAACGTGTATCCAGGATCTGCAGGTATCAAGATTATGCTTTAACCATAAAGGTGAAATCTCTGAACCATTAGAGATTATTAATTCTTTTTATAAAGAAATTGATGAAACTTTGCTAGGATTCACAGCATCTATTGGTTCATTTGATGAATCACTTCCTCCAGATCAGCAGCTGAACATTTCACCTGTGGATATAATCTGGATTAATAATAAGGTAGGTCATTATACAATTTACTTTATTTCTATAGCATAGGAGGCTTCAGGGTCTGTCTGCAGTGTAGCAATGGGGTCACGGTACTGCGCATCATTATTTTTTAGCAGGTGTGAAAAAATAATACATAGTGTGAATAGCACTTTTCACTTACAATTCACTTACACCCGATCAGGTCCGCCGGAGTTCACTTTCTTCTTCCCGTTGCAAGTGCTTGGCTTGCTACACAATTTAAATGTTAAATCCCACGCTTAATGAGTCTGAATAAGTCGGATCGTCTGACGGCCCACTCCCCAATTTGTGTCGCATGAAAGCCAGCGCCGATGCGCCAAAATCTGATCACATGTGCTAAAAATCACAAATTGTTGGAAACTGTTGGAATATCTGAAGATAGTGCAGTCCGCGGACCCTTAGATATCATTATCCATGATGTAGGATGCACTTTGCGCCTGAAACGCGTTAGATTTTGATGTATTTGTCCGTGATTTTAATATGAAGATAATAAAGACACAACTTTTACATTAAAAGGCCTGTATTTGATGGAATCGAGCTGGAATATTTGTTTGCATGCTTACTACGCTCAGGTGGTTTGAGGTTCCATGCTCTCCCTCGTCAGGCATTTACACGTGGTGGAAGCTGAAATTCCTTTTGTAGTTCTCCATATTGTTTGTCTAAAGTGGCATGAGTTGGGCACAATATATTTGGTACTTGAATGGCATATTTGAGAAAAAAAATGCAATTTTTACTCTGCACTATTGATTTTGTATTACATTTTTGCCAACATGTTGGGGGTTAAAATGCTCCTACAGCCCTTAATAAAATCACTTAGGGGTGTAGTTTCCTAAATGGTGACATATTTGGGGATGTTCTATTACCGTGTTTCCCCAAAAGTAAGACAGTGTCTTACATTCTTTTTACCCTCAAAAGTCCCACTATGTCTTACTTTCGGGGTATGTCTTATATTGGAAAAAAAAATGTCGATTTATTAAAAACCTAAACAGTATGGTATTCACCACAAAACAGTTTTATAAAAGCAAGTGCCAAGAATTATACAGTGTGGGGGTTGGTTATACAGTGTGGGTGGGTTATACAGAGTAGGGGCATTATACAGTGTGGGTGGGTTATACAGAGTAGGGACATCATACAGTGTGGGTGGGTTATACAGAGTAGGGGCATCATACAGTGTGGGTGGGTTATACAGAGTAGGGGCATCATACAGTGTGGGTGGGTTATACAGAGTAGGGGCATTATACAGTGTGGGTGGGTTATACAGAGTAGGGGCATCATACAGTGTGGGTGGGTTATACAGAGTAGGGGCATTATACAGTGTGGGTGGGTTATACAGAGTAGGGGCATCATACAGTGTGGGTGGGTTATACAGAGTAGGGGCATTATACAGTGTGGGTGGGTTATACAGAGTAGGGGCATCATACAGTGTGGGTGGGTTATACAGAGTAGGGGCATTATACAGTGTGGGTGGGTTATACAGAGTAGGGACATCATACAGTGTGGGTGGGTTATACAGAGTAGGGGCATCATACAGTGTGGGTGGGTTATACAGAGTAGGGGCATCATACAGTGTGGGTGGGTTATACAGAGTAGGGGCATCATACAGTGTGGGTGGGTTATACAGAGTAGGGGCATCATACAGTGTGGGTGGGTTATACAGAGTAGGGGCATTATACAGTGTGGGTGGGTTATACAGAGTAGGGGCATCATACAGTGTGGGTGGGTTATACAGAGTAGGGGCATTATACAGTGTGGGTGGGTTATACAGAGTAGGGGCATTATACAGTGTGGGTGGGTTATACAGTGTGAGGGGGCTTTATACAGTGTGAGTAGGGACATTATACAGTGCAGGGAGTAGTTATATAGTGCGAGGGGGCATTATACAGTGTGGGTGGGTTATATAGAGTAGGGGCTTTATACAGTGCAGGGGGGATGGGTGTTTTAACACAAACCATAAAATTGTACAAGCAAACACACTGACACACACTACATTCATACATTATACTTGTGAATAAACATGCACAAATGTTCACATATAAATCCCAGAGTAGTACTCAGAGGAAGCAAAATTTTGGTATGTATTCTTTCCTCATATTTCTTCTGAATGTGTCCATTTTAAGGCTAATTAAGAATAATCTAATACAAAAAATAAAATTTCAAAATTTCAAATCCATTATTAAAATTAAGGGTTACAAAATTTCTAAAATGCTGATTTGAATAGTTTGAGATGTTAGGTTCATACGATGTAGCTTTTTTCAAATCTCTTGAAAATCTGAGAAGCTGCTACTAAAACTTACAAACCTTTTCACATCTGTAAAAAAAAAAGAAAATGTAAAACAAATGATGGGAATAAAAAGACCAATGGCAAAAGCTTTCTACCAAAAAAAAAAAAAAAAATTGTGGTGTGACGTTTTGTCTAAAATGTAGAACATTTGAAACTTGTAATTGTAATTTTTAAAAATTTTTCCTAAATTATTGAACTTTACCCCCAAAAAGGAACAGATCACAGAAATGTCAATACTTACATAAACTTCAATGTCTCACCAGAAAACAGTCTCAAAATCACAGGGACACAGTAAAGTGTTGAAATTTTTTTACCACAGGAAGAGACACTGGTAAAATTAAAAAAAAATATGGCTGAGCCTTAATGTACAAATAGGCTGCGTCCCTAAGGGGTTAACAGCATAAATAATGTGGGTAGCGGTGCTATTTTTGCCATTTTGTATAACGGATGGGTAACAGAAGTGCCCTCAGTTTGCGCTGCCCACTGACACCAGCCACACTGATTCTAGACAAGAGAAGTGGGGAGGGAGATCACACAGTCAGATGGAAATTTATCAATTGGTTCAAGTGAGTTGGGTTCAGAAAGGGGCACAAATCTGATTTCACTGGCTCCAACCCACCACATACCTCAACTCAGTGGCATTGCTAGGGTTATGAAAGGTCCAGGACATGGGCCACAATGCATTTGTATTGCACTTGCCAGCTCCTGTACATAAGCCCTCACATTTGGTTGTGCCAATAACATTACTGAGGGCATATATACGACTACAGAAACACAGCCCCCCAGTAAGTAATGTGCCCACAGAGCCCCCCATGAGTAATGTGCCCCACACAGCCCCCAGTGAGTAATGTGCCCCACACAGCCCCCCAGTGAGTAATGTGCCCACACAGCCCCCCCAGTAAGGAATGTGCCCACACAGCCCCCCCAGTGAGTAATGTGCCCACACAGCCCTCCAATAATGTGCAAACACAGTCC